>NC_141320.1:23437642-24051053 GCF_037954235.1 Aulostomus chinensis | reverse complement strand
AAAATGATGCTACAGTGATGTAGTGAGAGTTGCTTAAAAACTCAAAATGATGCTCCAGTGATGAAGTGAGAGTTGCTACTAATCTAAGAAATGATTTTACAGTGATGTGGTGAGAGTTTCTTAAAATCTTAAAAACATGCGACAGTGATGTGGTGAGAGTTGCTACTATCCTCCAAATACTGCTACAGTGAAGTAGTGAAAGTTGCTAAAAACCTCAAAATGCTGCTACAGTGATGTCGGAAGAGTTGCTAAAAATCTCAAAATGATGCTAAAGTGATGTGGCAAGAGTTGCTAAAAACCTCACAATGATGCTGTCAGTAATGTAGTGAGAGATGCTACGAACCTCAACATGATGCTACAGTAATGTGGTGAGAGTTGCTACGAACCTCAAAATGATGCTACAGTAATGAAGTGAGAGTTGCTACGAACCTATAAATGATGCTACAGTGATGTGGTAGGAGTTCCTTAAAACCTCAAAATGATTCCACAGTCATGTAGTGAGAGTTGCTTAAAACCTCAAAATGATGCTACAGTAATGTTGTAAGAGTTGCTACGAACCTCAAAATGATGCTACAGTAATGTATTAAGTTGCTAAAAACCTCAAAATGATGCTACTGTAATGTATTAAGTTGCTAAAAACCTCAAAATGTTGCTACAGTGATGTAGTAAGAGTTGCTACTAATCTCAAAATGATGCTTCAGTGATGTAGTGAAAGTTGCTACTAATCTAAGAAATGATGCGACAGTGATGTGGTGAGAGTTGCTACTATCCTCCAAATACTGCTACAGTGAAGTAGTGAAAGTTGCTAAAAACCTCAAAATGCTGCTACAGTGATGTCGGAAGAGTTGCTAAAAATCTCAAAATGATGCTAAAGTGATGTGGCAAGAGTTGCTAAAAACCTCACAATGATGCTGTCAGTAATGTAGTGAGAGATGCTACGAACCTCAACATGATGCTACAGTAATGTAGTGAGAGTTGCTACGAACCTAAAAATGATGCTACAGTAATGTAGTGAGAGTTGCTACGATCCTCAAAATGATGCTACAGTAATGTAGTGAGAGTTGCTACGATCCTCATAATGATGGTACAGTAATGTATTAAGTTGCTTAAAATCTCAAAATGATGCTCCACTGATGTAGTGAGCGTTGCTACAAACCTCAAAATGATGCTGAGAGTCATGAAGTGAGAGTTGCTACTATCCTCAAAATGATGCTGCAGTGATGTCGGAAGAGTTGCTAAAAATCTCAAAATGATGCTTCGGTGATGTGGTGAGAGTTGCTAAAAACCTCAAAATAATGCTGTCAGTGATGTAGTGAGAGTTGCTACGAATCTCAAAATGATGCTACAGGGATGTGGTTAGACTTGCTAAAAATCTCAAAATGATGCTACAGGGATGTGGTTAGACTTGCTAAAAATCTCAAAATGATTCCACAGTAATGTAGTGAGAGTTGCTACGAACCTATAAATGATGCTCCAGTAATGAAGTGAGAGTTGCTACGAACCTATAAATGATGCTACAGTGATGTGGTAGGAGTTGCTTAAAACCTCAAAATGGTTCCACAGTCATGGAGTGAGAGTTGCTTAAAACCTCAAAATGATGCTACAGTAATGTTGTAAGAGTTGCTACGAACCTCAAAATGATGCTACAGTAATGTATTAAGTTGCTAAGAACCTCAAAATGATGCTACTGTAATGTATTAAGTTGCTAAAAACCTCAAAATGTTGCTACAGTGATGTAGTGAGAGTTGCTACTAATCTCAAAATGATGCTTCAGTGATGTAGTGAGAGTTGCTACTAATCTAAGAAATGATGCTACAGTGATGTAGGAAGAGTTGCTAAAAATCTCAAAATGATGCTTCAGTGATGTGGTGAGAGTTGCTAAAAATCTCAAAATGATGCTTCAGTGATGCAATAAGAGTTGCTTAAAACCTTAAAATGATGCTGAAAGTAATGTAGTACGAGTTGCTAAAAACCTCACAATGATGCTGTCAGTAATGTAGTGAGGGATGCTACGAACCTCAAAATGATGCTACAGTAATGTAGTGAGAGTTGCTACGAACCTCAAAATGATGCTCCAGTGATGTAGTGAGAGTTGCTACTTATCTAAGAAATGATGCTACAGTGATGTAGGAAGAGTTGCTACTAATCTCAAAATGATGCTTCAGTGATGTGGTGAGACTTGCTAAAAATCTCAAAATGATTCCACAGTAATGTAGTGAGAGTTGCTACGAACCAATAAATGATGCTCCAGTAATGAAGTGAGAGTTGCTACGAATCTCAAAATGATGCTACAGTAATGTAGTAAGAGTTCCTAAAAATCTCAAAATGATTCCACAGTAATGTTGTAAGAGTTGCTACGAACCTCAAAATGATGCTACAGTAATGTATTAAGTTGCTACGAACCTCAAAATGATGCTACAGTAATGTAGTAGGAGTTGCTAAAAATCTAAAAATGATGATGTAAGTAATGTAGTGAGACTTGCTACGAACCTCAATAATGCTACAGTAATGTAAGTGTTGCAAAAAACCTCAAAATGATGCTACAGTGATGTAATGAGAGTTGCTACGAACCTCAAAATGATGCTGACAGTCATGAAGTGAGATTTGCTACTTTCCTCAAAATGATGCGAAAGTGATGTGGTGAGACTTGCTACTATCCTCCAAATGATGCTACAGTGATGTAGTGAGAGTTGCTTAAAATCTCAAAATGATGCGACAGTGATGTGGTGAGAGTTGCTAGGAACCTCAAAATGATGCTGACAGTAATGTGGTGAGAGTTGCTAAAAACCTCAAAATGATGCTGCAGTGATGTATTAAGTGTTGGTAAAAACCTCAAATGATGCTCCAGTGATGTAGTGAGAGTTGCTACTACTCTAGAAAATGATGCTAAAGTGATGTAGTGAGAGTTGCTTCAAATCTCAAAATGATGCTCCAGTGATACAGAAAGAGTTGCTTAAAACCTTAAAATGATGCATACAGTCATGTAGTGAGAGTTGCTTAAAATCTCAAAATGATGCGACAGTGATGTGGTGAGAGTTGCTACTATCCTCCAAATGATGCTAAAGTGATGTAGTGAGAGTTGCTTAAAACCTCGAAATGATGCTCCAGTGATGAAGTGAGAGTTGCTACTAATCTAAGAAATGATGCTACAGTGATGTGGTGAGAGTTTCTTAAAATCTTAAAAACATGCGACAGTCATGTAGTGAGAGTTGCTACTATCCTCCAAATGCTGCTACAGTGAAGTAGTGAAAGTTGCTAAAAACCTCAAAATGCTGCTACAGTGATGTCGGAAGAGTTGCTAAAAATCTCAAAATGATGCTAAAGTGATGTGGCGAGAGTTGCTAAAAATCTCACAATGATGCTGTCAGTAATGTAGTGAGAGATGCTACGAACCTCAACATGATGCTACAGTAATGTAGTGAGAGTTTCTACGAACCTCAAAATGATGCTACAGTAATGTAGTAAGAGTTGCTAAAAATCTCAAAATGATGCTACAGTGATGTGGTTCGACTTGCTAAAAATCTCAAAATGATTCCACAGTAATGTAGTGAGAGTTGCTACGAACCTATAAATGATGCTCCAGTAATGAAGTGAGAGTTGCTACGAACCTATAAATGATGCTACAGTGATGTGGTAGGAGTTGCTTAAAACCTCAAAATGATTCCACAGTCATGTAGTGAGAGTTGCTTAAAACCTCAAAATGATGCTACAGTAATGTTGTAAGAGTTGCTACGAACCTCAAAATGATGCTACAGTAATGTATTAAGTTGCTAAAAACCTCAAAATGATGCTACAGTAATGTATTAAGTGGCTAAAAACCTCAAAATGTTGCTACAGTGATGTAGTACGAGTTGCTTAAAACCTCAAAATGATGCTCCAGTGAAGTAGTGAAAGTTGCTAAAAACCTCATAATGCTGCGACAGTGATGTCGGAAGAGTTGCTAAAAATCTCAAAATGATGCTAAAGTGATGTGGCGAGAGTTGCTTAAAACCTCACAATGATGCTGTTAGTAATGTAGTGAGAGATGCTACGAACCTCAAAATGATGCTACAGTAATGTAGTGAGAGTTGCTACGAACCTCAAAATGATGCTCCAGTGATGTAGTGAGAGTTGCTACTAATCTAAGAAATGATGCTACAGTGATGTAGGAAGAGTTGCTAAAAATCTCAAAATGATGCTTCAGTGATGTGGTGAGAGTTGCTAAAAATCTCAAAATGATGCTTCAGTGATGCAATAAGAGTTGCTTAAAACCTTAAAATGATGCTGACAGTAATGTTGTAAGTGTTGCTAAAAATCTCAAAATGATGCTACAGTGATGTAGTGAGAGTTGCTAAAATCCTCAAAATGATGCTACAGTGATGTAGTGAGAGTTGCTAGGATCCTAAAAATGATGCTCCAGTAATGTATTAAGTTGCTAAAAACCTCAAAATGATGCTACAGTGATGTAGTGAGAGTTGCTACGAACCGCAAAATGATGCTACAGTTTTGTAGTGAGGGTTGCTACGAACCTCAAAATGATGCTACAGTAATGTAGGAAGAGTTGCTAAAAATATCAAAATGATGCTGAAGTGATGTGGTGAGAGTTGAAAAAAAAAATCAAAATGATGCTGTAAGTAATGTAGTGAGAGATGCTACGACCCTCAAAATGATGCTACAGTGATGTAGTGAGAGTTGCTACGAACCTCAAAATGATGCTACACTCATGTAGTGAGAGTTGCTAAAAACCTCAAAATGATGCTGCAGTGATGTAGTAAGTGTTGGTAAAAACCTCAAAATGATGCTCCAGTGATATAGTGAGAGTTGCTACGGACCTCAAAATGATGCTCCAGTGATGCAGTAAGAGTTGCTTAAAACCTCAAAATGATGCTGACAGTAATGTTGTGAGAGTTGTTAAGAACCTCAAAATGATGCTACAGTGATGTAGTGAGAGTTGCTAAAAACCTCAAAATGATGCTGACAGTAATTCTGTGAGAGTTGCTACGAACTTCAAAATGATGCTACAGTAATGTAGTAAGAGTTGCTAAAAATCTCAAAATGATGCTGAAGTGATGTGGTGAGAGTTGCTAAAATCTTAAAAATTATGCCACAGTAATGTAGTGAGAGTTGCTACGAACCTAAAAATGATGCTACAGAAATGTAGTGAGAGTTGCTACGAACCTCAAAATGATGCTACAGTGATGTAGTGAGAGTTGCTACGATCCTCAAAATGATGCTACAGTAATGTATTAGGTTGCTAAAAACATCAAAATGATGCTACAGTGATGTAGTGAGAGTTGCTACGATCCTCAAAATGATGCTACAGTAATGTATTAGGTTGACTAAAAACCTCAAAATGATGCTCCAGTGATGCAGTCAGAGTTGCTTAAAACCTTTCAAAATGATGCTGACAGTCATGTAGTGAGAGTTGCTACTATCCTCCAAATGATGCTACAGTGATGTAGTGAGAGTTGCTTAAAATCTCAAAATGATGTGACAGCGATGTGGTAATAGTTTCAAAAAACTCAAAATGATGCTCCAGTGATGTAGTAAGAGTTGCGACGAACCTCAAAATGATGCTGACAGTCCTGAAGTGAGATTTGCTACTATCCTCAAAATGATGCTACAGTGATGTAGTGAGAGTTGCTACTAATCTAAGAAATGATGCTAAAGTGATGTGGTGAGACTTGCTACTATCCTCCAAATGATGCTACAGTGATGTCGTGAGAGTTGCTTAAAATCTCAAAATGATGCGACAGTGATGTGGGGAGAGTTGCTAAAAACCTCAAAATGATGCTGCAGTGATGTATTAAGTGTTGGTAAAAACCTCAAAATGATGCTCCAGTGATGTAGTAAGAGTTGCTACTAATCTAGAAAATGATGCTAAAGTGATGTAGTGAGAGTTGCTTCAAATCTCAAAATGATGCTCCAGTGATGCAGTAAGAGTTGCTTAAAACCTTGAAATGATGCTTACAGTCATGTAGTGAGAGTTGCTTAAAATCTCAAAATGATGCGACAGTGATGTGGTGAGAGTTGCTACTATACTCCAAATGATGCGACAGTGATGTAGTGAGAGTTGCTTAAAATCTCAAAATGATGCTACAGTGATGTAGTGAGAGTTGCTACGGAACTGAAAATGATGCTCCAGTGATTTGGTGAGAGTTGCTAAAATCCTCAAAATGATGCTACAGTAATGTATTAAGTTGCTAAAAACCTCAAAATGATGCTAGAGTGATGTAGTGAGAGTTGCTTAAAAACTCAAAATGATGCGACTGTGATGTGTTGAAAGTTGCAAAAACCTCAAAATGATGCTCCACTGATGTAGTGAGAGTTGCTAAATATCTCAAAATGATTCCACAGTAATGTAGTGACAGTTGCTACGAACCTCAAAATGATGCTACAGTAATGAAGTGAGAGTTGCTACGAACCTATAAATGATGCTATAGTGATGTGGTAGGAGTTGCTTAAAACCTCAAAATGATTCCACAGTCATGTAGTGAGAGTTGCTTAAAACCTCAAAATGATGCGACAGTAATGTTGTAAGAGTTGCTACGAACCTCAAAATAATGCTACAGTAATGTATTAAGTTGCTAAAAACCTCAAAATTATGCAACAGTAACGTATTAAGTTCCTAAAAACCTCAAAATGCTGCTACAGTGATGTAGTAAGAGTTGCTTAAAACCTCACAATGATGCTCCAGTGATGTAGTGAGAGTTGCTACTAATCTAAGAAATGATGCTACAGTGATGTGGTGAGAGTTTCTTAAAATCTTAAAAACATGGGACAGTGATGTGGTGAGAGTTGCTACTATCCTCCAAATGCTGCTACAGTGAAGAAGTGAAAGTTGCTAAAAACCTAAAAATGCTGCTACAGTGATGTCGGAAGAGTTGCTAAAAATCTCAAAATGATGCTAAAGTGATGTGGCGAGAGTTGCTAAAAACCTCACAATGATGCTGTCAGTAATGTAGTGAGAGTTGCTACGAACCTCAACATGATGCTACAGTAATGTAGTGAGAGTTGCTACGAACCTAAAAATGATGCTACAGTAATGTAGTGAGAGTTGCTACGATCCTCAAAATGATGCTACAGTAATGTATTAAGTTGCTAAAAACCTCAAAATGATGCTCCACTGATGTAGTGAGAGTTGCTACGAACCTCAAAATGATGCTACAGTTATGTAGTGAGAGTTGCGACGAACCTCAAAATGATGCTACAGTAATGTTGCAGGAGTTGCTAAAAATCTAAAAATGATGCTGTAAGTAATGTAGTGAGACTTGCTACGAACCTCAATAATGCTACAGTAATGTTGTAAGTGTTGCTAAAAATCTCAAAATGATGCGAAAGTGATGTGGTGACAGTTGCAAAAATCTTCAAAATGATGCTACAGTGATGTAGTGAGAGTTGCCACGAACCTCAAAATGATGCTCCAGTAATGTAGTGAGAGTTGCTAGGATCCTAAAAATGATGCTCCAGTAATGTATTAAGTTGCTAAAAAACTCAAAATGATGCTACAGTGATGTAGTGAGAGTTGCTACTTACCTCAAAATGATGCTAAAGTGATGTGGTGAGAGTTGCAAAAAAATTAAAAATGATGCTGTCAGTAATGTAGTGAGAGATGCTACGAACCTCAAAATGATGCTACAGTAATGTAGTGAGAGTTGCTACGAACCTCAAAATGATGCTGCAGTGATGTATTTAGTGTTGGTAAAAACCTTAAAATGATGCTGACATTCATGTAGTGAGAGTTGCTTAAAATCTCAAAATGATGCCACAGTGATGTGGTGAGAGTTTCTCAAAAAATTAAAAATGATGCGACAGTGATGTGGTGAGAGTTGCTACTATCCTTCAAATGATTCTACAGTGATGTAGTGAGAGTTGCTTAAAATCTCCAAATGATGCTACAGTAATGTAGTGAGAGTTGCTACGGACCTCAAAATGATGCTCCAGCGATGCAATAAGAGTTGCTTAAAACCTTAAAATGATGCTGACAGTAATGTAGTGAGAGATGCTAAAAATCTAAAAATGATGCCGTAAGTAATGTAGTGAGACTTGCTACGAACCTCAATAATGCTACAGTAATGTTGTATGTGTTGCTAAAAATCTCAAAATGATGCTAAAGTGATGTGGTGAGAGTTGCTAAAATCCTCAACATGATGCTACAGTAATGTAGTGAGAGTTGCTACGACCCTCAAAATGATGCTACAGTAATGTAGTGAGAGTTGCTACGATCCTCAAAATGATGCTACAGTAATGTATTAAGTTGCTAAAAACCTCAAAATGATGCTGTCAGTGATGTAGTGAGAGTTGCTACGAATCTAAAAATGATGCTACAGTAATGTAGTAAGAGTTGCTAAAAATCTCAAAATGATGCTACAGTGATGTGGTGAGACTTGCTAAAAATCTCAAAATGACTCCACAGTAATGTAGTGAGAGTTGCTACGAACCAAAAATGATGCTCCAGTAATGAAGTGAGAGTTTCTACGAACCTATAAATGATGCTACAGTGATGTGGTAGGAGTTGCTTAAAACCTCAAAATGATTCCACAGTCATGTAGTGAGAGTTGCTTAAAACCTCAAAATGATGCTACAGTAATGTATTAAGTTGCTAAAAACCTCAAAATGATGCTCCAGTGATGTAGTGAGAGTTGCTACTAATCTAAGTGATGATGCTACAGTGATGTGGTGAGAGTTGCTACTATCCTCCAAATGCTGCTACAGTGAAGTAGTGAAAGTTGCTAAAAACCTCAAAATGCTGCTACAGTGATGTCGGAAGAGTTGCTAAAAATTTCAAAATGATGCTAAAGTGATGTGGCGAGAGTTGCTAAAAATCTCACAATGATGCTGTCAGTAATGTATTGAGAGATGCTACGAACCTCAACATGATGCTACAGTAATGTAGTAAAGAGTTGCTACGAACCTAAAAATGATGCTACAGTAATGTAGTGAGAGTTGCTACGATCCTCAAAATGATGCTACAGTAATGTATTAAGTTGCTAAAAACCTCAAAATGATGCTACAGTTAATTAGTGAGAGTTGCTACGAACCTTGAAATGATGCTACAGTAATGTTGCAGGAGTTGCAAAAAAATCTAAAAATGATGCTGTAAGTAATGTAGTGAGACTTGCTACGAACCTCAATAATGCTCCAGTAATTTTGGAAGTGTTGCTAAAAATCTCAAAATGATGCTAAAGTGATGTGGTGAGAGTTGCAAAAATCTTCAAAATGATGCTACAGTGATGTAGTGAGAGTTGCTAGGATCTTAAAAATGATGCTCCAGTCATGTATTAAGTTGCGAAAAACCTCAAAATGATGCTCCAGTGATGTAGTGAGAGTTGCTACGATCCTAAAAATGATACTCCAGTAATGTATTAAGTTGCTAAAAACCTCAAAATGATGCGACAGTGATGAAGTGAGAGTTGCCACGAACCTCAAAATGATGCTAAAGTGATGAATTGAAAGTTGCTAAAAACCTCAAAATGCTGCTACAGTGATGTCGGAAGAGTTGCTAAAAATCTCAAAATGATGCTGAAGTGATGTGGCGAGAGTTGCTAAAAACCTCACAATGATGCTGTCAGTAATGTAGTGAGAGATGCTACGAACCTCAACATGATGCTACAGTAATGTAGTGAGAGTTGCTACGAACCTAAAAATGATGCTACAGTAATGTAGTGAGAGTTGCTACGATCCTCAAAATGATGCTACAGTAATGTATTAAGTTGCTAAAAACCTCAAAATGATTCTCCACTGTTGTAGTGAGAGTTGCTACGAACCTCAAAATGATGCCACAGTTATGTAGTGAGAGTTGCTACGAACCTCAAAATGATGCTACAGTAATGTATTAAGTTGCTACAAACCTCAAAATGATGCTCCACTGTTGTAGTGAGAGTTGCTACGAACCTCAAAATGATGCTACAGTTATGTCGTGAGAGTTGCTACGAACCTCAAAATGATGCTACAGTAATGTTGCAGGAGTTGCAAAAAATCTAAAAATGATGCTGTAAGTAATGGAGTGAGACTTGCTACGAACCTCAATAATGCTACAGTAATGTTGTAAGTGTTGCTAAAAATCTCAAAATGATGCTAAAGTGATGTGGTGACAGTTGCAAAAATCTTCAAAATGATGCTACAGTGATGTAGTGAGAGTTGCCACAAACCTCAAAATGATGCTCCAGTAATGTAGTGAGAGTTGCTTGGATCCTAAAAATGATGCTCCAGTAATGTATTAAGTTGCTAAAAACCTGAAAATTATGCTACAGTGATGTAGTGAGAGTTGCTACGATCCTAAAAATGATACTCCAGTCATGTATTAAGTTGCTAAAAACCTCAAAATGATGCGACAGTGATGTGGTGAGAGTTGCTAAAATCCTCAAAGTGATGCTACAGTGATGAAGTGAGAGTTGCCACGAACCTCAAAATGATGCTAAAGTGATGAATTGAAAGTTGCTAAAAACCTCAAAATGCTGCTACAGTGATGTCGGAAGAGATGTTAAAAATCTCAAAATGATGCTAAAGTGATGTGGAGAGAGTTGCTAAAAACCTCACAATGATGCTGTCAGTAATGTAGTGAGACATGCTACGAACCTCAACATGATGCTACAGTAATGTAGTGAGAGTTGCTACGAACCTAAAAATGATGCTACAGTAATGTAGTGAGAGTTGCTACGATCCTCAAAATGATGCTACAGTGATGTAGTGAGAGTTGCTAAAAACCTCAAAATGATGCTCCACTGATGCAGTGAGAGTTGCTACGAACCTCAAAATGATGCTACAGTAATGTTGCAGGAGTTGCTAAAAATCTAAAAATGATGCTGTAAGTAATGTAGTGAGACTTGCTACGAACCTCAATAATACTACAGTAATGTTGTAAGTGTTGCTAAAAATCTCAAAATGATGCTAAAGTGATGTGGTGAGAGTTGCAAAAATCTTCAAAATGATGCTACAGTGATGTAGTGAGAGTTGCTACGAACCTCAAAATGATGCTCCAGTAATGTAGTGAGAGTTGCTAGGATCCTAAAAATGATGCTCCAGTAATGTATTAAGTTGCTAAAAACCTCAAAATGATGCTACAGTGATGTAGTGAGACTTGCTACGATCCTAAAAATGATACTCCAGTCATGTATTAAGTAACTAAAAACCTCAAAATGATGCTAAAGTGATGTGGTGAGAGTTGCAAAAAAATTAAAAATGATGCTGTCAGTTATGTAGTGAGAGATGCTACGAACCTCAAAATGATGCTACAGTAATGTAGTGAGAGTTGCTACGAACCTCAAAATGATGCTGCAGTGATGTATTTAGTGTTGGTAAAAACCTTAAAATGATGCTGACATTCATGTAGTGAGAGTTGCTTAAAATCTCAAAATGATGCCACAGTGATGTGGTGAGAGTTTCTTAAAAAACTAAAAATGATGCGACAGTGATGTGGTGAGAGTTGCTACTATCCTTCAAATGATTCTACAGTGATGTAGTGACAGTTGCTTAAAATCTCCAAATGATGCTCCAGTAATGTAGTGAGAGTTGCTACGGACCTCAAAATGATGCTCCAGCGATGCAAGAAGAGTTGCTTAAAACCTTAAAATGATTCTGACAGTAATGTAGTGAGAGTTGCTAATAAAAATCTAAAAATGATGCTGTAAGTAATGTAGTGAGACTTGCTACGAACCTCAACAATGCTACAGTGATGTTGTATGTGTTGCTAAAAATCTCAAAATGATGCTAAAGTGATGTGGTGAGAGTTGCTAAAATCCTCAATGTGATGCTACAGTGATGAAGTGAGAGGTGCCACGAACCTCAAAATGATGCTATAGTGATGAATTGAGAGTTGCTACGAATCTCAAAATGATGGTACAGTAATGTAGTGAGAGTTGCTAAAATCCTCAACATGATGCTACAGTAATGTAGTGAGAGTTGCTACGAACCTCAAAATGATGCTACAGTGATGTAATGAGAGTTGCTACTATCCTCCAAATGATGCTACAGTGAAGTAGTGAAAGTTGCTAAAAACCTCAAAATGCTGCTACAGTGATGTCGGAAGAGTTGCTCAAAATCTCAAAATGATGCTAAAGTGATGTGGCGAGAGTTGCTAAAAACCTCACAATGATGCTGTCAGTAATGTAGTGAGAGATGCTACGAACCTCAACATGATGCTACAGTAATGTAGTGAGAGTTGCTACGAACCTCAACATGATGCTACAGTAATGTAGTGAGAGTTGCTATGATGCTCAAAATGATGTTGACAGTAATGCAGTAAGATTTGCTAAAACTCTCAAAATAATGCTACAGTGATGTAGTGAGAGTTGCTACTAAACAAAGAAATGATGCTACAGTGATGTAGTGAGAGTTCCTACTCATCTCAAAATGATGCTACAGTGATGTAGTGAGAGTTCCTACTCATCTCAAAATGATGCTACAGTAATGTAGTGACAGTTGTGACGAACCTCAAAATGATGCTAAAGTGTTGTAATGAGAGTTGCGACTAACCAAAGAAATGATGCTACAGTGATGTAGTGACATTTGCTACTAATCTAAAAATGATGCTAAAGCGATGTAATGAGAGTTGCTATTAATTTCAAAAAATGCTAAAGTGATGTAATGAGAGTTGCTACTAACCTCAGAGATGATGCTACAGTGATGTAGTGAGAGTTGCTCCTAACCTAAGAAATGATGCTACAGTGATGTGATGAGAGTTGCCACTCATCTCAAAATGATAATAAAGTGATGTAATGAGAGTTCCTACTAATTTAAAAATGAAGCTAAAGTGACGTCATGAGAGTTGCTACTAACCTCAGAAATGATGCTACAGTGATGCAGTGAGAGTTGCTATTAACCAAAGGAATGATGCAACAGTGATGAAGTGAGAGTTGCTACGAACCTCATAATGATGCTGAAGTGATGTAATGAGAGTTGCTACGAACCGAAGAAATGATGCTCCAGTGATTTAGTGAGAGTTGCTACTGACCTCAAAATGATGTTGACAGTGATGTAGTGAGGGTTGCTACTAACCTAAGAAAGGATGTGACAGTGATGTAGTGAGAGTTGCTACTAACCTAAGAAAGGATGCTACAGTGATGTGATGAGAGTTGCTAATCATCTCAAAATGATGCTAAAGTGATGTAATGAGAGTTGCTCAGAATTTCAAAATTATGCTAAAGTGATGTAATGAGAGTTGCTACAAACCTAAGAAATGATGCTACAGTGATGTGGTGAGAGTTGCTACGAACCTCAAAATGATGCTACAGTGACTTAATGAGAGTTGCTCCTAACCTAAGAAATGATGCTACAGTGATGTAATAAATTGCTACTAACCCAAAAATGATGCTACAGTCATGTAGTGAGAGTTGCAACAAACCTCAAAATGATGCTGACAGTAATGTACTGAGAATTTCTGCTTACCTCAAAATAAGGCTGCAGTGATGTAGTGAGAGTTGCTACTCATCTCAAAATGATACTACAGTGATGTAATGAGAGTTGCTACTAATTTCAAAATGATGCTGAATAGATGTAATGACAGTTGCTGCTAACCTAAGAAATTATGCGACAGTGATGCAGTGAGAGTTGCTACTAATCTCAAAATGATGCTAATGTGATGTCATGAGAGTTGATTAAAACCTCAAAATGATGCTACAGTCATGTCGTGAGACTTGCTTCTAACCTTAAAATGATGCTGACAGTGATGTAGTGAGAGTTGCTACGAACCTCAAAATGATGTTACAGTGACTTCATGAGAGTTGCTCCTAACCTAAGAAATGATGCTACAGTGTTGTGATGAGAGTTGCTACTCATCTCAAAATGATGCTAAAGTGATGTAATGAGAGTTCCTACTAATTTAAAAATGATGCTAAAATGATGAATTGATACTTGCTTCTAACTTTAAAATGATGCTGACAGTGATGTAGTGAGAGTTGCTACGTACCTCAAAATGATGCTACAGTGACTTAATGAGAGTTGCTCCTAAACTAAGAAATGATGCTACAGTGATGTAATAAATTGCTACTAACCTAAAAATGATGCTGCAGTCATGTAGTGAGAGCTGCTACTCATCTCAAAATGATGCTACAGTGATGTGGTGAGAGCTGCTACTCATCTCAAAATGATGCTACAGTGATGTGGTGAGAGCTGCTACTATGCTAAAATGATGCTCACAGTAATCTTGTGAGAGTTGCTTAGATTCAAGATTGCTTTATTTTCATTAACCATGGTGGAAATGTCAACGAAATTTTCTTTACATTTTTTTTAAAACCTCAAAATGATGCTACAGTGATGTCGTGAGAGTTGCTACTAACCTCATAATGATGCTTACAGTAATGTCATGAGAGTTGCGACGAACCTCATCATGGTGCTAACAGTAATGTCATGAGAGTTGCTACTAACCCAAGAAATGATGCTCCAGTGATGTGTAGAGAGTTGCTAAAAACCTCAAAATGATGCTAAAAGTGATATAATGAGTTTCGAAAAATCTCAAAATAATGCTACAGTGATGGAGTGAGAGTTGCTATTCACCAAAGAAATGATGCTAGAGTGATGTAGTGAGAGTTGCTACTCATCTCAAAACGATGCTTAAGTGATGTAATGAGAGTTGCTACTAATCTAAGAAATGATGCTACAGTGATGTAGTGAGAGTTGCTATGATGCTCAAAATGATGCTGACAGTAATGTAGTAAGATTTGCTAAAACTCTCAAAGTAATGCTACAGTGATGGAGTGAGAGTTGCTACTAAACAAAGAAATGATGCTACAGTGATGTAGTGAGAGTTGCTACTCATCTCAAAATGATGCTAAAGTGATGTAATGAGAGTTGCTACTAACCTAAGAAATGATGCTACAGTGATGTAATAAATTGCTACTAACCTAAAAATGATGCTACAGTGATGTAGTGAGAGTTGCTACTAACCTCAAAATGATGCTGACAGTGATGTAGTGAGAGTTCTACTCATCTCAAAATGATGCTAAAGTGATGTAATGAGAGTTGCTACGAACCTAAGAAATGATGCTACAGTCATGTAGTGAGAGTTGCTACTCATCTCAAAACGATGCTTAAGTGATGTAATGAGAGTTGCCACTAACCTAAGAAATGATGCTAAAGTGATGTAGTGAGAGTTACTATGATGCTCAAAATGATGCTGACAGTAATGTAGTAAGATTTGCTAAAACTCTCAAAATAATGCTACAGTGATGGAGTGAGAGTTGCTACGAACCTAAGAAATGATGCTACAGTGATGTAGTGAGAGTTGCTACTCATCTCAAAACGATGCTTAAGTGATGTCATGAGAGTTGCTACTAAATTAAGAAATTATGCTACAGTGATGTAGTGAGAGTTACTATGATGCTCAAAATGATGCTCACAGTAATGTAGTAAGATTTGCTAAAACTCTCAAAATAATGCTACAGTGATGGAGTGAGAGTTGCTACGAACCTAAGAAATGATGCTACAGTAATGTAGTGAGAGTTGCTACGAACCTCATAATGATGCTGAAGTGATGTAATGAGAGTTGCTACGAACCGAAGAAATGATGCTACAGTGACGTAGTGAGAGTTGCTACTGACCTCAAAATGATGTTGACAGTGATGTAGTGAGGGTTGCTCCTAACCTAAGAAAGGATGCTACAGTGATGTGATGAGAGTTGCTAATCATCTCAAAATGATGCGAAAGTGATGTAATGAGAGTTACTATGATGCTCAAAATGATGCTCACAGTAATGTAGTAAGATTTGCTAAAACTCTCAAAATAATGCTACAGTGATGGAGTGAGAGTTGCTACGAACCTAAGAAATGATGCTACAGTAATGTAGTGAGAGTTGCTACGAACCTCATAATGATGCTGAAGTGATGTAATGAGAGTTGCTACGAACCGAAGAAATGATGCTACAGTGACGTAGTGAGAGTTGCTACTTACCTCAAAATGATGTTGACAGTGATGTAGTGAGGGTTGCTACTAACCTAAGAAAGGATGCTACAGTGATGTGATGAGAGTTGCTAATCATCTCAAAATGATGCGAAAGTGATGTAATGAGAGTTGTTAAGAATTTCAAAATTATGCTAAAGTGATGTAATGAGAGTTGCTACAAACCTAAGAAATGATGCTACAGTGATGTGGTGAGAGATGCTACGAACCTCAAAATGATGCCACAGTGACTTAATGAGAGTTGCTCCTAACCTAAGAAATGATGCGACAGTGATGTAATAAATTGCTACTAACCTAAAAATGATGCTGACAGTAATGTACTGAGAATTTCTGCTTACCTCAAAATAAGGCTGCAGTGATGTAGTGAGAGTTGCTACTCATCTCAAAATGATGCTACAGTGATGTAATGAGAGTTGCTACTAATTTCAAAATGATGCTGAATAGATGTAATGACAGTTGCTACTAACCTAAGAAATGATGCTACAGCGATGTAGTGAGAGTTGCTATGATGCTCAAAATGATGCTGACAGTGATGTAGTAAGATTTGCTAAAACTCTCAAAATAATGCTACAGTAATGGAGTGAGAGTTGCTACGAACCTAAGAAATGATGCTACAGTGATGTAGTGAGAGTTGCTACGAAACAAAGAAATGATGCTACAGTGATGTGATGAGAGTTGCTAATCATCTCAAAATGATGCTAAAGTGATGTAATGAGAGTGGTTAAGAATTTCAAAATTATGCTAAAGTGATTTAATGAGAGTTGCTAATCATCTCAAAATTATGCTAAAGTGATGTAGTGAGAGTTGCTACTGACCTCAAAATGATGTTGACAGTGATGTAGTGAGGGTTGCTACTAGCCTAAGAAAGGATGCTACAGTGATGTGATGAGAGTTGCTAATCATCTCAAAATGATGCGAAAGTGATGTAATGAGAGTTGTTAAGAATTTCAAAATTATGCTAAAGTGATGTAATGAGAGTTGCTACAAACCGAAGAAATGATGCTACAGTGATGTGGTGAGAGATGCTACGAACCTCAAAATGATGCCACAGTGACTTAATGAGAGTTGCTCCTAACCTAAGAAATGATGCTACAGTGATGTAGTGAGAGTTGCTACTCATCTCAAAACGATGCTTAAGTGATGTCATGAGAGTTGCTACTAAATTAAGAAATTATGCTACAGTGATGTAGTGAGAGTTACTATGATGCTCAAAATGATGCTCACAGTAATGTAGTAAGATTTGCTAAAACTCTCAAAATAATTCTACAGTGATGGAGTGAGAGTTGCTACGAACCTAAGAAATGATGCTACAGTAATGTAGTGAGAGTTGCTACGAACCTCATAATGATGCTGAAGTGATGTAATGAGAGTTGCTACGAACCGAAGAAATGATGCTACAGTGACGTAGTGAGAGTTGCTGCTGACCTCAAAATGATGTTGACAGTGATGTAGTGAGGGTTGCTACTAACCTAAGAAAGGATGCTACAGTGATGTGATGAGAGTTGCTAATCATCTCAAAATGATGCGAAAGTGATGTAATGAGAGTTACTATGATGCTCAAAATGATGCTCACAGTAATGTAGTAAGATTTGCTAAAACTCTCAAAATAATGCTACAGTGATGGAGTGAGAGTTGCTACGAACCTAAGAAATGATGCTACAGTAATGTAGTGAGAGTTGCTACGAACCTCATAATGATGCTGAAGTGATGTAATGAGAGTTGCTACGAACCGAAGAAATGATGCTACAGTGACGTAGTGAGAGTTGCTACTGACCTCAAAATGATGTTGACAGTGATGTAGTGAGGGTTGCTACTAACCTAAGAAAGGATGCTACAGTGATGTGATGAGAGTTGCTAATCATCTCAAAATGATGCGAAAGTGATGTAATGAGAGTTGTTAAGAATTTCAAAATTATGCTAAAGTGATGTAATGAGAGTTGCTACAAACCTAAGAAATGATGCTACAGTGATGTGGTGAGAGATGCTACGAACCTCAAAATGATGCCACAGTGACTTAATGAGAGTTGCTCCTAACCTAAGAAATGATGCTACAGTGATGTAGTGAGAGTTGCTACTCATCTCAAAACGATGCTTAAGTGATGTCATGAGAGTTGCTACTAAATTAAGAAATTATGCTACAGTGATGTAGTGAGAGTTACTATGATGCTCAAAATGATGCTCACAGTAATGTAGTAAGATTTGCTAAAACTCTCAAAATAATGCTACAGTGATGGAGTGAGAGTTGCTACGAACCTAAGAAATGATGCTACAGTAATGAAGTGAGAGTTGCTACGAACCTCATAATGATGCTGAAGTGATGTAATGAGAGTTGCTACGAACCGAAGAAATGATGCTACAGTGACGTAGTGAGAGTTGCTACTGACCTCAAAATGATGTTGACAGTGATGTAGTGAGGGTTGCTACTAACCTAAGAAAGGATGCTGCAGTGATGTGGTGAGAGTTGCTACGAACCTAAGAAATGATGCTACAGTAATGTTAGAGTTGCTCCTAACCTAAGAAAGGATGTGACAGTGATGTAGTGAGAGTTGCTACTAACCTAAGAAAGGATGCTACAGTGATGTGATGAGAGTTGCTAATCATCTCAAAATGATGCTAAAGTGATGTAATGAGAGTTGCTCAGAATTTCAAAATTATGCTAAAGTGATGTAATGAGAGTTGCTACAAACCTAAGAAATGATGCTACAGTGATGTGGTGAGAGTTGCTACGAACCTCAAAATGATGCTACAGTGACTTAATGAGAGTTGCTCCTAACCTAAGAAATGATGCTACAGTGATGTAATAAATTGCTACTAACCCAAAAATGATGCTACAGTCATGTAGTGAGAGTTGCAACAAACCTCAAAATGATGCTGACAGTAATGTACTGAGAATTTCTGCTTACCTCAAAATAAGGCTGCAGTGATGTAGTGAGAGTTGCTACTCATCTCAAAATGATACTACAGTGATGTAATGAGAGTTGCTACTAATTTCAAAATGATGCTGAATAGATGTAATGACAGTTGCTGCTAACCTAAGAAATTATGCGACAGTGATGCAGTGAGAGTTGCTACTAATCTCAAAATGATGCTAATGTGATGTCATGAGAGTTGATTAAAACCTCAAAATGATGCTACAGTCATGTCGTGAGACTTGCTTCTAACCTTAAAATGATGCTGACAGTGATGTAGTGAGAGTTGCTACGAACCTCAAAATGATGTTACAGTGACTTCATGAGAGTTGCTCCTAACCTAAGAAATGATGCTACAGTGTTGTGATGAGAGTTGCTACTCATCTCAAAATGATGCTAAAGTGATGTAATGAGAGTTCCTACTAATTTAAAAATGATGCTAAAATGATGAATTGATACTTGCTTCTAACTTTAAAATGATGCTGACAGTGATGTAGTGAGAGTTGCTACGTACCTCAAAATGATGCTACAGTGACTTAATGAGAGTTGCTCCTAAACTAAGAAATGATGCTACAGTGATGTAATAAATTGCTACTAACCTAAAAATGATGCTGCAGTCATGTAGTGAGAGCTGCTACTCATCTCAAAATGATGCTACAGTGATGTGGTGAGAGCTGCTACTCATCTCAAAATGATGCTACAGTGATGTGGTGAGAGCTGCTACTATGCTAAAATGATGCTCACAGTAATCTTGTGAGAGTTGCTTAGATTCAAGATTGCTTTATTTTCATTAACCATGGTGGAAATGTCAACGAAATTTTCTTTACATTTTTTTTAAAACCTCAAAATGATGCTACAGTGATGTCGTGAGAGTTGCTACTAACCTCATAATGATGCTTACAGTAATGTCATGAGAGTTGCGACGAACCTCATCATGGTGCTAACAGTAATGTCATGAGAGTTGCTACTAACCCAAGAAATGATGCTCCAGTGATGTGTAGAGAGTTGCTAAAAACCTCAAAATGATGCTAAAAGTGATATAATGAGTTTCGAAAAATCTCAAAATAATGCTACAGTGATGGAGTGAGAGTTGCTATTCACCAAAGAAATGATGCTAGAGTGATGTAGTGAGAGTTGCTACTCATCTCAAAACGATGCTTAAGTGATGTAATGAGAGTTGCTACTAATCTAAGAAATGATGCTACAGTGATGTAGTGAGAGTTGCTATGATGCTCAAAATGATGCTGACAGTAATGTAGTAAGATTTGCTAAAACTCTCAAAGTAATGCTACAGTGATGGAGTGAGAGTTGCTACTAAACAAAGAAATGATGCTACAGTGATGTAGTGAGAGTTGCTACTCATCTCAAAATGATGCTAAAGTGATGTAATGAGAGTTGCTACTAACCTAAGAAATGATGCTACAGTGATGTAATAAATTGCTACTAACCTAAAAATGATGCTACAGTGATGTAGTGAGAGTTGCTACTAACCTCAAAATGATGCTGACAGTGATGTAGTGAGAGTTCTACTCATCTCAAAATGATGCTAAAGTGATGTAATGAGAGTTGCTACGAACCTAAGAAATGATGCTACAGTCATGTAGTGAGAGTTGCTACTCATCTCAAAACGATGCTTAAGTGATGTAATGAGAGTTGCCACTAACCTAAGAAATGATGCTAAAGTGATGTAGTGAGAGTTACTATGATGCTCAAAATGATGCTGACAGTAATGTAGTAAGATTTGCTAAAACTCTCAAAATAATGCTACAGTGATGGAGTGAGAGTTGCTACGAACCTAAGAAATGATGCTACAGTGATGTAGTGAGAGTTGCTACTCATCTCAAAACGATGCTTAAGTGATGTCATGAGAGTTGCTACTAAATTAAGAAATTATGCTACAGTGATGTAGTGAGAGTTACTATGATGCTCAAAATGATGCTCACAGTAATGTAGTAAGATTTGCTAAAACTCTCAAAATAATGCTACAGTGATGGAGTGAGAGTTGCTACGAACCTAAGAAATGATGCTACAGTAATGTAGTGAGAGTTGCTACGAACCTCATAATGATGCTGAAGTGATGTAATGAGAGTTGCTACGAACCGAAGAAATGATGCTACAGTGACGTAGTGAGAGTTGCTACTGACCTCAAAATGATGTTGACAGTGATGTAGTGAGGGTTGCTCCTAACCTAAGAAAGGATGCTACAGTGATGTGATGAGAGTTGCTAATCATCTCAAAATGATGCGAAAGTGATGTAATGAGAGTTACTATGATGCTCAAAATGATGCTCACAGTAATGTAGTAAGATTTGCTAAAACTCTCAAAATAATGCTACAGTGATGGAGTGAGAGTTGCTACGAACCTAAGAAATGATGCTACAGTAATGTAGTGAGAGTTGCTACGAACCTCATAATGATGCTGAAGTGATGTAATGAGAGTTGCTACGAACCGAAGAAATGATGCTACAGTGACGTAGTGAGAGTTGCTACTTACCTCAAAATGATGTTGACAGTGATGTAGTGAGGGTTGCTACTAACCTAAGAAAGGATGCTACAGTGATGTGATGAGAGTTGCTAATCATCTCAAAATGATGCGAAAGTGATGTAATGAGAGTTGTTAAGAATTTCAAAATTATGCTAAAGTGATGTAATGAGAGTTGCTACAAACCTAAGAAATGATGCTACAGTGATGTGGTGAGAGATGCTACGAACCTCAAAATGATGCCACAGTGACTTAATGAGAGTTGCTCCTAACCTAAGAAATGATGCGACAGTGATGTAATAAATTGCTACTAACCTAAAAATGATGCTGACAGTAATGTACTGAGAATTTCTGCTTACCTCAAAATAAGGCTGCAGTGATGTAGTGAGAGTTGCTACTCATCTCAAAATGATGCTACAGTGATGTAATGAGAGTTGCTACTAATTTCAAAATGATGCTGAATAGATGTAATGACAGTTGCTACTAACCTAAGAAATGATGCTACAGCGATGTAGTGAGAGTTGCTATGATGCTCAAAATGATGCTGACAGTGATGTAGTAAGATTTGCTAAAACTCTCAAAATAATGCTACAGTAATGGAGTGAGAGTTGCTACGAACCTAAGAAATGATGCTACAGTGATGTAGTGAGAGTTGCTACGAAACAAAGAAATGATGCTACAGTGATGTGATGAGAGTTGCTAATCATCTCAAAATGATGCTAAAGTGATGTAATGAGAGTGGTTAAGAATTTCAAAATTATGCTAAAGTGATTTAATGAGAGTTGCTAATCATCTCAAAATTATGCTAAAGTGATGTAGTGAGAGTTGCTACTGACCTCAAAATGATGTTGACAGTGATGTAGTGAGGGTTGCTACTAGCCTAAGAAAGGATGCTACAGTGATGTGATGAGAGTTGCTAATCATCTCAAAATGATGCGAAAGTGATGTAATGAGAGTTGTTAAGAATTTCAAAATTATGCTAAAGTGATGTAATGAGAGTTGCTACAAACCGAAGAAATGATGCTACAGTGATGTGGTGAGAGATGCTACGAACCTCAAAATGATGCCACAGTGACTTAATGAGAGTTGCTCCTAACCTAAGAAATGATGCTACAGTGATGTAGTGAGAGTTGCTACTCATCTCAAAACGATGCTTAAGTGATGTCATGAGAGTTGCTACTAAATTAAGAAATTATGCTACAGTGATGTAGTGAGAGTTACTATGATGCTCAAAATGATGCTCACAGTAATGTAGTAAGATTTGCTAAAACTCTCAAAATAATTCTACAGTGATGGAGTGAGAGTTGCTACGAACCTAAGAAATGATGCTACAGTAATGTAGTGAGAGTTGCTACGAACCTCATAATGATGCTGAAGTGATGTAATGAGAGTTGCTACGAACCGAAGAAATGATGCTACAGTGACGTAGTGAGAGTTGCTGCTGACCTCAAAATGATGTTGACAGTGATGTAGTGAGGGTTGCTACTAACCTAAGAAAGGATGCTACAGTGATGTGATGAGAGTTGCTAATCATCTCAAAATGATGCGAAAGTGATGTAATGAGAGTTACTATGATGCTCAAAATGATGCTCACAGTAATGTAGTAAGATTTGCTAAAACTCTCAAAATAATGCTACAGTGATGGAGTGAGAGTTGCTACGAACCTAAGAAATGATGCTACAGTAATGTAGTGAGAGTTGCTACGAACCTCATAATGATGCTGAAGTGATGTAATGAGAGTTGCTACGAACCGAAGAAATGATGCTACAGTGACGTAGTGAGAGTTGCTACTGACCTCAAAATGATGTTGACAGTGATGTAGTGAGGGTTGCTACTAACCTAAGAAAGGATGCTACAGTGATGTGATGAGAGTTGCTCATCATCTCAAAATGATGCGAAAGTGATGTAATGAGAGTTGTTAAGAATTTCAAAATTATGCTAAAGTGATGTAATGAGAGTTGCTACAAACCTAAGAAATGATGCTACAGTGATGTGGTGAGAGATGCTACGAACCTCAAAATGATGCCACAGTGACTTAATGAGAGTTGCTCCTAACCTAAGAAATGATGCTACAGTGATGTAGTGAGAGTTGCTACTCATCTCAAAACGATGCTTAAGTGATGTCATGAGAGTTGCTACTAAATTAAGAAATTATGCTACAGTGATGTAGTGAGAGTTACTATGATGCTCAAAATGATGCTCACAGTAATGTAGTAAGATTTGCTAAAACTCTCAAAATAATGCTACAGTGATGGAGTGAGAGTTGCTACGAACCTAAGAAATGATGCTACAGTAATGAAGTGAGAGTTGCTACGAACCTCATAATGATGCTGAAGTGATGTAATGAGAGTTGCTACGAACCGAAGAAATGATGCTACAGTGACGTAGTGAGAGTTGCTACTGACCTCAAAATGATGTTGACAGTGATGTAGTGAGGGTTGCTACTAACCTAAGAAAGGATGCTACAGTGATGTGATGAGAGTTGCTAATCATCTCAAAATGATGCGAAAGTGATGTAATGAGAGTTGTTAAGAATTTCAAAATTATACTAAAGTGATGTAATGAGAGTTGCTACAAACCTAAGAAATGATGCTACAGTGATGTGGTGAGAGATGCTACGAACCTCAAAATGATGCCACAGTGACTTAATGAGAGTTGCTCCTAACCTAAGAAATGATGCTACAGTGATGTAATAAATTGCTACTAACCTAAAAATGATGCTACAGTCATGTAGTGAGAGTTGCTCCTAACCTCAAAATGATGCTGACAGTAATGTACTGAGAATTTCTGCTTACCTCAATATAAGGCTGCAGTGATGTAGTGAGAGTTGCTACTCATCTCAAAATGATGCTACAGTGATGTAATGAGAGTTGCTACTAATTTCAAAATGATGCTGAACAGATGTAATGACAGTTGCTACTAACCTAAGAAATGATGCTACAGCGATGTAGTGAGAGTTGCTATGATGCTCAAAATGATGCTGACAGTGATGTAGTAAGATTTGCTAAAACTCTCAAAATAATGCTACAGTAATGGAGTGAGAGTTGCTACGAACCTAAGAAATGATGCTACAGTGATGTAGTGAGAGTTGCTACGAAACAAAGAAATGATGCTACAGTGATGTGATGAGAGTTGCTAATCATCTCAAAATGATGCTAAAGTGATGTAATGAGAGTGGTTAAGAATTTCAAAATTATGCTAAAGTGATTTAATGAGAGTTGCTAATCATCTCAAAATTATGCTAAAGTGATGTAGTGAGAGTTGCTACTGACCTCAAAATGATGTTGACAGTGATGTAGTGAGGGTTGCTACTAACCTAAGAAAGGATGCTACAGTGATGTGATGAGAGTTGCTAATCATCTCAAAATGATGCGAAAGTGATGTAATGAGAGTTGTTAAGAATTTCAAAATTATGCTAAAGTGATGTAATGAGAGTTGCTACAAACCGAAGAAATGATGCTACAGTGATGTGGTGAGAGATGCTACGAACCTCAAAATGATGCCACAGTGACTTAATGAGAGTTGCTCCTAACCTAAGAAATGATGCTACAGTGATGTAATAAATTGCTACTAAACTAAAAATGATGCTACAGTCATGTAGTGAGAGTTGCTACTAACCTCAAAATGATGCTGACAGTAATGTACTGAGAAGTTCTGCTTACCTCAAAATAAGGCTGCAGTGATGTAGTGAGAGTTGCTACTCATCTCAAAATGATGCTACAGTGATGTAATGAGAGTTGCTACTAATTTCAAAATGATGCTGAATAGATGTAATGACAGTTGCTACTAACCTAAGAAATGATGCTACAGTGATGTAGTGAGAGTTGCTATGATGCTCAAAATGATGCTGACAGTGATGCAGTAAGATTTGCTAAAACTCTCAAAATAATGCTACAGTAATGGAGTGAGAGTTGCTACGAACCTAAGAAATGATGCTACAGTGATGTAGTGAGAGTTGCTACGAAACAAAGAAATGATGCTACAGTGATGTGATGAGAGTTGCTAATCATCTCAAAATGATGCTAAAGTGATGTAATGAGAGTGGTTAAGAATTTCAAAATTATGATAAAGTGATTTAATGAGAGTTGCTAATCATCTCAAAATTATGCTAAAGTGATGTAATGAGAGTTGCTAAGAATTTCAAAATTATGCTAAAGTGATGTAATGAGAGTTGCTACAAACCTAAGAAATGATGCTACAGTGATGTAGTGAGAGTTGCTACTAACCTCAAAATGATGCTGACAGTGATGTAGTGAGAGTTCTACTCATCTCAAAATGATGCTAAAGTGATGTAATGAGAGTTGCTACTAACCTAAGAAATGATGCTACAGTGATGTAGTGAGAGTTGCTACTAACCAAAGAAATGATGCTAAAGTAATGTAATGACAGTTGCTACGAACCTAAGAAATGATGCTACAGTCATGTAGTGAGAGTTGCTACTCACCAAAGAAATGATGCTACAGTGATGTAGTGAGAGTTGCTACTCATCTCAAAACGATGCTTAAGTGATGTAATGAGAGTTGCTACTAACCTAAGAGATGATGCTACAGTAATGTAGTGAGAGTTACTATGATGCTGAAAATGAAGCTGACAGTAATGTAGTAAGATTTGCTAAAACTCTCAAAATAATGCGACAGTGACAGAGTGAGAGTTGCGAAGAACCTAATAAATGATGCTCCAGTGATGTAGTGAGAGTTGCTACTAAACAAAGAAATGATGCTACAGTGATGTAATGAGAGTTGCTACTAACCTAAGAAATGATGCTACAGTGATGTAGTGAGAGTTGCTACGAACCTCAAAATGATGCTACAGTGACTTCATGAGAGTTGCTCCTAACCTCAGAAATGATGCTACAGTGATGTAGTGAGAGTTTCTAGGAACCTAAGAAATGATGCTACAGTAATGTAGTGAGAGTTGCTACGAACCTCATAATGATGCTGAAGTGATGTAATGAGAGTTGCTACGAACCGAAGAAATGATGCTACAGTGATGTAGTGAGAGTTGCTACTGACCTCAAAATGATGTTGACAGTGATGTAGTGAGGGTTGCTACTAACCTAAGAAAGGATGCGACAGTGATGTGATGAGAGTTGCTAATCATCTCAAAATGATGCTAAAGTGATGTAATGAGAGTTGTTAAGAATTTCAAAATTATGCTAAAGTGATGTAATGAGAGTTGCTAATCATCTCAAAATGATGCTAAAGTGATGTAATGAGAGTTGTTAAGAATTTCAAAATTATGCTAAAGTGATGTAATGAGAGTTGCTTCAAACCTAAGAAATGATGCTACAGTAATGTAATGACAGTTGCTACGAACCTAAGAAATGATGCTACAGTGATGCAGTGAGAGTTGCTACTAAACAAAGAAATGATACTACAGTGATGTGGTGAGAGTTGCTACTAATCTAAAAATGATCCTAAAGTGATGTAATGAGAGTTGCTACTAACCAAAGAAATGATGCTACAGTGATGTAGTGAGAGTTGCTACTAATCTAAAAATGATGCTAAAGTTATGTAGTGGGAGTTGCTACGAACCTCAAAATGATGCTACAGTGACTTCATGAGAGTTGCTACTAACCTAAGAAATGATACTACAGTGATGTAGTGAGAGTTGCTACTTATCTAAAAATGATCCTAAAGTGATGTAATGAGAGTTGCTACTAACCAAAGAAATGATGCTACAGTGATGTCGTGAGAGTTGCTACTAATCTAAAAATGATGCTAAAGTGATGTAGTGAGAGTTGCTACGAACCTCAAAATGATGCTACAGTGACTTCATGAGAGTTGCTACAAACCTAAGAAGTGATGCTACAGTGATGTGGTGAGAGTTGCTACTAATCTAAAAATGATCCTAAAGTGATGTAAAGACAGTTGCTACTAACCTAAGAAATGATGCTACAGTGATGTAGTGAGACTTGCTACTAATCTCAAAATGATGCTAAAGTGATGTCATGAGAGTTGCAATCCAATCTCAGAATGATGCCAGTGATGTAATGAGAGTTTCTTCTAACCTAAGAAATGATGCTACAGTGATGTAGTGAGAGTTGCTACTTACCTAAGAAAGGGTACTGCAGTGATGTGATGAGTTGCTAATCATCTCAAAACAATGCTGAAGTGATGCAATGAGAGTTTCTACTAACCTAAGAAATTATTCTTCATTTATGTGATGAGAGTTGCTCATCATCTTAAATGATGCTACAGTGACTTAATAAGAGTTGCTCCTAACCCAAGAAATGATGCTACAGTGATGTAATGAGAGTTGCTATTAATTACAAAATGATGCTACAGTGATGTGGTGAGAGTTGCTAAAAAACCTCAAAATGATGCTAAAAGTGATATAATGAGAGTTTCTAAAAACCTTAAAATAATGCGAAAGTAATGTGGTGAGAGTTGATAGTAATTTCAAAATAATGCTAAAGCGGTGTAATGAGAGTTGCTACTTCCCTAAGAAATGATGCTACAATGATGTAGTGAGGTTTGCTACGAACCTCAAAATGATGTTGACAGTGATGTCGTGAGAGTTGCTACTAACCTAAGAAATGATGCTACAGTGATGTGATGAGAGTTGCTAATCATCTCAAAATGATGCTAAGATGATGTAATGAGAGTTTCTAGTAACCTACGAAATGATGCTAAAGTGATGTGGTGAGAGTTGGTATAAATTTCAAAAAATGCTAAAGTGATGTAATGAGAGTTGCTACTAATGTCAAAATGATTCTAAAGTGATGTAATGAGAGTTGCTACTAACCTAAAAATGATGTTGACAGTAATGTAGACTTTCTGTTGACCTCAAAATGAAGCTACAGTGATGCAGTAAGAGTTGCTACGAACCTCAAAATGATGCAGGGTGACTTTGTGGAAAGTCTTGCACTCCCAACACATTCATTCTCACTAATGCAGTGACAGGTCAGAGCCAAGGGAGCCTCCATGTCCACAGATGTCCACATGGCAGCTGGACTTCCTTTTTCACTCCTTCCCGTTCCTCCTGGTACTTTTTGGCCACCGTTTGTTTGATGGTCTGAAAATGACACCCAGAGTAAATCAATACATTGAAATTAGAGATGAAATAAACTGGAGATATCAACGACTGCTTTAGATCATTTCCACACAAACCTTTCTGGTTGGCAAACATATGAGGCTCAAGGACCTGAACCAGTTCCCTGAACCCTTCCCTCTCAACAGTGCTGAGGGGCTGGCAGTCCTTCAGGATGAAATTCAGCAGAGCCTCATCCAGCATCTGCTTCCTGGAAGCTGGATGGTTAAAGATGAAGGAGAGAAGAAATGAAGAGGAATTAATGATCAATGAAGCAACTGTGAGTCAGTTGGAGAGTGGCTGTATACCTGAGTTCATCCTGGTGGATCTGGGACTTCATTCTCATGCCTGGCCCCATCATGCCTCAGCACTGAAGAGGTGCTTTTGTTGAGATGAGACGCTTCTGTCCAACAAATGCGACATTCAACCTGCAGAAAAGAACATGAGTGCTCAGCTAAAAGTTCCTTTCTTCATGGTGACTGGTGTTTCTTAGTCTTAGACCACCAGGTTTCCAATGAGGTGTATCGGATACGTTGTTGTGTGCCGCTGAAATCCGTCCAATTCCGGCGTTGTTTCCTCATGAAATGTGTTTGCCTTAAAGCTCATTAAAGTGTTGAACCACAATATCGTTCACCATAACTGAGTCAACTTCAAGATAACCTACTTCTACATTCCAGTCCCGGCTGCTCCTGTTCTGCTGCAGTCCAGAAAACAACAACCCGATACAATTGGCGCTCCTTCCCACAGCTCCGGCCCGGATCCGCATGGTTCCGCTGACTGACTGTGAGACGCGCTCCCTCCAGGGTGGCACAGCCCGATGGGGGTCCTTATCTGGCACGGGGGCGTAAAACAGGTGCGACTGACAAGCCTGGTTTATTCTGCGTCGAGGGAACGCGTTGCTCTGCAATACACCGCCAAGCCGCTAGGGGGTGTGGCTTTGTCTTTGTATTGTTTACGGGGCTCTTGTCGGATTCCTTGGTTTTCTTCCGGTCACAGACAACAATTGTTGGCCATTTGTCAGTCTTTGTAGTGCCGCGAAGAGGAGTTGTAGAGGTGGTCGTACTTGAGCACCTCCTCGATAATCCTCTCTTCGGCTTGGTCTTTTTTTTCTTGGAGCTTTTACCACAGAAACTTTGAAAATGGCGGTGTTGTGCTGCGACTGAACCGGAAAAAACGTTCTGAGCGGACCAATCACAGTCCTCGACGGTGACGTCACCACGCGTCGACGCGATGAGTAAGCAGGATTTTTTGGAGGCGCGTTTCAGGCTACGGCGTACGGTCTGCGTCGACGGCGTAGGTACGAATACTACTCGACACAGAAGCATAAATCAGGCTTAAATCAGGCTTTATAGTCCAACAGGAAGTTAGCATGTCAGGGATGAGACACCCTCATAGTCCAACAGGAAGTTAGCATGTCAGGGATGAGACACCCTCATAGTCCAAAAGGAAGTTAGCATGTCAGGGATGAGACACCCTTATCGTCCAACAGGAAGTTAGCATGTCAGGGATGAGACACGCTTATCGTCCAACAGGAAGTTAGCATGTCAGGGATGAGACACGCTTATCGTCCAACAGGAAGTTAGCATGTCAGGGATGAGACACGCTTATCGTCCAACAGGAAGTTAGCATGTCAGGGATGAGACACCCTGATAGTCCAACAGGAAGTTAGCATCTCCATGGTTCCCTTGACCAGAAGCCAGTGGGATCGTTCCATTCTGACATCTTGATTGACATTTGTCCTTCTCTTAGCTAAATAGCTGGCAATCATTTGAAAAAAACCTTGATTTACTTTTTGTATTTTGATCTTCAGCTCATTTGCATACTTTTGTTAAAATTCTCCCCTTTTTGTCTTTTTTTTCTGCTGTTTTTAGCACAAAGTCCACCTGGTGCCTAAAGACCAGTTCAGCATGGACTACGTTGAACCTTCAGTCCGCTGCATCAGCACCCATGGACGGTTCCCCCCTGACAGGAGGATTCTGGTGAGGAACATTAGTGGGACAGCGCTCTTGTAAGAACGGTTCTGATCCACCTTCCCTCCCCCTGTAGCTCCTCCTGTGTCCCCTCAGCGCTCTTGTTAGAACGGTTCTGATCCACCTTCCCTCCCCCTGTAGCTCCTCCTGTGTCCCCTCAGCGCTCTTGTTAGAACGGTTCTGATCCACCTTCCCTCCCCCTGTAGCTCCTCCTGTGTCCCCTCAGCGCTCTTGTTAGAACGGTTCTGATCCACCTTCCCTCCCCCTGTAGCTCCTCCTGTGTCCCCTCAGCGCTCTTGTTAGAACGGTTCTGATCCACCTTCCCTCCCCCTGTAGCTCCTCCTGTGTCCCCTCAGGCTCTTGTTAGAACGGTTCTGATCCACCTTCCCTCCCCCTGTAGCTCCTCCTGTGTCCCCTCAGCGCTCTTGTTAGAAGGGTTCTGATCCACCTTCCCTCCCCCTGTAGCTCCTCCTGTGTCCCCTCAGCGCTCTTGTTACAAGGGTTCTGATCCACCTTCCCTCCCCCTGTAGCTCCTCCTGTGTCCCCTCAGCGCTCTTGTTAGAACGGTTCTGATCCACCTTCCCTCCCCCTGTAGCTCCTCCTGTGTCCCCTCAGCGCTCTTGTTAGAAGGGTTCTGATCCACCTTCCCTCCCCCTGTAGCTCCTCCTGTGTCCCCTCAGCGCTCTTGTTAGAAGGGTTCTGATCCACCTTCCCTCCCCCTGTAGCTCCTCCTGTGTCCCCTCAGCGCTCTTGTGAGAATGGTTCTGATCCACCTTCCCTCCCCCTGTAGCTCCTCCTGTGTCCCCTCAGGTTTCCAAACTCCCTCCCACTGGCTGGTGCTGAAGGAGGGCCAGAGCTCCTCCTACAGGAGCCCATCCTAGCCTCCCCCGCTGCAGCTCCTCCACTGACCTCCCACCAGAGAGATGAGCCCCCTGGTTCAGAGGTGACAGACCACCTCTGGGAGCAGACAACAGAGACCACATCAGGCTGGACTCCGTGCAGGTACGGAGGCTGACGGCTGCTGAGTGAGTGAGTTTACGACGCTCCCACCACTGCTGCTGGATTGATTTAACACATCTGGAATATTTAGATTCATTCTGGGTCAACATCTGCATCTGTTGAAGTCCTCAGTCTCCATGCAGGTGGTGTTGTTCCAGATAAAAGGTCTCAATAACAGCATCACTCCAGCTGAAACCATTCCAAAGAAGGCTAAGTGGAGCTGGCATATCAGCCCCCAATGGAAGCCTGCTGCTGCTGCCAAGCTCTCCATGTCATCATGGAAAAGTTGATTGTTCAACTCAATGTTTTTCCCATTGGGAGGAGATTTGTTGTTCCACCATGAAGTCTTTTCTGGTGATGAGTTTGTGTGTTGTAGTAGCATGAAGATATCTTGTTATCATGATCAACTCCTCTGGCCTGGTGGAAGAACGCTGCTGTGTTTGGATTCAGACGAGTCAAATCTGAACCAGGGACTTGTAGTTTTATCCTCGGTCTCTGGACTCATAAAATGGAGACCGGCCCAGTTTGACACTTTTGAACTCCTTCATGATGTTCAAATCTCATGACTGAGATTCGTGATTGGAAACATCGGCGGTTCAGGAAAGAAAACATGTACCATTGAACATCGCTCTCATCCTTCATTCATTTTTGAATTCATTAACAATTCTTCCGACAATTCTTTCACTATTATCACTGTTAGCATCATTTTGAGTTCATTAACAATTAAGGGGGCTCAGGTCCTCCTCACCTGCAGGTTCCTGCAGGCAGAGCCCTGTGGTGGTAGGTTTCCTGCTCCTCTGCTGGACTGATACCCTCTCCCTTTCCCCACACGTATCTGCTGTTTCTACTCTGTGCCTCCTTCTCCTCTGTCAGGCCTGGACTTCTTCCTTCTGTCTCTCCAGGATCACGTCCTGGTGGTGCCTGAGAGCAGCTCCAGCTCCAGCTCCCTGAACCAAGAACCACTGGAGAAATCTGACCACTTCATCAGCAACTGTGGCCTCAACAGCTTTCATGTCAAGTCGGTGTCTCTCAGCCTGAGTTGGTCCCTGTTCTGTATCCCTGAATGTTCTAGAGGAACTAAACTGGGCCTGACTGGGACGCTTCTGTCTGCTCAGATTTGGGTTGTGAATGCATTCAGATGTCATTTACAAGCATTGGAACTAAAGACCTGAGCCTCAAGAATATTTAGTTCTTGATTTACTTTCTCTTGCAGGGTTTCATTTTGTGCTAATTTTCTTTTTAAGATCTTTGTTTTTTGTTGTCCTTCCATTTAGCAAGTTTGGCTAAGAACCTTTTCCCCACTAAACTAATTTTCCTAAAATGTCTCGCTAACGTTTCCTTTTTCTCTGTCGTCCCTCCTGTCCTTGGTCTCCATTCTGTCTCAGCTCAGTTGTGTCTCTTGGGCTCTCTTCAACAACGGCGCCCTGCCTTGTGCCTGCCATGAGGTTGGAGCTGAGAGTGACACCTGCGAGTCATTTGGTGGTCGGTGCCGCTGCAGGCCCCACGTGATTGGCCAAGATTGCTCCATGTGGGCCGCGGGTTGCTGGGGATTCCTCACTGCAGACGTGAGTGTCAGATTGGATGAATGATGAGTAACAAGGGCTTTTAATGATGAGTGAGAGGACGGACCAAACCAACCTGTCCAACCATCAGAGGACAGTTTGTTGTTCTAGTTTCAACTCGTACTACATTTCTGTAAGCATCATTTCGAGGTTATTAGCAGCTCTTACTAGATTACTGTTAGCATCATTTTTAGGTTACTCGCAATTATCACTACATCACCGTCAGCATCATTTTGAGTTCATTAGAAATTCTTCCGACATCACTGTCGCATTATTTGGAGGTTCGTAGCAACTCTTACTACATGACTGTCAGCATCACTTTTAGTTTATTTGCAACTATCACTACATTACTGTTAGCATCATTTTGGGATCATTAGCAATTCTTACGACATCACTGTCGCATTATTTGGAGGTTCGTAGCAACTCTTACTACATGACTGTCGGCATCACTTTGAGGTTGTTTGAAACTTTCACTACATTATTGTTAGCATCATTTTGAGATCATTAGCAATTCTTATTACATCACTGTCGCATCATTTTGAGATCATCAGCAATTCTTCTGACATCACTGTCGCATTATTTTGAGGTTCGTAGCTACACTTACTACATGACTGTCAGCATCACTTTGAGGTTGTTCGAAACACTCACTACATTACTGTAAACATCACTGAGTTTATGAGCAATTATCACTACATTACTGTTAGCATCATTTTGAGTTTAATAGCAATTCTTACCACATGACTGTCAGCATCACTTTGAGGTTATTCGAAACTTTCACAACATCACTTTTGGCATCATTTTGAGTTCATTAGCAATTCTTACTCCATCACTGTCGCATCATTTTGAGATCATTAGCAATTCTTACGACATCACTGTAGCATTATTTTGAGGTTATTAGCAACTCTTACTACATTACCGTCAGCATCATTTTTAGGTTACTCGCATCTCTAACCACATGACTGTCAGCATCACTTTGAGGTTATTAGCAACTTTGACTCCATTAATGTTCGCATCATTTTGAGTTTAATAGCAATTCTTACGACATGACTTTAGCATCATTTTGAGGTTAGTTTCAACTCTTCCTCCAATACCGTCAGCATCATTTAGAGTTTATTAGCAATTCTTCCGAAATAACTGTCGCATTATTTTGAGGTTCGTAGCAACTCTTCCTACATGACTGTCAGCATCACTCTGAGGTTATTCGAAACTTTCACTCCATTACTGTTAGCATCATTTTGAGTTCATTAGCAATTCTTACTACATCACTGTCGCATCATTTTGAGATCATTAGTAATTCTTCCGACATCACTGTCGCATTATTCGGAGGTTCGTAGCAACTCTTACTACATTACTGTTGCATTATTTTGAGGTTAGTAGCAACTCTTACTACATTACTGTCAGCATCACTTTGAGGTTATTCGAAACTATCACTACATGACTGTCACATCATTTTGAGATCATGAGCAATTCTTCCGACATCACTGTCGCATTATTTTGAGGTTCGTAGAAACTCTTACTACATTACTGTCAGCATCACTTTGAGTTTGTTCGAAACTTTCACTACATTACAGTTAGCATCATTTTGAGTTCGTTACAATTCTTACGACATCACTGTCGCATCATTTTGAGATCTTTACCAATTCTTCTGACATCACTCTCGCATTATTTTGAGGTTAGTAGCAACTCTTACTACATTACTGTCAGCATCACGTTGAGTTTATTAGCAACTTTCACTCCATTACTGTTACCATCATTTTGAGTTCATTAACAGTTCTTACTACATCACTGTCGCATCATTTTTAGATGATTAGCAATTCTTCTGACATCACTGTTGCATTATTTTGAGGTTCGTAGAAACTCTTACTACATGACTGTCAGCATCACTTTGAGGTTGTTCGAAACACTCACTCAATTACTGTTAGCATCATTTTGAGTTTATGAGCAATTATCACTACGTTACTTTTAGCATCATTTTGAGTTTAATAGCAATTCTTTCTACATGACTGTCAGCATCACTTTGAGGTTATTCGAAACTTTTACAACATCACTTTTGGCATCATTTTGAGTTCATTAGCAATTCTTACTCCATCACTGTCGCATCAATTTGAGATCATTAGCAATTCTTACAACATGACTGTAGCATTATTTTGAGGTTATTAGCAACTCTTACTACATTACCGTCAGCACCATTTTTAGGTTACTCACATCTCTAACCACATGACTGTCAGCATCACTTTGAGTTTATTCGAACCTTTCACTACATTACTGTTAGCATCATTTTGAGTTCATTAGCAATTCTTACTCCATCACTGTTGCGTCATTTTTAGGTTCGTTGCAACTCTAACTACATGACTGTCAGCATCACTTGTGGTTATTCGAAACTTTCACTACATTACTGTTAGCATCATTTTGAGTTCATTAGCAATTCTTCCTCCATCACTGTAGCATTATTTTGAGGTTATCAGCAGCTCTTACTACATTACTGTCAGCATCATTTTTAGGTTACTTGCAACTTTCACTACATTACTGTTAGCATCATTTCCAGTTCATTAGCAATTCTTACTACATCACTGTCCCATCATTTCAGATCATAAGCAATTCTTACTACATCACTGTCACATCATTTTGAAGTTCGTAGTAACTCTTACTACATTACTGTTGCATTGTTTTAAGGTTCGTAGCAACTCTTCCTACATGACTGTCAGTACACTTTGAGTTTATTGGCAACTTTCACTACATTACTGTTACCATCATTTTGAGTTCATTAGCAATTCTTACGACATCATTGTCGCATCATTTTGAGATCATGAGCAATTCTTCCGACATCACGGTCAGCATCATTTTTAGGTTGCTCGCAACTCAAACCACATGACTGTCAGCATCACTTTGAGGTTATTCGAAACTTTCACTACATTACTGTTAGCATCATTTTGAGTTTATTTGCAATTCTTACTCCATCACTGTCGCATCATTTTGAGGTTCGTTGCAACTCTTACAACATGTCTGTCAGCATCACTTTGAGTTTGTTCGAAACTTTCACTACATTACAGTTAGCATCATTTTGAATTCGTTACAATTCTTACTACGTCACTGTCGCATCATTTTGAGTATATTAGCAATTCTTACGACATCACTGTCGCATCATTTTGAGATCATTACTGATTCTTCTGACATCACTCTCGCATTATTTTAAGGTTTGTAGAAACTCTTACTACACGACTTACTACATTACTGTCAGCATCACTTTGAGTTTATTAGCAACTTTCACTCCATTACTGTTTCCATCATTTTGAGTTCATTAATAATTCTTACGACATCACTGTCGCATCATTTTTAGATGATTAGCAATTCTTACGACATCACTGTCGCATTATATTGAGGTTCGTAGCAACTCTTACTGCATGACTGTCAGCATCACTTTGAGGTTGTTTGAAACACTTACTACATTACTGTAAGCATCACTGAGTTGATTAGGAACTGTCACTACATTACTGTTAGCATCATTTTAAGTTCATTAGCAATTCTTCCGACATCACTGTCGCAATATTTTGAGGTTCGTAGCAACTTTTACTACATTACTGTCGCATTATTTTGAGGTTCGTAGCAACTCGTACTTCATGACTGTCAGCATCACTTTGAGGTCATTCGAAACTTTCACTCCATTACTGTTAGCATCATTTTGAGTTCATAAGCAACTCTTACTTCATGACTGTCAGCATCACTTTGAGGTCATTCGAAACTTTCACTCCATTACTGTTAGCATTATTTTGAGTTCATTAGATATTCTTACGACATCACAGTAGCATTAAATTGAGTTCATTAGCAATTCTTACGACATGACTTTCAGCATCACTTTGAAGTTGTTCGAAACACTTACTACATGACTGTCAGCATCACTTTGAGGTTGTTCGAAACTCTTACTACATTACTATAAGCATCACTGAGTTTATTAGCAACTTTCACTACATTACTGTTAGCATCATCTTGAGTTCATTAGCAATTCTTCTGACATCACTGTCGCATTTTTTTGAGGTTCGTAGCAACTTTTTCTACATTACTGTCGCATTATTTTAGGTTCGTAGCAACTCTTAGTACATGACCGTCAGCATCACTTTGAGGTCATTCGAAACTTTCACTCCATTACTGTTAGCATCATTTTGAGTTCATAAGCAATTCTTACTACATCACTGTTGCATCATTTTGAGGTCATTAGCAATTCTTCTGGCATCACTGTCGCATTATTTTGATGTTCGTAGCAACTCTTACTACATTACTGTTGCATTATTTAAAGGTTCGTAGCAACTCTGACTGCATTCCTGTCAGCATCACTTCGAGTTTATTAGCAACTTTCACTCCATTAATGTTAGCATCATTTTGAGTTCATTAGCAATTCTTACTAAATCACTGTCGCATCATTTTGAGATCATTAGCAATTCTTCCGACATCACTGTCGCAATATTTGAGGTTCGTATTAACTCTTACTACATGACTGTCAGCATCACTTTGAGGTTATTCAAAACTTTCACTCCATTAATGTTAGCATCATTTTGAGTTCATTAGCAATTCTTACTAAATCACTGTAGCATCATTTTGAGATCATAAGCAATTCTTCTGACATCACTGTTGCATTTTTTTGAGGTTCGTAGCAACTCTTACTACATTACTGTCAGCATCACTTTGAGGTTATTCGAAACTTTCACTCCATTACTGTTAGCATCATTTTGAGTTCATTAGCAATTCTTACTACATCATTGTCGCATCATTTTGAGATCATTAGCAATTCTTCTGACATCACTTTCGCATTATTTTGAGATTCGTAGCAACTCTTACTACATTACTGTCAGCATCACTTTGAGGTTGTTCGAAACGTTCACTCCATTACTGTTAGCATCATTTTGAGTTCATTAGCAGTTCTTACTAAATCACTGTCGCATCATTTTGAGATCTTTAGCAATTCTTCCGACATCACTGTCGCAATATTTTGAGGTTCGTAGTATCTTTTACTACATTACTGTCGCTTTATTTTGAGGTTCGTTGCAACACTTACTACATGACTGTCAGCATCACTTTGAGGTTATTCGAAACTTTCACTCCATTACTGTTAGCAGCATTTTGAGTTCATTAGCAATTCTTACGACATCACAGTAGCATTGAATTGAGTTCATTAACAACTCTTAGTACATAACTGTCAGCATCACTTTGAGTTTATTCGAAACGTTCACTCCATTACTGTTAGCATCATTTTGAGTTCATTAGCAATTCTTACTACATCACTGTCGCATCATTTTGAGATCATTAGCAATTCTTCTGACATCACTTTCGAATTATTTTGAGATTCGTAGCAACTCTTACTACATTACTGTCAGCATCACTTTGAAGTTGTTCGAAACACTTACTACATGACTGTCAGCGTCACTTTGAGGTTGTTCGAAACTCTTACAACATTACTGTAAGCATTACTGAGTTTATTAGCAACTATCACTACATGACTGTTCGCATCATCTTGAGTTCATTAGCAATTCTTACTAAATCACTGTAGCATCATTTTGAGATCATTAGCAATTCTTCTGACATCACTGTCGCATTTTTTTGAGGTTCATAGTAACTCTTACTACATGACCGTCAGCATCACTTTGAGGTGATTCGAAACTTTCACTCCATTACTGTTAGCATCATTTTGAGTTCATTAGCAATTCTTACGACATCACAGTAGCATTGAATTGAGTTCATTAACAACTCTTACTACATGACTGTCAGCATCACTTGTAAGTTGTTCGAAACACTTACTACATGACTGTCAGCATCACTTTGAAGTTGTTCGAAACTTTCACTCCATTAATTTTAGCATCATTATGAGTTCATTAGCAAATCTGACTACATCACTGTCGCATCATTTTTAGATCATTAGCAATTTTTCCGACATCACTGTCGCATTATTTTGAGGTTCGTAGAAACTCTTACTACATGACTGTCAGCATCACTTTAAGTTTATTCGAAACGTTCACTCCATTACTGTTAGCATCATTTTGAATTCATTAGCAATTCTAACTAAATCACTGTCGCATCATTTTGAGATCTTTAGCAATTCTTCTGACATAACCGTCGCATTATTTTGAGGTTTGTAGCAACTCTTACTACATGACTGTCAGCATCACATTGAGGTTGTTCGAAACGTTCACTCCATTACTGTTAGCATCATTTTGAGTTCATTAGCAGTTCTTACTACATCACTGTCGCATCATTTTGAGTTCATTAGCAATTCTTACGACATCACAGTAGCATTAAATTGAGTTCATTAGCAACTCTTACTACATGACTGTCAGCATCACTTTGAAGTTGTTCGAAACACTTACTACATTACTGTAAGCATCACTGAGTTTATTCGCAACTCAAACCACATGACTGTCAGCATCACTTTGAGGTTATTCGAAACTTTCACTCCATTAATGTTAGCATCATTTTGAGTTCATTAGCAATTCTTACTAAATCACTGTTGCATCATTTTGAGATCATTAGCAATTCTTCTGACATCACTGTCGCATTATTTTGAGGTTTGTAGCAACTCTTACTACATGACTTTCAGCATCACTTTGAGGTTGTTCGAAACTCTTACTACATTACTGTAAGCATCACTGAGTTGATTAGCAACTATCAATACATTACTGTTAGCATCGTTTTGAGTTCAATAGCAATTCTTACGACATCACTGTCAGCATCATTTTTTATTTACTCGCAACTCAAACTACATGACTGTCAGCATCACTTTGAGGTTATTCGAAACTTTCACTCCATTACTATTAGCATCATTTTGAGTTCATTAGCAATTCTTACTACATCACTGTCGCATCATTTTCAGATCATTAGCAATTCTTCCGACATCACTGTCGCATTATTTTGAGGTTCGTAGAAACTCTTACTACATGACTGTCAGCATCACTTTGAGTTTATTCGAAACGTTCACTCCATTACTGTTAGCATCATTTTTAGTTCATTTGCAATTCGTACTAAATCACTGTCGCATCATTTTGAGATCTTTAGCAATTCTTCTGACATAACTGTCGCATTATTTTGAGTTACGTAGCAACTCTTACAACACTACTGTCAGCATCACTTTGAGGTTATTCAAAACTTTCACTCCATAACTGTTAGCATCATTTTGAGTTCATTCGTAATTCTTACGACATAACTGTCAGCATCACTTTGAAGTTGTTCGAAACACTTACTACATTACTGTAAGCATCACTGAGTTTATTTGCAACTATCACTACATTACTGTTAGCATCATCTTGAGTTCATTAGCAATTCTTACTACATGACTGTCGCATCATTTTGAGATCATTAGCAATTCTTCCGACATCACTGTCGCAATATTTTGAGGTTCGTATTAACTCTTACTACATGACTGTCAGCATCACTTTGAGGTTATTCGAAACTTTCACTCCATTAATGTCAGCATCATTTTGAGTTCATTAGCAATTCTTACTTAATCACTGTAGCATCATTTTGAGATCATTAGCAATTCTTCTGACATCACTGTCGCATTTTTTTGAGGTTCGTAGCAACTCTTACTACATGACTGTCAGCATCACTTTGAGGTTGTTCGAAACTCTTGCTACATTACTGTAAGCATCACTGAGTTTATTAGCAACTATCACTACATTACTGTTAGCATCACTTTGAGGTTATTCGAAACGTTCACTCCATTACTGTTAGCATCATTTTGAATTCATTAGCAATTCTTACTAAATCACTGTCGCATCATTTTGAGATCTTTAGCAATTCTTCTGACACAACCGTCGCATTATTTTGAGGTTTGTAGCAACTCTTACTACATGACGTTCAGCATCACATTGAGGTTGTTCGAAACGTTCACTCCATTACTGTTAGCATCATTTTGAGTTCATTAGCAGTTCTTACTACGTCACTGTCGCATCATTTTGAGTTCATTAGCAATTCTTACGACATCACAGTAGCATTAAATTGAGTTCATTAGCAACTCTTACTACATGACTGTCAGCATCACTTTGAAGTTGTTCGAAACACTTACTACATTACTGTAAGCATCACTGAGTTTATTCGCAACTCAAACCACATGACTGTCAGCATCACTTTGAGGTTATTTGAAACTTTCACTCCATTAATGTTGGGATCATTTTGAGTTCATTAGCAATTCTTACTAAATCACTGTCGCATCATTTTGAGATCATTAGCAATTCTTCTGACATCACTGTCGCGTTATTTTGAGGTTTGTAGCAACTCTTACTACATGACTGTCAGCATCACTTTGAGGTTGTTCGAAACTCTTACTACATTACTGTAAGCATCACTGAGTTGATTAGCAACTATCAATACATTACTATTAGCATCGTTTTGAGTTCAATAGCAATTCTTACGACATCACTGTCAGCATCATTTTTTATTTACTCGCAACTCAAACCACATGACTGTCAGCATCACTTTGAGGTTATTCGAAACTTTCACTCCATTACTTTTAGCATCATTTTGAGTTCATTAGCAATTCTTACTACATCACTGTCGCATCATTTTCAGATCATTAGCAATTCTTCCGACATCACTGTCGCATTATTTTGAGGTTCGTAGAAACTCTTACTACATGACTGTCAGCATCACTTTGAGTTTATTCGAAACGTTCACTCCATTACTGTTAGCATCATTTTGAGTTCATTCGCAATTCTTACTAAATCACTGTCGCATCATTTTGAGGTCTTTAGCAATTCTTCTGACATAACTGTTGCATTATTTTGAGGTACGTAGCAATTCTTACTACACTACTGTCAGCATCACTTTGAGGTTATTCAAAACTTTCACTCCATAACTGTTAGCATCATTTTGAGTTCATTTGCAATTCTTACGACATCACAGTAGCATTAAATTGAGTTCATTAGCAACTCTTACTACATGACTGTCAGCATCACTTTGAAGTTGTTCGAAACACTTACTACATTACTGTAAGCATCACTGAGTTTATTCCCAACTTTTACTACATGACTGTCAGCATCACTTTGAGGTTGTTCGAAACTCTTACTACATTACTGTAAGCATCAATGAGTTTATTAGCAACTATCACTACATTACTGTTAGCATCATCTTGAGTTAATTAGCAATTCTTATGACATCACTGTCGCATCATTTTGATATCATTAGCAATTCTTCCGACATCACTGTCGCAATATTTTGAGGTTCGTATTAACTCTTACTACATGACTGTCAGCATCACTTTGAGGTTATTCGAAACTTTCACTCCATTAATGTTAGCATCATTTTGAGTTTATTAGCAATTCTTACTAAATCACTGTCGCATCATTTTGAGATCTTCAGCAATTCTTCTGACATTACTGTCGCATTATTTTGAGGTTTGAAGCAACTCTTACTACATGACTGTCAGCATCACTTTGAGGTATTTCGAAACACTTAGTACATTACTGCAAGCATCACTGAGTTGATTAGCAACTATCACTACATTACTGTTAGCATCGTTTTGAGTTCAATAGCAATTCTTATGACATCACTGTCAGCATAATTTTTTATTTACTCGCAACTCAAACCACATGACTGTCAACATCACTTTGAGGTTATTCGAAACTTTCACTCCATGACTGTTAGCATCATTTTGAGTTCATTAGCAATTCTGACTACATCACTGTCGCATCATTTTGAGATCATTAGCAATTCTTGCGACATCACTGTCGCATTATTTTGAGGTTCGTAGAAACTCTTACTACATGACTGTCAGCATCACTTTGAGTTTATTCGAAACGTTCACTCCATTACTGTTAGCATCATTTTGAGTTCATTAGCAATTCTTATTAAATCACTGTCGCATCATTTTGAGATCTTTAGAAATTCTTCTGACATAACTGTCGCATTATTTTGAGGTTCGTAGCAACTCTTACCAAATGACTGTCAGCATCACTTTGAGGTTATTCGAAACTTTCACTCCATTACTTTTAGCATCATTTTGAGTTCATTAGCAATTCTTACGACATCACAGTAGCATTAAATTGAGTTCATTAGCAACTCTTACTACATTACTCTAAGCATCACTGAGTTTATTAGCAACTTTTACTACATGACTGTCAGCATCACTTTGAGGTTATTCAAAACTCTTACTACATTACTGTAAGCATCACTGAGTTTATTAGCAACTATCACTACATTACTGTTAGCATCATCTTGAGTTCATTAGCAATTCGTACGACATCACTGTCGCATCATTTTGAGATCATTAGCCATTCTTCCGACATCAGTGTCGCAATATTTTGAGGTTCGTATTAACTCTTACTACATGACTGTCAACATCACTTTGAGGTTATTCGAAACTTTTACTCCATTAATGTTAGCATCATTTTGAGTTCATTAGCAATTCTTACTAAATCACTGTACCATCATTTGGAGATCATTCGCAATTCTTCTGACATCACTGTCGCATTATTTTGAGGTTCGAAGCAACTCTTACTACATGACTGTCAGCATCACTTTGAGTTTATTCGAAACGTTCACTCCATTACTGTTAGCATCATTTTGAGTTCATTAGCAATTCTTACTAAATCACTGTCGCATCATTTTGAGATCTTTAGCAATTCTTCTGACATCACTGTCGCATTATTTTGAGGTTTGTAGCAACTCTTTCTACATGACTGTCAGCATCACTTTGACGTTGTTCGAAACTCTTACTACATTACTGTAAGCATCACTGAGTTGATTAGCAACTATCACTACATTACTGTTAGCATCATTTTGAGTTCAATAGCAATTCTTACGACATCACTGTCAGCATCATTTTTTTATTTACTCGCAACTCAAACCACATGACTGTCAGCATCACTTTGAGGTTATTCGAAACTTTCACTCCATTACTGTTAGCATCATTTTGAGTTCATTAGCAATTCTTCCGACATCACTATCACATTATTTTGAGGTTCGTAGAAACTCTTACTACATGACTGTCAGCATCACTTTGAGTTTATTCGAAACGTTCACTCCATTACTGTTAGTATCATTTTGAGTTCATTTGCATTTCGTACTAAATCACTGTCGCATCATTTTGAGATCTTTAACAATTCTTCTGACATAACTGTCGCATTATTTTGAGTTACGTAGCAACTCTTACAACACTACTGTCAGCATCACTTTGAGGTTATTCAAAACTTTCACTCCATAACTGTTAGCATCATTTTGAGTTCATTCGTAATTCTTACGACATCACAGTAGCATTAAATTGAGTTCATTAGCAACTCTTACTACATAACTGTCAGCATCACTTTGAAGTTGTTCGAAACACTTACTACATTACTGTAAGCATCACTGAGTTTATTAGCAACTTTTACTACATGACTGTCAGCATCACTTTGAGGTTGTTCGAAACTCTTACTACATTACTGTAAGCATCACTGAGTTTATTTGCAACTATCACTACATTACTGTTAGCATCATCTTGAGTTCATTAGCAATTCTTACTACATGACTGTCGCAATATTTTGAGGTTCGTATTAACTCTTACTACATGACTGTCAGCATCAATTTGAGGTTATTCGAAACTTTCACTCCATTAATGTTAGCATCATTTTGAGTTCATGAGCAATTCTTACTTAATCACTGTAGCATCATTTTGAGATCATTAGCAATTCTTCTGACATCACTGTCGCATTTTTTTGAGGTTCGTAGCAACTCTTACTACATTACTGTCGCATCATTTTTAGATCATTAGCAATTCTTTCGACATCACTGTCGCAATATTTTGAGGTTCGTATTAACTCTTACTACATGACTGTCAGCATCACTTTGAGGTTGTTCGAAACGTTCACTCCATTACTGTTAGCATCATTTTGAGTTTATTAGCAATTCTTACTAAATCACTGTCGCATCATTTTGAGATCTTTAGCAATTCATCTGACATCACTGTCGCAATATTTTTAGGTTTCTTAGCAACTTTTTCTACATTACTGTCGCATTATTTTGAGGTTCGTAGCAACTCCTACCACATGACCGTTTGCATCACTTTGAGGTTATTCGAAACTTTCACTCCATTACTGTTAGCATCATTTTGAGTTCATTAGCAATTCTTACTAAATCACTGTAGCATCATTTTGAGATCATTTGCAATTCTTCTGACATCACTTTCGCATTATTTTTTAGGTTCGTAGCAACTCTTACTACATGACTGTCAGCATCGCTTTGAGTTTATTCGAAACTTTCACTCCATTAATGTTAGCATCATTTTGAGTTCATTAGCAATTCTTACTAAATCACTGTCGCATCATTTTGAGATCATTAGCAATTCTTCTGACATCACTGTCGCATTATTTTGAGGTTTGTAGCAACTCTTACTACATGACTGTCAGCATCACTTTGAGGTTGTTCGAAACTCTTACTACATTACTGTAAGCATCACTGAGTTGATTAGCAACTATCAATACATTACTGTTAGCATCGTTTTGAGTTCAAGAGCAATTCTTACGACATCACTGTCAGCATCATTTTTTATTTACTCGCAACTCAAACTACATGACTGTCAGCATCACTTTGAGGTTATTCGAAACTTTCACTCCATTACTATTAGCATCATTTTGAGTTCATTAGCAATTCTTACGACATCACTGTCGCATCATTTTCAGATCATTAGCAATTCTTCCGACATCACTGTCGCATTATTTTGAGGTTCGTAGAAACTCTTACTACATGACTGTCAGCATCACTTTGAGTTTATTCGAAACGTTCACTCCATTACTGTTAGCATCATTTTGAGTTCATTAGCAATTCTTATTAAATCACTGTCGCATCATTTTGAGATCTTTATAAATTCTTCTGACATAACTGTCGCATTATTTTGAGGTTCGTAGCAACTCTTACCACATGACTGTCAGCATCACTTTGAGGTTATTCAAAACTTTCACTCCATTACTGTTAGCATCATTTTGAGTTCATTAGCAATTCTTACGACATCACAGTAGCATTAAATTGAGTTCATTAGCAACTCTTACTACATGACTGTCAGCATCACTTTGAGGTTATTCGAAACTCTTACTACATTACTGTAAGCATCACTGAGTTTATTAGCAACTATCACTACATTACTGTTAGCATCATCTTGAGTTCATTAGCAATTCGTACGACATCACTGTCGCATCATTTTGAGATCATTAGCCATTCTTCCGACATCAGTGTCGCAATATTTTGAGGTTCGTAGTAACTCTTACTACATGACTGTCAACATCACTTTGAGGTTATTCGAAACTTTTACTCCATTAATGTTAACATCATTTTGAGTTCATTAGCAATTCTTACTAAATCACTGTACCATCATTTGGAGATCATTCGCAATTCTTCTGACATCACTGTCGCATCATTTTGAGATCATTAGCAATTCTTCTGACATCACTGTCGCATTATTTTGAGGTTCGAAGCAACTCTTACTACATGACTGTCAGCATCACTTTGAGGTTGTTCGAAACACTTAGTACATTACTGCAAGCATCACTGAGTTGATTAGCAACTATCACTACATTACTGTTAGCATCATCTTGAGTTCATTAGAAATTCTTCCGACATCACTGTCGCAATATTTTGAGGTTCGTAGCAACTTTTACTGCATTACTGTCGCATTATTTTTTAGGTTCGGAGCAATTCTTACTACATGACTGTCAGCATCACTTTGAGGTTATTCGAAACTTTCACTCCATTAATGTCAGCATCATTTTGAGTTCATTAGCAATTCTTACTAAATTACTGTAGCATCATTGTGAGATCATTAGCAATTCTTCTGACATCACTGTCGCATTATTTTGAGGTTTGTAGCAACTCTTACTACATGACTGTCAGCATCACTTTGAGGTTATTCGAAACTCTTACTACATTACTGTAAGCATCACTGAGTTTATTAGCAACTATCACTACATTACTGTTAGCATCATCTTGAGTTCATTAGCAATTCGTACGACATCACTGTCGCAATATTTTGAGGTTCGTATTAACTCTTACTACATGACTGTCAACATCACTTTGAGGTTATTCGAAACTTTTACTCCATTAATGTTAGCATCATTTTGAGTTCATTAGCAATTCTTACTAAATCACTGTACCATCATTGGGAGATCATTCGCAATTCTTCTGACATCACTGTCGCATTTTTTTGAGGTTCGTAGCAACTCTTACTACATTACTGTCAGCATCACTTTGAGGTTGTTCGAAACTTTCACTCCATTACTGTTAGCATCATTTTGAGTTCATTAGCAATTCTTACGACATCACAGTAGCATTAAATTGAGTTCATTAGCAACTCTTACTACATGACTGTCAGCATCACTTTGAAGTTGTTCGAAACACTTACTACATTACTGTAAGCATCACTGAGTTTATTCCCAACTTTTACTACATGACTGTCAGCATCACTTTGAGGTTGTTCGAAACTCTTACTACATTACTGTAAGCATCACTGAGTTTATTAGCAACTATCACTGCATTACTTTTTGCATCATCTTGAGTTCATTAGAAATTCTTCCGACATCACTGTCGCAATATTTTGAGGTTCGTAGCAACTTTTACTACATTACTGTCGCATTATTTTAAGGTTCGTTGCAACACGTACTACATGACTGTCAGCATCACTGAGTTGATTAGCAACTATCACTACATTACTGTTAGCATCATTTTGAGTTCATTAGCAATTCTTCCGACATCACTGTCGCAAAATTTTAGGTTCGTAGCAACTTTTACTACATTACTGTCGCATTATTTTGAGGTTCGTAGCAACTCTTACTACATGACTGTCAGCATCACTTTGAGGTTATTCGAAACTTTCACTCCATTACTGTTAGCATCATTTTGAGTTCATGAGCAATTCTTCCGACATCACTGTCGCAATATTTGAGTTTCGTATTAACTCTTACTACATGACTGTCAGCATCACTTTGAGGTTATTCGAAACATTCACTCCATTACTGTTAGCATCATTTTGAGTTTAATAGCAATTCTTACTAAATCACTGTCGCATCATTTTGAGATCTTTAGCAATTCTTCTGACATCACTGTCGCATTATTTTGAGGTTCATAGCAACTCTTACTGCATGACTGTCAGCATCACTTTGAGGTGTTCGAAACACTTAGTACATTACTGTATGCATCACTGAGTTGATTAGCAACTATCACTACATTACGGTTAGCATCATCTTGAGTTCATTAGCAATTCTTCCGACATCACTGTCGCATTATTTTGAGGTTCGTAGCAACTCTTACTACATGACTGTCAGCATCACTTTGAGGTTCTTCGAAACTTTCACTCCATTACTGTTAGCATCATTTTGAGTTCATAAGCAATTCTTACGACATCACTGTCGCATCATTTTGAGATCATTAGCAATTCTTCTGACATCACTGTCGCATTATTTTGATGTTCGTAGCAATTCTTCTGACATCACTGTCGCATTATTTTTTAGGTTCGTAGCAACTCTTACTACATGACTGTCAGCATCACTTTGAGGTTGTTCGAAACTCTTACTACATTACTGTAAGCATCACTGAGTTGATTAGCAACTATCACTACATTACTGTTAGCATCGTTTTGAGTTCAATAGCAATTCTTACGACATCACTGTCAGCATCATTTTTTATTTCCTCGCAACACAAACCACATGACTTTCAGCATCACTTTGAGGTTACTCGAAACTTTCACTCCATTACTGTTAGCATCATTTTGAGTTCATTAGCAATTCTTACTAAATCACAGTAGCATCATTTTGAGATCATTAGCAATTCTTCTGACATCACTGTCGCATTTTTTTGAGGCTCGTAGCAACTTTTTCTACATTACTGTCGCATTATTTTGAGGTCCGTAGCAACTCTTACGACATGACCGTCAGCATCTCTTTGAGGTTATTCGAAACTTTCACTCCATTAATGTTAGCATCATTTTGAGTTCATTGGCAATTCTTACTAAATCACTGTCGCATCATTTTGAGATCATTAGCAATTCTTCCGACATCACTGTCGCAATATTTTGAGGTTCGTAGCACCTTTTACTATATTACTGTCGCATAATTTTAAGGTTCGTTGCAACACTTACTACATGACTGTCAGCATCACTTTGAGGTTGTTCGAAACTCTTACTACATTACTGTAAGCATCACTGAGTTGATTAGCAACTTTCACTACATTACTGTTAGCATCGTTTTGAGTTCAATAGCAATTCTTACGACATCACTGTCAGCATCATTTTTTATTTCCTCGCAACACAAACCACATGACTTTCAGCATCACTTTGACGTTATTCGAAACTTTCACTCCATTACTGTTAGCACCCTTTTGAGTTCATTAGCAATTCTTACTACATCACTGTCGCATCATTTTCAGATCATTAGCAATTATTCCGACATCACTGTCGCATTATTATGAGGTTCGGAGCAACACTTACTACATGACTGTAAGCATCACTTTGAGGTTATTCGAAAGTTTCACTCCATTACTGTAAGCATCATTTTGAGTTTATTAGCAATTCTTATTACATCACTGCGCATCATTTTGAGATCATTCGCAATTCTTCCGACATCACTGTCGAAATATTTTGAGGTTCGTAGCAACTCTTACTACATTATTGTTGCATTATTTTAAGGTTCGTAGCAACTCTTACTACATTACTGTCAGCATCACTTTGAGTTTATTAGCAAATATCACTACATTACTGTTAGCATCATTTTGAGTTGTTGAGCAATTCTCACGACATCACTGTAGCATTAAATTAAGTTCATTAGCAACTCTTACTAAATGACTGTCAGCATCACTTTGAGCTTGTTAGAAACTCTTACTACATTACTGTAAGCATCATTGAGTTTCTGAGCAACTATCACTACATTACTGTTAGCATCATCTTGAGTTCATTAGCGATTCTTCCGACATCACTGTCACAATATTTTGAGGTTCGTAGCAACTTTTACTACATTACTGTCGCGTTATTTTGAGGTTCGTAGCAACACTTAGTACATGACTGTCAGCATCACTTTGAGGTTGTTTGAAACACTTACCACATTACTGTAAGCATCACTGAATTTATTAGCAACTATCACTACGTTACTGTTAGCATCTTTTTGAGTTCATTAGCAATTCTTACGACATCACTGTCAGCATCATTTTTAGGTTACTCGCAACTGTAGCCACATGACTGTCAGCATCACTTTGAGGTTATTCGAAACTTTCACAACATCACTTTTGTCATCATTTTGAGTTCATTAGCAATTCTTACGACATAACTGTAGCATTATTTTGAGGTTATTAGGAACTCTTCCTACATTACTGTCAGCATCATTTTTAGGTTACTCACAACTCCAACCACATGACTGTCAACATCACTTTGAGGTTATTCAAAACTTTCACAACATCACTTTTGGCATCATTTTGAGTTCATTAGCAATTCTTACTACATCACTGTCGCATCATTTTGAGATCATTAGCAATTCTTCCGACATCACTGTCGCATTATTTTTAGGTTGGTAGCAACTCTTACTACATTACTGTTGCATTCTTTTAAGGTTCATAGCAACTCTTACCACATGACTGTCATCATCACTTTAAGTTTATTCGCAACTATCACTACATGACAGTCAGCATCATTTTGAGTTTATTAGCAATTCTTACGACATCACTGTCGCATCATTTTGAGATCATTACCAATTCTTTTGACATCACTTTCGCATTATTTTGATATTCGTAGCAACTCATACTACATTACTGTTGCCTTATTTTAAGGTTCGGAGTAACTCTTACTACATCACTGTAGCATCAATTTGAGATTTTTAGCAACTCTTACTACATTACTGTAGCATCATTTTGAGGTTCGTAGCAACTCTCACTACATTACTGACAGCATCATTTTGAGGTTAGTAGCAACTCTTACTACATCACTGTAGCATCATTTTGAGATTTTTTGCAACTCTTACTACATCACTGTAGCATCATTTTGAGGATAGTAGCAACTCTCACTACATGACTGTCAGCATTATTTTAAGGTTTTAAGCAACTCTCACGACATTAGTGTCAGCATCCTTTTTTAGCATAGTAGCAACTCTCATTACATCACTGTAGCATCATTTCTTAGGTTAGTAGCAACTCTCATTACATCACTTTCGCATCATTTTGAGGTTAGTAGCAACTCTCACTACATCACAGTCAGCATCATTTTGAGCATAGAAGCAACTCTCACTACATCACTGTAGCATCATTTCTTAGCTTCGTAGCAACTCTCATTACATCACTTTAGCATCATTTTCAGGTTCGCAGCAACTCTCACTACATCACTGTCGCATCATTTCTTAGGTTAGTAGTAACTCTCATTACATCACTGTCGCATCATTTTTAATTTCATAGCAACTGTCACAACAAAAATGTAAGCATCATTTTGAGGTTTTTAGCAACTCACTACATGACTGTAGCATCATTTTGAGGTTAGTAGAAACTCTCATTACATCACTGTCAGCATCATTTTGAGTTCATTAGCAATTCTTACGACATCACCGTAGAATTATTTTGAGTTCATTAGCAATTCTTACGACATCACCGTAGAATTATTTTGAGTTCATTAGCAATTCTTACGACATCACCGTAGCATTATTTTGAGGTGATTAATAACTCTTACTACATTACTGTCAATATCATTTTAAGGTTACTCGCAACTCTAATCACATGACTGTCAGCATCACTTTGAGGTTATTCGAAACTTTCACTACATTACTGTTAGCATCATTTTGAGTTCATTAGCAATTCTTACTCCATCACTGTCTCATCATTTTGAGTTTATTAGCAATTCTTACTCCATCACTGTAGCATCATTTTGAGATCATTAGCAATTCTTCCGACATCACTGTCGCATTATTTTGAGGTTCGTAGCAACTCTTACTACATTACTGTCAGCATCATTTTTAGCTTACTCACAACTCGAACCACATGACTGTCAACATCACTTTGAGGTTATTCGAAACTTTCACAACATCACTTTTGGCATCATTTTGAGTTCATGAGCAAATTCTTCAGACATCACTGTCGCATTATTTTGATATTCGTAGCAACTCTTACTACATTACTGTTGCATTATTTTGAGGTTCGTAGCAACTCTTACTGCATGACTGTCAGCATCATTTTGAGGTTATTCGAAACTTTCACTCCATTACTGTTAGCATCATTTTGAGTTCATTAGCAATTCTTACTCCATCACTGTCGCATCATTTTGAGTTCATTAGCAATTCTTACTCCATCACTGTAGCATCATTTTGAGATCATTACCAATTCTTACTACATCACTGTCGCATCGTTTTGAGATAATTAGCAATTCTTCGGACATCACTGTCGCATTATTTGGAGGTTTGTAGCAACTCTTACTACATTACTATTGCATTGTTTTGAGGTCAGTAGGAACTCTTACTACATGAATGTCAGCATCACTGTGAGGTTGTTCGAAACTCTTACTACATTGCTGTAAGCATCACTGAGTTTATTAGCAACTATCACTACATTACTATTAGCATCTTTTTGAGTTCATTAGCAATTCTTACTACATCACTGTCGCATCATTTTGAGATCATTAGCAATTCTTCCGACATCACTGTCGCATTATTTTGAGGTTCGTAACAACTCTTACTACATTACTGTCAGCATCACTTTGAGTTTGTTCGAAACACTTACTAGATTACTGTCATCATCACTTTAAGTTTATTAGCAACTATCACTACATTACTGTTAGCATCATTTTGAGTTCATTAGCAATTCTTCTGACATCACTGTCACTTTATTTTTAGGTTCGTAGCAGCTCTTACTACATTACTGTAAGCATCACTTTGAGGTTATTCGAAACTTTCACTACATTACAGTTAGCATCATTTTGAGTTCATTTCAATTATTACTACGTCACTGTCGCATCATTTTGAGATCATTAGCAATTCTTCCGACATCACTGTTGCATTATTTGGAGGTTCGTAGCAACTCTTACTACATTACTATTGCATAATTTGGAGGTAAGTATCAACTCTTACTACATTACTGTCAGCATCACTCTGAGTTTATAGCAACTATCATGACATTACTGTTAGCATCATTTTGAGTTTACTAGCAATTCTTCTGACATCACTGTCGCATTATTTTTATATTCGTAGCAACTCTTACTACATTACTGTTGCCTTATTTTAAGGTTCGGAGCAACTCTTAATACATGACTGTCAGCATCACTTTGAGGTTGTTCGAAACACTTACTACATTACTGTAAGGTTACTCGCAACTCTAACCACATTACTGTCAGCATCATTTTGAGATTAGTATCAACTCTCACTACATCACTGTCGCATCATTTTGAGATTTTAAGAAACTCTCACCACATCACTGGAGCATCATTTTGAGGTTCGTAGCAACTCTTACTACATCACTGTAGCATCAATTTGAGATTTTTAGCAACTCTTACTACAGTACTGTAGCATAATTTTGAGGTTCGTAGCAACTCTCACTACATTACTGACAGCATCATTTTCAGGTTAGTAGCAACTCTTACTACATCACTGTAGCATCATTTTGAGATTTTTTGCAACTCTTACTACATCACTGTAGCATCATTCTGAGGATAGTAGCAACTCTCACTACATGACTGTCAGCATTATTTTAAGGTTTTAAGCAACTCTCACTACATTCGTGTCAGCATCCTTTTTTAGCATAGTAGCAACTCTCATTACATCACTGTAGCATCATTTCTTAGGTTAGAAGCAACTCTCATTACATCACTTTAGCATCATTTTGAGGTTAGTAGCAACTCTCACTTCATCACTGTAGCATCATTTCTTAGCTTCGTAGCAACTCTCATTACATCACTTTAGCATCATTTTCAGGTTAGCAGCAACTCTCACTACATCACTGTAGCATCATTTCTTAGGTTAGTAGCAACTCTCACTACATCACTGTCGTATCATTTTTAATTTCATAGCAACTGTCACAACAAAAATGTAAGCATCATTTTGAGGTTTTTAGCAACTCACTACATGACTGTAAAACTGACCGTTACCATTGAGATGGGAACAGAAAACTCAAATGGAAGCTCAAAAGGGGACTTAGCTCCAATGGTAGAGTGCTAGCTTAGCATGTGAGAGGTAGAGGGATCCATGCCCTCCTTCTCAGAATACTTCAGCTTGTTCTGTTGATCAGAGGAGCTGCTGGGTGATGAATGCTGATGTTTGTCCACTGCTGTGATAAAGTGTCCCCTGTTACTGAGATGTGGATGAACACCTGCTCAGGTCAAAGCTGCAATGAAGTCAAGTCATCACCCTGTAAAGCACCAAATAACAACAAAAGTTACACTTTCCAAGAAGAACAGGTCCAGTTCAACACTCCCTAAATGAATTTACACCCAACAATTCCCACGGACGCTTATTAAGTTCTATCTTTGATCAAATATAAGAAATGTAAAATAATTCAACATTGATTGCATTTCCCTCCTTTCTTTGGTGCCCTCAGACTTTCTGAGAACTGTAGGAGGAACTGCTCTCTTTTCTGTGTTTGTTCTGCTCAATGGAGGAAGGAACGGAGCTCTAAGTTTTCCAGTTCCTACATCAGTGAATGGACTTTCTGTGCTGCAAGGAGCCAAAGCTACTAAGGAGGATTACAGAGTTTGTCCTTGCAGGAGTCAGTGACTTAATAGAGTCTAACTAAGGGTTGAACCTGAATGAGACAGTCACCCTTCAACATGGGGCCATGGCAGAGTGAACCAAGAACACTACAATGGGGGTGAGAGTGGAGCCATGATGGATTCACAGTTCATCACCTCCACCATCATGTGGACCACCTGATCACCTCTCCCTCAACCTCTAAATAACTCATTCCCTGACCGGGAATCGAACCCAGGCCGCGGCGGTGAGAGCGCCCAAACCCATCCTTGACCCACTCAGACACAGTCACCCATTCAAGCTGGGCCTGGTACCACACTGCTGTACAGACAGAGAGAAAGAAGACACACGGGATCCTTTGAAGAAAATGCATTAAAGACAGGAAGCCCCATCACATTGTCAGTGTTTCAGTGACTGGCATTGTGAAGAGACTGAGACAAAGTCAGTTATGAATGGAGGGCTGAGTTGGAGCAGAGGGGGGCAGGATCCTGGGGGTGCACTGGTTTTAGGAGGCTGAGGTGTCTGGTGGTCTTGGTGGACCCTCTGCATCTCAAGCTGAGACCACAGAGTCCTGTGTTCTTGAGTCATTGTCATTAGTATAGACAATGACTCAAGAACACATTGTCTATAGTATAGACAATGTGTTCTTGAGTCATTGTCTATAGTATAGACACTGAAGTCACTAGTCACTGAAACACTGACAATGTGATGGGGCTTCCTGTCTTTATTACATTTTCTTCAAAGGATCCCGTGTGTCTTCTTTCTCTCTGTCTGTACTGGAGTGTGGTACCAGGCCCAGCTTGAACGGGTGACTGTGTCTGAGTGGGTCGAGGCTGGGCTGCAGGTATTGGGAGGTTAGAACCCATCTGTGAGGCTCCAGGTGGAGCGATCACCTGTGAGGGTCCAGGGACAGCAGGAAGCTGCACAGATGGTAAAGACATGGAGGGGAGACAGGTGGTGCTGGAGCAGTGACAGGAAGTGTCTAGCATTTTGGTTCATCCTGTGAGATGACGTGAGGTTGTGGTTTTGCCTCCAGCCTCACCTCCTCATCAGTGTTCAAAAGGTTCAAAGGTGAAAAAATGGGATTCAACCAAACAGCTGGAATGAAGAGTTGGTAACACTTGCAGAGCTGCAGGGAGCTGGACAGGTCTCACCATGGGGGGATTTGTCCCACAGATCCTGCTGAAGTGGCTCCTCCTCCTGAGACCTGCAATGCTGGCTGGACCTTTGGAAAAAGAACACAACAAATCTTCATAAACATTTACTTCAGCAGGAACACACAAGAAGGTGGGACTGGTTCCTTTTTCATGTTCACTATTTTGTCGTCTTGGTTCATGTTTTGGTTGTCAAAGTTAATTCTGAATATTTGTGGAAAGTTCGCCTGCCTTTACTTGTACCAATACTTCCTTTAGTAACAAATTAAAAAGCTCAAGCTAAACTTCAGTCAGGACAACCATTCTTTCTCATTCTTCGGCCTCTGTTTTATGTCCATGACCATCCTGTCTGTCACCTTTTGTGATGGAGACATCAGTTGATGACATCAGCAACGGTCCTCAACCTAACTGCCTCTGCCAGAAGTGAGCTGTCATCTGTCTCAGGGGACACAGTCGGGTGGACCGGGGCGGATGAGGGCCTGCTGCTTCCTTGAAATATTTCTAAATATTTCAGTTGCAACTGTATAGTGATGGTGGGTCAGTTTAGAGCTGTCAATCAATGTTAATAATTGATCTTAGCATCTGGAGATTATTTTAGGAACACAAATACTTTTACTTCATTCTGAGGATGAGCAGACGTTCAATATAATTCTCATTTCCTGGTCAAAGACTCCTGCTAGTCAGAGAGGATCTGGGCTGGATTGGAAAGCTTCTGAGAGGAAAACCTTCACTCTGGACTGGACTGAGAACGGAGCAGCCTCAGCTTCCTGGAGCCTGACTTGCCTCTGTGGTCTAAGGTTGTGTGGGCTGACATCACAGTGAAACTACTGAGATCACAGAGCCTTTGAGATCACAGGCTGACTTCCTTTTTATCCCTAAAATTAAGAATAATAATTAAAAAATGTTGTTTCTACATTTGTGTTGCTGCATCAGTTAAACAGTGACTCTGACAGAGGGGGTGTAGCTCAGTGGTAGAGGGCATGCTTTGCATGTGTGAGGCCCCGGGTTCAATCTCCGGCATCTCCAGCTGGTCCTGTGTAGCCTTCATCTTATCAGCTAAATTGATCCTTAAATGTGACAACAGTTGATAACAAACTACCAGAAGAGAAACCAGTCTGTTGCATATCAAAGTATTTGTAGCTGCGTCAGTGTGACTGTGAGCCTTCATAGCCAGCATGAAGGAGCTGGTTTTATCTTTGCTGGGGACATCCCACACACAGCTGCTCTCAGTTCCAAATGTGTGTGTCCTCACTCCTCCGTCCTCCTGCTGCCCTCAGAATAGAGACACAATTCAACCTGGCAAGTTTGGAGCATAGAAGTGCTCCTGAAGAGATGTGTGTCAGCCCACAGCTGGCTGTTCTTACCTGGAACCTCAAGATGAAACTGCTTCCACAGATTGGAAATGAATCTGATGTTGACTTTTGGACAAATCACCTGTTCATCAGTTCATCATCACTTCCATCCATTTCTACTGCTTATCTTGTTATAGAAAGGAGTCTATCTGCTGTGTGACTGAGGCAGTTACTGTGAGCTGCTGCATGTCTCAGTGTGTGTGTGTGTGTGGGGGGGCTGTGTGTGACTGGTCGGCTGCCAAGGATTATTGATGAGATCAATCATGATCAGCTCAGAGATCACGGCACAGAAGAAGGAGACTTTTTGATTTTTGGGGGTTCAGTTTCTAAGTCAGACACATCATCACAATTTGAAGTTTTCCTCCAGTAAAAAACAAAACAACACAAAACCAAACAAAAACATGATTTGACTTTTGATGTCTACATTTTTTGGAAATTGTGAGTCCAACAAGCAGGAGGCCGTTTGAGCTTGGAAACTGTGAAGCATCACCAGTAACTGCTGGTTAATTTACAGTTGTTTCCTCCAAAAAGTTTAAAATGAACTCAATGCTGAATCCCTTGTCGTCATCACTGAGCTGCAGAACTGGTCCATGCAGGAGGCTGAGCAGGTCTTCCTCTCTGGTCCAGTGTCTCAGCACAGGTCAGAGTAGAGAATTAAAACATGAACACAAATCTTTATCAGCTATTTACTGACATCAGTGACTACCTTCAAGTAAGAGTGTTAGTGAATGGACCCTTTTTAAAGTTTATGTTATAATGTTTGAAAAATGATGCTCACAAAAACACAATAAAAGTGTTTGTGCTAAAATGATTCCAGTAGATTTTATTGCCATTTTAAGAGTTCAAGCGTATTTTGATGACATTGTTTGATGTCATGACTCACAGTTACTTTAGCAGGACCATCGTGACATGACATCTTCCTCATCATCCCATATCGACCCTCAACCCCTCACACAGAACCAGGAGCCCTCAACTGAAGGAACCTTTAAAACTGAGAAGTTGGACAGAAAGCAGTATTTTGGTGGAACGAACCTTTAAAACTATAAATTAGAAAGTATTTTGGTGGAACGAACCTTTAAAACTATAAATTAGAAAGTATTTTGGTGGAATGAACCTTTAAAACTATAAATTAGAAAGTATTTTGGTAGAATGAACCTTTAAAACTATAAATTATAAAGTATTTTGGTGGAATGAACCTTTAAAACTATAAATTATAAAGTATTTTGGAGGAATTGGAATAAACCTTTTATACAGTAGTTAGAAATTAAAGGACAGGAAGTAGTATTTTGGTGGAATAAACCTTTAATACTACAGTTAGAAAGTAGTATTTTGCTATAATCTAATTCGATAGGTGGCGCTGTCACCAAAAACCAAAAGTCCAACAAATGCATTTTATCATCCAATTCAGTAGGTGGTGGACCCAGCAGGAGCCACTGAACACAACTCTGACATCATCAGGCTTCTTCCCAGCAGCTTGGTGCTCCAGAAGGAAGAATCCAGACCATCGCTACATCATCAGAGTGAACACCAGCTGATGTTGACCAGTTTAACAAGCCTTTGACTGCTAAATGACATCCAAGCTCAGATTCTCTTGTCCTGGTAGAACAAGTCAATGTTGAAGAAGATGAGAGCACCAGTCTCTTTCATCCAATGCTGGAACAGCGTTAGACTGAAGGTTAAAGGCAAGTTTTGAACTGAAGAAGCTTCTTGGACCTCTAAACTTCTTAACTCTCTTTCTCCAAGAACTGCGCCTGGACGACGGCCGTTTCCAGCGATACTTCAGGCTGACGAGGTTCCTGTTCGATGACCTGTTTGTGAGGATCGGTGCCAGGATATCAAGGTCCAACACCAACTCCAGGCTCCAGGACCGTTGACATGACTTCCCTGACGCCAGGGGAATCTCAACGCTGACAGGCTCTCTGGACTCCTTGTCATGAGAATTTGTCACAAAAGTTGAATACTTTCAAATGCATGAATACGCGTCACTCACGTTGCCGGCGAGTACACACACCAGTTCAGCTCTCTACATGGACTTTACATGTGAACTTGTTGCACGAAAATTTGTGTCACGATTGATGTGAACACGCCTTCAGACTGTGAGGGCTGACATCACAGTGAAATGACAGAGATCACAGAGCCTTTGAGATCACAGGCTCAGTTACGTCCAGTTGACCAGATTTTACTTCGCTTCGATCTACGATGACCTGGATGAATGAGAACCTACACAGACATCTTGCCGAACACTATGGGAAGGACATCCTTAGTGTGGTGCGGGAATGCGAAAGGACTGCAAGGAAAATCGCAGACTACAGGAACCATCTACGTTCCAACCTCCGATGCCGCCAACACAACCTCATTCCCACTAGCCTACTACTAGGATCCACCGTGAGGGGCCACAGGGCCAGCAAGATTTTGGAACGGGCACAAAATCAGCTTCTCAACGAGAGAGTGAGACAGGTCCATTTCACCATTGAGGGACTAAAGACCAAGCTAGATCACCTTAATCAAGAGTTATCGCCATTTTTGCCACCCGCCATCTTGGACAAGGTCACCTCCTTCGTTGGGACAGCCCAACTATCTCAACATCAGAAGAGCAAGGAGAGGCAGAAAAGGACATTCGCTCGCCTCCAGTCTCGCCTCGACCGGGAACGAGAAGCAGAAGGCCCAACCCCAGCGGACTCACAGGACAGGTGGATAAGGAACTTATCCAACAGGGAGCTCACCAGTCCTGAGAAACGCGTCCTTGCCAAAGGAATGAACTTTGCTGTCACCCCGAAACATCTCCCGACGGTGGACCTCATCACTGCCACAGAATCCGCCATCAAGAAGAACAACCTCTCCACCACAAAAGCAGATGAACTACGACTCAAGGCCACAGCGGCCCTCTCCGAAGCGAAGGTCCCCTCTGCCAACCTCTCGGTCCAGGAAAGGAAGGCCTTGAATGCACTGAGCAAAGATGAGAACATCACCATCCCTCCGGCTGACAAAGGAAGATGCATGGTGGTCCTTGACACAACTGACTACCAGGACAAGATCAGTTCTCTTCTCAGTGACATTCACACATATGAGACCTTAAAACGCGACTGAGTTGCTGCTGCCAGCACAGTCCATTAGCATCTGAGTGGTCGGTGAAACTCCCTAACGACCACCCCTGAAACTCCCTGACACCGCACAACGTCTGTCGTTTGGGGAGGCCAGGTGAGTCTCGGGAGGGTCGTTTCCACCACATTAGCACTGACCACTCCCACATAGGTTTATAAGCTGGAGTTTCCACACTCTCCACTAGAACTGAAGAAGCTTCTCGGATGAGAGGTGAAACGTCTTCAAGATAAACTTACGTCCACTTGACCAGATTTTACTTCGCTTCGATCTACGATGACCTGGATGAATGAGAACCTACACAGACATCCCTAAAATGAAGAAAATAAATGTTGTGTCTGTGTTTGTGTTCCTGCATCAGTTAAACAGTGACTCTACCAGAGGGGGTGTAGCTCAGTGGTAGAGCGCATGCTGAGCATGTATGAGGCCCTGGGTTCAATCCCTGGCATCTCCAGCTGGTCCTTTGTAGCCTTCATCTTGTCAGCTAAAGTGATCCTTAAATGTGACAACAGTCGATTCACTATCAGAAGACATCTTCTACATGTTCAAGTTGGGCGAACTTTCCACAAATATTCAAAATTACTTTTGAAAATGAAAACATAGATCAAACCTGCCCTGTCAATCACCCACAATGGGCGGGTCATCCCACTCCCTATCAGGTTCCCCACTCCGTGACCCTCTCCCTATCAGGACTAGAAATCCATTGGGGTCTCCCTGCTCAGGTAGGAGTCCTGCCCACGACGTGAAGCTGTTGATGTTCTAGAGGAGACAACATCTGATCTTTGTTAGATCCACCAGTCAAAGGTTTTCTTTAAAGGCTGTAGCAGCTGAGAATGAGGAATTAATAACCATCTTAGTGAGGACATTTTGAAACATGATGACATTTTATTGACTTGTAGCACTGCAAAAATCATCTCCCCTCCAAAAACCCTCTTCTCCAACTCTGTACTCAAGTTGTCTCCTCATCAGGCACCACAGGATCCAGGACGTTCAGTCAAAAAATCATTAGTGATTTTAAAAATGTCCATCAAACACAAAATAAGACTTCAAACAGGTTTACAACTTTATTTGATGTTGACACATTTTGTCCACTTTGCCTCCACACTGTCCTTCATCACAGCATTTAACATCAGGACTGCTCCCAGATCAGCTCCATGACCTCATCCCTGCACCAGAGTACCGCTCAAGTTCATCAAGGATGGCCAACATGAGAGGGTCTAGATTCACCTCCATCTTTGGAGGTTGTTGGATTTCCTCCTGAGGACCGTCAGGCTGTTTCCTTACTTTGCTGTGACCCAACAGCAGACAGCAACAAGGACTGTGGTGCACTTGGTAAAATCACCATCTGGAGTCTGGACCAAGATGCTGATGTGATCCTTTGATGAGTTTAGAATCAGTCAGAGATCAAAGACTGGAGCAGGAATTCAATGCACAGAACCCAGAGATCAAAGACAGAATTCAGACATCAAACACAGAATTCAACGATCAATCAATTTGAGGAACCAGCATCTCATGTGAAGATGCTTCTGAACTCATGAAGTGAAATCCTAACAAATAGAGATGAATGAGTCCAACTGGGACTGGCGACCTGTCCAGGGTGTACCCCGCCTCTTGCCCGTAGATGCTGGGATAGGCTCCAGCCCCCCCGCGACCCTTAATAGTAAGGAATAAGCGGAAGATGACGATGGATGATGGATGGAGTCCAACTGGACCTGAACAGGAGAGAAATAAAGGAGTTGTTATGTAATTGTTATTGATTTCCAGGCCAGGTGAGGGTTGGATTTTGTTCGTCCATGTTGAAGTGAACTGACAGTGGGACTGAGGACCTGGGCTGAAGTCCAGCTCACTGCTGGTTTAATAAAACCACCTGATTGTTTTTCCTATCAGCTCTGATCTGATGGAAGAAACAAAAAGCCAAACTTCATTCGTCCGTGTCCAAACTCCACGTCTGTTGATGTGCAGCACTCCAGTTATTTGTTTCTTTCCAGACAGAAGCAGGTTGGTGGAGGAATAAAACCTCAACAGTGAACAAACAGCAATGAGAGAAGTGAATCCTGCACTCAGAGAAGTTGTGTCTGCACTCGCCAGCCAGGAAACGCGTCTATCTTCTGTGTGACTGAGGCAGCTGCTCAGAGCTGCGTTTCTCAGCTGTGTGGGGGCGGGACTCTGTGTGCCCCGGCTCAACCACGAGACCTCTGTGTACACTGTCAAGAAAAAAAACTATAAAAAAACGGTAAAAAGTCTGGCAGCAGAGTTTCCAGACGAATACCGTCAAATTACAGTGATGAACTGTTCCACAAAATTACATGGAATAACCTCAACCTCATTAACCTCAACCTCATTATTTATGCAAGTGCATGAGTTGACGGAGATCAGTTGCAGTTGTTTATCTGGCAACCTCATTTAACTACTACTCGGTGATTGGCTGCCCTCACTGTCACTGAAAAGAAAGTACTCCCACTTTCTCGGCTAACTGTCGCCAGTGCTAAGTGTGACGGCTACTGTCAATTGACAACATTCCATATCATACAACAACATTCGTAAGATAAGATACCAAGTAGCCACGGCCCATTCGCAGATCCAGCCGTATATGCAGCGGCGGGGTGACCGTCGGGACAACTGGGAGTTTTCCTGGTGGCCTGGCCCCTTGGTAGCCTGCCTGGCTGGCGAGATTCCTTCCCCCTCAAGCCAGGCCAGGCCAGCTAGCGACAGACAGCGCAGATAAAACAAAGGTGTCAATTGTATCGAGGCCATTCCTTCAATCAATCTGCTCAGTCAGTGCTGCTGCTGCAGGCTCCAGTTGCGACACAAGAGCGCTGCACTCACTCGGCTCGCTCGCATAATCGCCCCCCCCCCCCCCCCGAAATATGTCAAAGGGGTGTGTGTGAGTGGGGGGGGGGCACTGACTGAACTGTGACGTAACACTTCAGCCAAAATCGCATTGGTCCATTTTCCCACGGCGATTCAAAAAAGGGGAGATCCTTCAAACAGAGGTTATGACACTGCCTCACACTTGGTGTGTGTTCCCCACAGCTGGGGGACGTTGAAGAAACACCAAAAACACAAAAACAATGATTTTCATTCTAGGTGCCCTTTAATTGTTGATAAATGTGAATTAAACTGCAGGAAAAAAGGCCCATCACGTAAAAACACATGAAGAACAAGGACCTTTCAGGTTCTTCTCTAAGTTCAGGGCTCTTACTGGTTCATGTATGAAACAAACCAGTCTATGAGCAGGAATTTCCCATTAAAAAGTTCATTTGACAGTGGAAAAGCAAGCATAGTGATTAAAATTGCCAAGTTTAAGGTCAATCACTGTCAATTGAAGCTATTTAGTTGTTACTTTATGAAACTGAGCCAACTTTCTACAGTGATTTCCTGTTAGATTCTGGTTTCTCCAAGTATAAAAACTACAACAATGTATAAACACAGAATCTGTACTTTGAACAATAGAGAATTTCTACATATTTACAGTATTACTCCATCACTTTAGAGGATTGGAATGTAAAATAATCATTGGACAATGGAAATCATTTATCCTTTAACGAAACAACTTCAGTGCAGAGTTGATAACTGCACTTCAAAATTTGAACTGGTGTCCACATCAATGTGGAATTTGAGGAGGCCACAGCCACCAAATTTCCCAGAGTTCTTGACTATTTGCAGTCTCTTCCCTTGGAGAAGTCAAGTGGAACTACAAGACAAGGAGCAGAAATCCAAGCTGCTGGTGGACCACGTGGTGCTGTGTTGATGCTACTTTCACACTCAAAGGGGATCGTGCAGGAATGTTCCACACGGTTGACCAAACTTCCATTGCAGAAGAGATTCAGGCAGTTCCACCCACGCCATGCATCCTTGTATGCTGTAAGTGTGAGGCAATACAATACAGTATGTTTCAGTGACATACATTTAGACAGAAGACCTTGGTTTATTGGGTGATGTTTATTGACATGCCAATTGGATTGTGGTGCCAATATGGCTGACTTGGTCGGTGTAAATCTTATCATCACAAAACAAAGTACACACAAATGTTCAAATTACTTTTCTAGACTTTAGTCCCCAAAGGAATTTCAGGCACCTGAAAGTGACTTTCATAAATCTGTGTGTCTGTGTACAGTACATGTCCCAAAAATGGAAAATAAAATTATTGGTCCCCAATCTCAAGGATAAAATTACGCTACAGTGATGTAGTGAGAGTTGCTACAAACCTCAAAATGATGCTACAGTGATGTAGTGAGAGTTTCTACTAAACTTAAAATAATGCAACAGTATTGTAGTAAGAGTTGCTACGAACCTCAAAATAATGCGACAGTCATGTAGTGAGAGTTGCTACTAACCTCAAAATAATGCGACAGTGATGTCGGAAGAATTGCTAATGATCTCCAAATGATGCTACAGTGATGTAGTAAGAATTGCTAATGAACTCAAAATGATGCTCACAGTAATGTAGTAATAGTTGCGAATAAACTCAGTGATGCTGAATGTAATGTAGTAAGAGTTGATACAAACCTAAAAATGCGACAGTGATGTGGGAAGAATTGCTAATGATCTCAAAATGATGCGACAGTGCTGTAGTAAGAATTACTAATAAACTCAAAATGATGCTAACAGTAATGGAGTGATAGTTGCTAATAAACTCAGTGATGCTGATAGTAATGTAGTGAGGGTTGCAACAAACCTTAAAATAATGACACAGTAATGTGGTAAGAGTTGCTACGAACCTAAAAATAATGCGACAGTGATGTCAGAAGAATTGCTAATGATCTCAAAATGAGGTGACAGTGATATTCTTAAGACTTGCGAATAAACTCAAAATGGTACTGACGGTAATGTAGTGATAGTTGCTAATAAACTCAGTGATGCTTACAGTAATGTAGTAAGTGTTTCGAACAACCTCAAAGTGATGCTGACAGTCATGTAGTAAGAGTTGCTACGAACCTCAAAATAATGTGACAGTGATGTCGGAAGAATTGCTAAAGCTCTCAAAATGATGCGACAGTGATGTAGTAAGAATTGATACCAATCTCAAAATAATGCGACAGTGATGTCGTAAGAATAGCTAATGAACTAAAAATGAGGCTAAAAGTAATGTAGTGAGAGTTGCTAATAAACTCAGGGATGCTTACAGTAATGTAGAAAGTGTTTACAACAACCTCAAAGTGATGCTGACAGTCACGTAGTAAGAGTTGGTACGAACCTTAAAATAATGCAACAATAATGTAGTAAGAGTTGCTACGAATATCAAAATAATGCGACAGTGATGTCAGAAGAATTGCTAATGAACTCAAAATGATGGTAACAGTAATGTAGTGAAAGTTTTGAATAACCTAAAAGTGATGTTGACACTCATGCGGTTAGAGTTGCGAGTAACCTAAAAATGATGCTGACAGTAATATAGTAAGAGTTGCTAATAACCTCAAAATAATGCGACAGTGATGTCTTAAGAATTGCTAATGATCTCAAAATGATGCGACAGTGATCAAGTAAAAATTGCTAATGAACTCAAAATGATGCCAACAGTAATGGAGTGAAAGTTTCGAATAACCTCAAAGTGATGCTGAAAGTCATGTAGTAAGGGTTGCTACGAACCTCAAAATAATGCGAAAGTGACATCGGAAGAATTGGTAATGATCTCAAAATGATGCTACAGTGATGTCATAAGAATTGCGAATGACCTCAAAATGATGCGACAGTGATGTCGTAAGAATTGCTAATGAACTCAGTGATGCTTACAATAATGTAGAAAGTGTTTCTAACAACCTCAAAGTGATGCTGACAGTGATGTAGTAAGAGTTGCTACTAAACTCAAAATAATGCAATAGTAATGTAGTAAGAGTTGCTACGAACCTCAAAAAATGCGAAAGTGATGTCAGAAGAATTGCTCAAGATCTCAAAATGATGCGACAGTGATGTAGTAAGAATTGTTAATGAACTCAAAATGATGCTAACATTAATGTAGTGAAAGTTTCGAATAACCTCAAAGTGATGCTGACAGTCATGTGGTTATAGTTGCGAGTAACCTAAAAATGATGCTGACAGTGATGTCGTAAGAATTGCTATTGAACTCAAAACGATGCTAACAGTAACGAAGTGATAGTTGCTAAAAAACTCAGTGATGCTTACAGTAATGTAGTCAGTGTTTCGAACAACCTCAAAGTGATGCTGACAGTCATGTAGTAAGAGTTGCTACTAACCTCAAAATAATGCTACAGTGATGTCGTAAGAATTGCTCATGAACTCAAAATGATGCTAACAGTAATGTAGTGAGAGTTGCGAATAAACTCAGTGATGCTTACAGTAATGCAGTAAGTGTTTCAAACAACCTCAAAGTGATGCTGACAGTCATGTGGTTAGAGTTGCTACGAACCTTAAAATAATGCGACAGTGATGTCGGAAGAATTGCTAATGATCCCAAAATGATGCGACAGTGATGTAGTAAATATTGCTAATTAACTCAAAATGATGCCAACAGTAATGGAGTAAAGTTTCGAATAACCTCAAAGTGATGCTGACAGTCATGTAGTAAGAGTTGCTACAAACCTCAAAATAATGCTACAGTGATGTAGTAAGAGTTGCTACGAACCTCAAAATATTGCGACAGTGATGTCAGAAGAATTGATAATTATCTGAAAATGATGCTAACTGTAATGTAGTGAAAGTTTCGAATAACCTCAAAGTGATGCTGACAGTCATGTGGTTTGAGTTGCGAGTAACCTAAAAATGATGCTGACAGTGATGTAGTAAGAGTTGCTAATAACCTCAAAATAATGCTACAGTGATGTAGTAAGAGTTGCTACGAACCTCAAAATAATGCGACAGTGATGTCGGAAGAATTGCTAATGATCTCAAAATGATGCGACGGTGATGTAGTAAGAATTGCTAATGTACTCAAAATGATGCGAATAATAATGGAGTGAAAGTTTCGAATAACCTCAAAGTGATGCTGACAGTCATGCTGTTGGAGTTGCAAGTAACCTAAAAATGATGCTGACAGTGATGTCTTAAGAACTGCTATTAAACTCAAAAAGATGCTAACAGTAACGTAGTGATAGTTGCTAAAAAACTCAGTGATGCTTACAGTAATGTAGTAAGTGTTTCAAACAACCTCAAACTGATGCTGACAGTCATGTAGTAAGAGTTGCTACAAACCTCAAAATAATGCTACAGTGATGTAGTAAGAGTTGCTACAAACCTCAAAATAATGCTACAGTGAAGTCGTAAGAATTGCTTATGAACTCAAAATGATGCTAACAGTAATGTAGTGAGAGTTGCTAATAAACTCAGTGATGCTGAAAGTAATGTAGTAAGTGTTTCGAACAACCTCAAAGTGATGCTGACAGTCATGTGGTTAGAGTTGCTACGAACCATAAAATAATGCAACAGTAACGTATTAAGAGTTGCTACGAATATCAAAATAATGTGACAGTGATGTCAGAAGAATTGGTAATGATCTCAAAATGATGCGACAGTGATGTCGTAAGAATTGCTTATCATCTCAAAAGGATGCTAACAGTAATGTAGTGATAGTTGCTAATAAACTCAAAGTGATGCTGACAGTCATGCAGTAAGAGTTGCTACGAACCTCAAAATGATGCTGACAGTCATGTAGTAAGAATTGCTAATGAACTCAAAATGATGTTAAAAATGACGTAGTGATAGTTGATAAATTCAGTGAAGCTTACAGTTATGTAGTAAGTGTTTCGAAAAACCTCAGAGTGATGCTGACAGTCATGTAGTAAGTGTTGCTAATGAACTCAAAATGATGCTAACAGTCATGTAGTGATGGTTACTAATAAACTCAGTGATGCTTGCAGTAATGTACTGTTTCGAACAACCTCAAAGTGATGCTGACAGTCATGTAGTAAGAGTTGCTACAAACCTCAAAATAATGCGACAGTGATGTCGGAAGAATTGCCATTAACCTCAAAATGATGCTAACAGTAATGTAGTGATAGTTGCTAATAAACTCAGTGATGCTGACAGTAATGTAGTAAATGTTTCGAACAACCTCAAAGTGATGCTGACAGTAATGTAGTAAGAGTTGCTACGAATATCAAAATAATGCGACAGTGATGTCAGAAGAATTGATAATGATCTCAAAATGATGCTAACTGTAATGTAGTGAAAGTTTCGAATAACCTCAAAGTGATGCTGACAGTCATGTGGTTTGAGTTGCGAGTAACCTAAAAATGATGCTGAAAGTAATGTAGTTAGAGTTATTAATAACCTCAAAATAATGCTACAGTGATGTAGTAAGAGTTGCTACGAACCTCAAAATAATGCGACAGTGATGTCGGAAGAATTGCTAATGATCTCAAAATGATGCGACAGTGATGTAGTAAGAATTGCCAATGTACTCAAAATGATGCGAATAGTAATGGAGTGAAAGTTTCGAATAACCTCAAAGTGATGCTGACAGTCATGCTGTTGGAGTTGCAAGTAACCTAAAAATGATGCTGACAGTGATGTCATAAGAACTGCGATTAAACTCAAAATGATGCGAACAGTGATGATGACAGTAATGTAGTAAGAGTTGGTACGAACCTTAAAATAATGCAACAATAATGTAGTAAGAGTTGCTACGAACCGCAAAATAATGTGACAGTGATGTCGCATGAATTTCTAATGAACTCAAAATGATGCTAACAATAATGGAGTGAAAGTTTCTAATAACCTAAAAATGAAGCTGATAGTGATGTCGTAAGAAATACTATTAAACTCAAAATGATGCGAACAGTAACGTAGTGATAGTTGATAATAAACTCAGTGATGCTTACAGTAATGTAGTAAGTGTTTTGAACTACCTCAGAGTGATGCTGACAGTCATGTAGTAAGAGTTGCTACAAACCTCAAAATAATGCTACAGTGAAGTCGTAAGAATAGCTAATGAACTCAAAATGATGCGACAGTGATGTAGTAAGAATTGCTAATGAACTCAAAATGATGCTAACAGATATGGAGTGAAAGTTTCGAGTAACCTCAAAGTGATGCTGACAGTCCTGTAGTAAGTGTTGCTTCGAAAAACCTAAAGGTGATGCTGACAGTCATTTAGTAAGAGTTGCTATTGAACTCAATTCAATGCTACAGTGATGTCGTGGGAATTGGTCATAAACTCAAAATGATGCTAACAGTAATGTAGTGATAGTTGCTAATAAACTCAAAGTGATGCTGACAGTAATGTAGTAAGAGTTGCTAGGAACCTTAAAATAATGCAAAAATAATGTAGTAAGAGTTGCTACGAAACTCAAAATATTGCGGCACAGATGTCAGAAGAATTGCTGATGATCTCAAAATGATGCGACAGTGATTTAGTAAGAATTGCTAATGAACTCAAAATGATGCAAACAGTAATGGAGTGAACGTTTAGAATAACCTCAAAGTGATGCTGACAGTCATGTAGTAAGAATTGCTACGAACCTCAAAATAATGCGACAGTGATGTCGGAAGAATTGCTAATGAACTCAAGATTATGCTAACAGTAATGTAGTGATAGTTGCTAAGAAACTCAGTGATGCTTACAGTAATGTAGTAAGAGTTTCGAAAAACCTCAAAGTGATGCTGACAGTCATTTAGTAAGAGTTGCTAATGAACTCAATTTAATGCTAAAGTGATGTCGTGAGAATTGCTCATACACTCAAAATGATGCTAACAGTAATTTAGTGATAGTTGCTAATAAACTCAAAGTGATGCTGACAGTAATGTAGTAAGAGTTTCTACGAACCTTAAAATAATGCAAAGATAATGTAGTAAGAGTTGCTACGAATCTCAAAATAATGCGACAGTGATGTCAGAAGAATTGCTCATGAACTCAAGATGATGCTAACAGTAATGTAGTGATAGTTGCTAATCAACTCAGTGATGCTGACAGTGATGTAGTAAGTGTTTTGAACAACCTCAAAGTGATGCTGACAGTCATGTAAGAAGAGTTGCTACGAACCTCAAAATAATGTGACAGTGATGTCAGAAGAAATGCTAATGACCTCAAAATGATGCGACAGTGATGTAGTAAGAATTGCTAATGAACTCAAAATGATGCTAACAGCAATGGAGTGAAACTTTCGAATAACCTCAAAGTGATGCTTACAGTCATGGAGTAAGTGTTGCTACGAACCTCAAAATAATGCGACAGTAATGTAGTAAAAGTTGCTACGAACCTCAAAATATTGCGACAGTGATGTCGGAAGAATTGCTAATGAACTCAAGATGATGCTAACAGTAATGGAGTGAAACTTTCGAAAAACCTCAAAGTGATGCTGATAGTCATGTACTAAGAGTTGCTACGAACCTCAAAATAATGCGACAGAAATGTCGTAAAAGTTGCTACGAACCTCAAAATATTGCGAAAGTGATGTCGGAAGAATTGCTAATGAACTCAAGATGATGCTAAAAGTAATGGAGTGAAACTTTCGAATAACCTCAAAGTGATGCTGACAGTCATGTAGTAAGAGTTTCTACGAACCTTAAAATAATGCAAAGATAATGTAGTAAGAGTTGCTACGAACCTCAAAATAATGTGACAGTGATGTCAGAAGAAATGCTAATGACCTCAAAATGATGCGACAGTGATGTAGTAAGAATTGCTAATGAACTCAAAATGATGCTAACAGTAATGGAGTGAAACTTTCGAATAACCTCAAAGTGATGCTTACAGTCATGAAGTAAGTGTTGCTACGAACCTCAAAATAATGCGACAGTAATGTAGTAAAAGTTGCTACGAACCTCAAAATATTGCGACATTGATGTCGGAAGAATTGCTAATGAACTCAAAATGATGCTAACGGTAATGTAGTGATAGTTGCTAATCAATACAGTGATGCTTACAGTAATGTAGGAAGTGTTTGGAATAACCTCAAAGTGATGGTGAAAGTCATGTAGGAAAAGTTGCTACGAATCTCAAAATAATGCGACAGTGATGTCAGAAGAATTGCTCATTAACTCAAAATGATGCTAACAGTAATGTAGTGATAGTTGCTAATCAACTCAGTGATGCTGACAGTGATGTAGTAAGTGTTTCGAATAACCTCATAGTGATGGTGAAAGTCATGTAGGAAGAGTTGCTACGAATCTCAAAATAATGCGTCCGTGATGTCAGAAGAATTGCTAAAGATCTAAAAATGATGCGACAGTGATTTAGTAAGAATTGCACATGAACTCAAAATGATGCTAACAGTAATGGAGTGAACGTTTCGAATAACCTCAAAGTGATGCTGACAGTCATGTACTAAGACTTGCGACGAACCTGAATATAATGCAACAGTAATGAAGTAAAAGTTGCTACGAACATCAAAATATTGCGACAGTGATGTCGGAAGAATTGCTAATGAACTTAAAATGATGCTAACAGTAATGTAGTGATAGTTGCTAATCAACTCAGTGATGCTGACAGTGATGTAGTAAGTGTTTCGAATAACCTCAAAGTGATGCTGACAGTCATGTAGTAAGAGTTGCTATGAACCTCAAAATAATGCGACAGTGATGTCAGAAGAATTGCTAAAGATCTCAAAATGATGCGACAGTGATTTAGTAAGAATTGTTCATGAACTCAAAATGATGCTAACAGTAATGGAGTGATAGTTGCTAATGAACTCAGTGATGCTGACAGTGATGTAGTAAGTGTTTCGAACAACCTCAAAGTGATGCTGACAGTCATGTAGTAAGAGTTGCTACGAACCTTAAACTCATGCAAAAATAATGTAGTAAGAGTTGCTACGAACCTCAAAATAATGTGACAGTGATGTCGGAAGAACTGCTAATGATCTCAAAATGATGCGACAGTGATGGAGTAAGAATTGCTCATGAACTCAAAATGATGCTAACAGTAATGGAGTGAAACTTTCAAATAACCTCAAAGTGATGCTTACAGTCATGTAGTAAGTGTTGCTACGAACCTCAAAATAATGCGACAGTAATGTAGTAAAAGTTGCTACGAACCTCAAAATATTGCGACAGTGATGTCGGAAGAATTGCTAATGAACTCAAAATGATGCTAACAGAAATGTAGTGATAGTTGCTAATCAACTCAGTGATGCTTAAAGTAATGTAGTAAGTGTTTCGAATAACCTCAAAGTGATGCTGACAGTCATGTAGTAAGAGTTGCTACGTACCTTAAAATAATGCAACAATAATGTAGTAAGAGTTGCTACAAACCTCAAAATAATGTGACAGTGATGTCAGAAGTATTGCTAATGATCTCAAAATGATGCGACAGTGATTTAGTAAAAATTGCTAATGAACCAGTCATGTAGTAAGAGTTGCTACGAACCTCAAAATAATGCGACAGTGATGTCAGAAGAATTGCTAAAGCTCTCAAAATGATTCGAAAGTGATTTAGTAAGAATTGCTCATGAACTCAAAATGATGCTAACAGTAATGGAGTGAACGTTTCGAATAACCTCAAAGTGATGCTGACAGTCATGTAGTAAGTGTTGCTACGAACCTCAAAATAATGCGACAGTAATGTAGTAAAAGTTGCGACGAACCTCAAAATATTGCGACAGTGATGTCGGAAGAATTGCTAATGAACTCAAAATGATGCTAACAGTAATGTAGTGATAGTTGCTAATCAACTCAGTGATGCTTAAAGTAATGTAGTAAGTGTTTCGAATAACCTCAAAGTGATGCTGACAGTCATGTAGGAAGAGTTGCTACGTACCTTAAAATAATGCAACAATAATGTAGTAAGTGTTGCTACGAACCTCAAAATAATGCGACAGTAATGTGGTAAAAGTTGCTACGAACCTCAAAATATTGCGACAGTGATGTCGGAGGAATTGCTAATGAACTCAAGATGATGCTAACAGTAATGTAGTGATAGCTGCTAATGAACTCAAAGTGATGCTGACAGTAATGTATTAAGAGTTGCTAAGAACCTTAAAATAATGCAACAATAATGTAGTAAGAGTTGCTACGAACCTCAAAATAATGCGACAGTGATGTCAGAAAAATTGCTAAAGCTCTCAAAATGATTCGAAAGTGATTTAGTAAGAATTGCTCATGAACTCAAAATGATGCTAACAGTAATAGAGTGAAAGTTTCGAATAACCTCAAAATGATGCTGACGGTCATGTAGTAAGAGTTGCTACGAACCTCAAAATAATGCGACAGTGATGTCAGAAGAATTGCAAAAGATCTCAAAATGATGCGACAGTGATTTAGTAAGAATTGCTAATGAACTCAAAATGATGCTAACAGTAATGGAGTGAACGTTTCGAATAACCTCAAAGTTATGCTGACAGTCATGTAGTAACAGTTGCTACGAACCTCAAAATAATGCGACAGTGATGTCGGAAGAATTGCTAATGATCTCAAAATGATGCTGACAGTCATGTAATAAGAGTTGCTACTCACCTCAAAATGATGCTAACAGTAATGTCGTGATAGTTGCTGATGAAGTCAAAGTGATGCTGACAGTAATGTAGTAAGTGTTTCGAACAACCTCAAAGTGATTATGACAGTCTTGTAGCAAGGGTTGCTACGAACCTGAAAATAATGCAACAGTAATGTGGTAAAAGTTGCTACGAACCTCAAAATAATGCGACAGTGATGTCAGAAGAATTGCTAATGATGTCAAAATGATGAGACAGTCATGTAGTAAGAATTGCTAATGAACTCAAAATGATGCTAACAGTAATGGAGTGAAAGTTTCGTATAACCTCAAAGTAATGCTGACTGTCATGTAGTAAGAGTTGCGATGAACCTCAAAATAATGCAACAGTAATGTAGTAAAAGTTGCTACGAACCTCAAAATATTGCGACAGTGATTTCGGAAGAACTGCTAATGAACTCAAAATGATGCTAACAGTAATGTAGTGATAGTTGCTCATCAACTCAGTGATGCTTCCAGTAATGTAGTAAGTGTTTCGAACAACCTCAAAGTGATGCTGACAGTCATGTAGTAAGAGTTGCTACGAACCTCAAAATAATGCGACAGTGATGTCAGTAGAATTGCTAAAGATCTGAAAAAGATGCGACAGTGATTTAGTAAGAATTGCTAATGAACTCAAAATGATGCTAACAGTAATGGAGTGAAAGTTTCGAATAACCTCAAAATGATGCTGACGGTCATGATGCGACAGTGATGTAGTAAGAATTGCTAATGAACTCAAAATGATGCTAAAAGTAATGTAGTGATAGTTGCTAATCAACTCAATGATGCTTACAGTAATGTAGTAACTGTTTCGAACAACCTAAAAGTGATGCTGACAGTCATGTAGGAAGAGTTGCTCCGAACCTCAAAATAATGCGACAGTGATGTCAGAAGAATTGCTAATGATCTCAAAATGATGCGACAGTGATGTAGGAAGAATTGCTAATGAACTCAAAATGATGCTAACAGTAATAGAGTGAACGTTTCGAATAACCTCAAAGTGATGCTGACAGTCATGTAGTAAGAGTTGCTACGAACCTCAAAATTATGCGACAGTGATGTCGGAAGAATTGCTAATGAACTCAAAATGATGCTAACAGTCATGGAGTGAAAGTTTCGAATAACCTCAAAATGATGCTGACAGTCATGTTGTAAGAGTTGCTATGAACCTCAAAATTATGCGACAGTGATGTCGGAAGAATTGCTAATGATCTCATAATGATGTGACAGTGATGTAGTAAGAATTGCTAATGAACTCAAAATGATGCTAACAGTAATGGAGTGAAAGTTTCGAATAACCTCAAAGTGATGCTGACAGTCATGTGGTTTGAGTTGCGAGTAAATTAAAAATGATGCTGACAGTGATGTTGTTAGAATTGCTATTGAATTTAAAACGATGCTAACAGTCACGTAGTGATAGTTGCTAATATACTAAGTGATGCTTACAGTAATGTAGTAAGTATTTCGAACAACCTCAAAGTGATGGTGACAGTAATGTAGTAAGAGTTGCTACAAACCTTTAAATAATGCAACAGTAATGTAGTAAAAGTTGCTACGAACCTCAACATAACGTGACAGTGATGTCATAAGAATTGCTAATGAACTCAAAATGATGCTAACAGTAATAGAGTGAAAGTTTCGAATAACCTCAAAATGATGCTGACAGTCATGTTGTAAGAGTTGCTATGAACCTCAAAATAATGCGACAGTGATGTAGTAAAAGTTGCTACGAACCTCAAAATTTTGCGACAGTGATGTCGGAAGAATTTCTAATGAACTCAAAATTATGCTAAAAGTAATGTAGTGATAATTGCTAATCAACTCAGTGATGCGTAAAGTAATGTAGTAAGTGTTTGGAACAACCTCAAAGTGATGCTGACAGTCATGTAGTAAGAGTTGCTACTAACCTCAATTTAATGCTACAGTGATGTCTATATATTGCTAATAAACTCAAAATGATGCTAAAAGTAATGTATTGATAGTTGCTAATGAACTCAAAGTGATGCTGACAGTAATGTAGTAAGAGTTGCTACGAACGTTTAAATAATGCAACAGTAATGTAGTAAAAGTTGCTACGAACCTCAACATAATGCGACAGTGATGTCAGAAGAATTGCTAATTAACTCAAAATGATGCGACAGTGATGTAGTAAGAATTGCTAATGAACTCAAAATGATGCTAAAAGTAATGTAGTGATAGTTGCTAATCAACTCAGTGACGCTGACAGTAATGTAGTAACTGTTTCGAACAACCTAAAAGTGATGCTGAAAGTCATGTAGGAAGAGTTGCTACGAACCTTTAAATAATGAAACAGTAATGTAGTAAAAGTTGCGACGAACCTCAAAATAATGCGACAGTGATGTCAGAAGAATTGCTAATGATGTCAAAATGATGCGACAGTCATGTAGTAAGAATTGCTCACGAATTCAAAATGATGCTAACAGTAATGGAGTGAAAGTTTCGAATAACCTCAAAGTAATGCTGACGGTCATGTAGTAAGAGTTGCTACGAACCTCAAAATAATGCGACAGTGATGTCGGAAGAATTGCTAATGATCTCAAAATGATGCGACAGTGATGTAGTAAAAGTTGCTACGAACCTCAAAATAATGCCACAGTGATGTCAGAAGAATTGCTAATGATGTCAAAATGATGCGACAGTCATGTAGTAAGAATTGCTAATGAACTCAAAATGATGCTAACAGTAATGGAGTGAAAGTTTCGAATAACCTCAAAGTAATGCTGACGGTCATGTAGTAAGAGTTGCTACGAACCTCAAAATAATGCGAAAGTGATGTCGGAAGAATTGCTAATGATCTCAAAATGATGCAACAGTGATGTAGTAAGAATTGCACATGAACTCAAAATGATGCTAACAGTAATGGAGTGAACATTTCGAATAACCTCAAAGTGATGCTGACAGTCATGTAGTAAGAGTTGCTACGAACCTCAAAATAATGCGACAGTGATGTCAGAAGAATTGCTAAAGATCTCAAAATGATGCGACAGTGATTTAGTAAGAATTGCTGATGAACTCAAAATGATGCTAACAGTAATGGATTGAACGTTTCGAAGAACCTCAAAATAATGCGACAGTGATGTAGTAAAAGTTGCTCCGAACCTCAAAATAGTGCGACAGTGATGTCAGAAGAATTGCTAATGATCTCAAAATGATGCGACAGTGATGTAGTAAGAATTGCTAATGAACTCAAAATAATGCGAACAGTAATGGAGTGAAAGTTTCGAATAACCTCAAAATGATGCTGACGGTCATGTAGTAAGAGTTGCTACGAACCTCAAAATAATGCGACAGTGATGTCGGAAGAATTGCTAATGATCTCAAAATGATGTGACAGTGATGTCGTAAGAATTGCTATCGAACTCAGAACGATGCTAACAGTAATGTAGTGATATTTGCTATAAACTCAAGTGATGCTTACAGTAATGTAATAAGTGTTTCGAACAACCTCAAAGTGATGCTGAAAGTCACACAGTAAGAGTTGCTACTAACCTCAATTTAATGCGACAGTGATGTCTACAAATAGCGAATAAACTGAAAGTGATGCTGACAGTGATGTAGTAAGAGTTGCTACGAACCTTTAAATAATGCAACAGTAATGTAGTAAAAGTTGATACGAACCTCAAAATAATGCGACAGTGATGTCAGAAGAATTGCTAATGAACTAAAAATGATGCGACAGTGATGTCAGAAGAATTGCTAATGATCTCAAAATGATGCTACAGTGATTTAGTAAGAATTGCTAATGAACTCAAAATGATGCTAACAGTAACGGAGTGAACATTTCGAATAACCTCAAAGTGATGCTGACAGTCATGTAGTAAGAGTTGCTACGAACCTCAAAATAATGCGACAGTGATGTCAGAAGAATTGCTAAAGATCTCAAAATGATGCGACAGTGATTTAGTAAGAATTGCTGATGAACTCAAAATGATGCTAACAGTAATGGATTGAACGTTTCGAAGAACCTCAAAGTGATGCTGACAGTCATGTAGGAAGAGTTGCTCCGAACCTCAAAATAATGCGACAGTGATGTCAGAAGAATTGCTAATGATCTCAAAATGATGCGACAGTGATGTAGGAAGAATTGCTAATGAACTCAAAATGATGCTAACAGTAATAGAGTGAACGTTTCGAATAACCTCAAAGTGATGCTGACAGTCATGTAGTAAGAGTTGCTACGAACCTCAAAATTATGCGACAGTGATGTCGGAAGAATTGCTAATGAACTCAAAATGATGCTAACAGTCATGGAGTGAAAGTTTCGAATAACCTCAAAATGATGCTGACAGTCATGTTGTAAGAGTTGCTATGAACCTCAAAATTATGCGACAGTGATGTCGGAAGAATTGCTAATGATCTCATAATGATGTGACAGTGATGTAGTAAGAATTGCTAATGAACTCAAAATGATGCTAACAGTAATGGAGTGAAAGTTTCGAATAACCTCAAAGTGATGCTGACAGTCATGTGGTTTGAGTTGCGAGTAAATTAAAAATGATGCTGACAGTGATGTTGTTAGAATTGCTATTGAATTTAAAACGATGCTAACAGTCACGTAGTGATAGTTGCTAATATACTCAGTGATGCTTACAGTAATGTAGTAAGTATTTCGAACAACCTCAAAGTGATGGTGACAGTCATGTAGTAAGAGTTGCTACAAACCCATAAATAATGCAACAGTAATGTAGTAAAAGTTGCTACGAACCTCAACATAATGCGACAGTGATGTCAGAAGAATTGCTAATTAACTCAAAATGATGCGACAGTGATGTAGTAAGAATTGCTAATGAACTCAAAATGATGCTAAAAGTAATGTAGTGATAGTTGCTAATCAACTCAGTGACGCTTACAGTAATGTAGTAACTGTTTCGAACAACCTAAAAGTGATGCTGAAAGTCATGTAGGAAGAGTTGCTACGAACCTTTAAATAATGAAACAGTAATGTAGTAAAAGTTGCGACGAACCTCAAAATAATGCGACAGTGATGTCAGAAGAATTGCTAATGATGTCAAAATGATGCGACAGTCATGTACTAAGAATTGCTCATGAATTCAAAATGATGCTAACAGTAATGGAGTGAAAGTTTCGAATAACCTCAAAGTAATGCTGACGGTCATGTAGTAAGAGTTGCTACGAACCTCAAAATAATGCGACAGTGATGTCGGAAGAATTGCTAATGATCTCAAAATGATGCGACAGTGATGTAGTAAAAGTTGCTACGAACCTCAAAATAATGCCACAGTGATGTCAGAAGAATTGCTAATGATGTCAAAATGATGCGACAGTCATGTAGTAAGAATTGCTAATGAACTCAAAATGATGCTAACAGTAATGGAGTGAAAGTTTCGAATAACCTCAAAGTAATGCTGACGGTCATGTAGTAAGAGTTGCTACGAACCTCAAAATAATGCGAAAGTGATGTCGGAAGAATTGCTAATGATCTCAAAATGATGCAACAGTGATGTAGTAAGAATTGCTAATTAACTAAAAAGGGTGCAAACAATAATGGAGTGAAAGTTTCGAATAACCTCAAAGTGATGCTGACAGTCATGTGGTTTGAGTTGCGAGTCAATAAAAAATGATGCTGACAGTGATGTCGTAAGAATTGCTATTGAACTCAAAACAATGCTAATAGTAATGTAGTGATAGTTGCTATAAACTCAAGTGATGCTTACAGTAATGTAATAAGTGTTTCGAACAACCTCAAAGTGATGCTGAAAGTCATGCAGTAAGAGTTGCTACTAACCTCAATTTAATGCGACAGTGATGTCTACAAATAGCTAATAAACTGAAAGTGATGCTGACAGTAATGTAGTAAGAGTTGCTACGAACCTTTAAATAATGCAACAGTAATGTAGTAAAAGTTGATACGAACCTCAAAATAATGCGACAGTGATGTCAGAAGAATTGCTAATGAACTAAAAATGATGCGACAGTGATGTCAGAAGAATTGCTAATGATCTCAAAATGATGCTACAGTGATTTAGTAAGAATTGCTAATGAACTCAAAATGATGCTAACAGTAACGGAGTGAACGTTTCGAATAACCTCAAAGTGATGCTGACAGTCATGTAGTAAGAGTTGCTATAAACCTCAAAATAATGCGACAGTGATGTCGGAAGAACTGCTAATGACCTCAAAATGATGCGACAGTGACGTAGTAAGAATTGCTAATGAACTCAAAATGATGCTAACAGTAATGGAGTGAAACTTTCGAATAACCTCAAAGTGATGCTGACAGTCATGTGGTTTGAGTTGCGAGTAAATTAAAAATGATGCTGACAGTGATGTCATAAGAATTGCTATTGAACTCAAAAAGATGCTAACAGTAACGTAGTGATAGTTGCTAATAAACTCAGTGATGCTTACAGTAATGTAGTAAGTGTTTCAAACAACCTCAAAGTGATGCTGAAAGTCATGTAGTAAGAGTTGCTACTAACCTCAAAATAATGCTAACAGTAATGTAGTGATAGTTGCTAATAAAGTCAAAGTGATGCTGAAAGTAATGTAGTAAGTGTTTCGAACAACCTAAAAGTGATGCTGAAAGTCATGTAGGAAGAGTTGCTACGAACCTTTAAATAATGAAACAGTAATGTAGTAAAAGTTGCGACGAACCTCAAAATAATGCGACAGTGATGTCAGAAGAATTGCTAATGATGTCAAAATGATGCGACAGTCATGTAGTAAGAATTGCTCATGAATTCAAAATGATGCTAACAGTAATGGAGTGAAAGTTTCGAATAACCTCAAAGTAATGCTGACGGTCATGTAGTAAGAGTTGCTACGAACCTCAAAATAATGCGACAGTGATGTCGGAAGAATTGCTAATGATCTCAAAATGATGCGACAGTGATGTAGTAAAAGTTGCTACGAACCTCAAAATAATGCCACAGTGATGTCAGAAGAATTGCTAATGATGTCAAAATGATGCGACAGTCATGTAGTAAGAATTGCTAATGAACTCAAAATGATGCTAACAGTAATGGAGTGAAAGTTTCGAAGAACCTCAAAGTAATGCTGACGGTCATGTAGTAAGAGTTGCTACGAACCTCAAAATAATGCGAAAGTGATGTCGGAAGAATTGCTAATTATCTCAAAATGATGCAACAGTGATGTAGTAAGAATTGCACATGAACTCAAAATGATGCTAACAGTAATGGAGTGAACATTTCGAATAACCTCAAAGTGATGCTGACAGTCATGTAGTAAGAGTTGCTACGAACCTCAAAATAATGCGACAGTGATGTCAGAAGAATTGCTAAAGATCTCAAAATGATGCGACAGTGATTTAGTAAGAATTGCTGATGAACTCAAAATGATGCTAACAGTAATGGATTGAACGTTTCGAAGAACCTCAAAGTGATGCTGACAGTCATGTAGTAAGAGTTGCTACGAACCTCAAAATAATGCGACAGTGATGTCGGAAGAATTGCTAATGATCTCAAAATGATGTGACAGTGATGTAGTAAGAACTGCTATTGAACTCAAAACGATGCTAACAGTAACGTAGTGATAGTTGCTAATAAACTCAGTGTTGCTTACAGTCATGTAGTAAGTGTTTCGAAGAACCTCAAAGTAATGCTGACGGTCATGTAGTAAGAGTTGCTACGAACCTCAAAATAATGCGACAGTGATGTAGTAAAAGTTGCTCCGAACCTCAAAATAGTGCGACAGTGATGTCAGAAGAATTGCTAATGATCTCAAAATGATGCGACAGTCATGTAGTAAGAATTGCTAATGAACTCAAAATAATGCGAACAGTAATGGAGTGAAAGTTTCGAATAACCTCAAAATGATGCTAACGGTCATGTAGTAAGAGTTACTACGAACCTCAAAATAATGCTACAGTGATGTAGTAAGAATTGCTAATGAACTCAAAATGATGCTAACAGTAATGGAGTGAAAGTTTCGAATAACCTCAAAGTGATGCTGACAGTCATGTGGTTTGAGTTGCGAGTAAATTAAAAATGATGCTGACAGTGATGTCGTAAGAACTGCTATTGAATTTAAAACGATGCTAACAGTCACGTAGTGATAGTTGCTAATATACTCAGTGATGCTTACAGTAATGTAGTAAGTATTTCGAACAACCTCAAAGTGATGGTGACAGTAATGTAGTAAGAGTTGCTACAAACCTTTAAATAATGCAACAGTAATGTAGTAAAAGTTGCTACGAACCTCAACATAATGTGACAGTGATGTCATAAGAATTGCTAATGAACTCAAAATGATGCGACAGTGATGTAGTAAGAATTGCTAATGAACTCAAAATGATGCTAAAAGTAATTTAGTGATAGTTGCTCATCAACTCAGTGATGCTTACAGTAGTGTAGGAAGTGTTTCGAACAACCTCAAAGTGATTATGACAGTCATGTAGTAAGGGTTGCTACTAACCTCAATTTAATGCTACAGTGATGTCTATGAATTGCTAATAAACTCAAAATGATGCTAACAGTAATGTAGTGATAGTTGCTAATAACCTCAAAGTGATGCTGACGGTCATGTAGTAAGAGTTGCTACGAACCTCAAAATAATGCGACAGTGATGTAGTAAAAGTTGCTACGAACCTCAAAATTTTGCGACAGTGATGTCGGAAGAATTTCTAATGAACTCAAAATTATGCTAAAAGTAATGTAGTGATAATTGCTAATCAACTCAGTGATGCGTAAAGTAATGTAGTAAGTGTTTGGAACAACCTCAAAGTGATGCTGACAGTCATGTAGTAAGAGTTGCTACTAACCTCAATTTAATGCTACAGTGATGTCTATATATTGCAAATAAACTCAAAATGATGCTAAAAGTAATGTATTGATAGTTGCTAATGAACTCAAAGTGATGCTGACAGTAATGTAGTAAGAGTTGCTACGAACGTTTAAATAATGCAACAGTAATGTAGTAAAAGTTGCTACGAACCTCAACATAATGCGACAGTGATGTCAGAAGAATTGCTAATTAACTCAAAATGATGCGACAGTGATGTAGTAAGAATTGCTAATGAACTCAAAATGATGCTAAAAGTAATGCAGTGATAGTTGCTAATCAACTCAGTGACGCTTACAGTAATGTAGTAACTGTTTCGAACAACCTAAAAGTGATGCTGAAAGTCATGTAGGAAGAGTTGCTACGAACCTTTAAATAATGAAACAGTAATGCAGTAAAAGTTGCGACGAACCTCAAAATAATGCGACAGTGATGTCAGAAGAATTGCTAATGATGTCAAAATGATGCGACAGTCATGTAGTAAGAATTGCTAATGAACTCAAAATGATGCTAACAGTAATGGATTGAACGTTTCGAAGAACCTCAAAGTGATGCTGACAGTCATGTAGTAAGAGTTGCTACGAACCTCAAAATAATGCGACAGTGATGTCGGAAGAATTGCTAATGATCTCAAAATGATGTGACAGTGATGTAGTAAGAACTGCTATTGAACTCAAAACGATGCTAACAGTAACGTAGTGATAGTTGCTAATAAACTCAGTGTTGCTTACAGTCATGTAGTAAGTGTTTCGAATAACCTCAAAGTAATGCTGACGGTCATGTAGTAAGAGTTGCTACGAACCTCAAAATAATGCGACAGTGATGTAGTAAAAGTTGCTCCGAACCTCAAAATAGTGCGACAGTGATGTCAGAAGAATTGCTAATGATCTCAAAATGATGCGACAGTGATGTAGTAAGAATTGCTAATGAACTCAAAATAATGCGAACAGTAATGGAGTGAAAGTTTCGAATAACCTCAAAATGATGCTGACGGTCATGTAGTAAGAGTTACTACGAACCTCAAAATAATGCTACAGTAATGTAGTAAGAATTGCTAATGAACTCAAAATGATGCTAACAGTAATGGAGTGAAAGTTTCGAATAACCTCAAAGTGATGCTGACAGTTAAGTAGTAAGAGTTGCTATAAACCTCAAAATAATGCGTGGTGATGTCGGAAGAACTGCTAATGACCTCAAAATGATGCGACAGTGATGTAGTAAGAATTGCTAATGAACTCAAAATGATGCTAACAGTAATGGAGTGAAACTTTCGAATAACCTCAAAGTGATGCTGACAGTCATGTGGTTTGAGTTGCGAGTAAATTAAAAATGATGCTGACAGTGATGTCGTAAGAATTGCTATTGAACTCAAAAAGATGCTAACAGTAACGTAGTGATAGTTGCTAATAAACTCAGTGATGCTGACAGTGATGTCGTAAGAATTGCTATTGAACTCAAAAAGATGCTAACAGTAACGTAGTGATAGTTGCTAATAAACTCAGTGATGCTTACAGTAATGTAGTAAGTGTTTAAAACAACCTCAAAGTGATGCTGAAAGTCATGTAGTAAGAGTTGCTACTAACCTCAAAATAATGCTAACAGTAATGTAGTGATAGTTGCTAATAAAGTCAAAGTGATGCTGAAAGTAATGTAGTAAGTGTTTCGAACAACCTAAAAGTGATGCTGAAAGTCATGTAGGAAGAGTTGCTACGAACCTTTAAATAATGCAACAGTAATGTAGTAAAAGTTGCGACGAACCTCAAAATAATGCGACAGTGATGTCAGAAGAATTGCTAATGATGTCAAAATGATGCGACAGTCATGTAGTAAGAATTGCTAATGAACTCAAAATGATGCTAACAGTAATGGAGTGAAAGTTTCAAATTACCTCAAAGTAATGCTGACGGTCATGTAGTAAGATTTGCTACGAACCTCAAAATAATGCGACAGTGATGTCGGAAGAATTGCTAATGATCTCAAAATGATGCGACAGTGATGTAGTAAAAGTTGCTATGAACCTCAAAATAATGCGACAGTGATGTCAGAAGAATTGCTAATGATGTCAAAATGATGCGACAGTCATGTAGTAAGAATTGCTAATGAACTCAAAATTATGCTAACAGTAATGGAGTTAAAGTTTCGAATAACCTCAAAGTCATGCTGACGGTCATGTAGTAAGAGTTGCTACGAACCTCAAAATAATGCGAAAGTGATGTCGGAAGAATTGCTAATGATCTCAAAATGATGCAACAGTGATGTAGTAAGAATTGCTCATGTACTCAAAATGATGCTAACAGTAATGGAGTGAACATTTCGAATAACCTCAAAGTGATGCTGACAGTCATGTAGTAAGAGTTGCTACGAACCTCAAAATAATGCGACAGTGATGTCAGAAGAATTGCTAAAGATCTCAAAATGATGCGACACTGATTTAGTAAGAATTGCTCATGAACTCAAAATGATGCTAACAGTAATGGAGTGAAAGTTTCGAACAACGTCAAAGTGATGCTGATGGTCATGTAGTAAGAGTTGCTACGAACCTCAAAATAATGCGACAGTGATGTCGGAAGAATTGCTAAAGATCTCAAAATGATGCGACAGTGATTTAGTAAGAATTGCTAATGAACTCAAAATGATGCTTACAGTAATGGATTGAACGTTTCGAATAACCTCAAAGTGATGCTGACAGTCATGTGGTTTGAGTTGCGAGTAAATTAAAAATGATGCTGACAGTGATGTCGTAAGAATTGCTATTGAACTCAAAACGATGCTAACAGTAATGTAGTGATAGTTGCTATAAACTCAAGTGATGCTTACAGTAATGTAATAAGTGTTTCGAACAACCTCAAAGTGATGCTGAAAGTCATGCAGTAAGAGTTGCTACTAACCTCAATTTAATGCTACAGTGATGTCTTTAAATAGCTAATAAACTCAAAATGATGCTAACAGTAATGTATTGATAGTTGCTAAAAAACTCAAAGTGATGCTGAATGTATTGTAGTAAGAGTTGCTACGAACCTTTAAATAATGCAACAGTAATGTAGTAAAAGTTGCTACGAACCTCAAAATAATGCGACAGTGATGTCAGAAGAATTGCTAATTAACTAAAAATGATGCGACAGTGATGTAGTAAGAATTGCTAATGAACTCAAAATGATGCAAACAGTAATGTAGTGATAGTTGCTATAATCTCAGTGATACTTACAGTAATGTAGTAAGAGTTTCGAACAACCTCAAAGTGATTCTGACAGTCATGTAGTAATAGTTGCTACGAACCTCAAAATAATCCGACAGTGATGTCAGAAGAATTGGTAATGATCTCAAACTGATGGGACAGTGATGTTGTAAGAACTGCTAATGAACTCAAAATGATGCTAAAAGTAATGTAGCGATAGTTGCTATAATCTCAGTGATACTTACAGTAATGTAGTAAGAGTTTCGAACAACCTCAAAGTGATGCTGTCATTTAGTAAGAGTTGCAAATGAACTGAATTTAATGCTACAGTGATGTCGTAAGAATTGCTAATGAACTCAAAATGATGCTAACAGTAATGTAGTGATAGTTGCTAATAAACTCAAAGTGATGCTGACAGTAATGTATTTTGAGTTGCTACGAACCTTAAAATAATGCAACAATAATGTAGTAAGAGTTGCTACGAACCTCAAAATAATGTGACAGTGACGTCAGAGGAATTGCTAATGATCTAATAATGATGCTGACAGTCATGTAGTAAGTGTTGCTACGAACCTTAAAATAATGCGACAGTGATTTTTGGAAGAATTGCTAATGATCTCAAAATGATGCGACAGTAATGTAGTCAGAATTGCTAATGAACTCAAAAGGGTGCTAACAGTAATGGAGTGAAAGTTTCGAATAACCTCAAAGTGATTCTGACAGACATGTGGTTTGAGTTGCGAGTAAATAAAAAATGATGCTGAAAGTGATGTCGTAAGAATTGCTATTGAACTCAAAACGATGCTAACAGTAATGTAGTGATAGTGGCTAATCAACTCAGTGATGCTTACAGTAATTTAGTAAGTGTTTCGAACAACCTCAAAATGATGCTGACAGTCATGTAGTAAGAGCTGCTACGAACCTCAAAATAATGCGACAGTAGTGTCGTAAAAGTTGCTACGAACCTCAAAATATTGCAACAGTGATGTAGTAAGAATTGCTAATGAACTCAAAATGATGCTAACAGTAATGTACTAAGAGTTTCGAACAACCTCAAAGTGATGCTGACAGTCATGCAGTAAGAGTTGCTACGAACCTCAAAATAATGCGACAGTGATGTCAGAAGAATTGGTAATGATCTCAAAATGATGCTACAGTGATTTAGTAAGAATTGCTAATGAACTCAAAATGATGCTAACAGTAACGGAGTGAACGTTTCGAATAACCTTAAAGTGATGCTGACAGTAATGTAGTAAGAGTTGCTACGAACCTCAAAATAATGTGACAGTGACGTCAGAAGAATTGCTAATGATCTAATAATGATGCTGACAGTCATGGAGTAAGTGTTGCTACGAACCTTAAAATAATGCGACAGTGATTTTTGGAAGAATTGCTAATGATCTCAAAATGATGCGACAGTGATGTAGGAAGAATTGCTAATGAACTCAAAAGGGTGCTAACAGTAATGGAGTGAAAGTTTCGAATAACCTCAAAGTTATTCTGACAGACATGTGGTTTGAGTTGCGAGTAAATAAAAATGATGCTGACAGTGATGTCGTAAGAATTGCTATTGAAATCAAAATGATGCTAACAGTAATGGAGTGAAAGTTTCGAATAACCTCAAAGTGATGCTAGCAGTCATGTATTTATTGTTGCAACGAACCTCAAAATAATGCGACAGTAATGTCGTAAAAGTTGCTAGGAACCTCAAAATATTGCGACAGTGATGTCGGAAGAATTTCTAAAGATCTCAAAATGATGCGACAGTGATTTAGTTAGAATTGCTAATAAACTCAAAATGATGCTAACAGTAATGGAGTGAACGTTTCGAACAAACTCAAAGTGATTCTGACAGTAATGTAGTAAGAGTTGCTACGAACCTCAAAATAATGCGACAGTGATGTAGTAAGAAATGCTAATGAACTCAAAATGATGCTAACAGTAATGGAGTGAACGTTTCGAACAACCGCAAAGTGATGCTGAAAGTAATGTAGTAAGAGTTGCTACGAACCTCAAAAACATGCGACAGTGATGTCAGAAGAATTGCTAATGATCTCAAAATGATGCGACAGTGATGTCGTAAGAATTGCGAATGAACTCAAGATGATACGAAAAGTAATGTAGTGATAGTTGCAAATAAACTCAGTGATGCTTAAAGTAATGTAGTAAGAGTTTCGAACAACCTCAAAGTGATGCTGACAGTCATGTAATAAGAGTTTCGAACAACTTCAAAGTGATGCTGACAGTCATGTAGTAAAAGTTGCTAATGAACTCAATTTAATGCTACTGTGATGTCGTAAGAATTGCTAATGAACTCAAAATGATGCTAACAGTAATGGAGTGAAAGTTTCGAATAACCTCAAAGTGATGCTGACAGTCATGTAGTAAGAGTTGCTACGAACCTCAAAATAATGCGACAGTAATGTAGTAAAAGTTGCTACGAACCTCAAAATATTTCGAAAGTGATGTCAGAAGAATTGCTAATGAACTCAAAATGATGCTAACAGTAATGTAGTGATAGTTGCTAATCAACTCAGTGATGCTTACAGTAATGTACTAAGTGTTTCGAACAACCTCAAAGTGATGCTGACAGTCATGTAGTAAGAGTTTCTACGAACCTCAAAATAATGTGACAGTGATGTCGGAAGAATTACTAATGATCTCAAAATGATGCGACAGTGATGTAGTAATAATTGCTAATGAACTCAAAATGATGCTAACAGTAATGGAGTGAAAGTTTTGAATAACCTCAAAGTGATGCTGACAGTCATGTAGTAAGTGTTGCAACTAACCGCAAAAAAATGCGACAGTAATGTCGAAAAAGTTGCTACGAACCTCAAAATAATGCGACAGTGATGTCGGGAAAATTTCTGAAGATCTCAAAATGATGCAACAGTGATTAAGTAAGAATTGCTAATAAACTCAAAATGATGCTAACAGTAATGGAGTGAACGTTTCGAACAACCTCAAAGTGATGCTGACAGTAATGTAGTAAGAGTTGCTACGAACCTCAAAATAATGCGACAGTAATGTAGTAAGAGTTGCTACGAACCTCAAAATAATGCGACAGTAATGTAGTAAAAGTTGCTACGAAACTCAAAATAATGCGACAGTGATGTCAGAAGAATTGCTAATGAACTCAAAATGATGCGACAGTGATGTAGTAAGAATTGCTAATTAACTAAAAAGGGTGCAAACAATAATGGAGTGAAAGTTTCGAATAACCTCAAAGTGATGCTGACAGTCATGTGGTTTGAGTTGCGAGTAAATAAAAAATGATGCTGACAGTGATGTCGTAAGAATTGCTATTGAACTCAAAACGATGCTAATAGTAATGTAGTGATAGTTGCTAATAAACTCAGTGATGCTTACAGTAATGTAGTAAGAGTTTCGAACAACCTCAAAGTGATGCTGACAGTCATGTAGTAAGAGTTGCTACGAACCTCAAAATAATGCGACAGTGATGTCAGAAGAATTGCAAAAGATCTCAAAATGATGCGACAGTGATTTCGTAAGAATTGCTAATGAACTCAAAATGATGCTAACATTAATGGAGTGAACGTTTCGAATAACTTCAAAGTGATGCTGACAGTCATGTAGTAAGAGTTTCTACGAACCTCAAAATAATGCGACAGTAATGTAGTAAAAGTTGCAACGAACCTCAAAATAATGTTACAGTGATGTCGGAAGAATTGCTAATGATCTCAAAATGATGCGACAGTGATGAAGTAAGAATTGCTCATGAACTCAAAATGATGCTAACAGCAATGGAGTGAACGTTTCGAACAACCTCAAAGTGATGCTTACATAAATGTAGTAAGAGTTAATACGAACCTCAAAATGTTGCGACAGTGATGTCAGAAGAATTGCTAATGATCTCAAAATGATGCGACAGTGATTTAGTAAGAATTGCTAATGAACTCAAAAAGGTGCTAACAGTAATGGAGTGAAAGTTTCGAATAACCTCAAAGTGATTCTGACAGTCATGTGGTTTGAGTTGCGAGTAAATAAAAAATGATGCTGACAGTGATGTCGTAAAAATTGCTATTGAACTCAAAACGATGCTAACAGTAATGTAGTGATAGTTGCTAATCAACTCAGTAATGCTTACAGTAATGCAGTAAGAGTTTCGAACAACCTCAAAGTGAATCTGACAGTCATGTAGTAAGAGTTGCTACGAAACTCAAAATAATGCGACAGTGATGTCAGAAGAATTGCAAAAGATCTCAAAATGATGCGACAGTGATTTAGTAAGAATTGCTAATGAACTCAAAATGATGCTAAAATTAATGGAGTGAAAGTTTCGAATAACCTCAAAGTGATGCTGACAGTCATGTAGAAGACTTAATAAAAACCTCAAAATATTGCAACAGTGATGTCGGAAGAATTGCAAAAGATCTCAAAATGATGCGACGGTGATTTAGTAAGAATTGCTAATGATCTCAAAATGATGCTAACAGTAATGGAGTGAACATTTCGAACAACCTCAAAGTGATGCTGACAGTCATGTAGTAAGAGTTGCTACGAACCTAAAAAAATAATGCGACAGTGATGTCAGAAGAATTGCTAATGATGTCAAAATGATGCTACAGTGATTTAGTAAGAATTGCTAATGATCTCAAAATGATGCTACAGTGATTTAGTAAGAATTGCTAATGAACTCAAAATGATGCTAACAGTAATGTAGTGATAGTTGCTAATCAACTCAGTGATGCTTACAGTAATGTACTAAGTGTTCCAACAACCTCAAAGTGATGCTGACAGTCATGCAGTAAGAGTTGCTACGAACCTCAAAATAATGTTACAGTGATGTCGGAAGAATTGCTAAAGATCTCAAAATGATGCGACAGTGATGTAGTAAGAATTGCGAATGAACTCAAAATGATGCTAACAGTAATGGAGTGAACGTTTCGAACAACCTCAAAGTGATGCTGACAGTAATGTAGTAAGAGTTGCTACGAACCTCAAAATAATGCGACAGTGATGTCAGAAGAATTGCTAATGATCTAAAAATGATGCGACAGTTATTTAGTAAGAATTGCTGATGATCTCAAAATGATGTTAACGTTAATGGAGTGAAAGTTTCCAATAACCTCAAAGTGATGCTGACAGTCATTTAGTAAGAGTTAATACGAACATCAAAATATTGCGACAGTGATGTCGGAAGAATTGCTAATGATTTCAAAATGATGCGACAGTGATGTAGTAAGAATTGCTAATGAACTCAAAAGGGCGCTAACAGTAATGGAGTGAAAGTTTCGAATAACCTCAAAGTGATGTTGACAGTCATGTGGTTTGAGTTGGGAGTAAATAAAAAATGATGCTGACAGTGATGTCGTAAGAATTGCTATTGAACTCAAAATGATGCTAACAGTAATGTAGTGATAGTTGCTAATCAACTCAGTGATGCTTACAGTAATGCAGTAAGAGTTTCGAACAACCTCAAAGTGATGCTGACAGTCATGTAGTAAGAGTTGCTATGAACCTCAAAATAATGCGACAGTGATGTCAGAAAAATTGCTAATGATCTCAAAATGATGCGACAGTGATGTAGTAAGAATTGCTAATGAACTCAAAATGATGCTAACAGTAATGGAGTGAAAGTTTCGAATAACCTCAAAATGATGCTGACGGTCATGTAGTAAGAGTTGCTCCGAACCTCAAAATAATGCGACAGTGATGTCAGAAGAATTGCAAAAGATCTCAAAATGATGCGACAGTGATTTAGTAAGAATTGCTAATGAACTCAAAATGATGCTAACAGTAATGGAGTGAACGTTTCGAATAACCTCAAAGTGATGCTGACAGTCATGTAGTAAGAGTTGCTACGAACCTCAAAATAATGCGACAGTGATGTCGGAAGAATTGCTAATGATCTCAAAATGATGCTAACAGTCATGGAGTGAAAGTTTCGAATAACCTCAAAATGATGCTGACAGTCATGTTGTAAGAGTTGCTATGAACCTCAAAATTATGCGACAGTGATGTCGGAAGAATTGCTAATGATCTCAAAATGATGTGACAGTGATGTAGTAAGAATTGCTAATGAACTCAAAATGATGCTAACAGTAATGGAGTGAAAGTTTCGAATAACCTCAAAGTGATGCTGACAGTCATGTGGTTTGAGTTGCGAGTAAATTAAAAATGATGCTGACAGTGATGTTGTTAGAATTGCTATTGAACTCAAAACGATGCTAACAGTAACGTAGTGATAGTTGCTAATAAAGTCAAAGTGATGCTTACAGTAATGTAGTAAGTGTTTCGAACAACCTCAAAGTGATTATGACAGTCATGTAGTAAGGGTTGTTACTAACCTCAATTTAATGCTACAGTGATGTCTATGAATTGCTAATAAACTCAAAATGATGCTAAATGTAATGTAGTGATAGTTGCTAATAACCTCAAAGTGATGCTGACGGTCATGTAGTAAGAGTTGCTACTAACCTCAAAATAATGCTAACAGTAATGTAGTAAAAGTTGCTACGAACCTCAAAATATTGCAAAAGTGATGTCGGAAGAATTGCTAATGAAGTCAAAATGATGCTAACAGTAATGGAGTGAAACTTTCGAACAACCTCAAAGTGATGCTGACAGTCATTTAGTAAGAGTTGCAAATGAACTCAATTCAATGCTATAGTGATGTCGTGAGAATTGCTAATTAACTCAAAATGATGCTAACAGTAATGTAGTGATAGTTGCGAATAAACTCAAAGTGATGATGACAGGAATGTAGTAAGAGTTGCTACGAACCTTAAAATAATGCAACAATAATGTAGTAAGAGTTGCAACGAACCTCAAAATATTGCGACATTGATGTAGTAATAATTGCTAATGAACTCAAAATGATGCTAACAGTAATGGAGTGAAACTTTCGAATAACCTCAAAATAATGCGACAGTAATGTAGTAAAAGTTGCTACGAACCTCAAAATATTGCGAAAGTGATGTCGGAAGAATTGCTAATGAACTCAAAATGATGCTAACAGTAATGGAGTGAAACTTTCGAACAACCTCAAAGTGATGCTGACAGTCATTTAGTAAGAGTTGCTAATGAACTCAATTCAATGCTACAGTGATGTCGTGAGAATTGCTAATTAACTCAAAATGATGCTAACAGTAATGTAGTGATAGTTGCGAATAAACTCAAAGTGATGCTGACAGTCATGTCGTAGGAGTTGCTACGAACCTCAAAATAATGCGACAGTGATGTCAGAAGAATTGCTAAAGATCTCAAAATGATGCGACAGTGATGTCAGAAGAATTGGTAATGATCTCAAAATGATGCTAACAGTAATGGAGTGAACGTTTCGAATAACCTCAAAGTGATGCTCACAGTCAAGTAGTTAGAGTTGCTACGAACCTCAAAATAATGCGACAGTCATGTCAGAAGAATTGCTAATGATCTCAAAATGATGCTACAGTGATGTAGTAAGAATTGCTGATGAACAAAAAATGATGCTAACAGTAATGGAGTGAAAGTTTCGAATAACCTCAAAGTGATGCTGACAGTCATGTAGTAAGTGTTGCTACGAACCTCAAAATATTGCGACAGTGATGTCGGAAGAATTGCTAATGAACTCAAAATGATGCTAACAGTAATGTAGTGATAGTTGCTAATTAACTCAAAGTGATGCTGACAGTCATGTAGTAAGAGTTGCTACTCACCTCAATTTAATGCTACAGTGATGTCTATGAATTGCTAATAAACTCAAAATGATGCTAACAGTAATGTAGTGATAGTTGCTAATGAACTCAAAGTGATACTGACAGTAATGTATTAAGAGTTGCTACGAACCTTAAAATAATGCAACAATAATGTAGTAAGAGTTGCTACGAACCTGAAAATATTGCGACAGTGATGTCGGAAGAATTGCTCATGAACTCAAAATGATGCTAACAGTAATGTAGTGAAACTTTCGAATAACCTCAAAGTGATGCTGACAGTCATGTAGTAAGTGTTGCTACGAACCTCAAAATAATGCCACAGTAATGTAGAAAGAGTTGCTACGAACCTCAAAATGATGTGACAGTGATGTCAGAAGAATTGCTATGATCTCAAAATGATGCTAACAGTAATGTAGTAAGAATTGCTAATGAACTCAAAATGATGCTAACAGTAATGTAGTGATAGTTGCTAATCAAGTCAGTGATGCTTACAGTAATGTAGTAAGTGTTTCGAATAACCTCAAAGTGATGCTGACAGTCATGTAGTAAGAGTTGCTACGAACCTCAATATAATGCGACAGTGATGTCGGAAGAATTGCTAATGATCTCAAAATGATGCTAACAGTAATGGAGTGAAAGTTTCGAACAACCTCAAAGTGATGCTGACAGTCATGTAGTAGGAGTTGCTACGAACCTCAAAATAATTCGACAGTGATGTCAGAAGAATTGTTAAGGTCTCAAAATGATGCAACAGTGATGTCAGAAGAATTGGTAATGATCTCAAAATGATGCTAACAGTAATGGAGTGAACGTTTCGAATGACCTCAAAGTGATGCTGACAGTCATGTACTAAGAGTTGCTACAAACCTCAAAATAATGCGACAGTAATGTCGTAAAAGTTGCTACGAACCTCAAAATATTGCGACAGTGATGTCGGAAGAATTGCTAATGAACTTAAAATGATGCTAACAGTAATGTAGTGATAGTTGCTAATTAACTCAGTGATGCTTACAGTAATGTAGTAAGTGTTTCGAACAACCTAAAAGTGATGCTGACAGTCATTTAGTAAGAGTTGCTAATGAACTCAATTTAATGCCACAGTGATGTCGTGAGAATTGCTCAACAACTCAAAATGATGCTAACAGTAATGTAGTGACAGTTGCTAATAAACTCAAAGTGATGATGACAGGAATGTAGTAAGAGTTCCTACGAACCTTAAAATAATGCAACAATAATGTAGTAAGAGTTGCAACGAACCTCAAAATATTGCGACATTGATGTAGTAAGAATTGCTAATGAACTCAAAATGATGCTAACAGTAATGGAGTGAAACTTTCGAATAACCTCAAAATAATGCGACAGTAATGTAGTAAAAGTTGCTACGAACCTCAAAATATTGCGAAAGTGATGTCGGAAGAATTGCTAATGAACTCAAAATGATGCTAACAGTAATGGAGTGAAACTTTCGAACAACCTCAAAGTGATGCTGACAGTCATTTAGTAAGAGTTGCTAATGAACTCAATTCAATGCTACAGTGATGTCGTGAGAATTGCTAATTAACTCAAAATGATGCTAACAGTAATGTAGTGATAGGTGCTAATAAACTCAAAGTGATGATGACAGGAATGTAGTAAGAGTTGCTACGAACCTTAAAATATTGCGACATTGATGTAGTAATAATTGCTAATGAACTCAAAATGATGCTAACAGTAATGGAGTGAAACTTTCGAATAACCTCAAAATAATGTGACAGTAATGTAGTAAAAGTTGCTACGAACCTCAAAATATTGCGAAAGTGATGTCGGAAGAATTGCTAATGAACTCAAAATGATGCTAACAGTAATGGAGTGAAACTTTCGAACAACCTCAAAGTGATGCTGACAGTCATTTAGTAAGAGTTGCTAATGAACTCAATTCAAAGCTACAGTGATGTCATGAGAATTGCTAATTAATTCAAAATGATGCTAACAGTAATGTAGTGATAGTTGCTCATAAACTCAGAGTGATGCTGACAGTCATGTCGTAGGAGTTGCTACGAACCTCAAAATAATGCGACAGTGATGTCAGAAGAATTGCTAAAGATCTCAAAATGATGCGACAGTGATGTCAGAAGAATTGGTAATGATCTCAAAATGATGCTAACAGTAATGGAGTGAACGTTTCGAATAACCTCAAAGTGATGCTCACAGTCAAGTAGTTAGAGTTGCTACGAACCTCAAAATAATGCGACAGTCATGTCAGAAGAATTGCTAATGATCTCAAAATGATGCGACAGTGATGTAGTAAGAATTGCTGATGAACAAAAAATGATGCTAACAGTAATGGAGTGAAAGTTTCGAATAACCTCAAAGTGATGCTGATGGTCATGTAGTAAGAGTTGCTACGAACCTCAAAATAATGCGACAGTGATGTCAGTAGAATAGCTAAAGATCTCAAAAAGATGCGACAGTGATTTAGTAAGAATTGCTAATGAACTGAAAATGATGCTAACAGTAATGGAGTGAACGTTTCGAATAACCTCAAAGTGATGCTGACAGTCATGTACAAACAGTTGCTACGAACCTCAAAATAATGCGACAGTAATGTAGTAAAAGTTGCTACGAACCTCAAAATATTGCGACAGTGATGTCAGAAGAATTGCTAATGAACTCAAGATGATGCTAACAGTAATGGAGTGAACGTTTCGAATAACCTCAAAGTGATGCTGACAGTCATGTCCTAAGAGTTGCTACGAACCTTTAAATAATGCGACAGTAATGTAGTAAAAGTTGCTACGTACCTCAAAATATTGGGACAGTGATGTCCGAAGAATTGCTAATGAACTTAAAATGATGCTAACAGTAATGTAGTGATAGTTGCTAATCAACTCAAAGTGATGATGACAGTAATGAATTAAAAGTTGCTACGAACCTTAAAATAATGCAACAATAATGTAGTAAGAGTTGCTACGAACCTGAAAATATTGCGACAGTGATGTCGGAAGAATTGCTAATGAACTCAAAATGATGCTAACAGTAATGTAGTGAAACTTTCGAATAACCTCAAAGTGATGCTGACAGTCATGTAGTAAGTGTTGCTACGAACCTCAAAATAATGCCACAGTAATGTAGAAAGAGTTGCTACGAACCTCAAAATGATGTGACAGTGATGTAGTAAGAATTGCTGATGAAAAAAAATGATGCTAAAAGTAATGGAGTGAATGTTTCGAATAACCTCAAAGTGATGCTGACAGTCATGTAGTAAGAGTTGCTACGAACCTTTAAATAATGCAACAGTAATGTAGTAAAAGTTGCTACGAACCTAAAAATAATGCGTAAGGGATTTCGGAAGACTTGCTAATGATATCAAAATGATGCGACAGTGATGTAGTAAGAATTGCTAATGAACTCAAAATGATGCTAACAGTAATGGAGTGAAAGTTTCGAATAACCTCATAATGATGCTGATGGTCATGTAGTAAGAGTTGCTACGAACCTCAAAATAATGCGACAGTGATGTCAGTAGAATAGCTAAAGATCTCAAAAAGATGCGACAGTGATTAAGTAAGAATTGCTAATGAACTCAAAATGATGCTAACAGTAATGGAGTGAACGTTTCGAATAACCTCAAAGTGATGCTGACAGTCATGTACAAACAGTTGCTACGAACCTCAAAATAATGCGACAGTAATGAATTAAAAGTTGCTACGAACCTTAAAATAATGCAACAATAATGTAGTAAGAGTTGCTACGAACCTGAAAATATTGCGACAGTGATGTCGGAAGAATTGCTAATGAACTTAAAATGATGCTAACAGTAATGTAGTGATAGTTGCTAATCAACTCAAAGTGATGATGACAGTAATGTAGTAAGTGTTGCTACGAACCTCATAATAATGCGACAGTAATGTAGTAAAAGTTGCTACGTACCTCAAAATATTGGGACAGTGATGTCGGAAGAATTGCTAATGAACTTAAAATGATGCTAACAGTAATGTAGTGATAGTTGCTAATCAACTCAAAGTGATGATGACAGTAATGTATTAAGAGTTGCTACGAACCTTAAAATAATGCAACAATAATGTAGTAAGAGTTGCTACGAACCTGAAAATATTGCGACAGTGATGTCGGAAGAATTGCTAAAGATCTCAAAATGATGCGACAGTGATTTAGTAAGAATTGCTAATGAACACAAAATGATGCTAGCAGTAATGGAGTGAATGTTTCGAATAACCTCAAAGTGATGCTGACAGTCATGTACTAAGTGTTGCTACGAACCTAAAAATAATGCGACATTAATGTAGTAAAATTTGCTACGAACCTCAAAATATTGCGACAGTGATGTCGGAAGAATTGGTAATGATCTCAAACTGATGGGACAGTGATGTCAGAAGAATTGCTAATGATCTCAAAATGATGCGACAGTGATGTAGTAAGTGTTTCGAACAACCTCAAAGTGATGCTGACAGTCATGTCGTAAGAGTTGCTACGAACCTCAAAATAATGCAATAGTGATGTCAGAAGAATTGGTTATGATCTAAAATGATATGACAGTGATGTAGTAATAATTGCAAATGAACTCAAAATGATGCGAACAGTAATGTAGTGAAAGTTGCGAGTAACCTAAAAATGATGCTGAGAGTCATGTAGTAAGAGTTGCTAATAACCTCAAAATAATGCTACAGTGATGTAGTAAGAATTGCTAATGAACTCAAAATGATGCTAACAGTAATGGAGTGAAATTTTCAAATAACCTCAAAATGAATCTAACAGTAATCTAGTAAGAGCTGCTAAAAACCTCAAAATAATGCTACAGTTATGTAGGAAGAATTGTTAATGAATTCAAAAATGATGCTGACAGTGATGTAGTAAGAATTGCTGAAGATCCCAAAATGATGCTGACAGTAATGTAGTGATAGTTGCTAATAAACTCAAAATGATGCTTACAGAAATGTAGTAAGAGTTGAAACTAGAACAACAAACTGTCCTCTGATGGTTGGACAGGTTGGTTTGGTCCGTCCTCTCACTCATCATTAAAAGCCCTTATTACTCATCATTCATCCAATCTGACACTCACGTCTGCAGTGGGGAATCCCCAGCAGCCCGCGGCCCACATGGAGCAGTCTCGGCCAATCACGTGGGGCCTGCAGCGGCACCGACCAGCAAATGACTCGCAGGTGTCACTCTCAGCTCCAACCTCATGGCAGGCACAAGGCAGGGCGCTGTTGGTGAAGAGAGCCCAAGAGACACAGCTGAGCTGAGACAGAACGGAGACGAAGGACAGGAGGGACAACAGAGAAAAAGGAAACGTTAGCAAGACATTTTAGGAAAATTAGTTTCGTGGGGAAAAGGTTCTTAGCCAAACTTGCTAAATGGAAGGACAACAAAAAAAACAAAGATCTTCAAAAGAAAATTTGCACAAAATGAAACCCTGCAAGAGAAAGTAAATCAAGAACTAAATATTCTTGAGGCTCAGGTCTTTAGTTCCAATGCTTGTAAATGACATCTGAATGCATTCACAACCCAAATCTGAGCAGACAGAAGCGTCCCAGTCAGGCCCAGTTTAGTTCCTCTAGAACATTCAGGGATACAGAACAGGGACCAACTCAGGCTTGGAGACACCGACTTGACATGAAAGCTGTTGAGGCCACAGTTGCTGATGAAGTGGTCAGATTTCTCCAGTGGTTCTTGGTTCAGGGAGCTGGAGCTGGAGCTGCTCTCAGGCACCACCAGGACGTGATCCTGGAGAGACAGAAGGAAGAAGTCCAGGCCTGACAGAGGAGAAGGAGGCACAGAGTAGAAACAGCAGATACGTGTCGGGAAAGGGAGAGGGTATCAGTCCAGCAGAGGAGCAGGAAACCTACCACCACAGGGCTCTGCCTGCAGGAACCTGCAGGTGAGGAGGACCTGGTGGTCCGGCACATCCAGAATGATCTGGTTTTCAGACACCGGCACGTTTCGGCAGCCGTAAGCGTGGGGACAGAAGGAGGCGTTGGCGTGGCCTGAAAGACACAAACAACCATCTCCATTTGAATGTTTCTCAAACAGCCGGAGCAGGAAAGCTAAGATGAATCAAAGATCCTCCACCCTGCCAGATCCGACCCTGGTAATGTAGACCTGCACAGGGTGGGTGGGGTGGAGCGGCTGGTGGTGGTGGAGGATGAAGACGTATCTGCCCAAAGCCTGGACACGGTGGAGTCCACCGCAGCGTTCTGAGTAGAAGGATGAGAGCGATGTTCAATGGTACATGTTTTCTTTGCTGAACCGCCGATGTTTCCAGTCACGAATCTCAGTCATGAGATTTGAACATCATGGAGGAGTTCAAAAGTGTCAAACTGGGCCGGTCTCCATTTTATGAGTCCGGAGACCGAGGATAAAACTACAAGTCCCTGGTTCAGATTTGACTCGTCTGAATCCAAACACAGCAGCGTTCTTCCACCAGGCCAGATGAGTTGATCATGACAACAAGATGTCTTCATGCTACTACAACACACAAACTCATCACCAGAAAAGACTTCATGGTGGAACAACAAATCTCCTCCCAATGGGAAAAACATTGAGTTGAACAATCAACTTTTCCATGATGACATGGAGAGCTTGCCCTCAGCAGCCGTCAGCCTCCGTACCTGTCTCTGTCTCATCCCTGACATGCTAACTTCCTGTTGGACGATAAGCGTGTCTAATCCCTTACATGCTAACTTCCTGTTGGACGATAAGCGTGTCTCATCCCTGACATGCTAACTTCCTGTTGGACAATAAGTGTGTCTCATCCCTGACATGCTAACTTCCAGTTGGACGATGAGGGTGTCTCATCCCTGACATGCTAACTTCCTTTTGGACGATCAGGGTGTCTCATCCCTGACATGCTAACTTCCTTTTGGACTATCAGGGTGTCTCATCCCTGACATGCTAACTTCCTGTTGGACTATAAAGCCTGATTTAAGCCCGATTTATGCTTCTTTGTCGAGTAGTATTCATACCTACGCCGTCGTCGCAGACCGTACGCCGTAGCCTGAAACGCACCTCCAAAAAATCCTACTTACGCTTCGCGTCGACTCGTGGTGACGTCAACGTCGAGGACTGTGATTGGTCCGCTCAGAACGTTATTTCCGGTTCAGTCGCAGCACAGCAACACCGCCATTTTCAAAGTTTCTGTGGTGAAGGCTCCAAGAAAAAATGGACCAAGCTGAAGAAAGGATTATCGAGGACATGCGCAAGTACAACCACCTCTACAACTCCTCTTCGCGGCACTACAAAGACTGACAAATGGCCAACAATTTTTGTCTGTGACCGGAAGAAAACCAAGGAATCCGAAAAGAGCCCGTAAACAATACAAAGACAAAGCCACACCCCCTAGCGGCTTGGCGGTGAATTGCAGAGCAACGCGTTCCCTCGACGCAGAATAAACCAGGCTTTTCAGTCGCACCTGTTTTACGCCCCCGTGCCAGATAAGGACCCCCATCGGGCTGTGCCACTCTGGAGGGAGCGCGTCTCACAGTCAGTCAGCGGAACCATGCGGATCCGGGCCGGAGCTGTGGGAAGGAGCGCCAATTGTATCGGGTTGTTGTTTTCTGGACTGCAGCAGAACAGGAGCAGCCGGGACTGGAATGTAGAAGTAGGTTATCTTGAAGTTGACTAAGTTATGGTGAACGATATTGTGGTTCAACACTTTAATGAGCTTTAAGGCAAACACATTTCATGAGGAAACAACGCCGGAATTGGACGGATTTCAGCGGCACACAACAACGTATCCGATACACCTCATTGGAAACCTGGTGGTCTAAGACTAAGAAACACCAGTCACCATGAAGAAAGGAACTTTTAGCTGAGTACTCATGTTCTTTTCTGCAGGTTGAATGTCGCATTTGTTGGACAGAAGCGTCTCATCTCAACAAAAGCACCTCTTCAGTGCTGAGCCATGATGGGGCCAGGCATGAGAATGAAGTCCCAGATCCACCAGGATGAACTCAGGTATACAGCCACTCTCCAACTGACTCACAGTTGCTTCATTGATCATTAATTCCTATTCATTTCTTCTCTCCTTCATCTTTAACCATCCAGCTTCCAGGAAGCAGATGCTGGATGAGGCTCTGCTGAATTTGATCCTGAAGGACTGCCAGCCCCTCAGCACTGTTGAGAGGGAAGGGTTCAGGGAACTGGTTCAGGTCCTTGAGCCTCATATGTTTGCCAACCAGAAAGGTTTGTGTGGAAATGATCTAAAGCAGTCGTTGATATCTCCAGTTTATTTCATCTCTAATTTCAATGTATTGATTTACTCTGGGTGTCATTTTCAGACCATCAAACAAACGGTGGCTAAAAAGTACCAGGAGGAACGGGAAGGAGTGAAAAAGGAAGTCCAGCTGCCATGTGGACATCTGTGGACATGGAGGCTCCCTTGGCTCTGACCTGTCACTGCATTAGTGAGAATGAATGTGTTGGGAGTGCAAGACTTTCCACAAAGTCACCCTGCATCATTTTGAGGATCGTAGCAACTCTCACTACATCACTGTCGCATCATTTTCAGGTAATTAACAACTCTCACCACATCATTGGAGCATCATTTCCTTGGTTAGTAGCAATTCTTAAGACATCACTATAGCATCGTTTTTGAGGTTTTTAGCCTCTCATACATTCATTCACTACATCAGTCGCATCATTTTGACATTTGTAGCAACTCTCAATTCATCACTGTAGCATCATTTCTTAGGTCAGTAGCAACTCCCATGACATCACTTTAGCATCATTTCTTAGGTAAGTAGCAACTCTCATTACATCACTTTAGCATCATTTCTTAGGTTTGGAGCAAATCTCATTACATCACTCTGGCATCATTTTGAGATGAGTAGCAACTCTCATTACATCACTCTAGCATCATTTCTTAGGGAAGTAGCAACTCTCATTACACCGCTTTAGCGTTATTTTGAAATTACTATCAACTCTCACCACATCACTGTCGCATCACTTCTTAGATTTGTAGCAACTCTCATTACATCACTTTAGCATCATTTTGAGATTAGTATCAACTCTCACTACATCACTGTCAGCATCATTTTGAGATTTGTGTCAACTCTCACTACATCATTGCCACCTCATTTTGAGGATCGTAGCAACTCTCACTACATCACTGTCGCATCATTTTGAGGATAGTCGCAACTCTCGCGACATTACTGCAGCATCATTTTAATATTCGTAGGAACTCTCATTGCATTACTGTAGCATCATTTTGAGGTTCGTAGCAACTCTCACCACATCACTGTCGCATCATTTCTCAGGTAAGTAGCAACTCATTACATCACTGTAGCATGATTTTGAAATTACTATCAACTCTCAGCACATGTCTGTCGCATAATTTCTTAGGTTTGTAGCAAATCTCATTACATCACTCTAGCATCATTTGGACATTTGTAGCAACTCTCATTACATCACTGTCGCATCATTTTGAGGATAGTCGCAACTCTCACAACATTACTGGAGCATCATTTTGAGATTCCTAGCAACTGTCATTACATCACTGTACCATCATTTTGAGGTTCGTAGCAACTCTCACCACATCACTGTAGCATCATTTCTTAGGTAAGTAGCAACTCTCATTACATCACTGTAGCATCATTTTGCGGTTCGTAGCAACTCTCACGACACCACTTTGGCATTATTTTGAAATTAGTATCAACTCTCACCACATCACTGTAGCATCATTTCTTAGGTTGGTAGCAACTCTCACCACATCACTGTGGCATCATTTTGAGGTTTGTAGCAACTCTCACTACATCACTGTAGCATCATTTCTTAGGTTGGTAGCAACTCTCACCACATCACTGTAGCATCATTTTGAGGTTTGTAGCAACTCTCACCACATCACTGTAGCATCATTTTGAGGTTTGTAGCAACTCTCACTACATCACTGTAGCATCATTTCTTAGGTTAGTAGCATCTCCCATGACATCACTGTAGCATCATTTTGAGGTTTGTAGCAACTCTCACTACATTACTGGAAGCATCAGTTTGAGCATCGTACCAACTCTGCCTACATCACTGTAGCATCATTTCTTCGGTTAGAAGCAACTCTCATGACATCACTTTAGCATGATTTTGAAATTACTATCAACTCTCACCACAACACTGTCAGTATAATTTTTTAGGTTAGTAGCAACTGTCATAACATCACTGTAGCATCATTTTGAGGATCGTAGCAACTCTCACTACATCACTGTCGCATCATTTTGAGGATAGTCGCAACTCTCACGACATTACTGTGGCATCATTTTAAGATTCGTGGCAACTCTCACCACATCACTGCAGCATCATTTCTTAGGTAAGTAGCAACTCTCAATACATCACTCTAGAATCATTTTGAGATTCGGAGCAACTCTCATTACATCACTTTAGCATCATTTTGAGGTTCGTAGCAACTCTCACCACATCACTGTAACATCATTTCTTAGGTAAGTAGCAACTCTCATTACATCACTTTAGCATCATTTTGAGGATCGTAGCAACTCTCAAGACATCACTTTAGCGTGATTTTGAAATTACTATCAACTCTCACCACATCGCTGGAGCATCATTTTGAGGATCGTAGCAACTCTCACGACATCACGTTAGCGTGATTTTGAAATTACTATCAACTCTCACTACATCACTGTTGCATCATTTTGACATTTGTAGCAACTCTCATTATATAACTGTAGCATCATTTCTTAGGTTAGTAGCAACTCCCATGACATCACTGCAGCATCATTTTGAGGTTTGTAGCAACTCTCACGACATTACTGGAAGTATCAGTTTGAGGTTCGTAGCAACTCTCACCACATCACTGTAGCATCATTTGTTTGGTTAGAAGCAACTCTCATGACATCGCTTTAGCATGATTTTGAAATTACTATCAACTCTCACCACATCACTGTCAGCATAATTTCTTAGGTTAGTAGCAACTGTCATAACATCACTGTAGAATCATTTTGAGGATCGTAGCAACTCTCACTACATCATTGTCGCATCATTTTGAGGCTAATCGCAACTCTCACGACATTACTGTAGCATCATTTTGAGATTCGTAGCAACTCTCACCACATCACTGTAGCATCATTTCTTAGGTAAGTAGCAACTCTCATTACATCACTTCAGCGTGATTTTGAAATTACTATCAACTCTCACCACATCACTGTAGCATCATTTCTTAGGTTTGTAGCAACTCTCATTACATCACTCTAGCATCATTTGGACATTTGTAGCCACTCTCATTACATCACTGTAGCATAATTTTGAGGATAGTCGCAACTCTCACGACATTACTGGAGCATTATTTTGAGATTCCTAGCAACTCTCATTACATCACTGTAGCATAATTTTTAGGTTCGTAGCAACTCTCACCACATCACTGTAGCATCATTTCTTAGGTAAGTAGCAACTCTCAGGACATCACTGTAGCATCACTTCTTAGGTTTGTCGCAACTCTCATTACATCACTTTAGCATCATTTTGAGGATCGTAGCAACTCTCACGACATTACTGTAGCATCATTTTGAGGTTCGTCGCAACTCTCACCACATCACTGTAGCATCATTTATTAGGTAAGTAGCAACTCTCACCACATCACTTTAGCATCATTTCTTAGGTATGTAGCAACTCTCATTACATCAATTTAGCGTGATTTTGAAATTACTATCAACTCTCACCACATCACTGTAGCATTAAATTGAGGTTAGTAGCAACTCTAACTACATGACTGTCAGCATCACTTTGAGGTTATTCGAAACTTTCACTCCTTTTTTTGTTAGCATCATTTTGAGTTCATTAGCAATTCTTCCGACATCACTTTTGCATTATTTTGATGTTCGTAGCAACTCTTACTACATTATTTTTGCATTATTTAAAGGTTCGTAGCAACTCTCACTACATTACTGTTAGCATCATTTTGAGTTTATTAGCAATTCTTCCTAAATCACTGTCGCATCATTTTGAAATCTTTAGCAATTCTTCTGACATCACTGTCTCAATATTTTTAGGTTCGTAGCAACTTTTACTACATTACTGTCGCATTATTTTGAGGTTCATAGCAACTCTTACTACATTATTGTTGCATTATTTAAAGGTTCGTAGCAACTCTTACTACATTACTGTCAGCATCACTTTGAGTTGATTAGCAACTATCACGACATTACTGTTAGCATCATTTTGAGTTTTTTTCGCAATTCTTACGACATCACTGTCGCATTATTTTGAGGTTAGTAGGAACTCCTACTACATGACTGTCAGCATCACTTTGAGGTTGTTCAAAACACTTACTACATTACTGTAAGCATCACTGAGTTTATTAGTAACTATCATTACGTTACTGTTAGCATCGTTTTGAGGTCAATAGCAATTCTTACGACATCACTGTCAGGATCATTTTTAATTTACTCGCAACTCAAACCACATGACTGTCAGCATCACTTTGAGGTTTTTCGAAACTTTCACTCCATTACTGTTAGCATCATTTTGAGTTCATTAGCAATTCTTACTACATCACTGTCACATCATTTTGAGATCATTAGCAATTCTTCCGACATCACTGTCGCATTATTTTGAGGTTCGTAGCAACACTTACGACATGACTGTGAGCATCACTTTGAGGTTATTCGAAACGTTCATTCCATTACTGTTAGCATCATTTTGAGTTCATTAGCAATTCTTCTGACATCACTGTCACATTATTTTGAGGTTCGTAGCAACTTTTACTACATTACTGTCGCATTATTTTGAGGTTCGTAGCAACTCTTACTACATGACTGTCAGCATCACTTTGAGGTTTTTCGAAACGTTCACTCCATTACTGTTAGCATCATTTTGAGTTCATTAGCAATTCTTACTAAATCACTGTCGCATCATTTTGAGATCATTGGCAATTCTTCTGACATCACTGTAACATTATTTTGAGGTTCGTAGCTACTCTTACTACATTACTTTCAGCATCACTTTGAGTTTATTAGCAACTGTCACTACATTACTGTTAGCATCATTTTGAGTTCATGAGCAATTCTCACGACATCACTGTAGCATTGAATTGAGTTCATTAGCAACTCTTACTAAATGACTGTCAGCATCACTTTGAGGTTATTCGAAACACCAACTACATTACTGTCAGCATCACTGAGTTGATTAGCAACTATAACTACATTACTGTTAGCATCATTTTTAGTTCATTAGCAATTCTTCCGACATCACTGTTGAAATATTTTGAGGTTCGTAGCGACTTTTACTACATTACTGTCGCATTATATTGAGGTCCGTAGCAACTCTTACTACATGACTGTCAGCATCACTTTGAGGTTGTTCGAAACACTTACTACATTACTGTAAGCATCACTGAGTTTCTTAGCAACTATCACTCCATTACTGTTAGCATCATTTTGAGTTGTTGAGCAATTCTTCCGACATCACTGTAGCATTAAATTGAGTTCATTAGCAACTCTTACTAAATGACTGTCAGCATCACTTTGAGGTTGTTCGAAACTCTTACTACATTACTCAAAGCATCACTGAGTTTCTTTGCAACTATCACTACATTACTCTTAGCATAATCTTGAGTTAATTAACAATTCTTCCGACATCACTGTCGCAATATTTTGAGGTTCGTAGCAACTCTTACTACATTATTGTTGAATTATTTTGAGGTTCGTCGCAACACTTACTACATGACTGTCAGCATCACTTTGAGGTTATTCGAAAGTTTCACTCCATTACTGTTAGCATCATCTTGAGTTCATTAGCAATTCATACTACCTCACTGTCGCATCATTTTGAGATCATTAGCAATTCTTCCGACATCACTGTCACATTATTTTGAGGTTCTTAGCAACTCTTAGTACAAGACTGTAAGCATCACTTTGAGGTTATTCGAAACACCAACTACATTACTGTCAGCATCACTGAGTTGATTAGCAACTATCACTACATTACTGTTAGCATCATTTTTAGTTCATTAGCAATTCTTCCGAAATCACTGTCGAAATATTTTGAGGTTCGTAGCGACTTTTACTACATTACTGTCGCATTATATTGAGGTCCGTAGCAACTCTTAGTACATGACTGTCAGCATCACTTTGAGGTTATTCGAAACACTTACTACATTACTGTAAGCATCACTGAGTTTCTTAGCAACTATCACTACATTACTGTTCGCATCATTTTGAGTTCATTAGCAATTCTTCCGACATCACTGTCGCAATATTTTGAGGTTCGTAGCAACTTCTACTACATGACTGTCGCATTATTTTGAGGTTCGTAGCAACACTTACTACATGACTGTCAGCATCACTTTGACGTTATTCGAAACATTCACTCCATTCTTACTAAATCACTGTCGCATCATTTTGAGATCTTTAGCAATTCTTCTTACATAACTGTCACATTATTTTGAGGTTCGTAGCAACTTTTACTACATTACTGTCGCATTATTTTGAGGTTCGTAGCAACTCTTAGTACATCACTGTCAGCATCATTTTCAGGTAATTAACAACTCTCACCACATCATTGGAGCATCATTTCTTTGGTTAGTACCAATTCTTAAGACATCACTATAGCATCGTTTTTGAGGTTTTTAGCCGCTCTCACAACATCACTTTCAACATCATTTTGAGGTTAGTAGCAACTCTCACTACATCACTGTCAGCATCATTTTGAGATTTGTGTCAACTCTCACTACATCATTGCCACCTCATTTTGAGGATCGTAGCAACTCTCACTACATCACTGTCGCATCATTTTGAGGATAGTCGCAACTCTCGCGACATTACTGCAGCATCATTTTGATATTCGTAGGAACTCTCATTACATCACTGTAGCATCATTTTGAGGTTCGTAGCAACTCTCACCACATCACTGTAGCATCATTTCTTAGGTAAGTAGCAACTCTCATTACATCACTGTAGCATCATTTTGAGGTTCGTAGCAGCTCTCACCACATCACTGTCGCATCATTTCTCAGGTAAGTAGCAACTCTCATTACATCACTTTAGCATGATTTTGAAATTACTATCAACTCTCAGCACATGTCTGTAGCATAATTTCTTCGGTTTGTAGCAAATCTCATTACATCACTCTAGCATCATTTGGTCATTTGTAGCAACTCTCATTACATCACTGTAGCATCATTTCTTAGGTTGGTAGCCACTCTCATTACATCACTTCAGCATCATTTGGACATTTGTAGCAACTCTCATTACATCACTGTCGCATCATTTTGAGGATAGTCGCAACTCTCACGACATTACTGGAGCATCATTTTTTTGAGATTCCTAGCAACTGTCATTACATCACTGTACCATCATTTTGAGGTTCGTAGCAACTCTCACCACATCACTGTAGCATCATTTCTTAGGTAAGTAGCAGCTCTCATTACATCACTGTAGCATCATTTTGCGGTTTGTAGCAACTCTGACGACACCACTTTAGCATTATTTTGAAATTAGTATCAACTCTCACCACATCACTGTAGCATCACTTCTTAGGTTTGTCGCAACTCTCATTACATCACTGTCGCATCATTTCTTAGGTTGGTAGCAACTCTCACCACATCACTGTTGCATCATTTTGACATTTGTAGCAACTCTCACTACATCACTGTAGCATCATTTCTTAGGTTAGTAGCATCTCCCATGACATCACTGTAGCATCATTTTGAGGTTTGTAGCAACTCTCACTACATTACTGGAAGCATCAGTTTGAGCATCGTACCAACTCTGCCTACATCACTGTAGCATCATTTCTTCGGTTAGAAGCAACTCTCATGACATCACTTTTGCATGATTTTGAAATTACTATCAACTCTCACCACAACACTGTCAGTATAATTTCTTAGGTTAGTAGCAACTGTCATAACATCACTGTAGCATCATTTTGAGGATCGTAGCAACTCTCACTACATCACTGTCGCAACATTTTGAGGATAGTCGCAACTCTCACGACATTACTGTGGCATCATTTTAAGATTCGTGGCAACTCTCACCACATCACTGCAGCATCATTTCTTAGGTAAGTAGCAACTCTCAATACATCACTCTAGAATCATTTTGAGATTCGGAGCAACTCTCATTACATCACTTTAGCATCATTTTGAGGTTCGTAGCAACTCTCACCACATCACTGTAACATCATTTCTTAGGTAAGTAGCAACTCTCATTACATCACTTTAGCATCATTTTGAGGATCGTAGCAACTCTCAAGACATCACTTTAGCGTGATTTTGAAATTACTATCAACTCTCACCACATCGCTGGAGCATCATTTTGAGGATCGTAGCAACTCTCATTACATCACTGTAGCATCATTTCTTAGGTTTGTAGCCACTCTCATTACATCACTTAAGCATCATTTGGACATTTGTAGCAACTCTCATTACATCACTGTCGCATCATTTTGAGGACAGTTGCAACTCTCACGACATTACTGGAGCATCATTTTTTTGAGATTCCTAGCAACTGTCATTACATCACTGTACCATCATTTTGAGGTTCGTAGCAACTCTCACCACATCACTGTAGCATCATTTCTTAGGTTAGTAGCAACTCCCATGACATCACTGCAGCATCATTTTGAGGTTTGTAGCAACTCTCACGACATTACTGGAAGTATCAGTTTGAGGTTCGTAGCAACTCTCACCACATCACTGTAGCATCATTTGTTTGGTTAGAAGCAACTCTCATGACATCGCTTTAGCATGATTTTGAAATTACTATCAACTGTCACCACAACACTGTCAGCATAATTTCTTAGGTTAGTAGCAACTGTCATAACATCACTGTAGAATCATTTTGAGGATCGTAGCAACTCTCACTACATCATTGTCGCATCATTTTGAGGATAGTCACAACTCTCACGACATTACTGTAGCATCATTATGAGATTCGTAGCAACTCTCACCACATCACTGTAGCATCATTTCTTAGGTAAGTAGCAACTCTCATTACATCACTCTAGCATCATTTGGACATTTGTCGCAACTCTCATTACATCACTGTAGCATAATTTTGAGGATAGTCGCAACTCTCACGACATTACTGGAGCATCATTTTGAGATTCCTAGCAACTCTCATTACATCACTGTAGCATCATTTTTAGGTTCGTAGCAACTCTCACCACATCACTGTAGCATCATTTCTTAGGTAAGTAGCAACTCTCACGACATCACTGTAGCATCACTTCTTAGGTTTGGCGCAACTCTCATTACATCACTTTAGCATCATTTTGAGGATCGTAGCAACTCTCACGACATTACTGTAGCATCATTTTGAGGTTCGTAGCAACTCTCACCACATCACTGTAGCATCATTTATTAGGTAAGTAGCGACTCTCACCACATCACTTTAGCATCATTTCTTAGGTATGTAGCAACTCTCATGACATCACTTTAGCGTGATTTTGAAATTACTATCAACTCTCACCACATCACTGTAGCATTAAATTGAGGTTAGTAGCAACTCTAACTACATGACTGTCAGCATCACTTTGAGGTTATTCGAAACTTTCACTCCTTTGTTGTTAGCATCATTTTGAGTTCATTAGCAATTCTTACTACATCAGTGTCGCATCATTTTGAGATCATTAGCAATTCTTCCGACATCACTTTCGCATTATTTTGATGTTCGTAGCAACTCTTACTACATTATTTTTGCATTATTTAAAGGTTCGTAGCAACTCTCACTACATTACTGTTAGCATCATTTTGAGTTTATTAGCAATTCTTCCTAAATCACTGTCGCATCATTTTGAGATCTTTAGCAATTCTTCTGACATCACTGTCTCAATATTTTTAGGTTCGTAGTAACTTTTACTACATTACTGTCGCATTATTTTGAGGTTCATAGCAACTCTTACTACATTATTGTTGCATTAATTAAAGGTTCGTCGCAACTCTTACTACATTACTGTCAGCATCACTTTGAGTTTATTAGCAACTATCACTACATTACTGTTAGCATCATTTTGAGTTTTTTAGCAATTCTTACGACATCACTGCCGCATTATTTTGAGGTTAGTAGCAACTCTTACTACATTACTGTAAGCATCACTGAGTTTATTAGTAACTATCATTACGTTACTGTTAGCATCGTTTTGAGGTCAATGGCAATTCTTACGACATCACTGTCAGGATCATTTTTAATTTACTCGCAACTCAAACCACATGACTGTCAGCATCACTTTGAGGTTTTTCGAAACTTTCACTCCATTACGGTTAGCATCATTTTGAGTTCATTAGCAATTCTTACGACATCACTGTCGCATTACTTTGAGGTTCGTAGCAACTCTTACTACATGACTTTCAGCATCACTTTGAGGTTATTCGAAACGTTCACTCCATTGCTGTTAGCATCACTGAGTTGAATAGCAACTATCAGTACATTACTGTTAGCATCATTTTGAGTTCATTAGCAATTCTTACTACATCACTGTCGCATCATTTTGAGATCATTAGCAATTCTTCCGACATCACTGTCACATTATTTTGAGGTTCGTAGCAACTCTTACTACATTATTGTTGCATTATGTTAAAGTTCGTAGCAACTCTTACTACATTACTGTGAGCATCACTTTGAGTTTATTAGCAACTATCACTCCATGACTGTTAGCATCATTTTGAGTCGTTGAGCAATTCTTCCGACATCACTGTAGCATTAAATTCATTCATTAGTTCATTAGCAACTCTGACTAAATGACTGTCAGCATCACATTGAGGTTATTCGAAACGTTCACTCCATTACTGTTAGCTTCATTTTGAGTTCATTAGCAATTCTTCCGACATCACTGTCGCAATATTTTGAGGTTCGTAGCAACTTTTACTACATTACTGTTGCATTATTTTGAGGTTCGTAGCAACACTTACTACATGACTGTCAGCATCACTTTGAGGTTATTCGAAAGTTTCACTCCATTACTGTTAGCATCATCTTGAGTTCATTAGCAATTCTTCCGACATCACTGTCGCAATATTTTGAGGTTCGTAGCAACTTTTACTACATTACTGTTGCATTTTTTTGAGATTCATAGCAACTCTTACTACATGACTGTCAGCATCACTTTGAGGTTATTGGAAACATTCACTCCATTACTGTTAACATCATTTTGAGATCATTACCAATTCTTCCAACATCACTGTCGCATTAAGGTTCGCAGCAACTCTTACTACATGACTGTCAGCATCACTTTGAGGTTTTTCGAAACTTTCACTCCATTACTGTTAGCATCATTTTGAGTTCATTAGCAATTCTTACTACATCACTACACCACTTTGAGGTTGTTCGAAACACTTACTACATTACTGTAAGCATCACTGACTTGATTAGCAACTACAACTACATTACTGTTAGCATCATTTTAAGTTCATGAGCAATTCTTCCGACATCACTGTCGCAATATTTTGAGGTTCGTAGCAACTTTTACTACATTACTGTCGCATTATTTTGAGGTTCGTAGCAACTCTTACTACATGACTGTCAGCATCACTTTGAGGTTATTCGAAACACTTACTACATTACTGTAAGCATCACTGAGTTGATTAGCAACTATCACTCCATTACTGTTAGCATCATTTTGAGTTCATTAGCAATTCTTATGAAATCACTGTCGCATCATTTTGAGATCATTAGCAATTCTTCTGACATCACTGTCGCATTATATTGAGGTTCGTAGCAACTCTTACTACATGACTGTCAGCATCACTTTGAGGTTATTCGAAACTTTCACTCCATTACTGTGAGCATCATTTTGAGTTCATTAGCAATTCTTGCTAAATCACTGTCGCATCATTTTGAGTTCATGAGCAATTCTCACGACATCACTGTAGCATTGAATTGAGTTCATTAGCAACTCTTACTAAATGACTGTCAGCATCACTTTGAGGTTGTTCGAAACTCTTACTACATTACTGTAAGCATCACTGAGTTTCTTAGCAACTATCACTCCATTACTGTCAGCATCATTTTAGTTCATGAGCAATTCTTACTAAATCACTGTCGCATCATTTTGAGATCTTTAGCAATTCTTCTGACATCACTGTCGTATTATTTTGAGGTTCGTAGCAACTGTTACGAATGACTGTCACCATCACTTTGAGGTTATTCGAAACATCTACTACATTACTGTAAGCATCACTGAGTTGATTAGCAACTATCACTACATTACTGTTGGCATCATTTTTAGTTCATTAGCAATTCTTCCGACATCACTGTCGAAATATTTTGAGGTTCGTAGCGACTTTTACTACATTACTGTCGCATTATATTGAGGTCTGTAGAAACTCTTAATACATGACTGTCAGCATCACTTTGAGGTTATTCGAAACACTTACTACATTACTGTAAGCATCACTGACTTGATTAGCAACTATAACTACATGACTGTTGGCATCATTTTGAGTTCATTAGATATTCTGACATCATCGTCGCAATATTTTGAGTTTCGTAGCAACTTTTACTACATTACTGTCGCATTATTTTGAGGTTCGTAGCAACTCTTACTTCATGACTGTCAGCATCACTTTGAGGTTATTCGAAACACTTACTATATTACTGTAAGCATCACTGAGTTGATTAGCAACTATCACTACATTACTGTTAGCATCATTTTGAGTTCATTAGCAATTCTTCCGACATCACTGTCGCAATATTTTGAGGTTCGCAGCAACTCTTACTACATGACTGTCAGCATCACTTTGAGTTTATTCGAAAGTTTCACTCCATTACTGTGAGCATCATTTTGAGTTCATTAGCAACTTTCACTACATCACTGTCGCATCATTTTGAGATCATTAGCACTTCTTCCGACATCACTTTCGCATTTTTTTGAGGTTCGTAGCATCTCTTAGTACAAGACTGTAAGCATCACTTTGAGGTTATTCGAAACGTTCATTCCATTACTGTTAGCATCATTTTGAGTTCATGAGCAATTCTGACGACATCACTGTCGCATCATTTTGAGATCTTTAGCAATTCTTCTGACATCACTGTCGCATTATTTTGAGGTTCGTAGCAACTCTTCCTACATGACTGTCAGCATCACTTTGAGGTTATTCGAAACTTTCACTCCATTACTGTTAGCATCATTTTGATTTCATTAGCAATTCTTACTACATCACTGTCGCATCATTTTGAGATCATTAGCAATTCTTCTTATGTAACTGTCACATTATTTTGAGGTTCGTAGCAACTTTTACTACATGACTGTCAGCATCACTTTGAGGTTATTCGAAACACTTACTACATTACTGTAAGCATCACTGACTTGATTAGCAACTATCACTACATGACTGTTAGCATCATTTTGAGTTCATTAGCAATTCTTCCGACATCACTGTCGCAATATTTTGAGGTTCGTAGCAACTTTTACTACATTACTGTCGCATTATTTTGAGGTTCGTAGCAACTCTTACTACATGACTGTCAGCATCACTTTGAGGTTATTCGAAACGTTCACTCCATTACTGTTAGCATCATGTTGAGTTCATTAGCAATTCTTACTAAATCACTGTCGCATCATTTTGAGATCGTTAGCAATTCTTCTGACATCACTGTAACATTATTTTGAGGTTCGTAGCAACTCTTGCTACATTATTGTTGCATTATTTTAAGGTTCGTAGCAACTCTTACTACATTACTGTCAGCATCACTTTGAGTTTATTAGCAACTGTCACTACATTACTGTTAGCATCATTTTGAGTTCATGAGCAATTCTCACGACATCACTGTAACATTGAATTGAGTTCATTAGCAACTCTTACTAAATGACTGTCAGCATCACTTTGAGGTTTTTCGAAACACTTACTACATTACTGTAAGCATCACTGAGTTGATTAGCAACTATCACTCCATTACTGTTAGCATCATTTTGAGTTCATTAGCAATTCTTACTAAATCACTGTCGCATCATTTTGAGATCATTAGCAATTCTTCTGACATCACTGTCACATTATTTTGAGGTTCGTAGCAACTCTTACTACATGACTGTCAGCATCACTTTGAGGTTGTTCGAAAGTTTCACTCCATTACTGTTAGCATCATTTTGAGTTCATTAGCAACTTTCACGACATCACTGTCGCATCATTTTGAGATCTTTCGCAATTCTTCTGACATCACTGTCGCATTATTTTGAGGTTCGTAGCAACTCTTCCGACATGACTGTCAGCATCACTTTGAGGTTATTCGAAACGTTCACTCCATTACTGTTAGCATCATTTTGAGATCATTAGCAATTCTTCTGACATTACTGTCGCATTATGTTGAGGTTCGTAGCAAGTCTTACTACATGACTGTCAGCATCACTTTGAGGTTATTCGAAACACTTACTACATTACTGTAAGCATCACTGACTTGATTAGCAACTATCACTACATGACTGTTAGCATCATTTTGAGTTCATTAGCAATTCTTCCGACATCACTGTCGCAATATTTTGAGGTTCGTAGCAACTTTTACTACATTACTGTCGCATTATTTTGAGGTTCGTAGCAACACTTCCTACATGACTGTCAGCATCACTTTGAGGTTATTCGAAAGTTTCACTCTATTACTGTTAGCATCATCTTGAGTTCATTAGCAATTCTTCCGACATCACTGTCGCAATATTTTGAGGTTCGTAGCAAGTTTTACTACATTACCTTCGCATTATTTTGAGGTTTGTAGCAACACTTACTACATGACTCTCAGCAACACTTATAGGTTGTTCGAAAGTTTCACTCCATTACTGTTAGCATCATTTTGAGTTCATTAGCAACTTTCACTACATCACTGTCGCATCATTTTGAGATCTTTCGCAATTCTTCTGACATCACTGTCGCATTATTTTGAGGTTCGTAGCAACTCTTCCTACATGACTGTCAGCATCACTTTGAGGTTATTCGAAACGTTCACTCCATTACTGTTAGCATCATTTTGAGATCATTAGCAATTCTTCTGACATTACTGTCGCATTATATTGAGGTTCGTAGCAACTCTTACTACATGACTGTCAGCATTACTTTGAGGTTATTCGAAACACTTACTACATTACTGTAAGCATCACTGACTTGATTAGCAACTATCACTACATGACTGTTAGCAACATTTTGAGTTCATTAGCAATTCTTCCGACATCACTGTCGCAATATTTTGAGGTTCGTAGCAACTTTTACTACATTACTGTCGCATTATTTTGAGGTTCGTAGCAACTCTTACAACATGACTGTCAGCATCACTTTGAGGTTATTCGAAACACTTACTATATTACTGTAAGCATCACTGAGTTTATTAGCAACTATCACTACATTACTGTTCGCATCATTTTGAGTTCATTAGCAATTCTTCCGACATCACTGTCGCAATATTTTGAGGTTCGTAGCAACTTTTACTACATTACTGTCGCATTATTTTGAGATTCGTAGCAACTCTTAGTACATGACTGTCAGCATCACTTTGAGGTTATTGGAAACCTTCACTCCATTACTGTTAGCATCATTTTGAGATCATTACCAATTTTTCTGACATCACTGTCGCATCATTTTGAGATCTTTAGCAATTCTTCCAACATCACTGTCGCATTATTTTAAGGTTCGCAGCAACTCTTACTACATGACTGTCAGCATCACTTTGAGGTTGTTCGAAACACTTACTGCATTACTGTAAGCATCACTGACTTGATTAGCAACTACAACTCCATTACTGTTAGCATCATTTTGAGTTCATGAGCAATTCTTACAAAAATCACTGTCGCATCATTTTGAGATCTTTAGCAATTCTTCTGACATCACTGTCGAAATATTTTGAGGTTCGTAGCAACACTTACTACATGACTGTCAGAATCACTTTGAGGTTATTCGAAAGTTTAACTCCATTACTGTTAGCATCATTTTGAGTTCATTAGCAACTTTCACTACATCACTGTCGCATCATTTTGAGATCATTAGCACTTCTTCCGACATCACTTTCGCATTATTTTGAGGTTCGTAGCAACTCTTAGTACAAGACTGTCAGCATCACTTTGAGGTTATTCGAAACGTTCATTCCATTACTGTTAGCATCATTTTGAGTTCATGAGCAATTCTTCCGACATCACTGTCGCAATATCTTGAGGTTCGTAGCAACTTTTACTACATTACTTTCGCATTATTTTGAGGTTCGTAGCAACTCTTACTACATGACTGTCAGCATCACTTTGAGGTTATTCGAAACTTTCACTCCATTACTGTTAGCATCATTTTGAGTTCATTAACAATTCTTACTACATCACTGTCGCATCATTTTGAGATCATTCGCAATTCTTCTTACGTAACTGTCACATTATTTTGAGGTTCGTAGCAACTTTTACTACATCACTGTCGCATTATTTTGAGGTTCGTAGCAACTCTTACTACATGACTGTCAGCATCACTTTGAGGTTATTCGAAACACTTACTATTTTACTGTAAGCATCACTGAGTTGATTCGCAACTATCACTACATTACTGTTAGCATCATTTTGAGTTCATTAGCAATTCTTCCGACATCACTGTCGCAATATTTTGAGGTTCGTAGCAACTTTTACTACATTACTGTCGCATTATTTTGAGGTTCGTAGCAACTCTTACTACATGACTGTCAGCATCACTTTGAGGTTATTCAAAAGTTTCACACCATTACTGTTAGCATCATCTTGAGTTCATTAGCAATTCTTCCGACATCACTGTCGCAATATTTTGAGGTTCGTAGCAACTTTTACTACATTACTGTAACATTATTTTGAGGTCCGTAGCAACTCTTTGTACATGACTGTCAGCATCACTTTGAGGTTATTCGAAACGTTCACTCCATTACTGTTAGCATCATTTTGAGTTCATGAGCAATTCTTACTAAATCACTGTCGCATCATTTTGAGATCATTAGCAATTTTTCTGACATCACTATAACATTATTTTGAGGTTTGTAGCGACTCTTACTACATTATTGTTGCATTATTTTAAGGTTCGCAGCAACTCTTACTACATGACTGTCAGCATCACTTTGAGGTTGTTCGAAACACTTACTGCATTACTGTAAGCATCACTGACTTGATTAGCAACTACAACTCCATTACTGTTAGCATCATTTTGAGTTCATGAGCAATTCTTACTAAATCACTGTCGCATCATTTTGAGATCTTTAGCAATTCTTCTGACATCACTGTCGAAATATTTTGAGGTTCGTAGCGACTTTTACTACATTACTGTCGCATTATATTGAGGTCCGTAGCAACTCTTACTACATGACTGTCAGCAGCACTTTGAGGTTATTCGAAACACTTACAACATTACTGTTAGCATCACTGAGTTGATTAGCAAGTATCACTCCATTACTGTTAGCATCATTTTGAGTTCATTAGCAATTCTTCCGACATCACTGTCGCAATATTTTGAGGTTCGTAGCAACTTTTACTACATTACTTTCGCATTATTTTGAGGTTTGTAGCAACACTTACTACATGACTGTCAGAATCACTTTGAGGTTATTCGAAAGTTTAACTCCATTACTGTTAGCATCATTTTGAGTTCATTAGCAACTTTAACTACATCACTGTCGCATCATTTTGAGATCATTAGCACTTCTTCCGACATCACTTTCGCATTATTTTTAGGTTCGTAGCAACTCTTAGTACAAGACTGTCAGCATCACTTTGAGGTTATTCGAAACGTTCATTCCATTACTGTTAGCATCATTTTGAGTTCATGAGCAATTCTTCCGACATCACTGTAGCAATATCTTGAGGTTCGTAGCAACTCTTAGTACAAGACTGTCAGCATCACTTTGAGGTTATTCGAAACGTTCATTCCATTACTGTTAGCATCATTTTGAGTTCATTAGCAACTTTCACTACATCACTGTCGCATCATTTTGAGATCTTTAGCAATTCTTCTGATATCACTGTCGCATTATTTTGAGGTTCGTAGCAACTCTTACTACATGACTGTCAGCATCACTTTGAGGTTATTCGAAACTTTCACTCCATTACTGTTAGCATCATTTTGAGTTTATTAGCAATTCTTACTACATCACTGTCGCATCATTTTGAGATCATTCGCAATTCTTCTTACGTAACTGTCACATTATTTTGAGGTTCGTAGCAACTTTTACTACATTACTGTCGCATTATTTTGAGGTTCGTAGCAACTCTTAGTACATCACTGTCAGCATCACTTTGAGGTTATTCGAAACGTTCACTCCATTACTGTTAGCATCATTTTGAGTTCATTAGCAATTCTTCCTAAATCACTGTCGCATCATTTTGAGATCATTAGCAATTCTTCTGACGTCACTGTCGCATTATATTGAGGTTCGTAGCAACTCTTTCTACATGACTGTCAGCATCACTTTGAGGTTATTCGAAACACTTACTATATTACTGTAAGCATCACTGAGTTGATTAGCAACTATCACTACATTACTGTTAGCATCATTTTGAGTTCATTAGCAATTCTTCCGACATCACTGTCGAAATATTTTGAGGTTCGTAGCAACTTTTACTACATTACTGTCGCATTATTTTGAGGTTCGTAGCAACTCTTACTACATGACTGTCAGCATCACTTTGAGGTTATTCAAAAGTTTCACACCATTACTTTTAGCATCATTTTGAGTTCATGAGCAATTCTTACTAAATCACTGTCGCATCATTTTGAGATCATTAGCAATTTTTCTGACATCACTATAACATTATTTTGAGGTTTGTAGCGACTCTTACTACATTATTGTTGCATTATTTTAAGGTTCGTAACAACTCTTACTACATGACTGTCAGCATCACTTTGAGGTTATTCGCAACTGTCACTACATTACTGTTAGCATCATTTTGAGTTCATGAGCAATTCTCACGACATCACTGTAGCATTGAATTGAGTTCATTAGCAACTCTTACTAAATGACTGTCAGCATCACTTTGAGGTTGTTCGAAACTCTTACTACATTACTGAAAGCATCACTGAGTTTCTTAGCAACTATCACTCCATTACTGTCAGCATCATTTTAGTTCATGAGCAATTCTTACTAAATCACTGTCGCATCATTTTGAGATCTTTAGCAATTCTTCTGACATCACTGTCGAAATATTTTGAGGTTCGTAGCGACTTTTACTACATTACTGTCGCATTATATTGAGGTCCGTAGCAACTCTTACTACATGACTTTCAGCATCACTTTGAGGTTATTCGAAACACTTACTACATTACTGTAAGCATCACTGACTTGATGAGCAACTATCACTACATGACTGTTGGCATCATTTTGAGTTCATTAGATATTCTGACATCACTGTCGCATTATTTTGAGGTTCGTAGCAACACTTACTACATGACTGTCAGCATCACTTTGAGGTTATTCGAAAGTTTCACTCCATTACTGTTAGCATCATCTTGAGTTCATTAGCAATTCTTCCGACATCACTGTCGCAATATTATGAGGTTCGTAGCAACTTTTAGTACATTAGTGTGGCATTTTTTTGAGATTCGTAGCAACTCTTAGTACATGACTGTCAGCATCACTTTGAGGTTATTTGAAACGTTAACTCCATTACTGTTAGAATTGGTAATGATCTCAAAATGATGCTAACTAAATCACTGTCGCATCATTTTGAGATCTTTAGCAATTCTTCTGACATCACTGTCGTATTATTTTGAGGTTCGTAGCAACTCTTCCTAATGACTGTCACCATCACTTTGAGGTTATTCAAAACACCTACTACATTACTGTAAGCATCACTGAGTTGATTAGCAACAATCACTACATTACTGTTAGCATCATTTTTAGTTCATTTGCAATTCTTCCGACATCACTGTCGAAATATTTTGAGGTTCGTAGCGACTTTTACTACATTACTGTCGCATTATATTGAGGTCCGTAGCAACTCTTACTACATGACTGTCAGCATCACTTTGAGGATATTCGAAACACTTACTACATTACTGTAAGCATCACTGAGTTGATCAGCAACTATCACTCCATTACTGTTAGCATCATTTTGAGTTCATTAGCAATTCTTACTAAATCACTGTCGCATCATTTTGAGATCATTAGCAATTCTTCTGACATCACTGTCGCAATATTTTGAGGTTCGGAGCAACTTTTACTACATTACTGTCGCATTATTTTGAGGTTCGTAGCAACACTTACTACATGACTGTCAGCATCACTTTGAGGTTATTCGAAACACTTACTACATTACTGTAAGCATCACTGAGTTGATTAGCAACTATCACACCATTACTGTTAGCATCATTTTGAGTTCATTAGCAATTCTTACTAAACCACTGTCGCATCATTTTGAGATCATTAGCAATTCTTCTGACATCCCTGTCACATTATTTTAAGGTTCGTTTCAACTCTTACTACATGACTGTCAGCATCACTTTGAGGTTATTCGAAACACTTACTACATTACTGTAAGCATCACTGAGTTTCTTAGCAACTATCACTACGTTACTGTTTGCATCATCTTGAGTTCATTCGCAATTCTTCCGACATCACTGTCGCAATATTTTGAGGTTCGTAGCAACTCTTAGTACATCACTGTCAGCATCACTTTGAGGTTATTCGAAACGTTCACTCCATTACTGTTAGCATCATTTTGAGTTCATTACCAACTCTTACTACATGACTGTCAGCATCACTTTTAAAGTTGTTCGAAACACTTACTAAATTACTGTAAGCATCACTGAGTTTATTAGCAACTATCACTACGTTACTGTAAGCATCATTTTGAGTTCATTAGCAATTCTTACTACATGACTGTCAGCATCACTTTGAGGTTATTGAAACTTTCACTACATTACTGTTAGCATCATTTTGAGTTCATTAGCAATTCTTACTCCATCACTGTCGCATCATTTTGAGATCATTAGCAATTCTTCCGACATCACTGTCGCATTATTTTGAGGTTCGTAGCAACTCTTACTACACTACTGTTGCATTATTTTGAGGTTGTTCGAAAAACTTACTACATTACTGTAAGCATCACTGAGTTTATTTGCAACTATCACTACATTACTGTTAGCATCATTTTGAGTTTAATAGCAACTCTTACTACATTACTGTAAGCATCACTGAGTTTATTAGCAACTATCACTACTTTACTGTTAGCATCATTTTGAGTTTAATAGCAACTCTTACTACATTACTGTGGCATCATTTTGAGGTTCGTAGCAAGTCTCACTACATTACAGACAGCATCATTTTGAGGTTTTGAGCAACTCTCATCACATCACTTTAGCAACATTGTGAGATTTTTAGCAACTCTCACCACATCACTTTAGCATCATTTTGAGATTTTTAGCAACTCTTCCGACATCACTGTAGCAGCATTTTGAGGTTTTTAGCAACTCTCACTACATTACTGTAGCATCATTTGGAGGATAGTAGCAACTCTCACCACATCACTGTCGCATCATTTTGAGGTTTTTCGCAACTTAATACATTACTGTAGCATCATTTTGAGGTTTCTAGCAACTCTACATACATCACAAGAGCATCATTTTGAGGTTAGTAGCAACTCTCACTACATCACTGTAGCATCATTTTGAGGTTTTTAGCAACCAAATACTTTACTGTAGCATCATTTTCAGGATCGTAGCAACTCTCACTACATCACTGTAGCATCATTTTGAGGTTTTTAGCAACCTAATACATTACTGTAGCATCATTTTGAGGATCGTAGCAACTCTCACTACATCACTGTAGCATCATTTTGAGGTTCGTAGCAACTCTCACCACATTACTGTCGCATCATTTTGAGGATAGTAACAACACTCACTACATTTCTGTAGCATCATTATGAGTATCGTAGCAACTCTCACTACATCACTTTAGAATCATTTTTAGGATCTTAACAACTCTCACTACATTACTGTCAGCATCATTTTGAGGTTTTAAGCAACTCTTACTGCATCACTGGAGCATCATTTTGAGGTCCGTAGCAACTCTCACTACATCACTGTCGCATCATTTGGAGATATTAAGCAACCCTAACTACATCACTGTAGCATCATTTGGAGGATAGTAGCAACTCTCACCACATCACTGTCGCATCATTTTGAGTTTTTTGAGAAACTCTCACCATATCACTGTCGCATCATTTTGAGTTTTTTGTAGAAACTCTCACCACATCACTGTTGCATCATTTTGAGATTTTAAGCAACTCTCACAACATCACTGTAGCATCATTTTTAGGTTTTTAGCAACTCTCACAACATCACTGTAGCATCATTTGGAGGATAGTAGCAACTCTCACCACATCACTGTCGCATCATTTGGAAATTTGAAGCAACTCTCACTACATCACTGTAGCATCACTTCTTAGATGAGTAGCAACTCTCACTATATCACTGGACCATCATTTTGAGGTTTTTACCAACACTTACTACATCACTGTAGCATCATTTTGTGGTTCGTAGCAACTCTTACTACATGACTGTAGCATCATTTTGAGGTTCGTAGCAACTCTCACCACATTACTTTAGCATCATTTTGAGGTTCGTGGCAACTCTCACTCCATCACTGTAGCATCATTTTGAGATTTTTAGCAACACTTACAACATTACTGTAGCATTATTGAGGTTCGTAGCAAGTCTCACTACATTACTTACAGCATCATTTTTAGATTTTTAGCAACTCGTACTACATTACTGTAGCATCATTTTGAGGTTCGTAGCAACTCTCACTTTATCACTTTAGCATCATTTTGAGATTTTTACCAACTCTTACTACATTACTGTGGAATCATTTTGAGGTTGAAAGCAACTCTCACTACATCACTGTAGCATCATTTGGAGGATAGTAGCAACTCTCACCACATCACTGTCGCATCATTTTAAGATTTTAAGAAACTCTCACCACATCACTGTAGCATCATTTTGACATTTGAAGCAACTCTCACTCCATCACTTTAGCATCATTTCTTAGATTAGTAGCAACTCTCACTCCATCACTGCAGCATCATTTATAGGTTCGTAGCAACTATCACTTCATTACTGGAGCATCATTTTTAGGTTCGTAGCAACTGTCAATTCATCACTTTTGCATCATTTTGAGGTTTTTAGCAACTGTCACCACATCACTGCCGCATCATTTTGAGATTTTAAGCAACTCTCACTACATCACTGTAGCATCATTTGGAGGATAGTAGCAACTCTCACCACATCACTGTCGCATCATTTTAAGATTTTAAGAAACTCTCACCACATCACTGTAGCATCATTTTGACATTTGAAGCAACTCTCACTCCATCACTTTAGCATCATTTCTTAGATTAGTAGCAACTCTCACTACATCACTGCAGCATCATTTTGAGGTTCGTAGCAACTCTCACAACATTACTGTCAGCATCATTTTTAGGTTTTTAGCAACTCTCACTACATCGCTGTAGCATCATTTTGAGGTTCTTAACAACTCTCACTACATTACTGTCAGCATCATTTTGAAATTTGAAGCAACTCTCACTACATCACTGTCGCATCATTTCTTAGATGAGTAGCAACTCTCACTACATCACTGTCGCATCATTTTGAAATTTGAAGCAACTCTCACTACATCACTGTCGCATCATTTCTTAGATGAGTAGCAACTCTCACTACATCACTGTAGCATCATTTTGAGATTTTTAGCAACACTTACAACATTACTGTAGCATTATTGAGGTTCGTAGCAAGTCTCACTACATTACTTACAGCATCATTTTTAGATTTTTAGCAACTCCTACTACATTACTGTAGCATCATTTTGAGGTTCGTAGCAACTCTCACTATATCACTTTAGCATCATTTTGAGATTTTTACCAACTCTTACTACATTACTGACACTATCATTTTGAGGTTTTTAGCAACTCTCACCACATCACTGTCGCATCATTTTGAGATTTTAAGCAACTCTCACTACATCACTGTAGCATCATTTGGAGGATAATAGCAACTCTCACCACATCACTGTCGCATCATTTTAAGATTTTAAGAAACTCTCACCGCATCACTGTAGCATCATTTTGATATTTGAAGCAACTCTCACGACATGACTGTAGCATCATTTGGAGATTTTAAGCCACTCTCACTACATCACTGTAGCATCATTTTGAGGTTTTTAGCAACTTAATACATTACTGGAGCATCATTTTTAGGATCGGAGCAACTCTTACTACATTACTGTAGCATAATTTTGAGGTTCTTAGCAACTCTCACCCCATTACTGTCGCATCATTTTGATGTTCGTAGCAACTCTCACTACATTACTGTAGCATCATTTTTAGATTTTTAGCAACTCTCACTACATGAATGTCAGCATCATTTTAAGGTTTTAAGCAACTCTTACTGCATCACTGGAGCTTCATTTTGAGGTTCGTAGCAACTCTCACTACATCACTGTAGCATCATTTTGAGGTTTTTAGCAACTTAATACATTACTGGAGCATCATTTTTAGGATCGGAGCAACTCTTACTACATTACTGTAGCATAATTTTGAGGTTCTTAGCAACTCTCACCCCATTACTGTCGCATCATTTTGATGTTCGTAGCAACTCTCACTACATTACTGTAGCATCATTTTTAGATTTTTAGCAACTCTCACTACATGAATGTCAGCATCATTTTAAGGTTTTAAGCAACTCTTACTGCATCACTGGAGCTTCATTTTGAGGTTCGTAGCAACTCTCACGATATCACTGGAGCATCATTTTGAGATTTTTAGCAACTCTTACTACATCACTTTAGCATCATTTGGAGGATAGTAGCAACTCTCACTACATCACTGGAGCATCATTTTGAGGTTTTTACCAACACTAAATACATCACTTTAGCATCATTTTGAGATTTTTAGCAACTCTTACTACATTACTGTAGCATCATTTTGAGGTTCGTAGCAACTCTCACTACATCACTGTAGCATCATTTTGAGGTTTTTAGCAACTTAATACATTACTGGAGCATAATTTTTAGGATCGTAGCAACTCTCACTACATCACTGTAGCATCATTTTGAGGTTTTTAGCAACTTAATACATTACTGGAGCATCATTTTTAGGATCGTAGCAACTCTCACTACATTACTGTAGCATCATTTTGAGGTTCCTAGCAACTCACGCCACATTACTGTCGCATCATTTTGAGCTTCATAGCAACTCTCACTACATCACTGTAGCATCATTTTGAGGTTTTTAGCAACTTAATACATTACTGGAGCATCATTTTTAGGATCGTAGCAACTCTCACTACATTACTGTAGCATCATTTTGAGGTTCCTAGCAACTCACGCCACATTACTGTCGCATCATTTTGAGCTTCATAGCAACTCTCACTACATCACTGTAGAATCATTTTGAGGATCTTAACAACTCTCACTACATTACTGTCAGCATCATTTTGAGGTTTTAAGCAACTCTTACTGCATCACTGGAGCATCATTTTGAGGTCCGTAGCAACTCTCACTACATCACTGTCGCATCATTTGGAGATATTAAGCAACCCTAACTACATTACTGTCAGCATCATTTGGAGGATAGTAGCAACTCTCACCACATCACTGTCGCATCATTTTGAGTTTTTTGAGAAACTCTCACCATATCACTGTCGCATCATTTTGAGTTTTTTGTAGAAACTCTCACCACATCACTGTTGCATCATTTTGAGATTTTAAGCAACTCTCACAACATCACTGTAGCATCATTTTGAGGTTCGTAGCAACTCTCACAACATTACTGTCAGCATCATTTTGAGGTTTTTAGCAACTCTCACTACATCACTGTAGCATCATTTTGAGGTTCTTAACAACTCTCACTACATTACTGTCAGCATCATTTTGAGGTTTTAAGCAACTCTGACTGCATCACTGGAGCATCATTTTGAGGTCCGTAGCAACTCTCACTACATGACTGTACCATCATTTGGAGATTTTAAGCCACTCTCACAACATCACTGTAGCATCATTTGGAGGATAGTAGCAACTCTCACCACATGACTGTCGCATCATTTTGAAATTTGAAGCAACTCTCACTACATCACTGTAGCATCATTTCTTAGATGAGTAGCAACTCTCACTACATCACTGTAGCATCATTTTGAGATTTTTAGCAACACTTACAACATTACTGTAGCATTATTGAGGTTCGTAGCAAGTCTCACTACATTACTTACAGCATCATTTTTAGATTTTTAGCAACTCCTACTACATTACTGTAGCATCATTTTGAGGTTCGTAGCAACTCTCACTATATCACTTTAGCATCATTTTGAGATTTTTACCAACTCTTACTACATTACTGTAGCATCATTTGGAGGATAGCAGCAACTCTCACCACATCACTGTCGCATCATTTTAAGATTTTAAGAAACTCTCACCGCATCACTGTAGCATCATTTTGATATTTGAAGCAACTCTCACTACATCACTTTAGCATCATTTCTTAGATTAGTAGCAACTCTCACTACATCACTGGAGCATCATTTTGAGGTTCGTAGCAACTCTCACTACATCACTGTAGCATCATTTTGAGGTTTTTAGCAACTTAATACATTACTGGAGCATAATTTTTAGGATCGTAGCAACTCTCACTACATCACTGTAGCATCATTTTGAGGTTTTTAGCAACTTAATACATTACTGGAGCATCATTTTTAGGATCGTAGCAACTCTCACTACATTACTGTAGCATCATTTTGAGGTTCCTAGCAACTCACGCCACATTACTGTCGCATCATTTTGAGCTTCGTAGCAACTCTCACTGCATCACTGTAGAATCATTTTGAGGATCTTAACAACTCTCACTACATTACTGTCAGCATCATTTTGAGGTTTTAAGCAACTCTTACTGCATCACTGGAGCATCATTTTGAGCTTCGTAGCAACTCTCACTACATCACTGTCGCATCATTTTGAGGTTCCTAGCAACTCTCACAACATCACTGGGGCATCATTTTGAGGTTCATAGCAACTCTCACTACATTACTGGAGCATCATTTTGAGGTTTTCAGCAACTCTCACTACATTACTGTAGCATCATTTTGAGGTTCCTAGCAACTCTCACAACATCACTGGGGCATCATTTTGAGGTTCATAGCAACTCTCACTACATTACTGGAGCATCATTTTGAGGTTTTGAGCAACTCTCACTACATTACTGTAGCATCATTTTAAGATTTTAAGAAACTCTCACCACATCACTGCAGCATCATTTTGAGATTTTAAGAAACTCTCACCACATCATTGTAGCATCATTTTGAGGTTCGTAGCAACTCTTACAATATTACTGTAGCATCATTTTTTAGGTTTCGAGCAACTCTAAATCCATCACAAGAGCATCATTTTGAGGTTAGTAGCAATTCTCACTTCATAACTGTCAGCATCATTTTAACGTTTTAAGCAACTCTCACTACATGACTGTGGAATCATTTTGAGGTTTAAAGCAACTCTTACCACATCACTCTAGCATCATTTATAGGTTCGTAGCAACTCTCACTTCATTACTGGAGCATCATTTTTAGGTTCGTAGCAACTCTCAATTCATCACTTTTGCATCATTTTGAGGTTTTTAGCAACTCTCACCACATCACTGACAGCATCATTTTGAGATTTTTAGCAACTCTTCCTCCATCACTGTAGCATCATTTTTAGGATAGTAGCAAATCTCACTTCATGACTGTCACATCATTTTGAGATTTTAAGCAACTCTCACTACATCACTGTAGCATCATTTGGAGGATAGTAGCAACTCTCACTACATCACTGTAGCATCATTTTTAAAGGTTTTAAGCAACTCTTACTGCATCACTGGAGCTTCATTTTGAGGTTCGTAGCAACTCTCACTATATCACTTTAGCATCATTTTGAGATTTTTACCAACTCTTACTACATTACTGTAGCATCATTTGGAGGATAGCAGCAACTCTCACCACATCACTGTCGCATCATTTTAAGATTTTAAGAAACTCTCACCGCATCACTGTAGCATCATTTTGATATTTGAAGCAACTCTCACTACATCACTTTAGCATCATTTCTTAGATTAGTAGCAACTCTCACTACATCACTGGAGCATCATTTTGAGGTTCGTAGCAACTCTCACTACATCACTGTAGCATCATTTTGAGGTTTTTAGCAACTTAATACATTACTGGAGCATAATTTTTAGGATCGTAGCAACTCTCACTACATCACTGTAGCATCATTTTGAGGTTTTTAGCAACTTAATACATTACTGGAGCATCATTTTTAGGATCGTAGCAACTCTCACTACATTACTGTAGCATCATTTTGAGGTTCCTAGCAACTCACGCCACATTACTGTCGCATCATTTTGAGCTTCGTAGCAACTCTCACTGCATCACTGTAGAATCATTTTGAGGATCTTAACAACTCTCACTACATTACTGTCAGCATCATTTTGAGGTTTTAAGCAACTCTTACTGCATCACTGGAGCATCATTTTGAGCTTCGTAGCAACTCTCACTACATCACTGTCGCATCATTTTGAGGTTCCTAGCAACTCTCACAACATCACTGGGGCATCATTTTGAGGTTCATAGCAACTCTCACTACATTACTGGAGCATCATTTTGAGGTTTTCAGCAACTCTCACTACATTACTGTAGCATCATTTTGAGGTTCCTAGCAACTCTCACAACATCACTGGGGCATCATTTTGAGGTTCATAGCAACTCTCACTACATTACTGGAGCATCATTTTGAGGTTTTGAGCAACTCTCACTACATTACTGTAGCATCATTTTAAGATTTTAAGAAACTCTCACCACATCACTGCAGCATCATTTTGAGATTTTAAGAAACTCTCACCACATCATTGTAGCATCATTTTGAGGTTCGTAGCAACTCTTACAATATTACTGTAGCATCATTTTTTAGGTTTCGAGCAACTCTAAATCCATCACAAGAGCATCATTTTGAGGTTAGTAGCAATTCTCACTTCATAACTGTCAGCATCATTTTAACGTTTTAAGCAACTCTCACTACATGACTGTGGAATCATTTTGAGGTTTAAAGCAACTCTTACCACATCACTCTAGCATCATTTATAGGTTCGTAGCAACTCTCACTTCATTACTGGAGCATCATTTTTAGGTTCGTAGCAACTCTCAATTCATCACTTTTGCATCATTTTGAGGTTTTTAGCAACTCTCACCACATCACTGACAGCATCATTTTGAGGTTCGTAGCAACTATTACCACATCACTGTCACATCATTTTGAGATTTTAAGCAACTCTCACTACATCACTGTAGCATCATTTGGAGGATAGTAGCAACTCTCACTACATCACTGTTGCATCATTTTTAAAGGTTTTAAGCAACTCTTACTGCATCACTGGAGCTTCATTTTGAGGTTCGGAGCAACTCTCACGATATCACTGGAGAATCATTTTGAGATTTTTAGCAACTCTTACTGCATCACTTTAGCATCATTTGGAGAATAGTAGCAACTCTCACTACATTACTGCAGCATCATTTTGAGGTTGTAGCAACTCTCACTACATTACTGACAGCATCATTTTTAATTTTTTTGCAACTTTCACCACATCACTTGAGCATCATTTTGAGATTTTTAGCAATTCTTACTACATTACTGTAGCATCATTTTGAGGTTCGTAGCAACTCTCACTACATAACTGTAGCATCATTTTGAGGTTCGTAGCAACTCTCACTACATCACTGTAGCATCATTTTGAGGTTTTTAGCAACTTAATACATTACTGGAGCATCATTTTTAGGATCACAGAAACTCTCACCACATTACTGTAGCATCATTTTGAGGTTTGTGGCAACTCTCACCACATCACTTTAGCAACATTTTGAGATTTTTAGCAACACTTACAACATTACTGTAGCATTATTGAGGTTCGTAGCAAGTCTCACTACATTACTTACAGCATCATTTTTAGATTTTTAGCAACTCTCATCACATTACTTTAGCATCATTTTGAGGTTCGTAGCAACTCTAACTACATCACTGGAGCATCATTTTGAGGTTTTTAGCAACTCTCACTACATCACTTTAGCATCATTTTGAGATTTTTAGCAACTCTCACTACATCACTGGAGCATCATTTTGAGGTTTTTAGCAACTCTCCCTACATCACTGTAGCATCATTTCTTAGATTAGTAGCAACTCTCATTACATCACTGGAGCATCATTTTTAGGTTCGTTGCAACTCTCACTACATTACTGACAGCATCATTGTGAGGATTTTAGCAACTCTCGCCACATCACTTTACCATCATTTTGAGATTTTTAGCAACTCTTCTGACATCACTGTAGCAGCATTTTGAGGTTTTTAGCAACTTTCACTACTTCACTGTAGCATCATTTGGAGGATAGTAGCAACTCTCACCACATCACTGTCGCATCTTTTTAAGATTTTAAGAAACTCTCACCACATCACTGTTGCATCATTTTGAGGTTTTTAGCAAGTCTCACCACATCACTATAGCATGATTTTGAGATTTTTAGCAACTTTTACTACATCACTTTAGCATCATTTCTTAGATTAGTAGAAACTCTCACCACATCACTTTAGCATCATTTTGAGATTTTTAGCAACTCTTACTACATTACTGTAGCATCATTTTGAGGTTCATAGCAACTCTCACTACATAACTGTAGCATCATTTTGAGGATCGTAGCAACTCTCACGACATTACTGTAGCATCATTTTGAGGTTCTTAGTCACTCTCACCACATTTCTGTCACATCATTTTGAGGTTCGTGGCAACTCTCACTACATCACTGTAGCATCATTTTGAAGATTTTAGCAACTCTCACCACATCACTTTAGCATCATTTTGAGATTTTTAGCAACACTTACAACCTTACTGTAGCATTATTGAGGTTAGTAGCAACTCTCACTACATAACTGTAGCATCATTTTGAGGTTCGTAGCAACTCTCACTACATCACTGTAGCATCATTTTGAGGTTTTTAGCAACTCTCACTACATCACTGTAGCATCATTTTGAGGTTTTTAGCAACTTAATACATTACTGTAGCATCATTTTTTAGGTTTCTAGCAACTCTAATTCCATCAAAAGAGCATCATTTTGAGGTTAGTCGCAACTCTCACTTCATAACTGTCAGCATCATTTTAACGTTTTAAGCAACTCTCACTACATGACTGTGGAATCATTTTGAGGTTTAAAGCAACTCTTACCACATCACTCTAGCATCATTTATAGGTTCGTAGCAACTATCACTTCATTACTGGAGCATCATTTTTAGGTTCGTAGCAACTGTCAATTCATCACTTTTGCATCATTTTGAGGTTTTTAGCAACTCTCACCACATCACTGTCACATCATTTTGAGATTTTAAGCAACTCTCACTACATCACTGTAGCATCATTTGGAGGATAGTAGCAACTCTCACTACATCACTGGAGCATCATTTTTAAAGGTTTTAAGCAACTCTTACTGCATCACTGGAGCTTCATTTTGAGGTTCGTAGCAACTCTCACGATATCACTGGAGAATCATTTTGAGATTTTTAGCAACTCTTCCTACATCACTTTAGCATCATTTGGAGGATAGTAGCAACTCTCACTACATCACTGCAGCATCATTTGGAGGTTGTAGCAACTCTCACTACATTACTGACAGCATCATTTTTAATTTTTTTGCAACTTTCACCACATCACTTGAGCATCATTTTGAGATTTTTAGCAACTCTTACTACATTACTGTAGCATCATTTTGAGGTTCGTAGCAACTCTCACTACATAACTGTAGCATCATTTTGAGGTTCGTAGCAACTCTCACTTCATCACTGTAGCATCATTTTGAGGTTTTTAGCAACTTAATACATTACTGTAGCATCATTTTGAGGATTTTAGCAACTCTCACCACATCACTTTAGCAACATTTTGAGATTTTTAGCAACACTTACAACATTACTGTAGCATTATTGAGGTTCGTAGCAAGTCTCACTACATTACTTACAGCATCATTTTTAGATTTTTAGCAACTCTCATCACATTACTTTAGCATCATTTTGAGGTTCGTAGCAACTCTCACGACATCACTGGAGCATCATTTTGAGGTTCGTAGCAACTCTCACTACATGACTGACAGCATCATTTTGAGATTTTTAGCAACTCTCATCACATCACTTTAGCATCATTTTGAGATTTTTAGCAACTCTCACCACATCACTGAAGCATCATTTTGAGATTTTTAGCAACTCTCACCACATCACTGTAGAATCATTTCTTAGATTAGTAGCAACTCTCACTACATCACTGGAGCATCATTTTTAGGTTCGTAGCAACTGTCACTACATTACTGACAGCATCATTGTGAGGATTTTAGCAACTCTCGCCACATCACTTTTCCATCATTTTGAGATTTTTAGCAACTCTTCTGACATCACTGTAGCAGCATTTTGAGGTTTTTAGCAACTTTCACTACTTCACTGTAGCATCATTTGGAGGATAGTAGCAACTCTCACCACATCACTGTCGCATCTTTTTAAGATTTTAAGAAAGTCTCACCACATCACTGTAGCAACATTTTGAGGTTTTTAGCAACTTAATACATTACTGTAGCATCATTTTGAGGTTTTTAGCAAGTCTCACCACATCACTATAGCATCATTTTGAGATTTTTAGCAACTCTTACTACATCACTTTAGCATAATTTCTTAGATTAGTAGAAACTCTCACTACATCACTGGAGCATCATTTTGAGTTTTTTACCAACACTAAATACATCACTGCAGCATCATTTTTAATTTTTTTGCAACTCTCACCACATCACTTTAGCATCATTTTGAGATTTTTAGCAACTCTTTTTACATTACTGTAGCATCATTTTGAGGTTCATAGCAACTCTCACTACATAACTGTAGCATCATTTTGAGGATCGTAGCAAGTCTCACTACATTACTGTAGCATCATTTTGAGGTTCTTAGTCACTCTCACCACATTTCTGTCACATCATTTTGAGGTTCGTGGCAACTCTCACTACATCACTGTAGCATCATTTTGAAGATTTTAGCACCTCTCACCACATCACTTTAGCATCATTTTGAGATTTTTAGCAACACTTACAACATTACTGTAGCATTATTGAGGTTCGTAGCAAGTCTCACTACATTACTTACAGCATCATTTTTAGATTTTTAGCAACTCCTACTTCATTACTGTAGCATCATTTTGAGGATCGTAGCAACTCTCACTACATTACTGTAGCATCATTTTGAGGTTCGTAACAACTCTAACTACATTACTGTCAGCATCATTTTGAGATTTTTAGCAACTTTTACTACATTACTGTAGCATCATTTTGAGGATAGTAGCAATTCTCACTTCATGACTGTCAGCATCATTTTTAGGTTCGTAGCAACTCTCAATTCATCACTTTCGCATCATTTTGAGGTTTTTAGCAACTCTCACCACATCACTTGAAGCATCATTTTGAGATTTTTAGCAACTCTTCCTACATCACTGTAGCATCATTTTGAGGATAGTAGCAAATCTCACTTCATGACTGTCAGCATCATTTTTAGGTTCGTAGCAACTCTCACTTCATTACTGTAGCATCATTTTGAGGTTTTTAGAAACCTAATAAATTACTGTAGCATCATTTTGAGGATCGTAGCAACTCTCACTACATCACTGTAGCATCATTTTGAGGTTCGTAGCAACTCTCACTACATTACTGTAGCATCATTTTGAGGTTCGTAGAAACTCTCACTACAATACTGTAGCATCATTTCTTAGGTTTGTAGCAACTCTCATTATATCACTGCAGCATCATTTTGTGATTCGTAGCAACTCTCACTACATTACTGTCAGCATCATTTTGATGTTTTTAGAAACCTAATACATTACTGTAGCATCATTTTGAGGATCTTAGCAACTCTCACTACATCACTGTAGCATCATTTTGAGTTTTTTAAGAAACTCTCACCACATCACTGTCGCATCATTTTGAGATTTTAAGCAACTCTTACTGCATCACTGGAGCATCATTTTGAGGTTCGAAGCAACTCTCACTACATCACTGTCAGCATCATTTTTAGCATAGTAGCAACTCTCACTACATCACTGTAGCATAATTTCTTAGGTTTTTAGCAACTGTCATTACATCACTTTAGCATCATTTTGAAATATGTAGCAACTCTCATGACATCACTGAAGCATCATTTTGAGATTAGTAGCAACTCTCACTACATCACTGTAGCATCATTTAGAGGTTTCTAGCAGCTCTCATTACATCACTTTAGCATCATTTTTAGTTTAATAGCAACTCTCACGACATCACTATAAGCATCATTTTGAGGTTAGTCGCAACTCTCGCTACATTACTGTCAGCATCATTTTGAGATTTTTAGCAACTCTCACTCCATCACTGTATCATCATTTTGAGGTTTTAAGCAACTCACTACATCACTGGAGCATCATTTTGAGGTTTTTAGCAACTCTCATTACATCACTTTAGCATCATTTTGAGTTTAATAGCAACTCTCACGACATCACTATAAGCATCATTTTGAGGTTAGTCGCAACTCTCACTACATCACTGTTAGCATCATTTCTTAGGTTTTTAGCAACTGTCATTACATCACTCTAAGCATCATTTTGAGGTTAGTAGCAACTGTAATTACATCATAGTCAGCATCATTTTGAGGTTCGTAGCAACTCTCACCACATTACTGTTGTATCATTTCTTAGGTTAGTCGCAACTCTCACTACATCACTGTCGCTTCATTTCTTAGGTTATTAGAAACTGTCATTGCATCACTGTAGCATCATTTTGAGGTACGTAGCAACTCTCACTACATCACTGTCGCATCATTTTGAGATTAGTAGCAACTCTCACCACATCAGTTTAGCATCATTTTGAGATTAGTAGCAACTCTCACCACATCACTGTAGCATCATTTCTTAGGTTTTTAGCAACTCTAACCAATCACTGTAGCCTTATTTTGAGATTTTTAGCAACTATCACTACATCAATGTAGCATCATTTTGAGATTAGTAGCAACTCTCATTACATCACTTTAGCATCATTTTGAGGTTAGTAGCAACTCTCACTACATCACTGACAGCATCATTTTTAGGATCGTAGCAACTCTCATTACATCACTGTAGCATCATTTTGAGGTCTTTAGCAACTCTCACTACATCACTGGAGCATCATTTCTTAGTTGAGAAGAAACTCTCATTACATCACTTTAGCATTATTTTGATCTTAGTCGCAAGTCTTACTGTATTATTGACAGCATCATTTTGAGGTTTGTAGCAACTCTCACTACATCACTGGAGCATCATTTTATCCTTGAGATTGGGGACCAATAATTTTAATGTCCATTTTGGGGACATGTACTGTACACACACACACAGATTTATGAAAGTCACTTTCAGGTGCCTGAAATTCCTTTGGGGACTAAAGTCTAGAAAAGTAATTTGAACATTTGTGTGTACTTTGTTTATTGATGATAAGATTTACACCGACCAAGTCAGCCATATTGGCACCACAATCCAATTGGCATGTCAATAAGCATCACCCAATAAACCAGGTCTTCTGTCTAAATGTATGTCACTGAAACATACTGTATTGTATTGCCTCACACTTACAGCATACAAGGATGCATGGCGTGGGTGGAACTGCCTGAATCTCTTCTGCAATGGAAGTTTGGTCAACCGTGTGGAACATTCCTGCACGATCCCCTTTGAGTGGGAAAGTAGCATCAACACAGCACCACGTGGTCCACCAGCAGCTTGGATTTCTGCTCCTTGTCTTGTAGTTCCACTTGACTTCTCCAAGGGAAGAGACTGCAAATAGTCAAGAACTCTGGGAAATTTGGTGGCTGTGGCCTCCTCAAATTCCACATTGATGTGGACACCAGTTCAAAGTTTGAAGTGCAGTTATCAACTCTGCACTGAAGTTGTTTCGTTAAAGGATAAATGATTTCCATTGTCCAATGATTTTTTTACCATTCCAATCCTCTAAAGTGATGGACTGATACTGTAAATATGTAGAAATTCTCTATTGTTCCAAGTACAGATTCTGTGTTTATACATGGTTGTAGTTTTTATACTTGGAGAAACCAGAATCTAACAGGAAATCACTGTAGAAAGTTGGCTCAGTTTCATAAAGTAACAACTAAATAGCTTCAATTGACAGTGATTGACCTTAAACTTGGCTATTTTGATGCACTATGCTTGCTTTTCCACTGTCAAATGAACTTTTTAATGGGAAATTCCTGCTCATAGACTGGTTTGTTTCATAAATGAACCAGTAAGAGCCCTGAACTTAGAGAAGAACCTGAAAGGTCCTTGTTCTTCATGTGTTTTTCCATGATGGGCCTGTTTTCCTGCAGTTGAATGCACATTTATCAACACTAAATGCACTGTAATTTAATTAGTTGGGACTGTGAAACCTGCTGTGTATTTTTACAGTTTCTTCCATGTAATTTTGTGGAACAGTTCATTACTGTAATTTGACGGTATTCGTCTGGAAACTCTGCTGACTGACTTTTTACTGTTTTTTTTCTAGTTTTTTTTCTTGACAGTGTACACAGAGGTCTGGTGGTTGAGCCGGGGCATTTTTACAAGCTGCTACCCGCATTCAAAAGACAAAACGGTCCCAGAGCTGATTGACCCAGAATGGAAATGGCACCTCGCATTTTGTGTTTGTGCCCCACAACATTGTCTGGCAGACAGTTGACCTGTCAATCACACACAGAGTCCCGCCCCCACACAGCTGAGAAACGCAGCTCTGAGCAGCTGCCTCAGTCACACAGAAGATAGACGCGTTTCCTGGTTGGCGAGTGCAGACACAACTTCTCTGAGTGCAGGATTCACTTCTCTCATTGCTGTTTGTTCACTGTTGAGGTTTTATTCCTCCACCAACCTGCTTCTGTCTGGAAAGAAACAAATAACTGGAGTGCTGCACATCAACAGACTTGGAGTTTGGACACGGACGAATGAAGTTTGGCTTTTTGTTTCTTCCATCAGATCAGAGCTGATAGGAAAAACAATCAGGTGGTTTTATTAAACCAGCAGTGAGCTGGACTTCAGCCCAGGTCCACAGTCCCACTGTCAGTTCACTTCAACATGAACGAACAAAATCCAACCCTCACCTGGCCTGGAAATCAATAACAATTACATAACAACTCCTTTATTTCTCTCCTGTTCAGGTCCAGTTGGACTCCATCCATCGTCCATCGTCATCTTCCGCTTATTCCTTACTATTAAGGGTCGCGGGGGGGCTGGAGCCTATCCCAGCATCTACGGGCAAGAGGCGGGGTAAACCCTGGACAGGTCGCCAGTCCCAGTTGGACTCATTCATCTCTAAATGGTAGGATTTCACTTCATGAGTTCAGAAGCATCTTCACATGAGACGCTGGTTCCTCACATTGATTGATCGTTGAATTCTGTCTTTGATCTCTGAATTCTGTGTTTGATGTCGGAATTCTGTGTTTGATCTCTGGGTTCTGAGCATTGATCTCCTGCTTCAGTCTTTGATCTCTGACTGATTCTAAACTCATCAAAGGATCACATCAGCATCTTGGTCCAGACTCCAGATGGTGGTTTTACCAAGTGCACCACAGTCCTTGTTGCTGTCTGCTGTTGGGTCACAGCAAAGTAAGGAAACAGCCTGACGGTCCTCAGGAGGAAATTCAACAGCCTCCAAAGATGGAGGTGAATCTAGACCCTCTCATGTTGGCCATCCTTGATAAACTTGGGCGGTACTCTGGTGCAGGGATGAGGTCATGGAGCTGATCTGGGAGCAGTCCTGATGTTAAATGCTGTGATGAAGGACAGTGTGGAGGCAAAATGGACAAAATGTGTCAACATCAAATAAAGTTGTAAACCTGTTTGAAGTCTTATTTTGTGTCTGATGGCCATTTTTGAAATCACTTATGATTTTTTTGACTGAACGTCCTGGATCCTGTGGTGCCTGATGAGGAGACAACTTGAGTACAGAGTTGGAGAAGAGGGTTTTTGGAGGGGGGATGATTTTTGCAGTGCTACAAGTCAATAAAATGTCATCATGTTTCAAAATGTCCTCACTAAGATGGTTATTAATCCCTCATTCTCAGCTGCTACAGCCTTTAAAGAAAACCTTTGACTGGTGGATCTAACAAAGATCACATGTTGTCTCCTCTAGAACATCAACAGCTTAACGTTGTGGGCAGGACTCCTACCTGAGCAGGGAGACCCCAATGGATTTCTAGTCCTGATAGGGAGAGGGAGCCTCCTGGGTCGCGGAGTGGGGAACCTGATAGGGAGTGGGACGATCCGCCCATTGTGGGTGATTGACAGGGCAGGTTTGATCTATGTTTTCATTTTCAAAAGTAATTTTGAATATTTGTGGAAAGTTCACCCACCTTGAACATGGAGAAGATGTCTTCTGATAGTGAATCGACTGTTGTCACATTTAAGGATCACTTTAGCTGACAAGATGAAGGCTCCAAAGGACCAGCTGGAGATGCCGGGGATTGAACCCAGGGCCTCACACATGCTCAGCATGCGCTCTACCACTGAGCTACACCCCCTCTGGTAGAGTCACTGTTTAACTGGTGAATGAATTTCCAGTTGATTTTAGGAAACCTAGAAGTTCCTCAGGTGCCATCAATCTTAAGTCACTCCTTCACTTTGTGTGTGGTTCAAAGTCAGTGGTTTCATCAGAGCTCAACAACAGAACAAGCTGAAGTCTTCTGGAGAACGAGGGCACCGATCCCACCACCTCTCACATGCTAAGCTAGCGCTCTACCATTGAGCTCCTTCCTCTGCTCAGCAACATAACAGATAATGCAGGTTGACCTTCAGGCTGCTGGGAGGTCAACACCTGAAATATTTCCAGGATTCTGTCTTGTTGGTAGAAACAGTTTGAGGGAAGGAAACCCTCAAACATGATGATGTCATTATTGAAGGCTTTACTGCTCCAAACCTTTGCTTGTTCTTCTGGGGTTGTGAGAGGTTCTGAGTGATGAATGGAAACTGAAGGTTTAGGCATCAGTTCAAAGTAGCAGGAGCTTAAGGGGACATTTCAGATTTGTTGAAGTTGAGTCCGACTGCCTTCTTGTTCATGACGATGGTGATGTCAGAGTTCTTGCTCAGAACGATCCATGCTGTTCCTCCTATTAGTTCTGGAAAGTTGGAGCAAAACGTCATGCAGGGTCACAAGGTCACGTGTTTTGTGTTATCAGCAGATTTAATCTATAGAGTGAGTGACGTGTGGTGTGTTTGTCAGGAGCTTAAAGACCAAAGTTGTTGACGTACAAGAGAAGTAAACACGTCAAAGCTGCTTCATTTTAATGAGTGAAACTGAACATTAAGAGAAGAGTGACAACAAAAATGGAGTCAAGAAGTCGTCTTCAAAACACACACACACACACACACACACACACACACACTCACATAGTCATATACGTGCAGTCAAATGCCAGTAAATTCTGAGTATTTTTGAATCCATTTTCATTTCACTCTTCTCTTTATGTTGCCCCCTGCTGGACAATAGGTTTAAGGTTCATGTGGAAAAAAAGCAGACAATAAATACGACTGAACTATTATTGAAATGCCGGCGACTTCATTCGATCTGAAAGTTCATTGTTGACCAAACAGACACTGATACAACAGGCTTAAAGTCTACCTCCATCGGCTAAAGATGCCCCTGGATCATAAAGCACAGCTCGACTGCTGGCTAACATGCAGGCGTGGGCCCATCACTGAAATCAGCAGTCATGAAAAACTGTGCTAGGCCTCCAGACCCAAGCTTGAAGAGGTTTGAAAACTGGACCCAGGAGAATTTTAACTGAAAACCCCTGCTCTGGAGGATCTGAGGGATGCATGACTGCCCTCTGTTGACCCGTTTAATACAGGAATATCTGAGAAGTACTGAGGACGGCAAAGGGTGCTGATTGGCCAGCAGCCCCACACAGGTCAAAGGTCACCCTCACGGCGGACCAGTTTATTATAATAGTCACGACACCATCCGTTACAGTTGGGTTGGGTTCAGGCTCTTCAGCGCTTCTTATTTTTCCATGAGCTCCTCCAGCTGCTGGTCCGTCTCTCCCCTTTTCTTTCTCTTCTGCTTACTTTTTTGTTTCTTTGTTCTTTAACTTTAAACAGAACTTCTCCTCTCCCCCTTTTCACGGTCACAATACTGTTGACCTCCCGTGAGCCTTGAATCTACATCCTGACCAGTGGAGAGAAGCCCCCTTGTGCCTGAGAAGAGCATCGCGGATCCCAGTGGGAGCCACGGTCGTTGAGATGGAGGCTTGGTAGGCCGTCCCCCCACCAGTTCGTTGGAGAGGTTCCGTACATTGATGAGAACAATCCAGCTGAGAACGTAAGCAGGTCCTGTTGGTTGTCGTGCTGTCACAGTAACAAAGACCAGTGCTGCATCTGTTCAGGCCTCAACTCCTGTCTCACTGCCAGCTCCACCTGACTCCTCAGACTCTGCTCAACCTCCATTCAGGAGTTTTCTTTGTTTGGAGGTCACTGACCCTTCATCCTGAACACCTTCTCACCTGCTACCTTTGCCGTCCACTTGAGTCTCAGATAAATCTTATGATTCATGTCTGATCCTCCATGTGCCTTCATTGCTTTACTGGTATTATTCCTCTGTCTTACGTGCTTCCTTGTTTGTATTCAATCCTCTTAAAATTCCAGGAAGTGTTTCAACTGGTTTTTATATTTGTATGTAAGTCTCTGACCCTCAAAGAACTCACTGACAAGCTGGAACCTGAGACTGAGCGTTTCTCATTGGACTCTAAATTACAACCAGCGGTGCCCTGAGTAACAACTGTGTTAGCATCCTAAAGCTACATCATCACCACCAGCTGATCAAGTCACTACTCTGTACACAAGTCACTGTAACCTAGCAAAGTTGAACCTAGAGGAAAAGTACAGTTGAAGCCAGATGCAAACAGATGTTGATGTTTACTCTGTAGTCCTGGCAGCAAGTGTCCTTGGAGACGTCACTCCAGACACTCGCAGAGCTGACAGAGATGGTTTGACACAACTCATGATGTTACTGCACTGCAACAGTAACGGACCATCGATGGCATCGCTGTGATGGAGGAGGACAAAGAATTCTGTCATCAAGTTTTGTTCATGTTTTGTAAATGTTCTTCTTGATCTCAGAATTTAGTCTTTGATGTCACAGTGCCAGAACGGACCAAACCTGCCTGTGTCAGAGGAAGCAGAATGACATCAGCATCAGGACATTCAGAGCCTTCAGAAACGTGGTGATGGTTTCACCAAAGAGGGACCAGTTCAGTAAATGTGGTCAGGCTTCTGAGAGTCTGGGTTCAAGATGGAGTTTGGGGTTTTAGCGACTCAGAAAAACTGTTTGTGGCTCAGAAAGCAGAGGAGGGCTGATGAAGAGACCTCACAATGAGTGTCATCAAGGAGGAGGAGGTAGTAGACATCACATGGGGGGGGGGGTAGAGCAGCAAGAAGAGAGAGAGGAGGAACAACTTGATTGAATAAAACAAAGACAAACAATCAAAGAGAGTCAAAGCAGAGGGAGCGGCCCTGAGTCACAGTGAATGGTGGAGTTTGATGATCCATCATTCATCTCCTTTAAATGCTGTCAGGGAGGGAGAGCTGTCTGCTGCTGGTGGTGTTCATTCCTCAGTGGGAGCCTCTATGGTTGATGTTCTACTGCCCTCTGGTGGTGAGGCAGTGGGGATGCAGGTGATCTGCTGGTCTGGTTGAACGTGAGTGGACAGAAACCTTGTTGAGGTGACTGGGAGTTCCTGACTGTGGTGAGCTGCCTTGCTCCTCCTCAGGTCTTCATGGTGGCTTTCTGCTGGACTGTTGTTGAAGGGAACATGGCATCCTATCATTTTCAGCTCTGACATCTGGACAGTGGACAGATGTGACATCATCATGGTCTCACTGCCTGCTTTGTTCATGGATCAATGGAACGTTGTGTTGGAACCTTTATTGTAGAACTGCTATGAGCTGAGAGCTCAGTGTTGTTGGAACAACGCAGCTCCACATGGGACTGATGTGATGAAGAGGTTTTTATTGAGCTGAAGCTGGAGAGCAACAATCAAAATGGAGCAGCAAACATAATGTCTGGTCTCTCTCTCTTCTCTTCCCCACCTCTCTGTCTCCTCTCCTCCCTCACCTCCATCTCTCTCCAGCCCTTTTTAGACAGAAAATGTGCCAAATTTGCCGTCTCGTCTGTGTGAAATGGAGGCGTAATATTCCTCTTTTTAAAAAGACACCCCTTGGTGGGCATCAACACTTGATGTGATGTGCAGCTCACACAACCTCAGTCATTGACAACGCAATGACTGAGGTTGGCAGAGCGGGGCAACAACAGACTCTTGAACTGAAACCCAAGATGGAAACCATCTCGGAGCAGTTGGCCGCTCTGCAAAGAGGAGAGTGATGTTGAAGACCAGAAATTTAACTTTACAATTTGGATTGGACTGAAAGAGAAGACAGATTGGAATGTGTGCTCCTCCGCCCAAACCCACAGCTTCCTTATCGGCTGCCCCATTGTTTATTCTCCAGGAGAACTCCTTCTTGTAGCCGACCTTGTAGTCTGGCTGCAGGCCTCACTCTCACTTGCCTCCATTGGGACAACGGACTGTTCAAGTTCAGTGTACATACACAACAAATGTATATGTGCTGCTGTTAATTCTGAAGTGTACCATTATTACGATTAAACTGTGCATTCAGGGAACATTAAAGTGGTTTCAATCGTATTCATCAGGTTGATTTCAGTTTGTAGACGTTAATGATAAATCTTCTATACAAACCAAAGTTAAACACGGTGTTCCTCAAGGTTCAGTGCTGGGGCCAATACTCTTCACTTTATGTATGCTTCCTTTAGGTCATATTATTGGGAAACAGTCCATAAATTTCCATTGTTACACAGATGATACTCAATTATATTTATCAATAAAGCTGGATGAAGGCCAGCAGTTGTCTAAAACTCCATGTATGAGTTCCATCTAGGCTGGACTTTTGTAATTCTTTATTATCAGGCTGCACCAACAAGTGATTAAAGACTTGACAGCTGCACATGTATTGACAGGAACCAGGAAGAGAAACCATCGGAACAATAACATACACTCGTGTAAGATAGTCTGAAGACACTCAAAGATAATTCAGTGTTTGATCAGTGATCAATACGTCAATATAAAGATCAGTAAGTGGTACCAGGTGGATCTTTCCATGGTGACCTCAGAGAAAATAAGATCAGCCCTCTCACCGTCATATCCAATGATGGCTCCATTATGTCAGGTTAACTGAGTTCATTTCCTGCTGCATTATCTGAAAAACGCTTTCTTAAACCAGAACCTCCAAGTTGGGTCTGAACGACCATGATAAATTGCATTATCTACGCAGTTTGAGTCACACCAACACAGAATGGACAAAGGACATTTTTCTGTTGTGTTGTTTCATGTTTTCCTGATCTGGGAAGTTTTTGCAAGACAAATGTCTCTCAAGTGTGTGTTCTCCTCATGAGTGTGTTTACATGCAGGCTTCCTCTTGTGACAACTGATGTCATTGGAAACCATCTTGAGGACATTTGGAGAAAGTTCAATCTTTTAGCTGCAGGTACAGTGACTTACAACACTGCAACAACAACAAAAACACCCCTCCACAAACACTCTTGTCCAACATTTGTGCCCAAATTTTCTCCTCATGAGGCATCAAATCACTACAAAAACTGCCATTAAGTTGATCTGGTTGGCACTGGTATTTGTTCTTGCTGCATCATCGTCCAGCCTCCAACCAGAGGTCCCTCAGTTATCATGGAGCCACAGGTGGAGTCTGGATTCTTTTCTGGAATGAGACGGCAATGACAGTCCTGCAGAGTGACATCACTGACATGAATGGATGACTTCAGTCACATGACTGGATGACTTCAGTCACATGACTGGATGACAGTGTAGATGCCAATAAAGAGGTTGGGGAAATCGTCTCTGAGAATCCAGCTTGAACCCACGCCCTCCTTGTTCTTCAAAAACCCAAACAGCGACCATCAGTCTCCCTCCAATCCTGTACTTGGTTCAATGTTGCTGTTCCATTTTGCAGCAGTAGGTGTCGCTGTGATACCAGGTTCAGTTCAAGAGTCCCAACTCCAGCTCATGTTGGTGACCTCAGTGGCAGGTAAAATGGTGCTTCAGTGGATCATGTGATCAACTCATGTGTGTCCTCACTGCTCCACAGGTCTGTCAAATGTTCTGTAAAATAGTTGGACCCAGCAGAGCTGCTAGATTAGGAGTTGATGGAGTCGTTGCAGATACCAGGGTCCAGTTCCATCCTCACTACCCCTGGTGACCATGTCAAAGTGTCCTTGAGTGAGATACTGAACCCCCAAATACTTCTGATGAGTAGATTGGCTCCTTGCATGGCAGCCTTCAGCATCAGTGTGTGAGTGTGTGTGAATGAGAGGACATTGTTCAGCTCCTTGAGTGCTGCTGAGGTAGAAAGGCTCTGTACAAACTGAGTCCTTTTACCATTTCTTTCCTGCTTCTAGCAGCGCTGTTGTCACTTCCTGTGACCGTGGAGGGAAGGGGTCCCCCTTCAGAATAAGTTTGATATCATGATGTTACTTCCTCTTCAACATGCCTTTAGCAGACCAACTCAGAGAACAGCTCAGTGAGGTAGTGTGGCCGAGCGGTCTAAGGCGCTGGATTTAGGCTCCAGTCTCTGAGGAGGCGTGGGTTCAAATCCCACCACTGCCATCATGTCCCAGGTCACTGGAGAGGTGTGGCAGGTTTCTCACAGCCTCTCCTCTCTCTTCCACTGATGTCTTCAAACCTGTGACCAGAAGAAGAATCCTCCTGTGAGTCCACAGACCTGAGCACTGCTGCTCTGACTACCAGGTTACTTCCTGGTTATCAGAGTGAAGTCATGGTGAGGTGGTCAGTTGTTCATTTTGTTTTATGACAGAGGCCTCATTGTGAATTAAATAATTTTAATTCTTTACTTGTAGTTTCACGCTGTTTCGATTGAAAAAGGCGAGTTCCTGGAGAAGATCTTCCAGGGCGTCCAGGTTAAAGCGGTGCCCCAGCTGGCACCAGGCGCTGACCCAGGTCCTGCATGGGAGATACTGTCAGTTCTGTTCTGCCCTGCTCACAACCACAGGCTGGTGTTGAGGCCTGCAGCAACCAGGGCCCCAGTCACCAAGAGTATAAAGGCTGGACATTGTGGCAGTGGGAGGAGTCAAAATGAAGACAGACCAATGAGAGCAGGACGTTACTGGAGAAGTCATCCATCCACTTTCTATTCTTATCCTTTAAGGGTCATGGGGGGGGGGGTGATCCCAGGTGACATTGTTCAAGAGGCAGGGTTCACCCTGGACAGGTCACCAGTCCATCAGGAGAAATGAGGTGGTCGGTATCATGCAACCTAAACTAAAACATTAGTCAGATCAAATTCAGATTAAAGCAAGAGTCTCCAGATCAAAGTCAGAATTCCTGATGATGTCATCAGGGCTTTGACAGTAGCTAGAATTCTGTCTTTGATCTAAGGAGGACATAAAAGAAACCCAATTGAGGAAAGCAGAGGAGAACATTCAGCTTCATTAGAAACACTTGAACTGTTGAACAGTAGAATTTGTTAGAAACAGTTTACAACACTGAGTGACAGGTTTGAAGAGGGAAGAGTTTTCTACTTTAAATTTAATTCTAACTTCAAAGTCGTCAAGTCAATTTTATTTATTTTGTGCCAAATCCCAACAGAAGTTATCTCATGACACTTTACAAGTTTATCTAATGAGACAGGTACCCTGGAAGGTATCACCTTGGCCCCCAGCACCACCCGAAGGAACCGAGGAGGTCTCTTTGATCAGGATCTGTCCTTTCATGCCCACATTCAGCAAATTTCTAGGACTGCTTTCTTTCATTTGTGAAACATTGCTGAGATCAGACACATCCTGTCTCAAAAAGATGCAGGAAAACTAGTCCATGCCTTTGTCACTTCCAGGCTGGATTACTGCAATTCCCTCCTATCAGGCTGCACCAGGAGGTCCCTAAAGACTCTCCAGCTGGTCCAAAATGCTGCTGCCTGACTAGAACTAGTAGAAGAGACCATGTCTCTCCTGTACTGGCCTCTCTGCATGGCTCCCTGTCAAATTTAGAAGAGAATTCAAAATTCTCCTTCTACCATCCAAGTCCTCAACAGTCAGGCTCCTTCATACCTGACAGAGCTCCTAGTCCCCTATTATCCAGCTAGAACCCTTCACTCCCAGGATGCGGGGTTACTGGTGGTTCCTAGAGTTCTAAAAGTAGAATGGAGCCAGAGCCTTCAGCTATCAGGCTCCCCTCCTGTGGAACCGTCTCACAGTTTCAGTCCAGGATGCAGACACCCTCTTGACCTATAAGAGCAGACGAAAGACCTTCCTTTTTGATCAGGCTTATAGTTGGGCTGCTTAGGCTGGCCCTTAGATATGCTGCTAAAGGCTTAGACTGCTGGGGGATCTCCCATGGTGCACTGGGCTTCTCTCTCCTCCTCTCTGTCCTCCTATATTTGTCATACATAAATCATACTCATATGTATTACTAACTCGTCTCCTTCTCCAGAGCCTTCAGGCTCCCCTCATCCCAGATGTGGGTGCTGCTGGAGGAGGCTGCAGACCTGAAGAGGCTCAAGCTGCCACCCGTAGCTCCACCTGCTCACCGTCTGTTCATCAGTCTCTTCACTTCTCTCTCTCTTTATCTCTGTCCCACTCTTTCCTTCTGCATATCTGTCTTCCTCCATTATCTGTCTTTGTCTCTGCCCCGCTCTCCTGCTCTCTTTCCCTCCAACCGGTCAAAGCAGAAGGCCGTCCCCACTGATCCTGGATCTGCTCGACGTTCCTGTCTGTTAAAAGGAAGTTTTTTGTCGCCGCTGTTGCAGGATGTGCTGCTGGTGGAGAACTGTTGGGTGGAGGTTCATTGAAGGAGTTTGGTTCTAGACCTGCTCTACTAGTAAAGAGTCATGAGAGAACTTTTGTTGTGATTTGGCGCAATACAAATAAAATGACTTGACCAGTGTTATTTGTGGTCTTTTGTTAATTGCATGCCACATGAAATTATTATTGGTCACTTTCCTAGCAACAGTCTCACAGTGGCAAGACAAGAACACTTCTACTTTTGATGATGACAGTTTGTTCAACACTAAACTTCATCCAGTACCATGTTGTCAAACACTGAAACCTCCACAGCACCTGAACAGGGACTTGAACCCTGGACCCTCACATTAAAAGTCTGATGCTCTACCATCTGAGCTCCTCAGGCTCTTTCTACAGCATTGAGACAGGAACAGAAACACCTGTGAAGGTCAAACTGATGCTTTCTTGACTTGTTCAGTCCTCCATGTTGAAGTCCACCATGCTTTTGATTGGCTCTGATTCTCTGTGGCAAAATCCAACAAGAGGCTCCAAAAATGTCCTGAATGTCACAAGAATGCACAGGACAAGATGTTAGTTTCCTTCATGTCTGCAGTTCCTCCACTGGAAAGTAAAGTCAATGCTGCTCCTCTGCTGAAACCTGGGATCGGACCAGGGACCTTTAGATCTTCAGTCTAAGGCTCTCCCAACTGAGCTGGTTCAGTTCTGAGTGAGGGCCCTGCTTCTCTCATTTATAATCTCTTCCACTCTCACTGGACCTTAGAGAGGATTGGAGCTTCTGAAGTCCTGACACAAATCAAACCAGGGACTTTAAACTACACAGTGAAGGAGTTGATCATCAAGGTTGATGGCAGCTTATTAAGTTCTATCTTTGATCAAATATAAGAAATGTAAATGAATTCAACATTGATTGCATTTCTCTCCTTTCTTTGGTGCCCTCAGACTTTCTGAGAACTGTAGGAGGAACTGCTCTCTGTTCTGTGTTTGTTCTGCTCAATGGAGGAAGGAACCAAGGACCGGAGCTCTAAGTTTTCCAGTTCCTACATCAGTGAATGGACTTTCTGTGCTGCAAGGAGCCAAAGCTACAAAGGAGGATTACAGAGTTTGTCCTTGCTGGAGTCAGTGACTTAATAGAGTCTAACAAAGGGTTGGACCTGAATGAGACAGTCACCCTTCAACATGGGGTCATGGCAGAGTGAACCAAGAACACTACAATGGGGGTGAGAGTGGAGCCATGATAGATTCACACTTCATCACCTCCACCATCATGTGGACCACCTGATCACCTCTCCCTCAACCTCTAATTAACTCATTCCCTGACCGGGAATCGAACTCAGGCCATGGCGGTGAGAGCGCCAAATCCTAGCCACTAGACCATCAGGGACCACACTGAGCTCTCCAACAACAGAGACTATAGACAATGACTCAAGAACACAGGACTCTGTGGTCTCAGCTTGAGATGCAGAGGGTCCACCAAGACCACCAGACACCTCAGCCCCCTAAAGACAGTCCACCCCCAGGATCAGCTTCTATCACTCAGTGGTCCAGAACCATTATGGAGCCTGATCAGGAATGTGAGCAAAGCTCTTGGAACAGGCCTGCTGCCACCACAACTAAGATCCTGCAGGTCACTAGAAACTCCAGTGTCCAGCTGACAAGTGGACGTTCCTCTGATCTGTGGTGGTGCTGAGTTTAGCAAACACCTCCAACAAGAAGATGAAGGAGGCCATCAACTCCTCCAAGCTCAACATCTATACTGGCTTTACTGGGAGGTCAGGAGGTCAAAGCAGATCTTCCCCCTCCACCTCAGATGGTTTCTACTCACAGAGATGAGGGACCAGTTCAAACCAGCTCCCTGGAGCTCCCTTAAGCCATTGTCCCCCTCAGCTAACATCTGGATCTGGACCTGCACCGGTGCTGACTTGTGTCTTGAGTCCCCAGAGTTTGTTGAACCAGAGAAGCTTCAACTGGTGACGGTCGTACAACCAAGCGTGAAGGTGAGCCTGCATTGTCTGATCTGGAGCTAACAGGAATTAGCAAGTTAGCAACTGTTCCAGAGTTGCTGCTGAGTTGAATTTGAATTTATTTGTTGAAAGGTTCCAGTTTCTATGAGGTCAGGGAAGATTGGTGTGGATCTAAAGGTCCCTGTTGATCCCAGGACATTGTTTTGGCTCATTGGAACATTTTCAAACCCTCGTTGCTCAGATTTTACATTAATTTGATCATGACTTCAGACAAATGTTCTGTTTATTAATTAAATAATCACTTTAGTTATGAATTTAGTGAGTCAACCAGACTTGGTCAAAGATAAAAGTTAGTCTGGTTATTATTCAGTTTCCAGTCAGTAGGGACACACACACACACACACACACACACACACACACACACACACACACACACACACAGCCTGTCTTCAGTATAAAATGGTCTGTCACGTTCTCTCACGTTGGAAGATTTCTCTGACTCCATTGTGAATACAGAGATTCTTCATCTGCCACCTGAGTCTTGATCCACTGATTCCTCTGATCCACCTCTTTCTGCTCCAACAAGGCTGACATGGATCAGGTGGGTCCATGTCATCCAATCAGGAGGTTTCTCCTCTCAGTTAATTTTCTTCATCCCAGTTTAGATTGATTCTTCTCAGCCTGATGAAGGAGCATCTGATCAGGTGTTTGGCTGCTTGTTGGTTGTAATTCCATAGATTTTAATCTCAGATGTTACAGAATTAAGAATGCAATGGCAGTCCTGCCAAGTGACATCACTGACATGACAGGATGACCCAGTCATGTGACTGAAGGAGCTGAGAGCTTCTACACATCATTGTTGATGGTGTCTTCCACTGTAGTCAGCAGCCACAACTCCTCTATCAACACCTGTCAGAGACCTGCTGGAGGCCCCACTGAGGTTTGAACTGGGATCACTGGATTCAGAGTCCAGAGTGCTCACCATTCCACCATGCAACCATCAAAGATGAAACAAGTGAGACAAACTATGGCACTAATCATGTACGAGGGACTGCAGTGGTTTTCTGGATCTAATTTCCACAAACAAATGATGATTTGGGGAAAGGTCTGACAAAGTCTGACAAACCTACCCTGATTTTTTCACAAACAAATGATGATTTTTAGACAGTGACACAGGGCTCTTATTTTGGAGGGCCATCAGGATGTGAAATATCCCAGACGTCTGAGATCAGAGTGTTCACTTTGATCTCAGGGTCCTGAATTTGGAGGTTCTTCCTTTGGTCTCCAAGTTCTAACTCCCATCTGAGTGAATCCTTTTTTTAATGAGCTCCTCAGACCCTGATGATGTCAGGAAGAAATCCAGACATTCAGTTCTCATCTCAGCTGTTCTGACTGAGACGTCAAGCAGTCAGGAAAAAAGTGTTACGACCCAAAGAGGGTCCTTTACAGGAACTAACAAAGTGTCTTTTTTCCTAAACTACTTGAGGAACTGGTTAAACCAGTAAAATATGCATTTCTGTGTGCAGACCAGTGGGGAGCCTGGGTGAGTGGAAGGATGTTTACCACCAACACAGAACCCAGACTTTAGTCATGTGATGAGTTGGAGACTCTGATGATGAAGTTAATGGACAAAATGTGAATTGAAGGATGAACACAAATGGGTTTTTGAACCAAACACATTTCTTCAGCAGACTTTGATCCAACATTGAAGTTAGAGTTTGGAGGCTGCTCCATGTTGGAGGAAACCAGGCGATGTTGGACCGTCACAGGGAAGCTCCTTTGCCTCCTCTGCTGCCAGTTCAACCACTCACTCCCATCAGTGGAGAGCAGCTTCAACTGGGTTTGGAATGTACCACTGTGGATGCATAGGAATGTGGAGAAAATGTCCTTTGTCAGAATTGGGATTTGAACCCACGCCTCCAGGAGAGACTGCGACCTGAACGCAGCGCCTTAGACCGCTCAACCATCCTGACAGACACTGAAAGTTGGAGACTGAATTACTTCACTGACAAAGTAGAATTTTTGTTAACATTAAACACACAGTCTGTGTTCATGGCAGGAAGAAATGAATGTGTGTGTGTGTGTGTGTGTGTGTGTGTGTGTGTGTGTGTGAAGTCACAACAAAAGTTCTCTCATGACACTTTACTAGTAGAGCAGGTCCAGCACCAAACTGCTTCAATGAATCTACACCCAACAATTCTCCACCAGCAGCACATCCTGCAACAGTGGTGATGAAAACCTTCCTTTTAACAGGCAGGAACGTGGAGCAGATCCAGGATCAGTGGGGACGGCCTTCTGCTTTGACCGGTTGGGGGGAAAGAGAGCAGGAGAGCAGGGCAGAGACAAAGACAGATAAGGCTCTCCTAAAACAAGGCCTGTTCAGTCAATGGTAGAGCAGAGTGGAGCAGAGGAAGCGTGCTGGGCCCAGAACCCAGAGGTTAACCTAACTTTCGAAAAACCTCAAAGTGATGCTGACAGTAATGTAGTAAAAGTTGCTACGAACCTCAAAATATTGCGACAGTGATGTCGGAAGAAATGCTAATGAACTCAAAATGATGCTAACAGTAATGTAGTGATAGTTGCTAATCAACTCAGTGATGCTTACCGTAATGTAGTAAGTGTTTCGAACAACCTCAAAGTGATGCTTACAGTCATGTAGTAAGAGTTGCTATAAACCTCAAAATAATGCGACAGTAATGTAGTACAAGTTGCTACGAAACTCAAAATATTGCGACAGTGATGTCGGAAGAATTGCTAATGAACTCAAGATGATGCTAACAGTAATGTAGTGATAGTTGCTAAGAAACTCAGTGATGCTTACAGTAATGTAGTAAGAGTTGCTACAAACCTTAAAATAATGCAACAATAATGTAGTAAGAGTTGCTACGAACATCAAAATATTGCGACAGTGATGTCGGAAGAATTGCTAATGATCTCAAAATGATGCGACAGTGATGTAGTAAGAATTGCTAATGAACTCAAAATGATGCGAACAGTAATGGAGTGAAACTTTCGAATAACCTCAAAGTGATGCTGACAGTCATGTAGTAAGAGTTGCTAGGAACCTCAAAATATTGCGACAGTGATGTCGGAGGAATTGCTAATGAACTCAAGATGATGCTAACAGTAATGTAGTGATAGTTGCTAATCAACTCAGTGATGCTTACAGTAATGTAGTAAGTGTTTCGAATAACCTCAAAGTGATGCTTACAGTCATGTCGTAAGAGTTGCTACAAACCTCAAAATAATGCGAAAGTAATGTAGTAAAACTTGCTACGAACCTCAAAATATTGCGACAGTGATGTCGGAAGAATTGCTAATGAACTCAAGATGATGCTAACAAAAATGTAGTGATAGTTGCTAAGAAACTCAGTGATGCTTACAGTAATGTAGGAAGAGTTTCGAACAACCTCAAAGTGATGCTGACAGTCATTTAGTAAGAGTTGCTACGAACCTCAATTTAATGCTACAGTGATGTTGGAAGAATTGCTAATGATCTAAAAATGTTGCGACAGTGATGGAGTAAGAATTGCTAATGAACTCAAAATGATGCTAACAGTAATGTAGTGATAGTTGCTAATGATCTCAAAGTGATGCTGACAGTCGTGTAGTAAGAGTTGCTACTTACCACAAAATAATACTACAGTGATGTCGGAAGAATTGCTAATGAACTCAAAATGATGCTAACAGTAATGACATGATAGTTGCTAATAACCTTAAAGTGATGATGACAATCATGTAGTAAGAGTTGCTACGAACCTCCAAATAATGCGACAGTGATGTCGGAAGAATTGCTAATGATCTCAAAATGATGTGACAGTGATGGAGTAAGAATTGCTAATGAACTCAAAATGATGCTAACAGTAATGTAGTGATAGTTGCTAATTAACTCAGTGATGCTTATGGTAATGTAGTAAGTGTTTGGAACAACCTCAAAGTGATGCTGAAAGTCATGTGGTAAGAGTTGCGACTAACCTCAAAATGATGCTAACAGTAATGGAGTGAAAGTTTCGAATAACCTCAAAGTGATGCTTACAGTCATGTAGTAAGAGTTGCGACAAACCTCAAAGTGATGCTGACAGTCATGTAGTAAGAGTTGCTACGAACCTCAAAATATTGCGACAGTGATGTCGGAAGAATTGCTAATGAACTCAAAGTGATGCTAACAGTAATGGAGTGAACGTTTCGAACAACCTCAAAATCATGTTGACAGTCATGTACTAAGAGTTGCTACGAATCTCAAAATAATGCGACAGTAATGTAGTAAGAGTTGCTACGAACCTTAAAATAATGCAACAATAATGTGGTAAGAGTTGCAACGAACCTCAAAATAATGTGACAGTGATGTCGGAAGAATTGCTAATGAACTCAAAGTGATGCTAACAGTAATGGAGTGAAACTTTCGAATAACCTCAAAGTGATGCTGACAGTCATGTAGTAAGTGTTGCTACGAACCTCAAAATAATGCGACAGTAATGTAGTAAAAGTTGCTACGAACCTCAAAATATTGCGACAGTGATGTTGGAAGAACTGCTAATGAACTCAAGATGATACTAACAGTAATGGAGTGATAGTTGCTAATCAACTCAGTGATGCTTACAGTAATGTAGTAAGAGTTTCGAACAACCTCAAAGTGATGCTGACAGTCATTTAGGAAGAGTTGCAAATGAACTCAATTCAATGCTACAGTGATGTCGTGAGAATTGCTCATGAACTCAAAATGATGCTAACAGTAATGTAGTGATAGTTGCTAATAAACTCAAAGTGATGCTGACAGTCATGTAGTAAGAGTTGCTACGAACCTCAAAATAATGCGACAGTAATGTAGTAAAAGTTGCTACGAACCTCAAAATAATGTGACAGTGATGTCAGAAGAATTGCGAATGATCTCAAAATGATGCGACAGTGATTTAGTAAGAATTGCTAATGAACTCAAAATGATGCTAACAGTAATGGAGTGAACGTTTTGAATAACCTCAAAGTGATGCTGACAGTGATGTACTAAGAGTTGCTACGAACCTCAAAATAATGCGACAGTAATGTAGTAAAAGTTGCTATGAACCTCAAAATATTGCGAAAGTGATGTCGGCAGAATTGCTAATGAACTAAAAATGATGCTAACAGTAATGTAGTGATATTTGCTAATCCAGTCAGTGATGCTTACAGTAATGTAGTAAGTGTTTCGAACAACCTCAAAGTGATGCTGACAGTCATTTAGTAAGAGTTGCTACGAACCTCAAAATAATGCGACAGTGATGTCGGAAGAATTGCTAAAGATCTCAAAATGATGCGACAGTGATGTCAGAAGAATTGGTAATGATCTCAGAATGATGCCAACAGTAATGTAGTGATAGTTGCTAAGAAACTCAGTGATGCTTCCAGTAATGTAGAAAGAGTTTCGAATAACCTCAAAGTGATGCTGACAGTCATTTAGTAAGAGTTGCTTATGAACTATATTTAATGCTACAGGGATGTCGTGAGAATTGCTCAACAACTCAAAATGATGCGAACAGTAATGTAGTGATAGTTGCTAATAAACTCAAAGTGATGCTGACAGTAATGTAGAAAGAGTTGCTACGAACCTTAAAATAATGCAACAATAATGTAGTAAGAGTTGCTACGAACCTCAAAATATTGTGACAGTGATGTCGGAAGAATTGCTAATGATCTCAAAATGATGCGACAGTGATGTAGTAAGAATTGCTAATGAACTCAAAATGATGCTAACAGTAATGGAGTGAAACTTTTGAATAACCTCAAAGTGATGCTTACAGTCATGTAGTAAGTGTTGCTACGAACCTCAAAATAATGCGACAGTAATGTAGTAAAAGTTACTACGAACCTCAAAATATTGCAACAGTGATGTCGGAAGAATTGCTAATGAACTCAAAATGATGCTAACAGTAATGTAGTGATAGTTGCTAATGAACTCAAAGTGATGCTGACAGTAATGTAGTAAGAGTTGCTACGAACCTTAAAATAATGCAACAATAATGTAGTAAGAGTTGCTACGAACCTCAAAATATTAACTCAATTTAATGCTACAGTGATGTAGTGAGAATTGCTCAATAACTCAAAATGATGCTGACAGTAATGTCGTGAAAGTTGCTAATAAATTCAGTGATGCTTACAGTGATGTAGTAAGTGTTTCAAACAACCTCAAAGTGATGCTGACAGTCATGTAGTAAGAGTTGCGACTAACCTCATAATGATGCGAACAGTAATGGAGTGAAAGTTTCGAATAACCTCAAAGTGATGCTTACAGTCATGTACTAAGAGTTGCTACAAACCTCAAAGTGATGCTGACAGTCATGTAGTAAGAGTTGCTACAAACCTCAAAATATTGCGACAGTGATGTTGGAAGAATTGCTAATGAACTCAAGATGATGCTAACAGTAATGGAGTGATAGTTGCGAAGAAACTCAGTGATGCTTACAGTAATGTAGTAAGAGTTTCGAACAACCTCAAAGTGATGCTGACAGTCATTTAGGAAGAGTTGCTAATGAACTCAATTCAATGCTACAGTGATGTCGTGAGAATTGCTCATCAACTCAAAATGAAGCTAACAGTAATGTAGTGATAGTTGCTAATAAACTCAAAGTGATGCTGACAGTCACGTAGTAAGAGTTGCTAGGAACCTTAAAATAATGTAACAATAATGTAGTAAGAGTTGCTACGAACCTAAAATAATGCGACAGTCATGTAGTAAAAGTTGCTACGAACCTCAAAATATTGCGCAAGTGATGTCGGAAGAATTGCTAATGAAGTCAAAATGATGCGAACAGTAATGGAGTGAAACTTTCGAATAACCTCAAAGTGATGCTGAAAGTCATGTCGTAAGAGTTGCTACGAACCTCAAAATAATGCGACAGTAATGTAGTAAAAGTTGCTAAGAACCTCAAAATATTGCGACAGTGATTTCGGAAGAATTGCTAAAGATCTCAAAATGATGCGACAGTGATTTAGTAAGAATTGCTAATGAACTCAATTTAATGCTACAGTGATGTCGTGAGAATTGCTAATGATCTCAAAATGATGCGACAGTGATGTAGTAAGAATTGCTAATGAACTCAAAATGATGCTAACAGTAATGGAGTGAAACTTTCAAAATAACCTCAAAGTGATGCTGACAGTCATGTAGTAAGAGTTGCTACGAACCTCAAAATATTGCGACAGTGATGTCGGAAGAATTGCTAATGAACTCAAGATGATGCTAACAGTAATGTAGTGATAGTTGCGAATCAAGTCAGTGATGCTTACAGTAATGTAGTCAGAGTTTCGAACAACGTCAAAGTGATGATGAAAGTCATTTCGTAAGAGTTGCTAATGAACTGAATTTAATGCTACAGTGATGTCGTGAGAATTGCTCATGAACTCAAAATGATGCTAACAGTAATGTAGTGATAGTTGCTAATAAACTCAAAGTGATCCTGACAGTAATGTCGTAAGAGTTGCTACGAACCTTAAAATAATGCAACAATAATGTAGTAAGAGTTGCTACGAACCTCAAAATAATGTGACAGTGATGTCAGAAGAATTGCTAATGATCTCAAAATAATGCGACAGTGATGTAGTAAGAATTGCTAATGAACTCAAAATGATGCTAACAGTAATGGAGTGAACGTTTCGAATAACCTCAAAGTGATGCTGACAGTCAAGTAGTAGGAGTTGCTACGAACCTCAAAATAATGCGACAGTAATGTAGTAAAAGTTGCTACGAACCTCAAAATATTGCAACAGTGATGTCCGAAGAATTGCTAATGATCTAAAAATGATGCGACAGTGATGTAGTAAGAATTGCTAATGAACTCAAAATGATGCTAACAGTAATGTAGTGATAGTTGCTAATCAACTCAGTGATGCTTACAGTAATGTAGTAAGTGTTTCGAATAACCTCAAAGTGGTGCTTACAGTCATGTAGTCAGTGTTGCTACAAACCTCAAAATAATGCGACAGTAATGTAGTAAAAGTTGCTACGAACCTCAAAATAAAGCGACAGTGATTTCGGAAGAATTTCTAAGGATCTCAAAATGATGCGACAGTGATGTAGTAAGAATTGCTAATGAACTCAAAATGATGCTAACAGTAATGGAGTGAAACTTTCAAATAACCTCAAAGTGATGCTTACAGTCATGTAGTAAGTGTTGCTACGAACCTCAAAATAATGCGACAGTAATGTAGTAAAAGTGGCTACGAACCTCAAAATATTGCGACAGTGATGTCGGAAGAATTGCTCATGAACTCAAGATGATGCTAACAGTAATGTAGTGATAGTTGCTAAGAAACTCAGTGATGCTTACAGTAATGTAGGAAGAGTTTCGAACAACCTCAAAGTGATGCTGACAGTAATTTAGTAAGAGTTGCTAATGAACTCAATTTAATGCTACAGTGATGTCGTGAGAATTGCTCAACAACTCAAAATGATGCTAACAGTAATGGAGTGAACGTTTCGAATAACCTCAAAGTGATGCTGACAGTCTTGTAGTAAGAGTTGCTACGAACCTCAAAATAATGCGACAGTGATGTCGGAAGAATTGCTAATGAACTTAAAATGATGCTAACAGTATTGTAGTGATAGTTGCTAATCAACTCAGTGAGGCTTACAGTAATGTAGTAAGTGTTTTGCATAACCTCAAAGTGATGGTGACAGTCATTAGGAAGAGTTGCTACGAACCTCAAAATAATGCGACAGTGATGTCAGAAGAATTGCGAAAGATCTCAAAATGATGCGACAGTGAATTAGTAAGAATTGTCATGAACTCAAAATGATGCTAACAGTAATGGAGTGAACGTTTCGAATAACCTCAAAGTGATGCTGACAGTCATGTACTAAGAGTTGCTTCGAACCTCAAAATAATGCGACAGTAATGTAGTAAAAGTTGCTACGAACCTCAAAATATTGCGACAGTGATGTCGGAAGAATTGCTAATGAACTCAAGATGATGCTAACAGTAATGTAGTGATAGTTGCTAAGAAACACAGTGATGCTTACAGTAATGTAGGAAGAGTTTCGAACAACCTGAAAGTGATGCTGACAGTCATTTAGTAAGAGTTGCTAATGAACTCAATTCAATGCTCCAGTGATGTCGTGAGAATTGCTGATGAACTCAAAATGATGCTAACAGTAATGTAGTGATAGTTGCTATAAAAATCAAAGTGATGCTGACGGTAATGTAGTAAGAGTTGCTACGAACCTTAAAATAATGCAACAAAAATGTAGTAAGAGTTGCTACGAACCTCAAAATAATGTGACAGTGATGTCGGAAGAATTGCTAATGAACTCAAGATGATGCTAACAGTAATGGAGTGAAACTTTCGAATAACCTCAAAGTGATGCTGACAGTGATGTAGTAAGAGTTGCTACGAACCTCAAAATAATGCGACAGTAATGTAGTAAAAGTTGCGACGAACCTCAAAATATTGCGACAGTGATATCAGAAGAATTGCAAATGAACTCAAAATGATGCTAACAGTAATGTAGTGATAGTTGCTAATCAAGTCAGTGATGCTTAAAGTAATGTAGTAAGTGTTTCGAATAACCTCAAAGTGATGCTGACAGTCATGTAGTAAGAGTTGCTACGAACCTCAAAATAATGCGACAGTGATGTCAGAAGAATTGCTAAAGATCTTAAAATGATGCGACAGTGATTTAGTAAGAATTGCTCATGAACTCAAAATGATGCTTACAGTAATGGAGTGAATGTTTCGAATAACCTCAAAATGATGCTGACAGTCTTGTACTAAGAGTTGCTACGAACCTCAAAATAATGCGACAGTGATGTCGGAAGAATTGCTAATGAACTCAAGATGATGCTAACAGTAATGTAGTGATAGTTGCTAAGAAACTCAGTGATGCTTACAGTAATGTAGTAAGAGTTTCGAACAACCTCAAAGTAATGCTGACAGTCATTTAGTAAGAGTTGCGAATGAACTCAATTTAATGCTACAGTGATGTCGTGAGAATTGCTCATAAACTCAAAATGATGCTAACAGTAATGTAGTGATAGTTGCTAATAAACTCAAAGTGATGCTGACAGTAATGTAGTAAGAGTTGCTACGAACCACAAAACATTGCGACAGTGATGTCGGAAGAATTGCTAATGAACTCAAAATGATGCTAACAGTAATGTAGTGATAGTTGCTAATCAAGTCAGTGATGCTTACAGTAATTTAGTAAGAGTTGCTACGAACCTCAAAATAATGCGACAGTAATGTAGTAAAAGTTGCTACGAACCTCAAAATATTGCGACAGTGATGTCGGAAGAAATGCAAATGAACTCAAAATGATGCTAACAGTAATGTAGTGATAGTTGCTAATCAACTCAGTGATGCTTACAGTAATGTAGTAAGAGTTTCGAACAACCTCAAAGTGATGCTGACAGTCATTTAGTAAGAGTTGCTAATAAACTCAGTTCAATGCTACAGTGATGTCGTGAGAATTGCTCAACAACTCAAAATGATGCTAACAGTAATGTAGTGATAGTTGCTAATAAACTCAAAGTGATGCTGACAGTAATGTAGTAAGAGTTGCTAGGAACCTTAAAATAATGTAACAATAATGTAGTAAGAGTTACTACGAACCTCAAAATAATGTGACAGTGATGTCAGAAGAATTGCTAATGATCTCAAAATGATGCGACAGTGATGTAGTAAGAATTGCTAATGAACTCAAAATGATGCTAACAGTAATGGAGTGAAACTTTCGAATAACCTCAAAGTGATGCTTACAGTCATGTAGTAAGTGTTGCTACGAACCTCAAAATAATGCGACAGTAATGTAGTAAAAGTTGCTACGAACCTCAAAATATTGCGACAGTGATGTCGGAAGAATTGCTAATGAACTCAAGATGATGCTAACAGTAATGTAGTGATAGTTGCTAAGAAACTCAGTGATGCTTAAAGTAATGTAGTAAGAGTTTCGAACAACCTCAAAGTGATGCTGACAGTCATTTAGTAAGAGTTGCTAATGAACTCAATTTAATGCTACAGTGATGTCGTGAGAATTGCTCAACAACTCAAAATGATGCTAACAGTAATGTAGTGATAGTTGCTAAAAAACTCAAAGTGATGCTGACAGTAATGTAGTAAGAGTTGCTACGAACCTTAAAATAATGCAACAATAATGTAGTAAGAGTTGCTACGAACCTCAAAATATTCCGACAGTGATGTCGGAAGAATTGCTAATGAACTCAAGATGATGCTAACAGTAATGGAGTGAAACTTTCGAATAACCTCAAAGTGATGCTGACAGTCATGTAGTAAGTGTTGCTAAAAACCTCAAAATAATGCGAAAGTAATGTAGTAAAAGTTGCTGCGAACCTCAAAATATTGCGACAGTGATGTCGGAAGAATTGCTAATGAACTCAAGATGATGCTAACAGTAATGTAGTGATAGTTGCTAAGAAACTCAGTAATGCTTACAGTAATGTAGTAAGAGTTTCGAACAATCTCAAAGTGATGCTGACAGTCATGTAGTTAGAGTTGCTAATGAACTCAATTTAATGCTACATTGATGTCATGAGAATATCTCAACAACTCAATATGATGCTAACAGTAATGTAGTGATAGCTGCTAATAAACTCAAAGTGATGCTGACGGTAATGTAGTAAGAGTTGCTACGAACCTTAAAATAATGCAACAATAATGTAGTAAGAGTTGCTACGAACCTCAAAATATTGCGACAGTGATGTCGGAAGAATTGCTAATGATCTCAAAATGATGCGACAGTGATGTAGTAAGAATTGCTAATGAACTAGAAATGATGCGAACAGTAATGGAGTGATACTTTCGAATAACCTCAAAGTGATGCTGAATGTCATGTAGTAAAAGTTGCTACGAACCTCAAAATAATGCGACAGTAATGTAGTAAAAGTTGCTACGAACCTCAAAATATTGCGACAGTGATTTCGGAAGAATTGCTCAAAGACTCAAAATGATGCTTAAAGTAATGTAGTGATAGTTTCTAATAAACTCAAAGTGATGCTGACAGTAATGTAGTAAGAGTTGCTACGAACCTTAAAATAATGCAACAATAATGTAGTAAGAGTTGCTACGAACCTCAAAATAATGTGACAGTGATGTATGAAGAATTGCTAATGATCTCAAAATGATGCGACAGTGATGTAGTAAGAATTGCTAATGAACTCAAAATGATGCTAACAGTAATGGAGTGAAACTTTCGAATAACCTCAAAGTGATGCTTACAGTCATGTAGTAAGTGTTGCTACGAACCTCAAAATAATGCGACAGTAATGTAGTAAAAGTTGCTAAAAAACCTCAAAATATTGCGACAGTGATGTCGGAAGAATTGCGAATGAACTCAAGATGATGCTAACAGTAATGTAGTGATAGTTGCTAAGAAACTCAGTGATGCTTAAAGTAATGTAGTAAGAGTTTCGAACAACCTCAAAGTGATGCTGACAGTAATTTAGTAAGAGTTGCTAATGAACTCAATTTAATGCTACAGTGATGTCGTGAGAATTGCTCAACAACTCAAAATGATGCTAAAAGTAATGTAGTGATAGTTGCTAATAAACTCAAAGTGATGCTGACAGTAATGTAGTAAGAGTTGCTACGAACCTTAAAATAATGCAACAATAATGTAGTAAGAGTTGCTACGAACCACAAAATATTGCGACAGTGATGTCGGAAGAATTGCTAATGAACTCAAGATGATGCTAACAGTAATGTAGTGATAGTTGCAAAGAAACTCAGTGATGCTTACAGTAATGTAAGAGTTTCGAACAACCTCAAAGTGATGCTGACAGTCATGTAGTAAGAGTTGCTACGAACCTTAAAATAATGCAACAATAATGTAGTAAGAGTTGCTACGAACCTCAAAATATTGCGACAGTGATGTCGGAAGAATTGCGAATGATCTCAAAATGATGCGACAGTGATGTAGTAAGAATTGCTAATGAACTCAAAATGATGCTAACAGTAATGGAGTGAAACTTTCGAATAACCTCAAAGTGATGCTGACAGTAATGTAGTAAGAGTTGCTACGAACCTCAAAATAATGTGACAGTAATGTAGTAAAAGTTGCTACGAACCTCAAAAAAATGTGACAGTAATGTAGTAAAAGTTGCTACAAACCTCAAAATATTGCGACAGTGATGTCGGAAGAATTTCTAAGGATCTCAAAATGATGCGACAGTGATGTAGTAAGAATTGCTAATGAACTCAAAATGATGCTAACAGTAATGTAGTGATAGTTGCTAATCAACTCAGTGATGCTTACAGTAATGTAGTAAGTGTTTCGAATAACCTCAAAGTGGTGCTTACAGTCATGTAGTCAGTGTTGCTACAAACCTCAAAATAATGCGACAGTAATGTAGTAAAAGTTGCTACGAACCTCAAAATATTGCGACAGTGATTTCGGAAGAATTTCTAAGGATCTCAAAATGATGCGACAGTGATGTAGTAAGAATTGCTAATGAACTCAAAATGATGCTAACAGTAATGGAGTGAAACTTTCAAATAACCTCAAAGTGATGCTTACAGTCATGTAGTAAGTGTTGCTACGAACCTCAAAATAATGCGACAGTAATGTAGTAAAAGTGGCTACGAACCTCAAAATATTGCGACAGTGATGTCGGAAGAATTGCTCATGAACTCAAGATGATGCTAACAGTAATGTAGTGATAGTTGCTAAGAAACTCAGTGATGCTTACAGTAATGTAGGAAGAGTTTCGAACAACCTCAAAGTGATGCTGACAGTAATTTAGTAAGAGTTGCTAATGAACTCAATTTAATGCTACAGTGATGTCGTGAGAATTGCTCAACAACTCAAAATGATGCTAACAGTAATGGAGTGAACGTTTCGAATAACCTCAAAGTGATGCTGACAGTCTTGTAGTAAGAGTTGCTACGAACCTCAAAATAATGCGACAGTGATGTCGGAAGAATTGCTAATGAACTTAAAATGATGCTAACAGTATTGTAGTGATAGTTGCTAATCAACTCAGTGAGGCTTACAGTAATGTAGTAAGTGTTTTGCATAACCTCAAAGTGATGGTGACAGTCATTAGGAAGAGTTGCTACGAACCTCAAAATAATGCGACAGTGATGTCAGAAGAATTGCGAAAGATCTCAAAATGATGCGACAGTGAATTAGTAAGAATTGTCATGAACTCAAAATGATGCTAACAGTAATGGAGTGAACGTTTCGAATAACCTCAAAGTGATGCTGACAGTCATGTACTAAGAGTTGCTTCGAACCTCAAAATAATGCGACAGTAATGTAGTAAAAGTTGCTACGAACCTCAAAATATTGCGACAGTGATGTCGGAAGAATTGCTAATGAACTCAAGATGATGCTAACAGTAATGTAGTGATAGTTGCTAAGAAACACAGTGATGCTTACAGTAATGTAGGAAGAGTTTCGAACAACCTGAAAGTGATGCTGACAGTCATTTAGTAAGAGTTGCTAATGAACTCAATTCAATGCTCCAGTGATGTCGTGAGAATTGCTGATGAACTCAAAATGATGCTAACAGTAATGTAGTGATAGTTGCTATAAAAATCAAAGTGATGCTGACGGTAATGTAGTAAGAGTTGCTACGAACCTTAAAATAATGCAACAAAAATGTAGTAAGAGTTGCTACGAACCTCAAAATAATGTGACAGTGATGTCGGAAGAATTGCTAATGAACTCAAGATGATGCTAACAGTAATGGAGTGAAACTTTCGAATAACCTCAAAGTGATGCTGACAGTCATGTAGTAAGAGTTGCTACGAACCTCAAAATAATGCGACAGTAATGTAGTAAAAGTTGCGACGAACCTCAAAATATTGCGACAGTGATATCAGAAGAATTGCAAATGAACTCAAAATGATGCTAACAGTAATGTAGTGATAGTTGCTAATCAAGTCAGTGATGCTTAAAGTAATGTAGTAAGTGTTTCGAATAACCTCAAAGTGATGCTGACAGTCATGTAGTAAGAGTTGCTACGAACCTCAAAATAATGCGACAGTGATGTCAGAAGAATTGCTAAAGATCTTAAAATGATGCGACAGTGATTTAGTAAGAATTGCTCATGAACTCAAAATGATGCTTACAGTAATGGAGTGAATGTTTCGAATAACCTCAAAATGATGCTGACAGTCTTGTACTAAGAGTTGCTACGAACCTCAAAATAATGCGACAGTGATGTCGGAAGAATTGCTAATGAACTCAAGATGATGCTAACAGTAATGTAGTGATAGTTGCTAAGAAACTCAGTGATGCTTACAGTAATGTAGTAAGAGTTTCGAACAACCTCAAAGTAATGCTGACAGTCATTTAGTAAGAGTTGCGAATGAACTCAATTTAATGCTACAGTGATGTCGTGAGAATTGCTCATAAACTCAAAATGATGCTAACAGTAATGTAGTGATAGTTGCTAATAAACTCAAAGTGATGCTGACAGTAATGTAGTAAGAGTTGCTACGAACCACAAAACATTGCGACAGTGATGTCGGAAGAATTGCTAATGAACTCAAAATGATGCTAACAGTAATGTAGTGATAGTTGCTAATCAAGTCAGTGATGCTTCCAGTAATTTAGTAAGAGTTGCTACGAACCTCAAAATAATGCGACAGTAATGTAGTAAAAGTTGCTACGAACCTCAAAATATTGCGACAGTGATGTCGGAAGAAATGCAAATGAACTCAAAATGATGCTAACAGTAATGTAGTGATAGTTGCTAATCAACTCAGTGATGCTTACAGTAATGTAGTAAGAGTTTCGAACAACCTCAAAGTGATGCTGACAGTCATTTAGTAAGAGTTGCTAATAAACTCAGTTCAATGCTACAGTGATGTCGTGAGAATTGCTCAACAACTCAAAATGATGCTAACAGTAATGTAGTGATAGTTGCTAATAAACTCAAAGTGATGCTGACAGTAATGTAGTAAGAGTTGCTAGGAACCTTAAAATAATGTAACAATAATGTAGTAAGAGTTACTACGAACCTCAAAATAATGTGACAGTGATGTCAGAAGAATTGCTAATGATCTCAAAATGATGCGACAGTGATGTAGTAAGAATTGCTAATGAACTCAAAATGATGCTAACAGTAATGGAGTGAAACTTTCGAATAACCTCAAAGTGATGCTTACAGTCATGTAGTAAGTGTTGCTACGAACCTCAAAATAATGCGACAGCAATGTAGTAAAAGTTGCTACGAACCTCAAAATATTGCGACAGTGATGTCGGAAGAATTGCTAATGAACTCAAGATGATGCTAACAGTAATGTAGTGATAGTTGCTAAGAAACTCAGTGATGCTTAAAGTAATGTAGTAAGAGTTTCGAACAACCTCAAAGTGATGCTGACAGTCATTTAGTAAGAGTTGCTAATGAACTCAATTTAATGCTACAGTGATGTCGTGAGAATTGCTCAACAACTCAAAATGATGCTAACAGTAATGTAGTGATAGTTGCTAAAAAACTCAAAGTGATGCTGACAGTAATGTAGTAAGAGTTGCTACGAACCTTAAAATAATGCAACAATAATGTAGTAAGAGTTGCTACGAACCTCAAAATATTCCGACAGTGATGTCGGAAGAATTGCTAATGAACTCAAGATGATGCTAACAGTAATGGAGTGAAACTTTCGAATAACCTCAAAATGATGCTGAAAGTCATGTAGTAAGAGTTGCTACGAACCTCAAAATAATGCGACAGTGATGTCGGATGAATTGCTAATGAACTCAAAATGATGCTAAAAGTAATGGAGTGATAGTTGCTAATCAAGTCAGTCATGCTTACAGTAATGTAGTGATAGTTGCTAATAAACTCAAAGTGATGCTGACAGTAATGTAGTAAGAGTTGCTAGGAACCTTAAAATAATGCAACAATAATGTAGTAAGAATTACTACGAACCTCAAAATAATGTGACAGTGATGTCAGAAGAATTGCTAATGATCTCAAAATGATGCGACAGTGATGTAGTAAGAATGGCTAATGAACTCAAAATGATGCTAACAGTAATGGAGTGAAAGTTTCCAATAACCTCAAAATGATGCTTACAGTCATGTAGTAAGAGTTGCTACGAACCTCAAAATAATGCGACAGTAATGTAGTAAAAGTTGCTACGAACCTCAAAATATTGCGACAGTGATTTCGGAAGAATTGCTAATGAACTCAAAATGATGCTAACAGTAATGGAGTGAAACTTTCGAATAACCTCAAAGTGATGCTGACAGTCATGTAGTAAGTGTTGCTACAAACCTCAAAATAATGCGAAAGTAATGTCGTAAAAGTTGCTACGAACCTCAAAATATTGTGACAGTGATGTCGGAAGAATCGCTAATGAACTCAAGATGATGCTAACAGTAATGTAGTGAAAGTTGCTAAGAAACTCAGTGATGCTTACAGTAATGTAGTAAGAGTTTCGAACAACCTCAAAGTGATGCTGACAGTAATTTAGTAAGAGTTGCTCATGAACTCAATTTAATGCTACAGTGATGTCGTGAGAATTGCTCAACAACTCAAAATGATGCTAACAGTAATGTAGTGATAGTTGCTAATAAACTCAAAGTGATGCTGACAGTAATGTAGTAAGAGTTGCTACGAACCTTAAAATAATGCAACAATAATGTAGTAAGAGTTGCTACGAACCTCAAAATATTGCGACAGTGATGTCGGAAGAATTGCTAATGAACTCAAGATGATGCTAACAGTAATGTAGTGATAGTTGCTAAGAAACTCAGTAATGCTTACAGTAATGTAGTAAGAGTTTCGAACAACCTCAAAGTGATGCTGACAGTCATGTAGTAAGAGTTGCTAATGAACTCAATTTAGTGCTCCAGTGATGTCGTGAGAATTGCTCAACAACTCAAAATGATGCTAACAGTAATGTAGTGATAGCTGCTAATAAACTCAAAGTGATGCTGACAGTAATGTAGTAAGAGTTGCTACGAACCTTAAAGTAATGCAACAATAATGTAGTAAGAGTTGCTACGAACCTCAAAATATTGCGACAGTGATGTCGGAAGAATTGCTAATGATCTAAAAATGATGCGACAGTGATGAAGTAAGAATTGCTAATGAACTCAAAATGATGCGAACAGTAATGGAGTGAAACTTTCGAATAACCTCAAAGTGATGCTGACAGTAATGTAGTAAGAGTTGCTACGAACCTTAAAATAATGCAAAAATAATGTAGCAAGAGTTGCTTCGAACCTCAAAATAATGTGACAGTGATGTCAGAAGAATTGCTAATGATCTCAAAATGATGCGACAGTGATGTAGTAAGAATTGCTAATGAACTCAAAATGATGCTAACAGTAATGGAGTGAAACTTTCGAATAACCTCAAAGTGATGCTTACAGTCATGTAGTAAGTGTTGCTACGAACCTCAAAATAATGCGACAGTAATGTAGTAAAAGTTGCTACAAAACCTAAAAATATTGCGACAGTGATGTCGGAAGAATTGCTAATGAACTTAAAATCATGCTAACAGTAATGTAGTGGTAGTTGCTAATCAACTCAGTGATGATTACAGTAATGTAGTAAGTGTTTCGAACAACCTCAAAGTGATGTTGACAGTCATGTACTAAGAGTTGCTAAGAATCTCAAAATAATGCGACAGTAATGTAGTAAAAGTTTCTACGTACCTCAAAATATTGCGACAGTGATGTCGGAAGAATTGCTAATGAACTCAAGATGATGCTAACAGTAATGTAGTGATACTTGGTAAGAAACTCTGTGATGCTTACAGTAATGTAAGAGTTTCGAACAACCTAAAAGTGATGCTGACGTTCATTTAGTAAGAGTTGCTAATGAACTCAATTTAATGCTACAGTGATGTCGTGAGAATTGCTCAAAAACTCAAAATGATGCTAACAGTAATGTAGTGATAGTTGCTAATAAATTCAAAGTGATGCTGACAGTAATGTAGTAAGAGTTGCTACGAACCTTAAAATAATGCAACAATAATGTAGGAAGAGCTGCAACGAACCTCAAAATATTGCGACAGTGATGTCGGGAGACTTGCTAATGAACTTAAAATGATGCTAACAGTAATGGAGTGAAACTTTCGAATAACCTCAAAGTGATGCTTACAGTCATGTAGTAAATGTTGCTACGACCTTCAAAATAATGCGACAGTAATGTAGCAAAAATTGCTACGAACCTCAAAATATTGCGACAGTGATGTCGGAAGAATTGCTAATGAACTCAAAATGATGCTTACAGTAATGTAGTGATAGTTGCTAATCAACTCAGTTATGCTTACAGTAATGTAGTAAGTGTTTCGAATAACCTCAAAGTGATGCTGAAAGTCATGTACTAACAGTTGCTACGAACCTCAAAATAATGCGACAGTAATGTAGTAAAAGTTGCTACGAACCTCAAAATAGTGTGACAGTGATGTCGGAAGAATTGCTAATGAACTCAAGATGATGCTAACAGTAATGGAGTGAAACTTTCGAATAACCTCAAAGTGATGCTGACAGTCATGTAGTAAGAGTTGCTACGAACCTCAAAATAATGCGACAGTGATGTCGGAAGAATTGCTAATGAACTCAAAATGATGCTAACAGTAATGTAGTGATAGTTGCTAATCAAGTCAGTGATGCTTACAGTAATGTAGAAAGTGTTTCGAATAACCTCAAAGTGATGCTGACAGTCATGTAGTAAGAGTTGCTACGAACCTCAAAATAATGCGACAGTAATGTAGTAAAAGTTGCGACGAACCTCAAAATATTGCGACAGTGATGTCAGAAGAATTGCAAATGAACTCAAAATGATGCTAACAGTAATGTAGTGATAGTTGCTAATCAAGTCAGTGATGCTTAAAGTAATGTAGTAAGTGTTTCGAATAACCTGAAAGTGATGCTGACAGTCATGTAGTAAGAATTGCTACGAACCTCAAAATAATGCGACAGTGATGTCAGAAGAATTGCTAAAGATCTTAAAATGATGCGACAGTGATTTAGTAAGAATTGCTCATGAACTCAAAATGATGCTAACAGTAATGGAGTGAATGTTTCGAATAACCTCAAAATGATGCTGACAGTCTTGTACTAAGAGTTGCTACGAACCTCAAAATAATGCGACAGTGATGTCGGAAGAATTGCTAATGAACTCAAGATGATGCTAACAGTAATGTAGTGATAGTTGCTAAGAAACTCAGTGATGCTTACAGTAATGTAGTAAGAGTTTCGAACAACCTCAAAGTGATGCTGACAGTCATTTAGTAAGAGTTGCGAATGAACTCAATTTAATGCTACAGTGATGTCGTGAGAATTGCTCATAAACTCAAAATGATGCTAACAGTAATGTAGTGATAGTTGCTAATAAACTCAAAGTGATGCTGACAGTAATGTAGTAAGAGTTGCTACGAACCACAAAACATTGCGACAGTGATGTCGGAAGAATTGCTAATGAACTCAAAATGATGCTAACAGTAATGTAGTGATAGTTGCTAATCAAGTCAGTGATGCTTACAGTAATTTAGTAAGAGTTGCTACGAACCTCAAAATAATGCGACAGTAATGTAGTAAAAGTTGCTACGAACCTCAAAATATTGCGACAGTGATGTCGGAAGAAATGCAAATGAACTCAAAATGATGCTAACAGTAATGTAGTGATAGTTGCTAATCAACTCAGTGATGCTTACAGTAATGTAGTAAGAGTTTCGAACAACCTCAAAGTGATGCTGACAGTCATTTAGTAAGAGTTGCTAATGAACTCAGTTCAATGCTACAGTGATGTCGTGAGAATTGCTCAACAACTCAAAATGATGCTAACAGTAATGTAGTGATAGTTGCTAATAAACTCAAAGTGATGCTGACAGTAATGTAGTAAGAGTTGCTAGGAACCTTAAAATAATGTAACAATAATGTAGTAAGAGTTACTACGAACCTCAAAATAATGTGACAGTGATGTCAGAAGAATTGCTAATGATCTCAAAATGATGCGACAGTGATGTAGTAAGAATTGCTAATGAACTCAAAATGATGCTAACAGTAATGGAGTGAAACTTTCGAATAACCTCAAAGTGATGCTTACAGTCATGTCGTAAGTGTTGCTACGAACCTTAAATTATGCGACAGTAATGTAGTAAAAGTTGCTACGAACCTCAAAATATTGCGACAGTGATGTCGGAAGAATTGCTAATGAACTCAAGATGATGCTAACAGTAATGTAGTGATAGTTGCTAAGAAACTCAGTGATGCTTAAAGTAATGTAGTAAGAGTTTCGAACAACCTCAAAGTGATGCTGACAGTCATTTAGTAAGAGTTGCTAATGAACTCAATTTAATGCTACAGTGATGTCGTGAGAATTGCTCAACAACTCAAAATGATGCTAACAGTAATGTAGTGATAGTTGCTAAAAAACTCAAAGTGATGCTGACAGTAATGTAGTAAGAGTTGCTACGAACCTTAAAATAATGCAACAATAATGTAGTAAGAGTTGCTACGAACCTCAAAATATTCCGACAGTGATGTCGGAAGAATTGCTAATGAACTCAAGATGATGCTAACAGTAATGGAGTGAAACTTTCGAATAACCTCAAAATGATGCTGAAAGTCATGTAGTAAGAGTTGCTACGAACCTCAAAATAATGCGACAGTGATGTCGGATGAATTGCTAATGAACTCAAAATGATGCTAACAGTAATGGAGTGATAGTTGCTAATCAAGTCAGTCATGCTTACAGTAATGTAGTGATAGTTGCTAATAAACTCAAAGTGATGCTGACAGTAATGTAGTAAGAGTTGCTAGGAACCTTAAAATAATGCAACAATAATGTAGTAAGAATTACTACGAACCTCAAAATAATGTGACAGTGATGTCAGAAGAATTGCTAATGATCTCAAAATGATGCGACAGTGATGTAGTAAGAATGGCTAATGAACTCAAAATGATGCTAACAGTAATGGAGTGAAAGTTTCCAATAACCTCAAAATGATGCTTACAGTCATGTAGTAAGAGTTGCTACGAACCTCAAAATAATGCGACAGTAATGTAGTAAAAGTTGCTACGAACCTCAAAATATTGCGACCATGTTTTCGGAAGAATTGCTAATGATCTCAAAATGATGCTAACAGTAATGGAGTGAAACTTTCGAATAACCTCAAAGTGATGCTGACAGTCATGTAGTAAGTGTTGCTACAAACCTCAAAATAATGCGAAAGTAATGTCGTAAAAGTTGCGACGAACCTCAAAATATTGTGACAGTGATGTCGGAAGAATCGCTAATGAACTCAAGATGATGCCAACAGTAATGTAGTGAAAGTTGCTAAGAAACTCAGTGATGCTTACAGTAATGGAGTAAGAGTTTCGAACAACCTCAAAGTGATGCTGACAGTAATTAAGAAAGAGTTGCGAATAAACTCAGTTCAATGCTACAGTGATGTCGTGAGAATTGCTCAACAACTCAAAATAATGCTAACAGTAATGTAGTGGTAGTTGCTAATAAACTCAAAGTGATGCTGACAGTAATGTAGTAAGAGTTGCTACGAACCTTAAAGTAATGCAACAATAATGTAGTAAGAGTTGCTACGAACCTCAAAATATTGTGACAGTGATGTCGGAAGAATTGCTAATGATCTAAAAATGATGCGACAGTGATGTAGTAAGAATTGCTAATGAACTCAAAATGATGCAAACAGTAATGGAGTGAAACTTTCGAATAACCTCAAAGTGATGCTGACAGTAATGTAGTAAGAGTTGCTACGAACCTTAAAATAATGCAAAAATAATGTAGCAAGAGTTGCTTCGAACCTCAAAATAATGTGACAGTGATGTCAGAAGAATTGCTAATGATCTCAAAATGATGCGACAGTGATGTAGTAAGAATTGCTAATGAACTCAAAATGATGCTAACAGTAATGGAGTGAAACTTTCGAATAACCTCAAAGTGATGCTTACAGTCATGTAGTAAGTGTTGCTACGAACCTCAAAATAATGCGACAGTAATGTAGTAAAAGTTGCTACGAACCTCAAAATATTGCGACAGTGATGTCGGAAGAATTGCTAATGAACTTAAAATCATGCTAACAGTAATGTAGTGGTAGTTGCTAATCAACTCAGTGATGATTACAGTAATGTAGTAAGTGTTTCGAACAACCTCAAAGTGATGCTGACGGTCATTTAGTAAGAGTTGCTAATGAACTCAATTTAATGCTACAGTGATGTCGTGAGAATTGCTCAAAAACTCAAAGTTATGCTGACAGTAATGTAGTAAGAGTTGCTACGAACCTTAAAATAATGCAACAATAATGTAGGAAGAGCTGCAACGAACCTCAAAATATTGCGACAGTGATGTCGGGAGACTTGCTAATGAACTTAAAATGATGCTAACAGTAATGGAGTGAAACTTTCGAATAACCTCAAAATGATGCTTACAGTCATGTAGTAAATGTTGCTACGACCTTCAAAATAATGCGACAGTAATGTAGCAAAAATTGCTACGAACCTCAAAATATTGCGACAGTGATGTCGGAAGAATTGCTAATGAACTCAAAATGATGCTTACAGTAATGTAGTGATAGTTGCTAATCAACTCAGTTATGCTTACAGTAATGTAGTAAGTGTTTCGAATAACCTCAAAGTGATGCTGAAAGTCATGTACTAACAGTTGCTACGAACCTCAAAATAATGCGACAGTAATGTAGTAAAAGTTGCTACGAACCTCAAAATATTGCGACAGTGATGTCGGAAGGATTGCAAATGAACTCAAGATGATGCTAACAGTAATGTAGTGATAGTTGCTAAGAAACTCAGTGATGCTTACAGTAATGTAGTAAGAGTTGCTCCGAACCTTAAAATAATGCAACAATAATGTAGTAAGAGTTGCTACGAACCTCAAAATAATGTGACAGTGATGTCAGAAGAATTGCTAATGATCTCAAAATGATGCGACAGTGATTTAGGAAGAATTGCTAATGAACTCAAAATGATGCTAACAGTAATGGAGTGATAGTTCCTCATCAATTCAGTGATGCTTCCAGTAATGTAGTAAGTGTTTCGAATAACCTCAAAGTGATGCTGACAGTCATGGAGTAATAGTTGCTACGGACCTCAATATAATGCAACAGTAATGTAGTAAAAGTCGCTACGAACCTCAAAATATTGCGACAGTGATGTCGGAAGAATTGCTAATGAACTTAAAATGATGCTAACAGTAATGTAGTGATAGTTGCTAATCAACTCAGTGATGCTTACAGTAATGTAGTAAGTGTTTCGAATAACCTCAAAGTGATGCTGACAGTCATGTAGGAAGAGTTGCTACGAACCTCAATATAATGCGACAGTGATGTCAGAAGAATTGATAATGATCTCAAAATGATGCTCACAGTAATGGAGTGAACGTTTCGAATAACCTCAAAGTGATGCTGACAGTCATGTACTAAGAGTTGCGACGAACCTCAAAATAATGCGACAGTAATGTAGTAAAAGTTGCTACGAACCTCAAAATATTGCGACAGTGATGTCGGAAGTATTGCTAATGAACTCAAGATGATGCTAACAGTAATGTAGTGATAGTTGCTAATAAACTCAAAGTGATGCTGACAGTAATGTAGTAAGAGTTGCTACGTACCTTAAAATAATGCAGCAATAATGTCGTAAGAGTTGCTACGAACCTCAAAATATTGCGACAGTGATGTCGGAAGAATTGCTCATGATCTCAAAATGATGCTACAGTGATGTAGTAAGAATTGCTAATGAACTCAAAATGATGCTAACAGTAATGGAGTGAAACTTTCGAATAACCTCAAAGTGAAGCTGACAGTCATGCAGTAAGTGTTGCTACGACCCTAAAAATAATGCGACAGTAATGTAGTAAAAGTTGCTACGAACCTCAAAATATTGCGACAGTGATGTCGGAAGAATTGCTAATGAACTTAAAATGATGCTAACAGTAATGTAGTGGTAGTTGCTAATCAAGTCAGTGATGCTTACAGTAATGTAGTAAGTGTTTCGAACAACCTCAAAGTGATGCTGACAGTCATGTACTAAGAGTTGCTAAGAATCTCAAAATAATGCGACAGTAATGTAGTAAAAGTTGCTACGTACCTCAAAATATTGCGACAGTGATGTCGGAAGAATTGCTAATGAACTCAAGATGATGCTAACAGTAATGTAGTGATACTTGGTAAGAAACTCTGTGATGCTTACAGTAATGTAAGAGTTTCGAACACCCTCAAAGTGATGCTGACAGTAATTAAGAAAGAGTTGCTCATGAACTCAATTCAATGCTACAGTGATGTCGTGAGAATTGCTCAACAACTCAAAATGATGCTAACAGTAATGTAGTGATAGTTGCTAATAAACTCAAAGTGATGCTGACAGCAATGTAGTAAGAGTTGCTACGAACCTTAAAATAATGCAACAATAATGTAGTAAGAGTTGCGACGAACCTCAAAATAATGTGACAGTGATGTCAGAAGAATTGCTAATGAACTCAAGATGATGCGACAGTGATTTAGTAAGAATTGCTAATGATCTCAAAATGATGCTCACAGTAATGGAGTGAACGTTTCGAATAACCTCAAAGTGATGCTGACAGTCATGGACTAAGAGTTGCTACGAACCTTAAAATAATGCGACAGTAATGTAGTAAAAGTTGCGACGAACATCAAAATATTGCGACAGTGATGTCGGAAGTATTGCTAATGAACTCAAGATGATGCAAAAAATAATGTAGTGATAATTGCTAAGAAACTCAGTGATGCTTAAAGTAATGTAGAAAGAGTTTCGAAAAACCTCAAAGTGATGCTGAAGGTCATTTAGGAAGAGTTGCTAATGAACTCAATTTCATGCTACAGTGATGTCGTGAGAATTGCTCAAAAACTCAAAATGATGCTAACAGTAATGTAGTGATAGTTGCTAATAAACTCAAAGTGATGCTGACAGTAATGTAGTAAGAGTTGCTACGAACCTTAAAGTAATGCAACAATAATGTAGTAAGAGTTGCTACGAACCTCAAAATATTGCGACAGTGATGTCGGAAGAATTGCTAATGATCTAAAAATGATGCGACAGTGATGTAGTAAGAATTGCTGATGAACTCAAAATGATGCTAACAGTAATGGAGTGAAACTTTCGAATAACCTCAAAGTGATGCTGACAGTAATGTAGTAAGAGTTGCTACGAACCTTAAAATAATGCAAAAATAATGTAGTAAGAGTTGCTTCGAACCTCAAAATAATGTGACAGTGATGTCAGAAGAATTGCTAATGATCTCAAAATGATGCGACAGTGATGTAGTAAGAATTGCTAATGAACTCAAAATGATGCTAACAGTAATGGAGTGAAACTTTCGAATAACCTCAAAGTGATGCTTACAGTCATGTAGTAAGTGTTGCTACGAACCTCAAAATAATGCGACAGTAATGTAGTAAAAGTTGCTACGAACCTCAAAATATTGCGACAGTGATGTCGGAAGAATTGCTAATGAACTTAAAATCATGCTAACAGTAATGTAGTGGTAGTTGCTAATCAAGTCAGTGATGCTTACAGTAATGTAGTAAGTGTTTCGAACAACCTCAAAGTGATGTTGACAGTCATGTACTAAGAGTTGCTAAGAATCTCAAAATAATGCGACAGTAATGTAGTAAAAGTTGCTACGTACCTCAAAATATTGCGACAGTGATGTCGGAAGAATTGCTAATGAACTCAAGATGATGCTAACAGTAATGTAGTGATACTTGGTAAGAAACTCTGTGATGCTTACAGTAATGTAAGAGTTTCGAACAACCTCAAAGTGATGCTGACGGTCATTTAGTAAGAGTTGCTAATGAACTCAATTTAATGCTACAGTGATGTCGTGAGAATTGCTCAAAAACTCAAAATGATGCTAACAGTAATGTAGTGATAGTTGCTAATAAATTCAAAGTGATGCTGACAGTAATGTAGTAAGAGTTGCTACGAACCTTAAAATAATGCAACAATAATGTAGGAAGAGCTGCAACGAACCTCAAAATATTGCGACAGTGATGTCGGAAGACTTGCTAATGAACTTAAAATGATGCTAACAGTAATGGAGTGAAACTTTCGAATAACCTCAAAGTGATGCTTACAGTCATGTAGTAAATGTTGCTACGACCTTCAAAATAATGCGACAGTAATGTAGCAAAAATTGCTACGAACCTCAAAATATTGCGACAGTGATGTCGGAAGAATTGCTAATAAACTCAAAATGATGCTTACAGTAATGTAGTGATAGTTGCTAATCAACTCAGTTATGCTTACAGTAATGTAGTAAGAGTTTCGAATAACCTCAAAGTGATGTTGACAGTCATGTACTAAGAGTTGCTACGAACCTTAAAATAATGCAACAATAATGTAGTAAGAGTTGCTACGAACCTCAAAATAATGCAACAATAATGTAGTAAGAGTTGCTACGAATCTCAAAATAATGTGACAGTGATGTCAGAAGAATTGCTAATGATCTAAAAAAGATGCGACAGTGATTTAGGAAGAATTGCTCATGAACTCAAAATGATGCTAACAGTAATGGAGTGATAGTTCCTCATCAATTCAGTGATGCTTTCAGTAATGTAGTAAGTGTTTCGAATAACCTCAAAGTGATGCTGACAGTCATGTACTAAGAGTTGCTACGAACCTCAAAATAATGCGACAGTAATGTAGTAAAAGTTGCTACGAACCTCAAAATATTGCGACAGTGATGTCGGAAGTATTGCTAATGAACTCAAGATGATGCTAACAGTAATGTAGTGATAGTTGCTAAGAAACTCAGTGATGCTTAAAGTAATGTAGAAGGAGTTTCGAACAACCTCAAGGTGATGCTGACAGTCATTTAGGAAGAGTTGCTAATGAACTCAATTTAATGCTACAGTGATGTCGTGAGAATTGCTCAACAACTCCAAATGATGCTAACAGTAATGTCGTGATAGTTGCTAATAAACTCAAAGTGATGCTGACAGTAATGTAGTAAGAGTTGCTACGAACCTTAAAATAATGCAGCAATAATGTAGTAAGAGTTGCTACGAACCTCAAAATATTGCGACAGTGATGTCGGAAGAATTGCTCATGATCTCAAAATGATGCTACAGTGATGTAGTAAGAATTGCTAATGAACTCAAAATGATGCTAACAGTAATGGAGTGAAACTTTCGAATAACCTCAAAGTGAAGCTGACAGTCATGCAGTAAGTGTTGCTACGACCCTAAAAATAATGCGACAGTAATGTAGTAAAAGTTGCTACGAACCTCAAAATATTGCGACAGTGATGTCAGAAGAATTGCTAATGAACGTAAAATGATGCTAACAGTAATGTAGTGGTAGTTGCTAATCAAGTCAGTGATGCTTACAGTAATGTAGTAAGTGTTTCGAACAACCTCAAAGTGATGCTGACAGTCATGTACTAAGAGTTGCTAAGAATCTCAAAATAATGCGACAGTAATGTAGTAAAAGTTGCTACGTACCTCAAAATATTGCGACAGTGATATCGGAAGAATTGCTAATGAACTTAAATTGATGCTAACAGTTATGTAGTTTTAGTTGCTAATCAACTCAGTGATGCTTACAGTAATGTAGTAAGTGTTTCGAATAACCTCAAAGTGATGCTGACAGTCATGTAGTAAGAGTTGCTACGAACCTCAAAATAATGTGACAGTGATGTCGGAAGAATTGCTAAAGATCTCAAAATGATGCGACAGTGATGTCAGAAGAATTGGTAATGATCTCAAAATGATGCTAACAGTAATGGAGTGAACGTTTCCAATAACCTCAAACTGATGCTGACAGTCATGTACTAAGAGTTGCTACGAATCTCAAAATATTGCGACAGTGATGTCGGAAGAATTGCTAATGAACTCAAGATTATGCTAACAGTAATGGAGTGAAACTTTCAAATAACCTCAAAGTGATGCTGACAGTCATGTAGTAAGTGTTGCTACGAACCTCAAAATAATGTGACAGTAATGTAGTAAAAGTTGCTACGAACCTCAAAATATTGCGACAGTGATGTCGGAAGAATTGCTAATGAACTCAAGATGATGCTAACAGTAATGTAGTGATAGTTGCTAAGAAACTCAGTGATGCTTACAGTAATGTAATAAGAGTTTCGAACAACCTCAAAGTGATGCTGACAGTCATTTAGTAAGAGTTGCTACGAACCTCAAAATAATACGACAGTGATGTCAGAAGAATTGCTAAAGATCTCAAAATGATGCGACAGTGATTTAGTAAGAATTGCTCATGAACTCAAAATGATGCTAACAGTAATGGAGTGAACGTTTCGAATAACCTCAAAGTGATGCTGACAGTCTTGTACTAAGAGTTGCTACGAACCTCAAAATATTGCGAAAGTGATGTCGGAAGAATTGCTAATGAACTTAAAATGATGCTAACAGTTATGTAGTTTTAGTTGCTAATCAAGTCAGTGATGCTTACAGTAATGTAGTTAGTGTTTCGAATAACCTCAAAGTGATGCTGACAGTCATGTAGTAAGAGTTGCTACGAACCTTAAAATAATGCAAAAATAATGTAGTAAGAGTTGCTACGAACCTCAAAATAATTGACAGTAATGTCAGAAGAATTGCTAATGATCTCAAAATGATGCGACAGTGATTTAGTAAGAATTGCTAATGAACTCAAAATGATGCTAACAGTAATGGAGTGAAACTTTCGAATAACCTCAAAGTGATGCTGACAGTCATGTAGTAAGTGTTGCTACAAACCTCAAAATAATGCGACAGTAATGTAGTAAAAGTTGCTACGAACCTCAAAATATTGCGACAGTGATGTCGGAAGAATTGCTAATGAACTCAAGATGATGCGAACAGTAATGTAGTGATAGTTGCTAAGAAACTCAGTGATGCTTACAGTAATGTAGTAAGAGTTTCGAATAACCTCAAAGTGATGCTGACAGTCATGTAGGAAGAGTTGCTAATGAACTCAATTCAATGCTACAGTGATGTCGTGAGAATTGCTCATAAACTCAAAATTATGCTAACAGTAATGTAGTGATAGTTGCTAATAAACTCAAAGTGATGCTGACAGTAATGTAGTAAGAGTTGCTATGAACCTTAAAATAATGCAACAATAATGTAGTAAGAGTTGCTACGAACCTTAAAATAATGCAACAATAATGTAGTAAGAGTTACTACGAACCTCAAAATAATGTGACAGTGATGTCAGAAGAATTGCTAATGATCTCAAAATGATGCGACAGTGATGTAGTAAGAATTGCTAATAAACTCAAAATGATGCTTACAGAAATGTAGTAAGAGTTGAAACTAGAACAACAAACTGTCCTCTCATGGTTGGACAGGTTGGTTTGGTCCGTCCTCTCACTCATCATTAAAAGCCCTTATTACTCATCATTCATCCAATCTGACACTCACGTCTGCAGTGGGGAATCCCCAGCAACCCGCGGCCCACATGGAGCAGTCTCGGCCAATCACGTGGGGCCTGCAGCGGCACCGACCACCAAATGACTCGCAGGTGTCACTCTCAGCTCCAACCTCATGGCAGGCACAAGGCAGGGCGCCGTTGTTGAAGAGAGCCCAAAGAGACACAGCTGAGCTGAGACAGAATGGAGACGAAGGACAGGAGGGACGACAGAGAAAAAGGAAACGTTAGCGAGACATTTTAGGAAAATTAGTTTCGTGGGGAAAAGGTTATTAGCCAAACTTGCTAAATGGAAGGACAACAAAAAACAAAGATCTTCAAAAGAAAATTTGCACAAAGTGAAACCCTGCAAGAGAAAGTAAATCAAGAACTAAATATTCTTGAGGCTCAGGTCTTTAGTTCCAATGCTTGTAAATGACATCTGAATGCATTCACAACCCAAATCTGAGCAGACAGAAGCGTCCCAGTCAGGCCCAGTTTAGTTCCTCTAGAACATTCAGGGATACAGAACATGGACCAACTCAGGCTGAGAGACACCGACTTGACATGAAAGCTGTTGAGGCCACAGTTGCTGATGAAGTGGTCAGATTTCTCCAGTGGTTCTTGGTTCAGGGAGCTGGAGCTGGAGCTGCTCTCAGGCACCACCAGGACGTGATCCTGGAGAGACAGAAGGAAGAAGTCCAGGCCTGACAGAGGAGAAGGAGGCACAGAGTAGAAACAGCAGATACGTGTGGGGAAAGGGAGAGGGTATCAGTCCAGCAGAGGAGCAGGAAACCTACCACCACAGGGCTCTGCCTGCAGGAACCTGCAGGTGAGGAGGACCTGGTGGTCCGGCACATCCACAATGATCTGGTTTTCAGACACCGGCACATTTCGGCAGCCGTAAGCGTGGGGACAGAAGGAGGCGTTGGCGTGGCCTGAAAGACACAAACAACCATCTCCATTTGAATGTTTCTCAAACAGCCGGAGCAGGAAAGCTAAGATGAATCAAAGATCCTCCACCCTGCCAGATCCGACCCTGGTAATGTAGACCTGCACAGGGTGGGTGGGGTGGAGCGGCTGGTGGTGGTGGAGGATGAAGACGTATCTGCCCAAAGCCTGGACACGGTGGAGTCCACCGCAGCGTTCTGAGTAGAAGGATGAGAGCGATGTTCAATGCTACATGTTTTCTTTCCTGAACCGCCGATGTTTCCAATCACGAATCTCAGTCATGAGATTTGAACATCATGGAGGAGTTCAAAAGTGTCAAACTGGGCCGGTCTCCATTTTATGAGTCCAGAGACCGAGGATAAAACTACAAGTCCCTGGTTCAGATTTGACTCGTCTGAATCCAAACACAGCAGCGTTCTTCCACCAGGCCAGATGAGTTGATCATGATAACAAGATGTCTTCATGCTACTACAACACACAAACTCATCACCAGAAAAGACTTCATGGTGGAACAACAAATCTCCTCCCAATGGGAAAAACATTGAGTTGAACAATCAACTTTTCCATGATGACATGGAGAGCTTGGCAGCAGCAGCAGGCTTCCATTGGGGGCTGATATGCCAGCTCCACTGAGCCTTCTTTGGAATGGTTTCACCTGGAGTGATGCTGTCATTGAGACCTTTTATCTGGAACAACACCACCTGCATGGAGACTGAGGACTTCAACAGATGCAGATGTTGACCCAGAATAAATCTAAATATTCCAGATGTGTTAAATCAATCCAGCAGCAGTGGTGGGAGCGTCGTAAACTCACTCACTCAGCAGCCGTCAGCCTCCGTACCTGCACGGAGTCCAGCCTGATGTGGTCTCTGTTGTCTGCTCCCAGAGGTGGTCTGTCACCTCTGAACCAGGGGGCTCATCTCTCTGGTGGGAGGTCAGTGGAGGAGCTGCAGCGGGGGAGGCCAGGATGGGCTCCTGTAGGAGGAGCTCTGGCCCTCCTTCAGCACCAGCCAGTTGGAGGGAGTTTGGAAACGTGAGGGGACACAAGAGGAGCGGATCAGAACCCTTTTAACAAGAGCGCTGAGGGGACACAGGAGGAGCTACAGGGGGAGGGAAGGTGGATCAGAACCGTTCTAACAAGAGCGCTGAGGGGACACAGGAGGAGATACAGGGGGAGGGAAGGTGGATCAGAACCGTTCTAACAAGAGCGCTGAGGGGACACAGGAGGAGCTACAGGGGGAGGGAAGGTGGATCAGAACCCTTCTAACAAGAGCGCTGAGGGGACACAGGAGGAGCTACAGGGGGAGGGAAGGTGGATCAGAACCCTTCTAACAAGAGCGCTGAGGGGACACAGGAGGAGCTACAGGGGGAGGGAAGGTGGATCAGAACCGTTCTAACAAGAGCACTGAGGGGACACAGGAGGAGCTACAGGGGGAGGGAAGGTGGATCAGAACCCTTCTAACAAGAGCGCTGAGGGGACACAGGAGGAGCTACAGGGGGAGGGAAGGTGGATCAGAACCCTTCTAACAAGAGCGCTGAGGGGACACAGGAGGAGCTACAGGGGGAGGGAAGGTGGATCAGAACCCTTCTAACAAGAGCGCTGTCCCACTAATGTTCCTCACAAGAACCCACCTGTCAAGGGGGAACCGTCCATGGGTGCTGATGCAGCAGACTGAAGGTTCAACGTAGTCCATGCTGAACTGGTCTTGAGGCACCAGGTGGACTTTGTGCTAAAAACAGCAGCAAAAAACAAACAAACACAAAAAAGGGGAGAATTTTAACAAAAGTATGCAAATGAGCTGAAGATCAAAATAGAAAAAGTAAATCAAGGTTTTTTTTTTCAAATGATTGCCAGCTATTTAGCTCAGAGAAGGACAAATGTCAATCAAGATGTCAGAATGAAACGATCCCACTGGCTTCTGGTCAAGGGAACCATGGAGATGCTAACTTCCTGTTGGACTATCAGGGTGTCTCATCCCTGACATGCTAACTTCCTGTTGGACTATCAGGGTGTCTCATCCCCGACATGCTAACTTCCTTTTGGACGAGAAGCGTGTCTCATCCCTGACATGCTAACTTCCTGTTGGACTATCAGGTGTCTCATCCCTGACATGCTAACTTCCTGTTGGACTATAAAGCCTGATTTAAGCCTGATTTATGCTTCTGTGTCGAGTAGTATTCGTACCTACGCCGAAGCCTTAAACGCGCCTCCAAAATATCCTGCCTCCGCATCGCGTCGCCGCGGGGTGACGTCAACGTCGAGGACTGTAATTGGTCCGCTCAAAACGTCATTTCCGGTTCAGTCGCAGCACAACAACACCGCCATTTTCAAAGTTTCTGAGGTGAAAGCGTCAAGAAAAAATGGACCAAGACGAAGAAAGGATTATTCGCGGCACTACAAAGACTGACAAATGGCCAACAATTGTTGTCTGTGACCGGAAGAAAACCAAGGAATCCGACAAGAGCCCGTAAACAATACAAAGACAAAGCCACACCCCCTAGCGGCTTGGCGGTGAATTGCAGAGCAACGCGTTCCCTCGACTCAGAATAAACCAGGCTTTCCAGTCGCACCTGTTTTACGCCCCCGTGCCAGATAAGGACCCCCATCGGGCTGTGCCACTCTGGAGGGAGCGCGTCTCACAGTCAGTCAGCGGAACCATGCGGATCCGGACCGGGGCTGTGGGAAGGAGCGCCAATTGTATCGGGTTGTTGTTTTCTGGACTGCAGCAGAACAGGAGCAGCCGGGACTGGAATGTAGAAGTAGGTTATCTTGAAGTTGACTCAGTTATGGTGAACGATATTGTGGTTCAACACTTTAATGAGCTTGAAGGCAAACATATTTCATGAGGAAACAACGCCGGAATTGGACGGATTTCAGCGGCACACAACAACGTATCCGATACACCTCATTGGAAACCTGGTGGTCTAAGACTAAGAAACACCAGTCACCATGAAGAAAGGAACTTTTAGCTGAGTACTCATGTTCTTTTCTGCAGGTTGAATGTGGCATTTGTTGGACAGAAGCGTCTCATCTCAACAAAAGCACCTCTTCAGTGCTGAGGCATGATGGGGCCAGGCATGAGAATGAAGTCCCAGATCCACCAGGATGAACTCAGGTATACAGACACTCTCCAACTGACTCACAGTTGCTTCATTGATCATTAATTCCTATTCATTTCTTCTCTCCTTCATCTTGAACCATCCAGCTTCCAGGAAGCAGATGCTGGATGAGGCTCTGCTGAATTTCATCCTGAAGGACTGCCAGCCCCTCAGCACTGTTGAGAGGGAAGGGTTCAGGGAACTGGTTCAGGTCCTTGAGCCTCATATGTTTGCCAACCAGAAAGGTTTGTGTGGAAATGATCTAAAGCAGTCGTTGATATCTCCAGTTTATTTCATCTCTAATTTCAATGTATTGATTTACTCTGGGTGTCATTTTCAGACCATCAAACAAACGGTGGCTAAAAAGTACCAGGAGGAACGGGAAGGAGTGAAAAAGGAAGTCCAGCTGCCATGTGGACATCTGTGGACATGGAGGCTCCCTTGGCTCTGACCTGTCACTGCATTAGTGAGAATGAATGTGTTGGGAGTGCAAGACTTTCCACAAAGTCACCCTGCATCATTTTGAGGTTCGTAGCAACTCTCACTACATCACTGTAGCATCACTTCTTAGGTTCGTAGCAACTCTCACTACATCACTGTAGCATCATTTTGAGGATCGTAGCAACTCTCACCACATCACTGTAGCATCATTTTGAGGATAGTAGCAACTCTCACCACATCACTGTAGCATCATTTCTTAGGTTTGTAGCAACTCTCATTATATCACTGTAGCATCATTTTGAAGTTCGTAGCAACTCTCACCACATCACTGTAGCATCATTTCTTAGGTAAATAGCAACCCTCATTATATCACTGGAGCATCATTTTGCGGTTCGTAGCAACTCTCACTACATCACTGTAGCATCACTTCTTAGGTTTTTCGCAATTCTCATTACATCACTTTAGCATCATTTTGAAGATCGTAGCAACTCTCACTACATCACTGTTGCATTATTTTGAGGATAGTAGCAACTCTCACGACATTACTTTAGCATCATTTTGAGATTCGTAGCAACTCTCATTACATCACTGTAGCATCATTTTGAGGTTCGTAGCAACTCTCACCACATCACTGTAGCATCATTTCTTAGGTAAATAGCAACCCTCATTACATAACTGTAGCATCATTTTGAGGTTCGTAGCAACTCTCACTACATCACTGTCGCATCATTTTGAGATTCGTAGCAACTCTCACCACATCACTGTAGCATCATTTTGAGGTTCGTAGCAACTCTCACCACATCACTGTAGCATCATTTCTTAGGTAAATAGCAACCCTCATTACATCACTGTAGTATCATTTTGAGGTTCGTAGCAACTCTCACCACATCACTGTAGCATCATTTCTTAGGTTCGTAGCAACTCTCACTACATCACTGTCGCATCATTTTGAGATTCGTAGCAACTCTCACCACATCACTGTAGCATCATTTTGAGGTTCGTAGCAACTCTCACCACATCACTGTAGCATCATTTCTTCGGTAAATAGCAACCCTCATTACATCACTGTAGCATCATTTTGTGGTTCGTAGCAACTCTCACCACATCACTGTAGCATCATTTTGAGGTTCGTAGCAACTCTCACTACATCATTGTAGCATCATTTCTTCGGGAAGTAGCAACTCTCATTACACCGCTTTAGCATTATTTTGAAATTACTATCAACTCTCACCACATCACTGTAGCATCACTTCTTAGGTTTGTAGCAACTCTCATTACATCACTTTAGCATCATTTTGAGATTCGTAGCAACTCTCACGACATTCCTGTAGCATGATTTTGAGATTGGTAGCAACTCTCATTACATCACTGTTGCATCACTTCTTAGGTTCGTAGCAACTCTCACTACATCACTGTCGCATCATTTTGAGATTCGTAGCAACTCTCACCACATCACTGTAGCATCATTTTGAGGTTCGTAGCAACTCTCACCACATCACTGTAGCATCATTTCTTAGGTTTGTAGCAACTCTCATTATATCACTGTAGCATCATTTTGTAGTTCGTAGCAACTCTCACCACATCACTGTAGCATCATTTCTTAGGTAAATAGCAACCCTCATTATATCACTGGAGCATCATTTTGCGGTTCGTAGCAACTCTCACTACATCACTGTAGCATCACTTCTTAGGTTTTTCGCAATTCTCATTACATCACTTTAGCATCATTTTGAAGATCGTAGCAACTCTCACTACATCACTGTTGCATTATTTTGAGGTTCGTAGCAACTCTCACGACATTACTTTAGCATCATTTTGAGATTCGTAGCAACTCTCATTACATCACTGTAGCATCATTTTGAGGTTCGTAGCAACTCTCACCACATCACTGTAGCATCATTTCTTCGGTAAATAGCAACCCTCATTACATCACTGTAGCATCATTTTGAGGTTCGTAGCAACTCTCACTACATCACTGTCGAGTCATTTCTTTTCGGGAAGTAGCAACTCTCATTACACCGCTTTAGCATTATTTTGAAATTACTATCAACTCTCACTACATCACTGTAGCATCACTTCTTAGGTTTGTCGCAACTCTCATTACATCACTTTAGCATCATTTTGAGGATCGTAGCAACTCTCACGACATCACTGTCGCATCATTTTGAGGTTCGTAGCAACTCTCACCACATCACTGTAGCATCATTTCTTAGGTTTGTAGCAACTCTCATTACATCACTTTAGAATCGTTTTGAGGATTGTAGCAACTCACTACCACATCACTGTAGCATCATTTTTTAGGAAAGTAGCAACTCTCATTGCATCACTTTAGCGTGATTTTGAAATTACGATCAACTCTCACCACATCACTGTAGCATCATTTCTTAGGTAAATAGCAACTCTCACCACATCACTGTAGCATCATTTTGAGGTTCGTAGCAACTCTCACCACATCACTGTAGCATCATTTCTTAGGTAAATAGCAACTCTCACCACATCACTGTAGCATCATTTCTTAGGTAAATAGCAACCCTCATTACATCACTGTAGCATCATTTTGAGGTTCGTAGCAACTCTCACTACATCATTGTAGCATCATTTCTTAGGGAAGTAGCAACTCTCATTACACCGCTTTAGCATTATTTTGAAATTACTATCAACTCTCACCACATCACTGTAGCATCACTTCTTAGGTTTGTAGCAACTCTCATTACATCACTTTAGCATCATTTTGAGATTCGTAGCAACTCTCACGACATTCCTGTAGCATGATTTTGAGATTGGTAGCAACTCTCATTACATCACTGTTGCATCACTTCTTAGGTTCGTAGCAACTCTCACTACATCACTGTCGCATCATTTTGAGATTCGTAGCAACTCTCACCACATCACTGTAGCATCATTTTGAGGTTCGTAGCAACTCTCACCACATCACTGTAGCATCATTTCTTAGGTTTGTAGCAACTCTCATTATATCACTGTAGCATCATTTTGTAGTTCGTAGCAACTCTCACCACATCACTGTGGCATCATTTCTTAGGTAAATAGCAACCCTCATTATATCACTGGAGCATCATTTTGCGGTTCGTAGCAACTCTCACTACATCACTGTAGCATCACTTCTTAGGTTTTTCGCAATTCTCATTACATCACTTTAGCATCATTTTGAAGAGCGTAGCAACTCTCACTACATCACTGTTGCATTATTTTGAGGTTCGTAGCAACTCTCACGACATTTCTTTAGCATCATTTTGAGATTCGTAGCAACTCTCATTACATCACTGTAGCATCATTTTGAGGTTCGTAGCAACTCTCACCACATCACTGTAGCATCACTTCTTAGGTTTGTAGCAACTCTCATTACATCACTTTAGCATCATTTTGAGATTCGTAGCAACTCTCACGACATTACTGTAGCATCATTTTGAGATTAGTAGCAACTCTCATTACATCACTGTAGCATCACTTCTTAGGTAAATAGCAACCCTCATTACATCACTGTAGCATCATTTTGAGATTCGTAGCAACACTCACCACATCACTGTAGCATCATTTCTTAGGTAAATAGCAACCCTCATTACATCACTGTAGCATCATTTTGCGGTTCGTACCAACTCTCACCACATCACTGTAGTATCATTTTGAGATTCGTAGCAACTCTCACCACATCACTGTAGCATCATTTCTTTCGGTAAATAGCAACCCTCATTACATCACTGTAGCATCATTTTGAGGTTCGTAGCAACTCTCACCACATCACTGTAGCATCATTTCTTAGGTAAATAGCAACCCTCATTACGTCACTGTAGCATCATTTTGTGGTTCGTAGCAACTCTCACCACATCACTGTAGCATCATTTTGAGGTTCGTACCAACTCTCACTACATCATTGTAGCATCATTTCTTAGGGAAGTAGCAACTCTCATTACACCGCTTTAGCATTATTTTGAAATTACTATCAACTCTCACCACATCACTGTAGCATCACTTCTTAGGTTTGTAGCAACTCTCATTACATCACTTTAGCATCATTTTGAGATTCATAGCAACTCTCACGACATTCCTGTAGCATGATTTTGAGATTAGTAGCAACTCTCATTACATCACTGTAGCATCACTTCTTAGGTTCGTAGCAACTCTCACTACATCACTGTCGCATCATTTTGAGATTCGTAGCAACTCTCACCACATCACTGTAGCATCATTTTGAGGTTCTTAGCAACTCTCACCACATCACTGTAGCATCATTTTTTAGGTTTGTAGCAACTCTCATTATATCACTGTAGCATCATTTTGTAGTTCGTAGCAACTCTCACCACATCACTGTAGCATCATTTCTTAGGTAAATAGCAACCCTCATTTTTTCACTGGAGCATCATTTTGCGGTTCGTAGCAACTCTCACTACATCACTGTAGCATCACTTCTTAGGTTTTTCGCAATTCTCATTACATCACTTTAGCATCATTTTGAAGATCGTAGCAACTCTCACTACATCACTGTTGCATTATTTTGAGGTTCGTAGCAACTCTCACGACATTACTTTAGCATCATTTTGAGATTCGTAGCAACTCTCATTACATCACTGTAGCATCATTTTGAGGTTCGTAGCAACTCTCACCACATCACTGTAGCATCATTTCTTCGGTAAATAGCAACCCTCATTACATCACTGTAGCATCATTTTGAGGTTCGTAGCAACTCTCACTACATCACTGTCGAGTCATTTCTTTTCGGGAAGTAGCAACTCTCATTACACCGCTTTAGCATTATTTTGAAATTACTATCAACTCTCACTACATCACTGTAGCATCACTTCTTAGGTTTGTCGCAACTCTCATTACATCACTTTAGCATCATTTTGAGGATCGTAGCAACTCTCACGACATCACTGTCGCATCATTTTGAGGTTCGTAGCAACTCTCACCACATCACTGTAGCATCATTTCTTAGGTTTGTAGCAACTCTCATTACATCACTTTAGAATCGTTTTGAGGATTGTAGCAACTCACTACCACATCACTGTAGCATCATTTTTTAGGAAAGTAGCAACTCTCATTGCATCACTTTAGCGTGATTTTGAAATTACGATCAACTCTCACCACATCACTGTAGCATCATTTCTTAGGTAAATAGCAACTCTCACCACATCACTGTAGCATCATTTTGAGGTTCGTAGCAACTCTCACCACATCACTGTAGCATCATTTCTTAGGTAAATAGCAACTCTCACCACATCACTGTAGCATCATTTCTTAGGTAAATAGCAACCCTCATTACATCACTGTAGCATCATTTTGAGGTTCGTAGCAACTCTCACTACATCATTGTAGCATCATTTCTTAGGGAAGTAGCAACTCTCATTACACCGCTTTAGCATTATTTTGAAATTACTATCAACTCTCACCACATCACTGTAGCATCACTTCTTAGGTTTGTAGCAACTCTCATTACATCACTTTAGCATCATTTTGAGATTCGTAGCAACTCCCACGAAATTACTGTTGCATGATTTTGAGATGAGTAGCAACTCTCATTACATCACTGTTGCATCACTTCTTAGGTTCGTCGCAACTCTCACTACATCACTGTCGCATCATTTTGAGATTCATAGCAACTCTCACCACATCACTGTAGCATCATTTTGAGGTTCGTAGCAACTCTCACCACATCACTGTAGCATCACTTCTTAGGTTTGTAGCAACTCTCATAACATCACTTTAGCAACATTTTGAGATTCGTAGCAACTCTCACGACATTACTGTACCATGATTTTGAGATTAGTAGCAACTCTCATTACATCACTGTAGCATCACTTCTTAGGTTCGTAGCAACTCTCACTACATCACTGTCGCATCATTTTGAGATTCGTAGCAACTCTCACCACATCACTGTAGCATCATTTTGAGGTTCGTAGCAACTCTCACCACATCACTGTGGCATCATTTCTTAGGTAAATAGCAACCCTCATTACATCACTGTACCATCATTTTGAGGTTCGTAGCAACTCTCACTACATCACTGTCGCATCATTTCTTAGGGAAGTAGCAACTCTCATTACACCGCTTTAGCATTATTTTGAAATTACTATCAACTCTCACCACATCACTGTAGCATCACTTCTTAGGTTCGTAGCAACTCTCACTACATCACTGTCGCATCATTTTGAGATTCGTAGCAACTCTCACCACATCACTGTAGCATCATTTTGAGGTTCGTAGCAACTCTCACCACATCACTGTAGCATCATTTCTTAGGTTTGTAGCAACTCTCATTACATCACTTTAGAATCGTTTTGAGGATTGTAGCAACTCACTACCACATCACTGTAGCATCATTTTTTTAGGAAAGTAGCAACTCTCATTGCATCACTTTAGCGTGATTTTGAAATTACGATCAACTCTCACCACATCACTGTAGCATCATTTCTTAGGTAAATAGCAACTCTCACCACATCACTGTAGCATCATTTTGAGGTTCGTAGCAACTCTCACCACATCACTGTAGCATCATTTCTTCGGTAAGTAGCAACTCTCATTACATCACTGTTGCATCATTTTGAGGTTCGTAGCAACTCTCAGCACATGACTGTAGCATCATTTCTGAGGTTTGTCGCAACTCTCATTACATCACTCTAGCATCATTTGGACATTTGTAGCAACTCTCATTACATCCCTGTAGCATCATTTCTTAGGTTTGTAGCAAATCTCACCACATCACTGTAGCATCATTTTGAGGTTCGTAGCAACTCTCACCACATCACTGTAGCATCATTTTGAAGTTCTTAGCAACTCTCACCACATCACTGTAGCATCATTTCTTAGGTAAATAGCAACCCTCATGATATCACTGGAGCATCATTTTGCAGTTCGTAGCAACTCTCACTACATCACTGTAGCATCACTTCTTAGGTTTGTCGCAACTCTCATTACATCACTTTAGCATCATTTTGAGGATCGTAGCAACTCTCACTACATCACTGTGGCATCATTTTGAGATTCGTAGCAACTCTCACCACATCACTGTAGCATCATTTTGAAGTTCGTAGCAACTCTCACCACATCACTGTAGCATCATTTCTTAGGTTTGTAGCAACTCTCATTATATCACTGTAGCATCATTTTGAAGTTCGTAGCAACTCTCACCACATCACTGTAGCATCATTTTGAGGTTCGTAGCAACTCTCACCACATCACTGTAGCATCATTTTGAAGTTCGTAGCAACTCTCACCACATCACTGTAGCATCATTTCTTAGGTAAATAGCAACCCTCATGATATCACTGGAGCATCATTTTGCGGTTCGTAGCAACTCTCACTACATCACTGTAGCATCACTTCTTAGGTTTGTCGCAACTCTCATTACATCACTTTAGCATCATTTTGAGGATCGTAGCAACTCTCACTACATCACTGTGGCATCATTTTGAGATTCGTAGCAACTCTCACCACATCACTGTAGCATCATTTTGAAGTTCGTAGCAACTCTCACCACATCACTGTAGCATCATTTCTTAGGTTTGTAGCAACTCTCATTATATCACTGTAGCATCATTTTGAAGTTCGTAGCAACTCTCACCACATCACTGTAGCATCATTTCTTAGGTAAATAGCAACCCTCATTATATCACTGGAGCATCATTTTGCGGTTCGTAGCAACTCTCACTACATCACTGTAGCATCATTTCTTAGGGAAGTAGCAACTCTCATTACATCACTGTTGTATTATTTTGAGGAGAGTAGCAACTCTCACGACATTACTTTAGCATCATTTTGAGATTCGTAGCAACTCTCATTACATCACTGTAGCATCATTTTGAGGTTCGTAGCAACTCTCACCACATCACTGTGGCATCATTTCTTAGGTAAATAGCAACCCTCATTACATCACTGTACCATCATTTTGAGGTTCGTAGCAACTCTCACCACATCACTGTCGCATCATTTCTTAGGGAAGTAGCAACTCTCATTACACCTCTTTAACATTATTTTGAAATTACTATCAACTCTCACTACATCACTGTAGCATCACTTCTTAGGTTTGTCGCAACTCTCATTACATCACTTTAGCATCATTTTGAGGATCGTAGCAACTCTCACGACATCACTGTCGCATCATTTTGAGATTCGTAGCAACTCTCATTACATGACTGTAGCATCATTTCTTAGGAAAGTAGCAACTCTCATTGCATCACTTTAGCGTGATTTTGAAATTACTATCAACTCTCACCACATCACTGTCGCATCATTTCTTAGGTAAATAGCAACTCTCACCACATCACTGTAGCATCATTTCTTAGGTAAATAGCAACCCTCATTACATCACTGTAGCATCATTTTGAGGTTCGTAGCAACTCTCACTACATCATTGTAGCATCATTTCTTAGGGAAGTAGCAACTCTCATTACACCGCTTTAGCATTATTTTGAAATTACTATCAACTCTCACCACATCACTGGAGCATCACTTCTTAGGTTTGTAGCAACTCTCATTACATCACTTTAGCATCATTTTGAGATTCGTAGCAACTCTCACGACATTACTGTAGCATGATTTTGAGGTTCGTAGCAACTCTCACCACATCACTGTAGTATCATTTCTTAGGTAAATAGCAACTCTCACCACATCACTGTAGCATCATTTCTTAGGTAAATAGCAACCCTCATTACATCACTGTAGCATCATTTTGAGGTTCGTAGCAACTCTCACCACATCACTGTGGCATCATTTCTTAGGTATATAGCAACCCTCATTACATCACTGTAGCATCATTTCTTAGGTAAATAGCAACTCTCACCACATCACTGTAGCATCATTTCTTAGGTAAATAGCAACCCTAATTATATCACTGGAGCATCATTTTGCGGTTCGTAGCAACTCTCACTACATCACTGTAGCATCACTTCTTAGGTTTGTCGCAATTCTCATGACATCACTTTAGCATCATTTTGAAGATCGTAGCAACTCTCACTACATCACTGTTGCATTATTTTGAGGATAGTAGCAACTCTCACGACATTACTTTAGCATCATTTTGAGATTCGTAGCAACTCTCATTACATCACTGTATCATCATTTTGAGGTTCGTAGCAACTCTCACCACATCACTGTAGCATCATTTCTTAGGTAAATAGCAACCCTCATTACATCACTGTAGCATCATTTTGAGGTTCGTAGCAACTCTCACTACATCACTGTCGAGTCATTTCTTTTCGGGAAGTATCAACTCTCATTACACCGCTTTAGCATTATTTTGAAATTACTATCAACTCTCACCACATCACTGTAGCATCACTTCTTAGGTTTGTAGCAACTCTCATAACATCACTTTAGCAACATTTTGAGATTCGTAGCAACTCTCACGACATTACTGTAGCATGATTTTGAGATTAGTAGCAACTCTCATTACATCACTGTAGCATCACTTCTTAGGTCCGTAGCAACTCTCACTACATCACTGTCGCATCATTTTGAGATTCGTAGCAACTCTCACCACATCACTGTAGCATCATTTTGAGGTTCGTAGCAACTCTCACCACATCACTGTGGCATCATTTCTTAGGTAAATAGCAACCCTCATTACATCACTGTACCATCATTTTGAGGTTCGTAGCAACTCTCACTACATCACTGTCGCATCATTTCTTAGGGAAGTAGCAACTCTCATTACACCGCTTTAGCATTATTTTGAAATTACTATCAACTCTCACCACATCACTGTAGCATCACTTCTTAGGTTCGTAGCAACTCTCACTACATCACTGTCGCATCATTTTGAGATTCGTAGCAACTCTCACCACATCACTGTAGCATCATTTTGAGGTTCGTAGCAACTCTCACCACATCACTGTAGCATCATTTCTTAGGTTTGTAGCAACTCTCATTACATCACTTTAGAATCGTTTTGAGGATTGTAGCACCTCACTACCACATCACTGTAGCATCATTTTTTAGGAAAGTAGCAACTCTCATTGCATCATTTTAGAATCGTTTTGAGGATTGTAGCACCTCACTACCACATCACTGTAGCATCATTTTGAGGTTCGTAGCAACTCTCACCACATCACTGGAGCATCATTTCTTCGGTAAGTAGCAACTCTCATTACATCACTGTTGCATCATTTTGAGGTTCGTAGCAACTCTCAGCACATGACTGTAGCATCATTTCTGAGGTTTGTCGCAACTCTCATTACATCACTCTAGCATCATTTGGACATTTGTAGCAACTCTCATTACATCCCTGTAGCATCATTTCTTAGGTTTGTAGCAAATCTCACCACATCACTGTAGCATCATTTTGAGGTTCGTAGCAACTCTCACCACATCACTGTAGCATCATTTTGAAGTTCATAGCAACTCTCACCACATCACTGTAGCATCATTTCTTAGGTAAATAGCAACCCTCATGATATCACTGGAGCATCATTTTGCGGTTCGTAGCAACTCTCACCCATCACTGTAGCATCATTTCTTAGGTAAATAGCAACCCTCATTACATCACTGTAGCATCATTTTGAGGTTCGTAGCAACTCTCACTACATCATTGTAGCATCATTTCTTAGGGAAGTAGCAACTCTCATTACACCGCTTTAGCATTATTTTGAAATTACTATCAACTCTCACCACATCACTGTAGCATCACTTCTTAGGTTTGTAGCAACTCTCATGACATCACTTTAGCATCATTTTGAGATTCGTAGCAACTCTCACGACATTACTTTAGCATCATTTTGAGATTAGTAGCAACTCTCATTACATCACTGTAGCATCACTTCTTAGGTTCGTAGCAACTCTCACTACATCACTGTCGCATCATTTTGAGATTCGTAGCAACTCTCACCACATCACTGTAGCATCATTTTGAGGTTCGTAGCAACTCTCACCACATCACTGTGGCATCATTTCTTAGGTAAATAGCAACCCTCATTACATCACTGTAGCATCATTTTGAAGTTCGTAGCAACTCTCACTACATCACTGTCGCATCATTTCTTTGGGAAGTAGCAACTCTCATTACACCGCTTTAGCATTATTTTGAAATTACTATCAACTCTCACTACATCACTGTAGCATCACTTCTTAGGTTAGTCGCAACTCTCTTTACATCACTTTAGCATCATTTTGAGGATCGTAGCAACTCTCCCGACATCACTGTCGCATCATTTTGAGGTTCGTAGCAACTCTCACCACATCACTGTCGCATCATTTTGAGGATCGTAGCAACTCTCCCGACATCACTGTCGCATCATTTTGAGGTTCGTAGCAACTCTCACCACATCACTGTAGCATCATTTCTTAGGTTTGTAGCAACTCTCATTACATCACTTTAGAATCGTTTTGAGGATTGTAGCAACTCACTACCACATCACTGTAGCATAATTTTTTAGGAAAGTAGCAACTCTCATTGCATCACTTTAGCGTGATTTTGAAATTACGATCAACTCTCACCACATCACTGTAGCATCATTTCTTAGGTAAATAGCAACTCTCACCACATCACTGTAGCATCATTTTGAGGTTCGTAGCAACTCTCACCACATCACTGTAGCATCATTTCTGAGGTAAATAGCAACTCTCACCACATCACTGTAGCATCATTTCTTAGGTAAACAGCAACCCTCATTACATCACTGGAGCATCATTTTGCGGTTCGTAGCAACTCTCACTACATCACTGTAGCATCACTTCTTAGGTTTGTCGCAATTCTCATTACATCACTTTAGCATCATTTTGAAGATCGTAGCAACTCTCACTACATCACTGTTGCATTATTTTGAGGATAGTAGCAACTCTCACGACATTACTTTAGCATCATTTTGAGATTCGTAGCAACTCTCATTACATCACTGTATCATCATTTTGAGGTTCGTAGCAACTCTCACCACATCACTGTAGCATCATTTCTTAGGTAAATAGCAACCCTCATTACATCACTGTAGCATCATTTTGAGGTTCGTAGCAACTCTCACTACATCACTGTCGAGTCATTTCTTTTCGGGAAGTATCAACTCTCATTACACCGCTTTAGCATTATTTTGAAATTACTATCAACTCTCACCACATCACTGTAGCATCACTTCTTAGGTTTGTAGCAACTCTCATAACATCACTTTAGCAACATTTTGAGATACGTAGCAACTCTCACGACATTACTGTAGCATGATTTTGAGATTAGTAGCAACTCTCATTACATCACTGTAGCATCACTTCTTAGGTCCGTAGCAACTCTCACTACATCACTGTCGCATCATTTTGAGATTCGTAGCAACTCTCACCACATCACTGTAGCATCATTTTGAGGTTCGTAGCAACTCTCACCACATCACTGTGGCATCATTTCTTAGGTAAATAGCAACCCTCATTACATCACTGTACCATCATTTTGAGGTTCGTAGCAACTCTCACTACATCACTGTCGCATCATTTCTTAGGGAAGTAGCAACTCTCATTACACCGCTTTAGCATTATTTTGAAATTACTATCAACTCTCACCACATCACTGTAGCATCACTTCTTAGGTTCGTAGCAACTCTCACTACATCACTGTCGCATCATTTTGAGATTCGTAGCAACTCTCACCACATCACTGTAGCATAATTTTTTAGGAAAGTAGCAACTCTCATTGCATCACTTTAGCGTGATTTTGAAATTACGATCAACTCTCACCACATCACTGTAGCATCATTTCTTAGGTAAATAGCAACTCTCACCACATCACTGTAGCATCATTTTGAGGTTCGTAGCAACTCTCACCACATCACTGTAGCATCATTTCTGAGGTAAATAGCAACTCTCACCACATCACTGTAGCATCATTTCTTAGGTAAACAGCAACCCTCATTACATCACTGTAGCATCATTTTGAGGTTCGTAGCAACTCTCACTACATCATTGTAGCATCATTTCTTAGGTAAGTAGCAACTCTCATTACACCGCTTTAGCATTATTTTGAAATTCGTAGCAACACTCACCACATCACTGTAGCATCATTTCTTAGGTAAGTAGCAACTCTCATTACATCACTTTAGCATCATTTTGAGATTCGTAGCAACTCTCACGAAATTACTGTTGCATGATTTTGAGATGAGTAGCAACTCTCATTACATCACTGTTGCATCACTTCTTTGGTTCGTCGCAACTCTCACTACATCACTGTCGCATCATTTTGAGATTCATAGCAACTCTCACTACATCACTGTAGCATCACTTCTTAGGTTTGTCGCAATTCTCATTACATCACTTTAGCATCATTTTGAAGATCGTAGCAACTCTCACTACATCACTGTTGCATTATTTTGAGGATAGTAGCAACTCTCACGACATTACTTTAGCATCATTTTGAGATTCATAGCAACTCTCACTACATCACTGTAGCATCACTTCTTAGGTTTGTCGCAATTCTCATTACATCACTTTAGCATCATTTTGAAGATCGTAGCAACTCTCACTACATCACTGTTGCATTATTTTAAGGATAGTAGCAACTCTCACGACATTACTTTAGCATCATTTTGAGATTCGTAGCAACTCTCATTACATCACTGTATCATCATTTTGAGGTTCGTAGCAACTCTCACCACATCACTGTAGCATCATTTCTTAGGTAAATAGCAACCCTCATTACATCACTGTAGCATCATTTTGAGGTTCGTAGCAACTCTCACTACATCACTGTCGAGTCATTTCTTTTCGGGAAGTATCAACTCTCATTACACCGCTTTAGCATTATTTTGAAATTACTATCAACTCTCACCACATCACTGTAGCATCACTTCTTAGGTTTGTAGCAACTCTCATAACATCACTTTAGCAACATTTTGAGATTCGTAGCAACTCTCACGACATTACTGTAGCATGATTTTGAGATTAGTAGCAACTCTCATTACATCACTGTAGCATCACTTCTTAGGTCCGGAGCAACTCTCACTACATCACTGTCGCATCATTTTGAGATTCGTAGCAACTCTCACCACATCACTGTAGCATCATTTTGAGGTTCGTAGCAACTCTCACCACATCACTGTGGCATCATTTCTTAGGTAAATAGCAACCCTCATTACATCACTGTACCATCATTTTGAGGTTCGTAGCAACTCTCACTACATCACTGTCGCATCATTTCTTAGGGAAGTAGCAACTCTCATTACACCGCTTTAGCATTATTTTGAAATTACTATCAACTCTCACCACATCACTGTAGCATCACTTCTTAGGTTCGTAGCAACTCTCACTACATCACTGTCGCATCATTTTGAGATTCGTAGCAACTCTCACCACATCACTGTAGCATCATTTTGAGGTTCGTAGCAACTCTCACCACATCACTGTAGCATCATTTCTTAGGTTTGTAGCAACTCTCATTACATCACTTTAGAATCGTTTTGAGGATTGTAGCACCTCACTACCACATCACTGTAGCATCATTTTTTAGGAAAGTAGCAACTCTCATTGCATCATTTTAGAATCGTTTTGAGGATTGTAGCACCTCACTACCACATCACTGTAGCATCATTTTGAGGTTCGTAGCAACTCTCACCACATCACTGGAGCATCATTTCTTCGGTAAGTAGCAACTCTCATTACATCACTGTTGCATCATTTTGAGGTTCGTAGCAACTCTCAGCACATGACTGTAGCATCATTTCTGAGGTTTGTCGCAACTCTCATTACATCACTCTAGCATCATTTGGACATTTGTAGCAACTCTCATTACATCCCTGTAGCATCATTTCTTAGGTTTGTAGCAAATCTCACCACATCACTGTAGCATCATTTTGAGGTTCGTAGCAACTCTCACCACATCACTGTAGCATCATTTTGAAGTTCATAGCAACTCTCACTACATCACTGTCGCATCATTTTGAGGATAGTCGCAACTCTCACGACATGACTGTAGCATTATTTTGAGGTTTTAAGCAACTCTCACAACATTACTGTAAGCATCATTTTGAGCATCGTAGCAACTCTCACTACATCACTGTACCATCATTTTGAGATTAGTCGCAACTCTCACTACATCACTGTCGCATCATTTCTTAGGTTAGTATCAACTCTCACAACATCACTGTCGCATCATTTCTTAGGTTAGTAGCAACTCTCACCACATCACTGTAGCATCATTTCTTTGGTAAATAGCAACCCTCATTACATCGCTGTAGCATCATTTTGCGACTGCAGCAACTCTCACTACATCACTGTAGCATCATTTCTTAGGTTAGTAGCATCTCCCATGACATCACTGTAGCATCATTTTGAGGTTTGTAGCAACTCTCACTACATTACTGGAAGCATCAGTTTGAGCATCGTACCAACTCTGCCTATATCACTGTAGCATCATTTCTTCGGTTAGAAGCAACTCTCATGACATCACTTTAGCATGATTTTGAAATTACTATCAACTCTCACCACAACACTGTCAGTATAATTTCTTAGGTTAGTAGCAACTGTCATAACATCACTGTAGCATCATTTTGAGGATCGTAGCAACTCTCATTACATCACTGTAGCATCATTTTGCGGTTCGTAGCAAACCTCACTACATCACTGTAGCATCATTTTGAGGAACGTAGCAACTCTCAATACATCATTGTCGCATCATTTTGAGGATAGTCGCAACTCTCACGACATTACTGTCGCATCATTTCTTAGGTTTGTAGCAAATCTCACTACATCACTCTAGCATCATTTTGAGATTCGTAGCAACTCTCATTGCATCACTGTAGCATCATTTTGCGGTTCGTAGCAAACCTCACTACATCATTGTAGCATCATTTCTTCGGGAAGTATCAACTGTCATTACACCACTTTCGCTTTATTTTGAAATTACTATCAACTCTCACCACAACACTGTCAGTATAATTTCTTAGGTTAGTAGCAACTGTCATAACATCACTGTAGCATCATTTTGAGGATCGTAGCAACTCTCACCACATCACTGTAGCATCATTTCTTAGGTTTGTAGCCACTCTCATTACATCACTTAAGCATCATTTGGACATTTGTAGCAACTCTCATTACATCACTGTCGCATCATTTTGAGGATAGTCGCAACTCTCACGACATTACTGGAGCATCATTTTGAGATTCCTAGCAACTGTCATTACATCACTGTACCATCATTTTGAGGATCGTAGCAACTCTCACGACATCACTTTAGCGTGATTTTGAAATTACTATCAACTCTCACTACATCACTGTTGCATCATTTTGACATTTGTAGCAACTCTTGTTATATAACTGTAGCATCATTTCTTAGGTTAGTAGCAACTCCCATGACATCACTGTAGCATCATTTTGAGATTCGTAGCAACTCTCACCACATCACTGTAGCATCATTTCTTAGGTAAGTAGAAATTCTCACTACATCACTTTTGCGTGATTTTGAAATTACTATCAACTCTCACCACATCACTGTCGCATCATTTTGATGTTCGTAGCAACTCTAACTACATTATTTTTGCATTATTTAAAGGTTCGTAGCAACTCTCACTACATTACTGTCAGCATCATTTTGAGTTTATTAGCAATTCTTCCGACATCACTGTCGCAATATTTTGAGGTTCGTAGCAACTTTTAATACATTACTGTCGCATTATTTTGAGGTTCGTAGCAACTCTTAGTACATGACTTTCAGCATCACTTTGAGGTTATTCGAAATGTTCACTCCATTACTGTTCGCATCATTTTGAGTTCATTAGCAATTCTTGCGACATCACTGTCACATCATTTTGAGATCATTAGCAATTCTTCTGACATCACTGTCGCATTATTTAAAGGTTCGTAGCAACTCTTACTACATAACTGTCAGCATCACTTTGAGGTTATTCGAAACGTTCACTCCATTACTGTTAGCACCATTTTGAGTTCATTAGCAATTCTTACTACATCACTGTCGCATCATTTTGAGATCATTAGCAATTCTTCTGATATCACTGTCGCATTATTTTGATGTTCGTAGCAACTCTTACTACATTACTGTTGCATTATTTAAAGGTTCGTAGCAACTCTTACTACATTACTGTTAGCATCACTGTGTTTATAGCAAATATCACTACATTACTGTTAGCATCATTTTGAGTTCATTTGCAATTCTTACGACATCACTGTCCCATCAGTTTAAGATCATTTACAATTCTTTTGACATCACTGTCGCATAATTTTGAGGTTCGAAGCAACTCTTTCTACTTTACTGTTGCATTATTTTAAGGTTCGTAGCAACCCTTACGACATGACTGTCATAATCACTTTGAGGTTTTTCGAAACACTGGCTACATTTCTGTCAGCATCATTTTGACTTTATTAGCAACTATCACTCCCTTACTGTTAGCATCGTTTTGAGTTCAATAGCAATTCTTCCGACATCACGGTCGCATCATTTTGAGATCTTTAGCAATTCTTCTGACATCACTATCGCATTATTTTGAGGTTCGTAGCAACTCATACTACATTACTGTCAGCATCACTTTGAGTTCATTAGCAACTATCACTACATTACGGTTAGCATCATTTTGAGGTTAGGAGCAACTCTTACTACATGACTGTCATTATCACTTTGAGGTTGTTCCAAACACTTACTCCATTACTGTAAGCATCACTGAGTTTATTAGGAACTATCACTACGTTACTTTTCGCATTGTTTTAAGTTCAGTAGCAATTCTTACTAAATCACTGTCAGCATAATTTTTAATTTACTCGCAAATCAAACCACATGACTGTCAGCATCACTTTGAGGTTATTCGAAACTTTCACTCCATTACGTTTAGCATCAATTTGAGTTCATTAGCAATTCTTACTACATCACTGTCGCATCATTTTGAGATCATTAGCGATTCTTCTGACATCACTGTCACATTATTTTGAGGTTCGTAGCAACTCTTATTACATTATTGTATCATTTTTTAAAGGTTCGTAGCAACTCTTACTACATTACTTTCAGCATCACTTTGAGTTTATTAGCAACTATCACTACATTACTGTTAGCATTATTTTGAGGTTCCTTGCAACTCTTACTACATGACTGTCAGCATCACTTTGATATTGTTTGAAACACTTACTACATTACTGTAAGCGTCACTGAGTTGATTAGCAATTATCACTACATTAGTGTTAGCATCATTTTGAGTTCATTAGCAATTCTTCCGACATGACTGTCGCAATATTTTGAGGTTCGTAGCCACTTTTACTACATTACTGTCGCATTATTTTGAGGTTCTTAACAACTCTTACTACATTAATGTTAGCATCATTTTGAGATCATTAGCAATTCTTCTGACATCACTGTCGCATTATTTTGAGATCTTTAGCAATTCTTCTGACATCACTGTCGCATTATTTTTTGGTTCGTAGCAACTCTTACTACATGACTGTCAGCATCACTTTGAGGTTGTTCAAAACTCTTACTACATTACTGTAAGCATCACTGAGTTTATAACAACTATCACTACATTACTGTTAGCATCAATTTGAGATCATTAACAATTCTTTTGACATCACTGTCGCATTACCTTTAGGTTCGAAGCAACACTTATTCCTTTACTGTTGCATTATTTTAAAGTTCGTAGCAACTCTTACTACATTACTGTCAGCATCACTTTGAGGTCATTCGCAACTATCACTACATTACGGTTAGCATCATTTTGAGTTCATTCGCAACTATCACTACATTACGGTTAGCATCATTTTGAGGTTAGTAGCAACTCTTAATACATTACTGTAAGCATCACTGAGTTTATTAGCAACTATGATTACGTTACTGTTAGCATCGTTTTGAGTTCAATAGCAATTCTTACGACATGACTGTCAGCATCATTTTTAATCTACTCGCAAATCAAACCACATGACTGTCAGCATCATTTTGAGGTTATTCGAAATTTTCACTCCATGACTGTTAGCATCATTTTGAGTTCATTAGCAATTCTTCCTACGTCACTGTCGCATCATTTTGAGATCTTTAGCAATTCTTCTGACATCACTGTCGCATTATTTTGAGGTTAGTGGCAACTCATACTACATGACTGTCAGCATCACTTTGAGGTTGTTCGAAACACTTACTACATTACTGTAAGCATCACTGAGTTTATTAGCAACTATCACTACATTACTGTTAGCATCATTTTGAGTTCATTAGCAATTCTTATGACATCACTGTCGTGATATTTTGAGGTTCGTAGCAACTTTTACTACATCACTGTCGCATTATTTTGAGGTTCGTTGCAACTTTTACTACATGACTGTCAGCATGACTATGAGGTTGTTCGAAACACTTACTACATTACTGTAAGCATCACTGAGTTGATTAGCAACTATCACTACATTACTGTTAGCATCATTTTGAGTTCATTAGCCATTCTTCTGACATCACTGTCGCAATATTTTGAGGTTCGTAGCAACTTTTACTACATTACTGTCGCATTATTTTGAGGTTCGTAGCAACTCTTACTACATGACTGTCAGCATCACTTTGAGGTTATTCGAAACTTTCAATCCATTACTGTTAGCATCATTTTGAGTTCATTAGCAATTCTTACTACATGACTGTCGAATGATTTTTGAGATCATTAGCAATTCTTCTGACATCACTGTCGCATTATTTTGATGTTCGTAGCAACTCTTACTACATGACTGTCATAATCACTTTGAGGTTGTTCGAAACACTTACTACATTACTGTCAGCATCAGTTTGAGTTCATTAGCAACTATCACTACATTACTGTTCGCATCATTTTTAGCTCATTAGCAATTCTTCCTACATCACTGTCGCATCATTTTGAGATCATTAGTGATTCTTCCAACATCACTGTCGCATTATTTTGAGGTTCGTAGAAACTCTTACTACATGACTTTCAGCATCACTTGGAGGTTATTCGAAACGTTCACTCCATTACTGTTTGCATCATTTTGAGTTCATTAGCAATTCTTACTAAATCACTGTCGCATTATTTTGAGATCTTTAGCAATTCTTCTGACATCACTGAAGCATTATTTTGATGTTTGTAGCAACTCTTATTACATGACTGTCAGCATCACTTTGAGGTTGTTCGAAACACTTACTACATTACTTTTAGCATCATCTTGAGTTCATTAGCAATTCTTACTAAATCAGTGTCGCATCATTTTGAGATCATTTGCAATTCTTCTGACATCACTGTCGCATTATTTTGAGGTTAGTGGCAACTCTTACTACATGACTGTCAACATCACTTTGAGGTTGTTCGAAACACTTACTACATTACTTTAAGCATCACTGAGTTTATTAGCAACTATCACTACATGACTGTTAGCATCATTTTGAGTTCATGAGCAATTCTTCCGACATCACTGTCGCAATATTTTGAGGTTTGTAGCAACTTTTACTACATTACTGTCGCATTATTTTGAGGTTCGTAGCAACTCTTACTACATGACCGTCAGCATCACTTTGAGGATATTCGAAACTTTCACTCCATTACTGTTCGCATCATTTTCAGTTCATTAGCAATTCTTACTACATGACTGTCGAATGATTTTTGAGATCATTAGCAATTCTTCTGACATCACTGTTGCATTATTTTGATGTTGGTAGCAACTCTTACTACATGACTGTCATAATCACTTTGAGGTTGTTCGAAACACTTACTACATTACTGTCAGCATCACTTTGAGTTCATTAGCAACTATCACTACATTACTGTTAGCATCATTTTGAGGTTAGTCGCAACTCTTAGTACATGCCTGTCAGCATCACTTTGAGGTTGTTCCAAACACTTACGACATTACTGTAAGCATCACTGAGTTTATTAGCAACTATCATTACGTTACTGTTAGCATCGTTTTGAGTTCAACAGCAATTCTTACGACATCACTGTCAGCATCATTTTTAATTTACTCGCAACTCAAACCACATGACTGGCAGCATCACTTTTAGGTTATTCGAAACTTTCACTCCATTACTGTTAGCATCATTTTGAGTTCAGTAGTAATTCTTACTACATCACTGTGACATCATTTTGAGATCATTAGCAATTCTTACTGAATCACATTTGCATCATTTTGAGATCTTTCGCAATTTTTCTGACATCACTGTGGCATTATTTTGAGGTTCGTAGCAACTCTTCCTACATGACTATCACCATCACTTTGAGGTTGTTCGAAACACTTACTACATTACTGTTAGCATCATTTTGAGTTCATTAGCAATTCTTCCTAAATCACTGTCGCATCATTTTGAGATCTTTAGCAATTCTTCTGACATCACTTTCGCATTATTTTGAGGTTCGTAGGAACTCCTACTACATGACTGTCAGCATCACTTTGAGGTTGTTCGAAACACTTACTACATTACTGTAAGCATCACTTTGAGTTAATTAGCAACCATCACTCCATTACTGTTAGCATCATTTTGAGTTCATTAGCAATTCTTACGACATCACTCTCCCATCAGTTTGAGATCATTAGCAATTCTTCTGACATCACTGTCGCATTATTTTGATGTTCGTAGCAACTTTTACGACATTACCGTTGCATTATTTAAAGGTTCGTGGCAACTCTTACTACATTACTGTCAGCATCACTTTGAGTTTATTAGAATCTATCAATACATTACAGTTAGCATCATTTTGAGTTTATTAGCAATTCATAGACATCACTGTACCATTAAATTGAGGTAAGTAGCAACACTTACTACATGACTGTCAGCATCACTTTGAGGTTCTTCTAAACTCTTACTACATTACTGTTAGCATCGTTTTGAGTTCATTAGCAATTCTTACTACATCACTGTCGCATCATTTTGAGATCATTAGCAATTCCTCTGACATCACTGTCGCATTATTTTGATGTTCGTAGCAACTCTTACTACATTACTGTTGCATTATTTAAAGGTTCGTAGTAACTCTCACTACATTACTGTCAGCATCACTTTGAGGTTATTCGAAACTTTCACTCCATTACTGTTAGCATCATTTTGAATTCATTAGCAATTCTTCCTACATTACTGTTGCATCATTTTGAGATCATTAGCACTTCTTCCGACATCACTGTTGCATTATTTTGAGGTTCGGAGCAACTCTTACTACATTTTTGTATCATTATTTAAAGGTAAAGCAACTCTTACTACATGACTGTCAGCATCACTTTGAGGTTTTTTGAAACACTTACTACATTACTGTAAGCATCACTGAGTTGATTAGCAATTATCACTACATTAGTGTGAGCATCATTTTGTGTTCATTAGCAATTCTTCCGACATGACTGTCGCATTATTTTGAGGTTCTTAGCAACTCTTCCTACATTATTGTTGCATCATTTTGAGATCATTAGCAATTTTTCTGACATCACTGTCACATTATTTTGAGGTTTGTAGCAACTCTTACTACATTATTGTTGCATTATTTAAAGGTTCGTAGCAACTATCACTACATTACTGTTAGCATTATTTTGATGTTAGAAGCCACTCTTACTACATGACTGTCAGCATCACTTTGATGTTGTTCGAAACACTTACTACATTACTGTAAGCATCACTGAGTTGATTAGCAACTATCACTACATTACTGTTAGCATCATTTTGAGTTCGTTAGCAATTCTTACTCCATCATTGTCGCATCATTTTGAGATCTTTGGCAATTCTTCCGACATCACTGTCGCAATATTTTGAGGTTCGTAGCAACTTTTCCTACATTAATGTCGCATTATTTTTAGGTTCGTAGCAACACGTACAACATGACTGTCAGCATCACTTTTAGGTTATTCGAAACTTTCACTCCATTACTGTTAGCATCATATTGAGTTCATTTGCAATTCTTACTCCATCATTGTCGCATCATTTTGAGATCTTTGGCAATTCTTCTGACATCACTGTCGCATTATTTTTAGGTTCGTAGCAATTCTTACTACATTATTGTTGCATTATTTTAAGGTTCGTAGCAACTCTTACTACATGACTGTCAGCATCACTTTGAGGTTATTCGAAACTTTCACTCCATTACTGTTAGCATCATATTGAGTTCATTAGCAATTCTTACTACATCATTGTCGCATCATTTTGAGATCTTTGGCAATTCTTACGACATCACTGTCGCATTGTTTTGAGGTTCGTAGCAACTCTTACTACATCAACTCAGCATCACTTTGAGGTTATTCGAAACGTTCACTCCATCACTATCGCATCATTTTGAGATCTTTAGCAATTCTTCTGAAATCACTGTCGCATAATTTTGAGGTTCGTAGCAACTCTTACTACATTACTGTTGCATTATTTAAAGGTTCGTAGCAACTCTTACTACCTTACTCTCAGCATCACTTTGAGTTCATAAGCAACGATGACTACATTACTGTTAGCATCATTTTGAGTTTATTAGCAATTCATAGACATCACTGTAGCATTAAATTGAGGTTCGTAGCAACTATCACTACATTACTGTCACATTATTTTGAGGTTCGAAGCAACTCTTACTACTTTACTGTTGCATTATTTTAAGGTTCGTAGCAACCCTTACTACATGACTGTCATAATCACTTTGAGGTTGTTCGAAACTCTTACTACTTTACTGTCAGCATCACTTTGAGTTTATTAGCAACTTTCACTACATTACTTTCAGCATCATTTTGAGGTTAGTAGCAACTCTTACTACATGACAGTCAGCATCACTTTGAGGTAGTTCGAAACTTTCACTCCATTACTGTTAGCATCATTTGGAGTTCATTAGCAATTCTTACGACATCACTGTCGCATCATTTTGAGATAATTAGCAATAATTCCGACATCACTGTCGCATTATTTTGAGGTTCGTAGCAACGCTGACTACATGACTGTCAGCATCACTTTGAGGTTGTTCAAAACGTTCACTCCATTACTGTTGGCATCATTTTGAGTTCATGAGCAATTCTTCCGACATCACTGTCGCGTTAGTTTGAGGTTCGTAGCAACTCTTACTACATTACCAGTGCATTATTTAAAGGTTCGTAGCAACTCTTACTATATTACTGTTAGCATCATTTTGAGTTAATTAGCAATTCTTAAGACATCACTGTAGCATTAAATTGAGGTTAGTAGCAACTCTTACTACATGACTGTCAGCATCACTTTGAGGTTCTTCGAAACTCTTACTACATTACTGTAAGCATCACTTTGAGATTGTTCGAAACTCTTACGACATTACTTGAAGCATCACTGAGTTTATTAGCAACTATCACTACATTACTGTTAGCATCATTTTGAGTTCATTCGCAATTCTTATGACATCACTGTCGCAATATTTTGAGGTTCGTAGCAACTTTTACTACATTACTGTCGCATTATATTGAGGTTCGTAGCAACTCTTACTACATTACTGTCAGCATCACTTTGAGTTTATTAGCAACTTTCACTACATTACTGTTAGCATCATTTTGAGTTCATGCGCAATTCTCACGACATCACTGTAGCATTGAATTGAATTCATTAGCAACTCTTACTAAATGACTGTCAGCATCACTTTGAGGTTGTTCGAAACACTTACTACATTACTGTAAGCATCACTGAGTTGATTAGCAACTATCACTACATTACTGTTAGCATCATTTTAAGTTCATTAGCAATTCTTCCGACATCACTGTCGCAATATTTTGAGGTTCGTAGCAACTTTTACTACATTACTGTCGCATTATATTGAGGTTCGTAGCAACTCTTACTACATGACTGTCAGCATCACTTTGAGGTTATTCGAAACACTTACTACATTACTGTAAGCATCACTGACTTGATTAGCAACTATCACTACATTACTGTTAGCATCATTTTGAGTTCATTAGCAATTCTTCCGACATCACTGTCGCATCATTTTGAGATCATTAGCAATTCTTCTGACATCACTGTCACATTATTTTGAGGTTCGTAGCAACTCTTACTACATTATTGTTGCATTATTTTGAGGTTCGTAGCAACCCTTACTACATTATTGTTGCATTATTTTAAGGTTCGTAGCAACTCTTACTACATTACTGTCAGCATCAGTTTGAGTTTATTAGCAACTATCACTCCATTACTGTTAGCATCATTTTGAGTTCATGAGCAATTCTTTCTAAATCACTGTCGCATCATTTTGAGATCTTTAGCAATTCTTCCGACATCACTGTCCCATTATTTTGAGGTTCGTAGCAACTCTTACTGCATGACTGTCACCATCACTTTGAGATTATTCGAAACACTTACTACATTACTGTAAGCATCACTGACTTGATTAGCAACTATCACTACATTACTGTTAGCATCATTTTGAGTTCATTAGCAATTCTTCCGACATCACTGTCGCAATATTTTGAGGTTCGTAGCAACTCTTACTACATGACTGTCAGCATCACTTTGAGGTTGTGCGAAACACTTAGTACATTACTGTAAGCATCACTGAGTTGATTAGCAACTTTCACTACATTACTGTTAGCATCATTTTGAGTTCATTAGCAATTCTTACGACATCACAGTAGCATTAAATTGAGTTCATTAGCAACTCTTACTACATGACTGTCAGCATCACTTTGAGGTTTTTCGAAACTCTTTTTACATTACAGTAACCATCACTGAGTTTATTAGCAACTATCACTACATTACTGTTAGCATCATCTTGAGTTCATTCGCAGTTCTTACGACATCACTGTCGCATCATTTTGAGATCATTAGCCATTCTTCCGACATCACTGTCGCAATATTTTGAGGTTCCTATTAACTCTTACTACATGACTGTCAGCATCACTTTGAGGTTATTCGAAAGTTTCATTCCATTAATGTTAGCATCATTTTGAGTTCATTAGCAATTCTTACTAAATCACTGTAGCATCATTTTGAGATCATTAGCAATTCTTCTGACATCACTGTCGCATTTTTTTGAGGTTCGTAGCAACTCTTACTACATGACTGTCAGCATCACTTTGAGGTTGTTCGAAACGTTCACTCCATTTCTGTTAGCATCATTTTGAGTTCATTAGCAATTCTTTTTAAATCACTGTCGCATCATTTTGAGATCTTTAGCAATTCTTCCGACATAACTGTCGCAATATTTCGAGGTTCGTAGCAACTTTTACTACATTACTGTCGCATTATTTTGAGGTTCGTAGCAACACTTACTACATGACTGTCAGCATCACTTTGAGGTTATTCGAAACTTTCACTCCATTACTGTTAGCATCATTTTGAGATCTTCAGCAATTCTTCTGACATCACTGTCGCATTATTTTGAGGTTCGTAGCAACTCTTACTGCATTACTGTCAGCATCATTTTGAGGTTGTTCGAAACACTTAGTACATTCCTGTCAGCATCACTGAGTTGATTAACAACTATCACTACATTACTTTAAGCATCATTTTGAGTTCATTAGCAATTCTTACTACATCACTGTCGCATCATTTTGAGATCATTAGCAATTCTTCCGACATCACTGTCGCATTATTTTGAGGTTCATAGAAACTCTCACTACATGACTGTCAGCATCACTTTGAGGTTCTTCTAAACTCTTACTACATTACTGTTAGCATCGTTTTGAGTTCATTAGCAATTCTTACTACATCACTGTCGCATCATTTTGAGATCATTAGCAATTCTTCTGACATCACTGTCGCATTATTTTGATGTTCGTAGCAACTCTTACTACATGACTGTCAGCATCACTTTGAGGTTATTTGAAACGTTCACTCCATTACTGTTAGCATCATTTTGAGTTCATTAGCAATTCTTACTACATCACTATCGCATCATTTTGAGATCATTAGCAATTCTTCCGACATCACTGTTGCATTATTTTGAGGTTCGTAGCAACTTTTACTACATTACTGTCGCATTATTTTGAGGTTCGTTGCAACACTTACTACATGACTGTCAGCATCACTTTGAGGTTATTCGAAACGTTCACTCCATTACTGTTAGCATCATTTTGAGTTCATTAGCAATTCTTACTAAATTACTGTCGCATCATTTTGAGATCTTTAGCAATTCTTCTGACATCACTGTCGCATTATTTTGAGGTTCGTAGCAACTCTTACTACATTACTATCAGCATCACTTTGAGGTTGTTCGAAACGTTCACTCCATTACTGTTAGCATCATTTTGAGTTCATTAGCAGTTCTTACTAAATCAATGTCGCATCATTTTGAGATCTTTAGCAATACTTCCGACATCACTGTCGCAATATTTCGAGGTTCGTAGCAACTTTTACTACATTACTGTCGCATTATTTTGAGGTTCGTAACAACACTTACTACATGACTGTCAGCATTACTTTGAGGTTGTTCGAAACACTTAGTACATTACTGTAAGCATCACTGAGTTGATTAGCAACTATCACTACATTACTGTTAGCATCATTTTGAGTTCATTAGCAATTCTTACTACATCACTAGTGATGTGGTGAGAGTTGCGACTATCCTCAAAATGATGCGACAGTGATGTAGTGAGAGTTGCTACGATCCTCAAAATTATGCTAAAGTGATGTAATGAGAGTTGCTAAAAACCTAAGAAGTGGTGCTACAGTGATGTGGTGAGAGTTGATAGTAATTTCAAAATAATGCTAAAGCGGTGTAATGAGAGTTGCTACAGACCTAAGAAATGATGCTACAGTGATGTGGTGAGAGTTGAACGTAATTTCAAAATCAAGCCAAAGTGATGTCATGAGAGGTGCTACTTACCAAAGAAATGAAGCTACAGTGATGTAGTGAGAGTTGCTACAAACCTCAAAATGATGCTACAGTAATGTCGTGAGAGTTGCGACTATCCTCAATATGATGCGACAATGATGTATGGAGAGTTGCTACGAACCTCAAAATGATGCTACAGTGATGTAGGGAGAGTTGATACTAATCTCAAAATGATGCTGACAGTGATGTGGTGAGAGTTGCTACAATCCTCAAAATGATGCTACAGTGATGTTATGACAGTTGCTACTAACCTAAGAAATTATGCTGACAGTGTTGTGGTGAGAGTTGATCGTAATTTCAAAATCATGCTAAAGTGATGTCATGAGAGTTGCTACAAATGTCCAAATGATGCTAGAGTGATGGAATGAGATTTGCTACAAACCTAAGAAATGATGCTGCAGTGATGTGGTGAGAGTTGCTACGAACCTCAAAATGATGTTCCAGTAATGTCGTGAGAGTTGCAACTTTCCTCAAAATGATGCGACAGTGATGTAGTGAGAGTTGCTACAAATGTCCAAATGATGCTAGAGTGATGTAATGAGAGTTGCTACAAACCTAAGAAATGATGCTACAGTGATGTGGTGAGAGTTGCTAAACACCAAAAAATGATGCTGATAGTGATGTAATGAGAGTTGCTACTCACCTAAGAAATTATGCTACAGTGATGTAGTGAGAGTTGCTACTAACCTCAAAATGATGCTACAGTCCTGTAGTGAGAGTTGCTACGAACCTAAGAAATTATGCTACAGTAATGTAGTGAGAGTTGCTACTCATCTCAAAATGATGCTCCAGTCATGTAGTGAGAGTTGCGACTATCCTTAAAATGATGCGACAGTGATGTAGTGAGAGTTGCTACGATCCTCAAAATGATGTTAAAGTGATGTAATGAGAGTTGCGAAAAACCTAAGAAGTGATGCTACAGTGATGTGGTGAGAGTTGATACGAATTTCAAAATAATGCTAAAGTGGTGGAGTGAGAGTTGCTACGAACCGCAAAATGATGCTACAGTGATGTAATGAGAGTTGCTACATACCTAAGAAGTGATGCTACAGTGATGTGGTGAGAGTTGCCACGAACCTCAAATGATGCTACAGTGATGTAATGAGAGTTGCTTCGAATTTAAAAATGATGCTCCAGTAATGTCGTGAGAGTTGCGACTTTCCTCAATATGATGCGACAATGATGTATTGAGAGTTGCTACGAACCTCAAAATGATGCTACAGTGATGTAGGGAGAGTTGATACAAATCTAAAAATTATGCTTACAGAGATGTGGTGAGAGTTGCTACAATCCTCAAAATGATGCTGTCAGTAATGTAGTGAGAGTTGCTTCGAACCGCAAAATGATGCTACAGTGATGTAATGAGAGTTGCTACTTACCTAAGAAATGATGCGACAGTGATGTGGTAAGAGTTGCTACGAACCTCAAAATGATGCTACAGTAATGTAATGAGACTTGCTAGGAATCTCAAAATGAAGCTCCATTAATGTCATGAGAGTTGCGACAATCCTAAAAATGATGCTACAGTGATGTAATGAGAGTTGCTAAAAACCTAAGAAATGATGCTACAGTGATGTGGTGGGAGTTGCGACGAACCTCACAATAATGCTACAGTAATGTAATGAGAGTTGCTACTTACCTAAGAAATGATGCTACAGTGATGTAGTGAGAGTTGCTACGATCCTCAAAATGATGCTAAAGTGATGTAATGAGAGTTGCGACAAACCTAAGAAGTGATGCTAGAGTGCATTGCTGCTTACCTAAGAAATGATGCTATTGTGATGTGGTGAGAGTTGCGACTATCCTCAAAATGATGCGACAGTGATGTAGTGAGAGTTGCTACGAACCTCAAAATGATGCCACAGTGATGTAATGAGAGTTGCAACGAATCTCAAAATGATGCTACAGTAATATCGCGAGAGTTGCAACTATCCTCAAAATGATGCGACAGTGATGTAGTGAGAGTTGCTACGATCCTCAAAATGATGCGACAGTGATCTGGTGAGAGCTACTATGATCCTCAAAATGAGGTGGCAGTTATGTAGTAAGAGTTGATACTAATCTCAAAATGATGCTGACCGTGATGTGGTGAGAGTTGATAGTAATTTCAAAATCACGCTAAAGTGATGTAATGAGAGTTGCTACTTACCTAATAAATTATGCTACAGTGATGTTGAGAGAGTTGCTACAATCCTCAAAATGATGCTACAGTGATGTTATGACAGTTGCGACTAACCTCAGAAATTATGCTGACAGTGTTGTGGTGAGAGTTGATAGAAATTTCAAAATCATGCTGAAGTGATGAAATGAGAGTTGCTTATAACCGAAGAAATGATGCTACAGTGATGTAGGCAGAGTTGCTACGATGCTCAAATTGATGTTTCCAGTAATGCAGTGAGGGTTGCTACAAACCTCAAAATGATGCTACAGTGATGTCATGGGAGTTGCTACTAACGTAAGAAATGATGCTACAGTGATGAAATGAGAGTTGCTACAATTGTCAAAATGATGTGACAGTAATGTAGTGGGAGTTGCTACGATCCTCAAAATGATGCGACAGTGATGTGGTGAGAGTTGCTACTTACCTAAGAAATGATGCTACAGTGATGTGGTGAGAGTTGCTAGAAACCTCAAAATGATGCTACAGTGATGTAATGAGAGTTGCTACGAATCTCAAAATGATGTGACAGTAATGTCGTGAGAGTTGCGACTATCCTCAAAATGATGCGACAGTGATGTCTTGAGAGTTGCTCCGATCCACAAAATGATGCTAAAGTGATGTCATGAGAGTTGAGACCAACCTAAGAAGTGATGCTACAGTGATGTGGTGAGAGTTGATACTAATTTCAAAATAATGCTAAAGTGGTGTAGTGAGAGTTGCTACGAACCGCAATATGATGCTACAGTGATGTGGTGAGAGTCGCTACGAATCTCAAAATGATGCTACAGTGATGTTATGACAGTTTCTACTAACCTAAGAAATTATGTTGACAGTGATGTGGTGAGAGTTGATAGTAATTTCAAAATCACGCTAAAGTGATGTAATGAGAGTTGCTACATATCTAAGAAATGATGCTACAGTGATGTGTTGAGAGTTGCTACGAACCTCAAAATGATGCTACAGTAATGTCGTGAGAGTTGCTACGATCCTCAAAATGATGCTACAGTGATGTAATGAGAGTTGCTAGGAATCTCAAAATGATGCTCCAGTAATGTCGTGAGACTTGCGACTATCCTAAAAACGATGCTACAGTGATGTAAGGAGAGTTGCTACAAATGTCCAAATGATGCTAGATTGATGTAATGAGAGTTGCGACAAACCTAAGAAGTGATGCTACAGTGATGTGGTGAGAGTTGCTACTAATTTCAAAATAATGCTAAAGTGGTGTAGTGAGAGTTGCTACGAACCGCAAAATGATGCTACAGTGATGTGGTGAGAGTTGCTATGAATCTCAAAATGATGCTATAGTGATGTTATGACAGTTGCTACTAACCTAAGAAATTATGCTGACAGTGTTGTGGTGAGAGTTGATAGTAATTTCAAAATCATGCTAAAGTGATGTCATGAGAGTTGCTTATAACCGAAGAAATGATGCCACAGTGATGTAAGCAGAGTTGCTACGATGCTCAAATTGATGCTTCCAGTAATGTAGTGAGAGTTGCTACGAACCTCAAAATGATGCTACAGTGATGTCATGGGAGTTGCTACTAACCTAAGAAATGATGCTACAGTGATGAAATGAGAGTTGCTACAAATGTCAAAATGATGCGACAGTGATGTAGTGAGAGTTGCTACGATCCTCAAAATGATGCTACAGTGATGTGGTGAGAGTTGAAACTATCCTCACTATGAGGTGACAGTGATGTCGTAAGAGTTGATACGAATCTCAAAATGATGCTGACAGTGATGTGGTGAGAGTTGCAACTTACCTAATAAATGATGCTACAGTAATGTGGTGAGAGTTGCTACGAACCTCAAAATGATGCTACAGTAATGTCGTGAGAGTTGCTACGATCCTCAAAATGATGCTAAAGTGATGTAAGGAGAGTTGCTACAAATGTCCAAATGATGCTAGAGTGATGTAATGAGAGTTGCTACAAACCTAAGAAATGATGCTACAGTGATGTGGTGAGAGTTGATAGTAATTTCAAAATAACGCTAAAGTGATGTAATGAGAGATGCTACTTACCAAAGAAATGATGCTACAGTGATGTGGTGAGAGTTGCGACGAACCTCAAAATGATGCTACAGTGATGTGGTGAGATTTGCTACTAATTTCAAAATAATGCTAAAGTGGTGTAGTGAGAGTTGCTACGAACCGCAAAATGATGCAACAGTGATGTAATGAGAGTTGCTTCAAATGTCCAAATGCTGCCAGAGTGATGTAATGAGAGTTGGTACAAACCTAACAAATGATGCTACAGTGATGTCATGAGAGTTGCTATCTACCTAAGAAATGATGCTACAGTGATGTGGTGAGAGTTGCTACGAACCTCAAAATGATGCTACAGTGATGGAATGAGAGTTGCAACAAACCGAAGAAATGATGCTACAGTGATGTGGTGAGAGTTCATCGTAATTTCAAAATCATGCTAAAGTGATGTAATGAGAGTTGCTACTTACCTAAGAAATGATGCTACAGTGATGTGGTGAGAGTTGCTACGAACCTCAAAATGATGCTACAGTTATATGAGAGTTGCTACTTACCTAAGAAATGATGCTACAGTGATGTAATGAGAGTTGCTACGAATCTCAAAATGATGCTACTGTGATGTAATGAGAGTTGCGACTATCCTCAAAATGATGCGACAGTGATTTAGTGAGCGTTGCAACGAACCTCAAAATGATGCTACAGTAATGTCGTGAGAGTTGCTACGATCCTCAAAATGATGCTAAAGTGATGTAATGAGAGTTGCGACAAACCTAAGAAGTGATGCTACAGTGATGTGGTGAGAGTTAAGACTAATTTCAAAGTAATGCTAAAGTGGTGTAGTGAGAGTTGCTACGAACCGCAGAATGATGCTACAGTGATGTGGTGAAAGTTGCTACGAACCTAAAACTGATACTTCCAGTAATGTCGTGAGAGTTGCTACAAACCTCAAAATGATGCTGCAGTGATGTAATGAGAGTTGCTACTTACCTAAGAAATGATGCTACAGTGATGTGGTGAGAGTTGCTACGAATCTCAAAATGATGCGACAGTGATGTCGCGAGAGTTGCGACTATCCTAAAAATGATGCGACAGTGATGTAGTGAGAGTTGCTACAAATGTCCAAATGATGCTAGAGTGATGTAATGAGAGTTGCTACAAACCTAAGAAATGATGCTACAGTGATGTAATCAGAGTTGCTACAAACCTAAGAAATGATCCTACAGTGATGTGGTGAGAGTTGATAGTAATTTCAAAATAACGCTAAAGTGATGTAATGAGAGATGCTACTTACCAAAGAAATGATGCTACAGTGATGTGGTGAGAGTTGCAACGAACCTCAAAATGATGCTACAGTGATGTAATGAGAGTTGCGACAAACCTAAGAAGTGATGCTACAGTGATGTGGTGAGAGTTGCTATTAATTTCAAAATAATGCTAAAGTGGTGTAGTGAGAGTTGCTACGAACCGCAAAATGATGCTACAGTGATGTAATGAGAGTTGCTACTTACCTAAGAAATGATGCTACAGTGATGTGGTGAGAGTTGCTATGAATCTCAAAATTATGCTACAGTGATGTTATGACAGTTTCTACTAACCTAAGAAATTATGCTGACAGTGTTGTGGTGAGAGTTGATAGTAATTTCAAAATCACGCTACAGTGATGTAATGAGAGTTGCTACTTACCTAATAAATTATGCTACAGTGATGTTGTGAGAGTTGCTACAATCCTCAAAATGATGCTACAGTGATGTTATGACAGTTGCGACTAACCTCAGAAATTATGCTGACAGTGTTGTGGTGAGAGTTGATTGTAATTTCAAAATCATGCTGAAGTGATGAAATGAGAGTTGCTTATAACCGAAGAAATGATGCTACAGTGATGTAGGCAGAGTTGCTACGATGCTCAAATTGATGTTTCCAGTAATGCAGTGAGAGTTGCTACAAACCTCAAAATGATGCTACAGTGATGTCATGGGAGTTGCTACTAACGTAAGAAATGATGCTACAGTGATGAAATGAGAGTTGCTACAATTGTCAAAATGATGTGACAGTAATGTAGTGGGAGTTGCTACGATCCTCAAAATGATGCGACAGTGATGTGGTGAGAGTTGCTACTTACCTAAGAAATGATGCTACAGTGATGTAGTGAGAGTTGCTACTAACCTCAAAATGATGCTACAGTCCTGTAGTGAGAGTTGCTACGAACCTAAGAAATTATGCTACAGTAATGTAGTGAGAGTTGCTACAATTGTCAAAATGATGTGACAGTAATGTAGTGGGAGTTGCTACGAATCTCAAAATGATGTGACAGTAATGTCGTGAGAGTTGCGACTATCCTCAAAATGATGCGACAGTGATGTCTTGAGAGTTGCTCCGATCCACAAAATGATGCTAAAGTGATGTCATGAGAGTTGAGACCAACCTAAGAAGTGATGCTACAGTGATGTGGTGAGAGTTGATACTAATTTCAAAATAATGCTAAAGTGGTGTAGTGAGAGTTGCTACGAACCGCAATATGATGCTACAGTGATGTGGTGAGAGTCGCTACGAATCTCAAAATGATGCTACAGTGATGTTATGACAGTTTCTACTAACCTAAGAAATTATGTTGACAGTGATGTGGTGAGAGTTGATAGTAATTTCAAAATCACGCTAAAGTGATGTAATGAGAGTTGCTACATATCTAAGAAATGATGCTACAGTGATGTGTTGAGAGTTGCTACGAACCTCAAAATGATGCTACAGTAATGTCGTGAGAGTTGCTACGATCCTCAAAATGATGCTACAGTGATGTAATGAGAGTTGCTAGGAATCTCAAAATGATGCTCCAGTAATGTCGTGAGACTTGCGACTATCCTAAAAACGATGCTACAGTGATGTAAGGAGAGTTGCTACAAATGTCCAAATGATGCTAGATTGATGTAATGAGAGTTGCGACAAACCTAAGAAGTGATGCTACAGTGATGTGGTGAGAGTTGCTACTAATTTCAAAATAATGCTAAAGTGGTGTAGTGAGAGTTGCTACGAACCGCAAAATGATGCTACAGTGATGTGGTGAGAGTTGCTATGAATCTCAAAATGATGCTATAGTGATGTTATGACAGTTTCTACTAACCTCAGAAATTATGCTGACAGTGTTGTGGTGAGAGTTGATAGTAATTTCAAAATCATGCTAAAGTGATGTCATGAGAGTTGCTTATAACCGAAGAAATGATGCCACAGTGATGTAAGCAGAGTTGCTACGATGCTCAAATTGATGCTTCCAGTAATGTAGTGAGAGTTGCTACGAACCTCAAAATGATGCTACAGTGATGTCATGGGAGTTGCTACTAACCTAAGAAATGATGCTACAGTGATGAAATGAGAGTTGCTACAAATGTCAAAATGATGCGACAGTGATGTAGTGAGAGTTGCTACGATCCTCAAAATGATGCTACAGTGATGTGGTGAGAGTTGAAACTATCCTCACTATGAGGTGACAGTGATGTCGTAAGAGTTGATACGAATCTCAAAATGATGCTGACAGTGATGTGGTGAGAGTTGCAACTTACCTAATAAATGATGCTACAGTAATGTGGTGAGAGTTGCTACGAACCTCAAAATGATGCTACAGTAATGTCGTGAGAGTTGCTACGATCCTCAAAATGATGCTAAAGTGATGTAATGAGAGTTGCGACAAACCTAAGAAGTGATGCTACAGTGATGTGGTGAGAGTTGATACTAATTTCAAAATAATGCTAAAGTCGTGTAGTGAGAGTTGCTACGAACCGCAGAATGATGCTACAGTGATGTAATGAGAGGTGCTACTTACCTAAGAAATGATGCAACAGTGATGTGGTGAGAGTTGCTACGAACCTCAAAATGATGCTACAGTGATGTAATGAGAGTTGCTAGGAATCTCAAAATGATGCTCCAGTCATGTCGTGAGTGTTGCGACTATCCTAAAAATGATGCTACAGTGATGTAAGGAGAGTTGCTACAAATGTCCAAATGATGCTAGAGTGATGTAATGAGAGTTGCTACAAACCTAAGAAATGATGCTACAGTGATGTAATCAGAGTTGCTACAAACCTAAGAAATGATGCTGACAGTGATGTGGTGAGAGTTGATAGTAATTTCAAAATAACGCTAAAGTGATGTAATGAGAGATGCTACTTACCAAAGAAATGATGCTACAGTGATGTGGTGAGAGTTGCGACGAACCTCAAAATGATGCTACAGTGATGTGGTGAGATTTGCTACTAATTTCAAAATAATGCTAAAGTGGTGTAGTGAGAGTTGCTACGAACCGCAAAATGATGCAACAGTGATGTAATGAGAGTTGCTTCAAATGTCCAAATGCTGCCAGAGTGATGTAATGAGAGTTGGTACAAACCTAACAAATGATGCTACAGTGATGTCATGAGAGTTGCTATCTACCTAAGAAATGATGCTACAGTGATGTGGTGAGAGTTGCTACAAATGTCAAAATGATGCGACAGTGATGTAATGAGAGTTGCTACGAACCTCAAAATGATGCTGACAGTCATGAAGTGAGATTTGCTACTTTCCTCAAAATGATGCGAAAGTGATGTGGTGAGACTTGCTACTATCCTCAAAATGATGCTACAGTGATGGAATGAGAGTTGCAACAAACCGAAGAAATGATGCTACAGTGATGTGGTGAGAGTTCATCGTAATTTCAAAATCATGCTAAAGTGATGTAATGAGAGTTGCTACTTACCGAAGAAATGATGCTACAGTGATGTGGTGAGAGTTGCTACGAACCTCAAAATGATGCTACAGTTATATGAGAGTTGCTACTTACCTAAGAAATGATGCTACAGTGATGTAATGAGAGTTGCTACGAATCTCAAAATGATGCTACTGTGATGTAATGAGAGTTGCGACTATCCTCAAAATGATGCGACAGTGATTTAGTGAGCGTTGCAACGAACCTCAAAATGATGCTACAGTAATGTCGTGAGAGTTGCTACGATCCTCAAAATGATGCTAAAGTGATGTAATGAGAGTTGCGACAAACCTAAAAAGTGATGCTACAGTGATGTGGTGAGAGTTAAGACTAATTTCAAAGTAATGCTAAAGTGGTGTAGTGAGAGTTGCTACGAACCGCAGAATGATGCTACAGTGATGTGGTGAAAGTTGCTACGAACCTAAAACTGATACTTCCAGTAATGTCGTGAGAGTTGCTACAAACCTCAAAATGATGCTGCAGTGATGTAATGAGAGTTGCTACTTACCTAAGAAATGATGCTACAGTGATGTGGTGAGAGTTGCTACGAATCTCAAAATGATGCGACAGTGATGTCGCGAGAGTTGCGACTATCCTAAAAATGATGCGACAGTGATGTAGTGAGAGTTGCTACAAATGTCCAAATGATGCTAGAGTGATGTAATGAGAGTTGCTACAAACCTAAGAAATGATGCTACAGTGATGTAATCAGAGTTGCTACAAACCTAAGAAATGATCCTACAGTGATGTGGTGAGAGTTGATAGTAATTTCAAAATAACGCTAAAGTGATGTAATGAGAGATGCTACTTACCAAAGAAATGATGCTACAGTGATGTGGTGAGAGTTGCAACGAACCTCAAAATGATGCTACAGTGATGTAATGAGAGTTGCGACAAACCTAAGAAGTGATGCTACAGTGATGTGGTGAGAGTTGCTATTAATTTCAAAATAATGCTAAAGTGGTGTAGTGAGAGTTGCTACGAACCGCAAAATGATGCTACAGTGATGTAATGAGAGTTGCTACTTACCTAAGAAATGATGCTACAGTGATGTGGTGAGAGTTGCTATGAATCTCAAAATTATGCTACAGTGATGTTATGACAGTTTCTACTAACCTAAGAAATTATGCTGACAGTGTTGTGGTGAGAGTTGATAGTATTTTCAAAATCATGCTAAAGTGATGTCATGAGAGTTGCTTCTAACCGAAGAAATGATGCCACAGTGATGTAAGCAGAGTTGCTACGATGCTCAAATTGATGCTTCCAGTAATGTAGTGAGAGTTGCTACGAACCTCAAAATGATGCTACAGTGATGTCATGGGAGTTGCTACTAACCTAAGAAATGATGCTACAGTGATGAAATGAGAGTTGCTACAAATGTCAAAATGATGCGACAGTGATGTAGTGAGAGTTGAAACTATCCTCACTATGAGGTGACAGTGATGTCGTAAGAGTTGATACGAATCTCAAAATGATGCCACAGTGATGTGGTGAGAGTTGCTACGAACCTCAAAATGATGCTACAGTGATGTCATGAGAGTTGCTAGGAATCTCAAAATGATGCTCCAGTAATGTCGTGAGAGTTGCGACTATCCTAAAAATGATGCTACAGTGATGTAATGAATGTTTCTACTAACCTAAGAAATGAAGCGACAGTGATGTAGTGAGAGTTGCTACTAACCTAAGAAATGAAGCGACAGTGATGTAGTGAGAGTTGCTACTAACCTAAGAAATGATACAACAGTAATGTGGTGAGAGTTGCGACGAACCTCAAAATGATGCTGACTATGATGTAATTACAGTTGCTACTAACCTCAAAATGATGCTTATAGTGATGACGTGAGAGTTGCTATTAAACTCAAAATGATGCTAAAGTGATGTAATGAGAGTTGCTAAAAACCTCAAAATGATGCTCCAGTGATGTAGTGAGTTGCTTAAAACCTCAAAATGATGCTACAGTGATGTAGTGAGAGTTGCTAGAAACCTCAAAATGATGCTTCAGTGATGTAATGAGAGTTGCTACTAATCTCAAAATGATGCTCGAGTGATGTAATGGGAGTTGCTACTAACCTAAGAAATGATGCTACAGTGATGTAGTGAGAGTTGCTACTATGCTAAAAATGATGCTGACAGTGATGTAGTGAGAGTTGCTACTATGCTCAAAATTATGCTGACAGTAATGTAGTAAGAGTTGCTAAAAATCTCAAAATGATGCTACAGTGATATAGTGAGAGTTGCTACGAACCTCAAAATGATGCTCCAGTGATGCAGTAAGAGTTGCTTAAAATCTTAAAATGATGCTGACAGTCATGTAGTCATGTAGTCATGTAGCAACTCTCACTACATGACTGTCAGCATCATTTTAAGAGTTGCTTAAAATCTTAAAATGATGCTGACAGTCATGTAGTGAGAGTTGCTACGAACCTCAAAATGATACTACAGTAATGTAGTGAGAGTTTCTTATAAAACTCAAAATGATGCGACTGTGATGTGGTGAGAGTTGCTACGAACCTCAAAATGATGCTACAGTAATGTAGTGAGAGTTGCTACGAACCTCAATAATGCTACAGTAATGTTGTAAGTGTTGCTAAAAATCTCAAAATGATGCTAAAGTGATGTGGTGAGAGTTGCTAAAATCTTCAAAATGGTGCTACAGTGATGTAGTGAGAGTTGCCACGAACCTCAAAATGATGCTACAGTGATGTATTAAGTTGCTAAAAACCTAAAAATGATGCTACAGTGATGTAGTGAGAGTTGTTACGAAACTCAAAATGATGCTCCAGTGATGTCGTGAGAGTTGCTTAAAAACTCAAAATGATGCGACTGTGATGTGTTGAAAGTTGCAAAAACCTCAAAATGATGCTCCACTGATGTAGTGAGAGTTGCTAAAAATCTCAAAATGATTCCACAGTAATGTAGAGAGAGTTGCTACGAACCTCAAAATGATGCTTCAGTGATGTGGTGAGACTTGCTAAAAATCTCAAAATGATTCCACAGTAATGTCGTGAGAGTTGCTACGAACCTATAAATGATGCTACAGTGATGTGGTAGGAGTTGCTTAAAACCTCAAAATGATTCCACAGTCATGTAGTGAGAGTAGCTTAAAACCTCAAAATGATGCTACGGTAATGTTGTAAGAGTTGCTACAAACCTCAAAATAATGCTACAGTAATGTATTAAGTTGCTAAAAACCTCAAAATGATGCTACAGTAATGTATTAAGTTGCTAAAAACCTCAAAATATTGCTACAGTGATGTAGTAAGAGTTGCTTAAAACCTCAAAATGATGCTCCAGCGGTGTCGTGAGATTTGCTACTAATCTAAGAAATGATGCTACAGTGATGTGGTGAGAGTTTCTTAAAATCTTAAAAAGATGCGACAGTGATGTCGGAAGAGTTGCTAAAAATCTCAAAATGATGCTAAAGTGATGTGGTGAGAGTTGCTTAAAACCTCAAAATGATGCTCCAGTAATGAAGTGAGAGTTCCTACGAACCTATAAATGATGCTTCGGTGATGTGGCGAGACTTGCTAAAAACCTCACAATAATGCTGTCAGTAATGTAGTGAGAGATGCTACGAACCTCAACATGATGCGACAGTAATGTAGTGAGAGTTGCTACGAACCTCAAAATGATGCTACAGTAATGTAGTGAGAATTGCTACCAAAATCAAAATGATGCTACAGTAATGTAGTAGGAGTTGCTAAAAATCTAAAAATGATTCTGTAAGTAATGTAGTGAGACTTGCTACGAACCTCAATAATGCTACAGTAATGTTGTAAGTGTTGCTGAAAATCTCAAAATGATGCTAAAGTGATGTAGTGAGATTTGCAACGAACCTCAAAATGATGCTACAGTGATGTAGTGAGAGTTGCTATGATCCTAAAAATGATGCTCCAGTAATGTATTAAATTGCTAAAAACCTCAAAATGATGCTCCAGTGATGTAGTGAGAGTTGCCACGAACCTCAAAATGATGCTAAAGTGATGTGGTGAGAGTTGCAAAAAAATTAAAAATGATACTGTCAGTAATGTAGTTAGAGATGCTACAAACCTCAAAATGATGCTACAGTGATGTATTTAGTGTTGGTAAAAACCTTAAAATGATGCTGACATTCATGTAGTGAGAGTTGCTTAAAATCTCAAAATGATGCCACAGTGATGCGGTGAGAGTTTCTCAAAAAACTAAAAATGATGCAACAGTGATTTGGTGAGAGTTGCTACTATCCTTCAAATGATTCTACAGTAATGTAGTGAGAGTTGCAAAAAATCTAAAAATGATGCTGTAAGTAATGTAGTGAGACTTGCTACGAACCTCAGTTATGCTACAGTAATGTTGTAAGTGTTGCTAAAAATCTCAAAATGATGCTACAGTGATGTGGTGAGAGTTGCTTAAAACCTCAAAATGATGCTCCAGTAATGAAGTGAGAGTTCCTACGAACCTATAAATGATGCTACAGTGATGTAGTGAGAATTGCTTAAAACCTCAAAATGATTCCACAGTCATGTGGTGAGAGTTGCTTAAAACCTCAAAATGATGCTACAGTAATGTTGTAAGAGTTGCTACGAACCTCAAAATAATGCTACAGTAATGTATTAAGTTGCTAAAAACCTCAAAATGATGCTACAGTAATGTATTAAGTGGCTAAAAACCTCAAAATGTTGCTACAGTGATGTAGTAAGAGTTGCTTAAAACCTCAAAATGATGTTCCAGTGATGTAGTGAGAGTTGCAACTAATCTAAGAAATGATGCTACAGTGATGTGGTGAGAGTTTCTTAAAATCTTAAAAAGATGCGACAGTGATGTGGTGAGAGTTGCTACTATCCTCCAAATGATGCTACAGTGAAGTAGTGAAAGTTGCTAAAAACCTCAAAATGCTGCTACAGTGATGTCGGAAGAGTTGGTAAAAATCTCAAAATGATGCTAAAGTGATGTGGCGAGAGTTGCTAAAAACCTCACAATGATGCTGTCAGTAATGTAGTGAGAGATGCTACGAACCTCAACATGATGCTACAGTAATGTAGTGAGAGTTGCTAAGAACCTCAAAATGATGCTACAGTGATGTAGTGAGAGTTGCTACGAACCTATAAATGATGCTACAGTGATGTGGTAGGAGTTGCTTAAAACCTCAAAATGATGCTCCAGTGAAGTAGTGAAAGTTGCTAAAAACCTTAAAATGCTGCTACAGTGATGTCGGAAGAGTTGCTAAAAATCTCAAAATGATGCTAAAGTGATGTGGCGAGACTTGCTAAAAACCTCACAATAATGCTGTCAGTAATGCAGTGAGAGATGCTACGAACCTCAACATGATGCTACAGTAATGTAGTGAGAGTTGCTACGAACCTCAAAATGATGCTACAGTAATGTAGTGAGAATTGCAACCAAAATCAAAATGATGCTACAGTAATGTAGTAGGAGTTGCTAAAAATCTAAAAATGATGCTGTAAGTAATGTAGTGAGACCTGCTACGAACCTCAATAATGCTACAGTAATGTTGTAAGTGTTGCTTAAAATCTCAAAATGATGCTCCAGTGATGTAGTGAGTTGCTTAAAACCTCAAAATGATGCTACAGTGATGTAATGAGAGTTGCTATGAACCTAAGAAATGATGCGACAGTGATGTGGTGAGAGTTGCTACTAATCTCAAAATGATGCTTCAGTGATGTGCTGAGAGTTGCTACTAATCTCAAAATGATGCTCCAGTGATGTAATGGGAGTTGCTACTAACCTAAGAAATGATGCTACAGTGATGTAGTGAGAGTTGCTACGATGCAAAAAATGATGCTGACAGTGATGTAGTGAGAGTTGCTACTATGCTCAAAATTATGCTGACAGTAATGTAGTAAGAGTTGCTAAAAATCTCAAAATGATGCTACAGTGATATAGTGAGAGTTGCTACGAACCTCAAAATGATGCTCCAGTGATGCAGTAAGAGTTGCTTAAAATCTTAAAATGATGCTGACAGTCATGTAGTGAGAGTTGCTACGAACCTCAAAATGATGCTACAGTAATGTAGTGAGAGTTTCTTATAAAACTCAAAATGATGCGACTGTGATGTGGTGAGAGTTGCTACGAACCTCAAATTGATGCTACAGTAATGTAGTGAGAGTTGCTACGAACCTCAATAATGCTAAAGTAATGTAAGTGTTGCTAAAAATCTCAAAATGATGCTAAAGTGATGTGGTGAGAGTTGCTAAAATCTTCAAAATGATGCTACAGTGACGTAGTGAGAGTTGCCACGAACCTCAAAATGATGCTACAGTGATGTGGTGAGAGTTTCACGATCCTCAAAATGATGCTACAGTAATGTATTAAGTTGCTAAAAACCTAAAAATGATGCTACAGTGATGTAGTGAGAGTTGTTTAAAAAATTTAAAAATGATGCTGACAGTCATGTAGTGAGAGTTGCTACTATCCTCCAAATGATGCTACAGTGATGTAGTGAGAGTTGCTTAAAATCTCAAAATGATGTGACAGTGATGTGGTAATAGTTTCAAAAAACTCAAAATGATGCTCCAGTGATTTAGTAAGAGTTGCTACGAACCTCAAAATGATGCTGACAGTCGTGAAGTGAGATTTGCTACTATCCTGAAAATGATGCTACAGTGATGTAGTGAGAGTTGCTACTATCCTCCAAATGATTCCACAGTAATGTAGTGAGAGTTGCTTAAAACCTCAAAATGATGCTACAGTAATGTTCTAAGAGTTGCTACGAACCTCAAAATGATGCTACAGTAATGTATTAAGTTGCAAAAAACCTCAAAATGATGCTACAGTAATGTAGTGAGAGTTGCTACGAACCTCAATAATGCTAAAGTAATGTAAGTGTTGCTAAAAATCTCAAAATGATGCTAAAGTGATGTGGTGAGAGTTGCTAAAATCTTCAAAATGATGCTACAGTGACGTAGTGAGAGTTGCCACGAACCTCAAAATGATGCTACAGTGATGTGGTGAGAGTTTCACGATCCTCAAAATGATGCTACAGTAATGTATTAAGTTGCTAAAAACCTAAAAATGATGCTACAGTGATGTAGTGAGAGTTGTTTAAAAAATTTAAAAATGATGCTGACAGTCATGTAGTGAGAGTTGCTACTATCCTCCAAATGATGCTACAGTGATGTAGTGAGAGTTGCTTAAAATCTCAAAATGATGTGACAGTGATGTGGTAATAGTTTCAAAAAACTCAAAATGATGCTCCAGTGATGTAGTAAGAGTTGCTACGAACCTCAAAATGATGCTGACAGTCGTGAAGTGAGATTTGCTACTATCCTGAAAATGATGCTACAGTGATGTAGTGAGAGTTGCTACTATCCTCCAAATGATTCCACAGTAATGTAGTGAGAGTTGCTTAAAACCTCAAAATGATGCTACAGTAATGTTCTAAGAGTTGCTACGAACCTCAAAATGATGCTACAGTAATGTATTAAGTTGCTAAAAACCTCAAAATGATGCTACAGTAATGTATTAAGTTGCTAAAAACCTCAAAATGTTGCTCCAGTGATGTAGTAAGAGTTGCTTAAAACCTCAAAATGATGCTCCAGTTAAGTAGTGAAAGTTTCTAAAAACATCAAAATTCTGCTACAGTGATGTCGGAAGAGTTGCTAAAAACCTCAAAATGCTGCTACAGTGATGTCGGAAGAGTTGCTAAAAACTCAAAATGATGCTAAAGTGATGTGGCGAGAGTTGCTAAAAATCTCAAAATGATGCTAAAGTGATGTGGCGAGACTTGCTAAAAACCTCACAATAATGCTGTCAGTAATGTAGTGAGAGATGCTACGAACCTCAACATGATGCGACAGTAATGTAGTGAGAGTTGCTACGAACCTCAAAATGATGCTACAGTAATGTAGTGAGAATTGCTCCCAAAATCAAAATGATGCTACAGTAATGTAGTAGGAGTTGCTAAAAATCTAAAAATGATGCTGTAAGTAATGTAGTGAGACTTGCTACGAACCTCAATAATGCTACAGTAATGTTGTAAGTGTTGCTGAAAATCTCAAAATGATGCTAAAGTGATGTAGTGAGATTTGCAACGAACCTCAAAATGATGCTACAGTGATGTAGTGAGAGTTGCTATGATCCTAAAAATGATGCTCCAGTAATGTATTAAATTGCTAAAAACCTCAAAATGATGCTCCAGTGATGTAGTGAGAGTTGCCACGAACCTCAAAATGATGCTAAAGTGATGTGGTGAGAGTTGCAAAAAAATTAAAAATGATACTGTCAGTAATGTAGTTAGAGATGCTACAAACCTCAAAATGATGCTACAGTGATGTATTTAGTGTTGGTAAAAACCTTAAAATGATGCTGACATTCATGTAGTGAGAGTTGCTTAAAATCTCAAAATGATGCCACAGTGATGCGGTGAGAGTTTCTCAAAAAACTAAAAATGATGCAACAGTGATTTGGTGAGAGTTGCTACTATCCTTCAAATGATTCTACAGTAATGTAGTGAGAGTTGCAAAAAATCTAAAAATGATGCTGTAAGTAATGTAGTGAGACTTGCTACGAACCTCAGTTATGCTACAGTGATGTTGTAAGTGTTGCTAAAAAACTCAAAATGATGCTAAAGTGATGTGGTGAGAGTTGCTTAAAACCTCAAAATGATGCTCCAGTAATGAAGTGAGAGTTCCTACGAACCTATAAATGATGCTACAGTGATGTAGTGAGAATTGCTTAAAACCTCAAAATGATTCCACAGTCATGTGGTGAGAGTTGCTTAAAACCTCAAAATGATGCTACAGTAATGTTGTAAGAGTTGCTACGAACCTCAAAATAATGCTACAGTAATGTATTAAGTTGCTAAAAACCTCAAAATGATGCTACAGTAATGTATTAAGTGGCTAAAAACCTCAAAATGTTGCTACAGTGATGTAGTAAGAGTTGCTTAAAACCTCAAAATGATGTTCCAGTGATGTAGTGAGAGTTGCAACTAATCTAAGAAATGATGCTACAGTGATGTGGTGAGAGTTTCTTAAAATCTTAAAAAGATGCAACAGTGATGTGGTGAGAGTTGCTACTATCCTCCAAATGATGCTACAGTGAAGTAGTGAAAGTTGCTAAAAACCTCAAAATGCTGCTACAGTGATGTCGGAAGAGTTGGTAAAAATCTCAAAATGATGCTAAAGTGATGTGGCGAGAGTTGCTAAAAACCTCACAATGATGCTGTCAGTAATGTAGTGAGAGATGCTACGAACCTCAACATGATGCTACAGTAATGTAGTGAGAGTTGCTAAGAACCTCAAAATGATGCTACAGTGATGTAGTGAGAGTTGCTACGAACCTATAAATGATGCTACAGTGATGTGGTAGGAGTTGCTTAAAACCTCAAAATGATTCCACAGTCATGTAGTGAAAGTTGCTTAAAACCTCAAAATGATGCTACAGTAATGTATTAAGTTGCTAAAAACCTCAAAATGATGCTACAGTAATGTATTAAGTGGCTAAAAACCTCAAAATGTTGCTACAGTGATGTAGTAAGAGTTGCTTAAAACCTCAAAATGATGCTCCAGTGAAGTAGTGAAAGTTGCTAAAAACCTTAAAATGCTGCTACAGTGATGTCGGAAGAGTTGCTAAAAATCTCAAAATGATGCTAAAGTGATGTGGCGAGACTTGCTAAAAACCTCACAATAATGCTGTCAGTAATGTAGTGAGAGATGCTACGAACCTCAACATGATGCTACAGTAATGTAGTGAGAGTTGCTACGAACCTCAAAATGATGCTACAGTAATGTAGTGAGAATTGCAACCAAAATCAAAATGATGCTACAGTAATGTAGTAGGAGTTGCTAAAAATCTAAAAATGATGCTGTAAGTAATGTAGTGAGACCTGCTACGAACCTCAATAATGCTACAGTAATGTTGTAAGTGTTGCTTAAAATCTCAAAATGATGCTCCAGTGATGTAGTGAGTTGCTTAAAACCTCAAAATGATGCTACAGTGATGTAATGAGAGTTGCTATGAACCTAAGAAATGATGCGACAGTGATGTGGTGAGAGTTGCTACTAATCTCAAAATGATGCTTCAGTGATGTGCTGAGAGTTGCTACTAATCTCAAAATGATGCTCCAGTGATGTAATGGGAGTTGCTACTAACCTAAGAAATGATGCTACAGTGATGTAGTGAGAGTTGCTACGATGCAAAAAATGATGCTGACAGTGATGTAGTGAGAGTTGCTACTATGCTCAAAATTATGCTGACAGTAATGTAGTAAGAGTTGCTAAAAATCTCAAAATGATGCGACAGTGATATAGTGAGAGTTGCTACGAACCTCAAAATGATGCTCCAGTGATGCAGTAAGAGTTGCTTAAAATCTTAAAATGATGCTGACAGTCATGTAGTGAGAGTTGCTACGAACCTCAAAATGATGCTACAGTAATGTAGTGAGAGTTTCTTATAAAACTCAAAATGATGCGACTGTGATGTGGTGAGAGTTGCTACGAACCTCAAAATGATGCTACAGTAATGTAGTGAGAGTTGCTACGAACCTCAATAATGCTAAAGTAATGTAAGTGTTGCTAAAAATCTCAAAATGATGCTAAAGTGATGTGGTGAGAGTTGCTAAAATCTTCAAAATGATGCTACAGTGACGTAGTGAGAGTTGCCACGAACCTCAAAATGATGCTACAGTGATGTGGTGAGAGTTTCACGATCCTCAAAATGATGCTACAGTAATGTATTAAGTTGCTAAAAACCTAAAAAATGATGCTACAGTGATGTAGTGAGAGTTGTTTAAAAAATTTAAAAATGATGCTGACAGTCATGTAGTGAGAGTTGCTACTATCCTCCAAATGATGCTACAGTGATGTAGTGAGAGTTGCTTAAAATCTCAAAATGATGTGACAGTGATGTGGTAATAGTTTCAAAAAACTCAAAATGATGCTCCAGTGATTTAGTAAGAGTTGCTACGAACCTCAAAATGATGCTGACAGTCGTGAAGTGAGATTTGCTACTATCCTGAAAATGATGCTACAGTGATGTAGTGAGAGTTGCTACTATCCTCCAAATGATTCCACAGTAATGTAGTGAGAGTTGCTTAAAACCTCAAAATGATGCTACAGTAATGTTCTAAGAGTTGCTACGAACCTCAAAATGATGCTACAGTAATGTATTAAGTTGCAAAAAACCTCAAAATGATGCTACAGTAATGTAGTGAGAGTTGCTACGAACCTCAATAATGCTAAAGTAATGTAAGTGTTGCTAAAAATCTCAAAATGATGCAAAAGTGATGTGGTGAGAGTTGCTAAAATCTTCAAAATGATGCTACAGTGACGTAGTGAGAGTTGCCACGAACCTCAAAATGATGCTACAGTGATGTGGTGAGAGTTTCACGATCCTCAAAATGATGCTACAGTAATGTATTAAGTTGCTAAAAACCTAAAAATGATGCTACAGTGATGTAGTGAGAGTTGTTTAAAAAATTTAAAAATGATGCTGACAGTCATGTAGTGAGAGTTGCTACTATCCTCCAAATGATGCTACAGTGATGTAGTGAGAGTTGCTTAAAATCTCAAAATGATGTGACAGTGATGTGGTAATAGTTTCAAAAAACTCAAAATGATGCTCCAGTGATGTAGTAAGAGTTGCTACGAACCTCAAAATGATGCTGACAGTCGTGAAGTGAGATTTGCTACTATCCTGAAAATGATGCTACAGTGATGTAGTGAGAGTTGCTACTATCCTCCAAATGATTCCACAGTAATGTAGTGAGAGTTGCTTAAAACCTCAAAATGATGCTACAGTAATGTTCTAAGAGTTGCTACGAACCTCAAAATGATGCTACAGTAATGTATTAAGTTGCTAAAAACCTCAAAATGATGCTACAGTAATGTATTAAGTTGCTAAAAACCTCAAAATGTTGCTCCAGTGATGTAGTAAGAGTTGCTTAAAACCTCAAAATGATGCTCCAGTTAAGAAGTGAAAGTTTCTAAAAACATCAAAATTCTGCTACAGTGATGTCGGAAGAGTTGCTAAAAACCTCAAAATGCTGCTACAGTGATGTCGGAAGAGTTGCTAAAAACTCAAAATGATGCTAAAGTGATGTGGCGAGAGTTGCTAAAAATCTCAAAATGATGCTAAAGTGATGTGGCGAGAGTTGCTAAAAACCTCACAATGATGCTGTCAGTAATGTAGTGAGAGTTGCTATGAACCTCAAAATGAGGCTCCAGTGATGTAGTGAGAGTTGCTACTAATCTAAGAAATGATGCTACAGTGATGTAGGAAGAGTTGCTGAAAAAATCTCAAAGTGATGCTTCAGTGATGTGGTGAGACTTGCTAAAAATCTCAAAATGATTCCACAGTAATGTCGTGAGAGTTGCTACGAACCTATAAATGATGCTACAGTAATGTTGTAAGAGTTGCTACGAACCTCAAAATGATGCTAAACTAATGTATTAAGTTGCTAAAAACCTCAAAATGATGCTACAGTAATGTATTAAGTTACTAAAAACCTCAAAATGTTGCTACAGTGATGTAGTAAGAGTTGCTTAAAACCTCAAAATGATGCTCCAGTGAAGTAGTGAAAGTTGCTAAAAACCTCAAAATGCTGCTACAGTGATGTCGGAAGAGTTGCTAAAAACCTCAAAATGCTGCTACAGTGATGTCGGAAGTGTTGCTAAAAAATCTCAAAATGATGCTAAAGTGATGTGGCGAGAGTTGCTAAAAACCTCACAATGATGCTGTCAGTAATGTAGTGAGAGTTGCTACGAACCTATAAATGATGCTCCAGAAATGAAGTGAGAGTTGCTACGAACCTATAAATGATGCTACAGTAACGTAGTGAGAGTTGCTACGAACCTCAAAATGATGCTACAGTAATGTAGTGAGAGTTGCTACGATCCTCATAATGATGCTACAGTAATGTATTAACTTGCTTAAAATCTAAAAATGATGCTCCACTGATGTAGTGAGCGTTGCTACGAACCTCAAAATGATGCTGACAGTCATGAAGTGAAAGTTGCTACTATCCTCAAAATGCTGCTACAGTGATGTCGGAAGAGTTGCTAAAAATCTCAAAATGATGCTCAAATGATGTGGCGAGAGTTGCTAAAAACCTCACAATGATGCTGTCAGTAATGTAGTGAGAGATGCTACGAACCTCAACATGATGCTACAGTAATGTAGTGAGAGTTGCTACGAACCTCAAAATGATGCTACAGTGATGTGGTGAGGCTTGCTAAAAATCTCAAAATGATTCCACAGTAATGTAGTGAGAGTTGCTACGAACCTATAAATGATGCTCCAGTAATGAAGTGAGAGTTGCTACGAACCTATAAATGATGCTACAGCGATGTGGTAGGAGTTGCTTAAAACCTCACAATGATGCTACAATAATGTATTAAGTTGCTAAAAACCTCAAAATGTTGCTACAGTGATGTAGTAAGAGTTGCTTAAAACCTCAAAATGATGCTCCAGTGAAGTAGTGAAAGTTGCTAAAAACCTCAAAATGCTGCTACGGTGATGTCGGAAGAGTTGCTAAAAATCTCAAAATGATGCTAAAGTGATGTGGCGAGAGTTGCTAAAAACCTCACAATGATTCTGTCAGTAATGTAGTGAGAGATTCTACGAACCTCAAAATGATGCTAAAGTAATGTAATGAGAGTTGCTACGAACCTCAAAATGATGCTCCAGTGATGTAGTGAGAGTTGCTACTAATCTAAGAAATGATGCTACAGTAATGTAGGAAGAGTTGCTAAAAATCTAAAAATCATGCTTCAGTGATGTGGTGAGAGTTGCTAAAAATCTCAAAATGATGCTAAAGTGATGTGATGAGAGGTGCTAAAAATCTAAAAATTATGCTGTCAGTAATGTAGTGAGAGTTGCTACGGACCTCAAAATGATGCTCCAGTGATGAAATAAGAGTTGCTTAAAACCTTTAAAAATGATGCTGACAGTCATGTAGTGAGAGTTGCTACTATCCTCCAAATGATGCTACAGTGATGTAGTGAGAGTTGCTTAAAATCTCAAAATGATGTGACAGTGATGTGGTAATAGTTTCAAAAAACTCAAAATGATGCTCCAGTGATGTAGTAAGAGTTGCTACGAACCTCAAAATGATGCTGACAGTCGTGAAGTGAGATTTGCTACTATCCTCAACATGATGCTACAGTGATGTCGTGAGAGTTGCTACGATCCTCAAAATGATGCTACAGTAATGTATTAGGTTGCAAAAAACATCAAAATGATGCGACAGTGATGTAGTGAGAGTTGCTACGATCCTCAAAATGATGCTACAGTAATGTATTAGGTTGACTAAAAACCTCAAAATGATGCTCCAGTGATGCAATAAGAGTTGCTTAAAACCTTTAAAAATGATGCTGACAGTCATGTAGTGAGAGTTGCTACTATCCTCCAAATGATGCTACAGTGATGAAGTGAGAGTTGCTTAAAATCTCAAAATGATGTGACAGTGATGTGGTAATAGTTTCAAAAAACTCAAAATGATGCTCCAGTGATGTAGTAAGAGTTGCTACGAACCTTAAAATGATGCTGACAGTCGTGAAGTGAGATTTGGTACTATCCTCAACATGATGCTACAATGATGTAGTGAGAGTTGCTACTAATCTAAGAAATGATGCTAAAGTGATGTGGTGAGACTTGCTACTATCCTCCAAATGATGCTGCAGTGATGTAGTGAGAGTTGCTTAAAATCTCAAAATGATGCTACAGTGATGTGGTGAGAGTTGCTACGAACCTCAAAATGATGCTGACAGTAATGTGGTGAGAGTTGCTAAAAACCTCAAAATGATGCTGCAGTGATGTATGAAGTGTTGGTAAAAATCTCAAAATGATGCTCCAGTGATGTAGTGAGAGTTGCTACTAATCTAGAAAATGATGCGAAAGTGATGTAGTGAGAGTTGCTTCAAATCTCAAAATGATGCTCCAGTGATACAGAAAGAGTTGCTTAAAACCTTAAAATGAAGCTTACAGTCATGTAGTGAGAGTTGCTTAAAATCTCAAAATGATGCGATCGTGATGTGGTGAGAGTTGCTTAAAACCTCAAAATGATGCTCCAGTGATGTAGTGAGAGTTGCTACTAATCTAAGAAATGATGCGACAGTGATGTGGTGAGAGTTGCTACTATCCTCCAAATGATGCTACAGTGAAGTAGTGAAAGTTGCTAAAAACCTCAAAATGCTGCTACAGTGATGTGGTGAGAGTTGCTACGAACCTCAAAATGATGCTGACAGTAATGTGGTGAGAGTTGCTAAAAACCTCAAAATAATGCTGCAGTGATGTATTAAGTGTTGGGAAAAACCTCAAAATGATGCTCCAGTGATGTAGTGAGAGTTGCTACTAATCTAGAAAATGATGCTAAAGTGATGTAGTTAGAGTTGCTTCAAATCTAAAAATGATGCTCCTGTGATACAGAAAGAGTTGCTTAAAACCTTAAAATGATGCTTACAGTCATGTAGTGAGAGTTGCTTAAAATCTCAAAATGATGCTACAGTGATGTAGTGAGAGTTGCTTAAAACCTCAAAATGATGCTCCAGTGATGTAGTGAGAGTTGCTACTAATCTAAGAAATGATGCGACAGTGATGTAGTTAGAGTTGCTACTATCCTCCAAATGATGCTACAGTGAAGTAGTGAAAGTTGCGAAAAACCTCAAAATGCTGCTACAGTGATGTCGGAAGAGTTGCTAAAAATCTCAAAATGATGCTAAAGTGATGTGGCGAGAGTTACTAAAAACCTCACAATGATGCTGTCAGTAATGTAGTGAGAGATGCTACGGACCTCAACATGATGCTACAGTAATGTAGTGAGAGTTGTTACGACCCTCAAAATGATGCTACAGTGATGTGGTAGGAGTTGCTTAAAACCTCAAAATGATTCCACAGTCATGTAGTGAGAGTTGCTACGAACCTATAAATGATGCTCCAGTAATGAAGTGAGAGTTGCTACGAACCTATAAATGATGCTACAGTGATGTGGTAGGAGTTGCTTAAAACCTCAAAATGATTCCACAGTCATGTAGTGAGAGTTGCTTAAAACCTCAAAATGATGCTACAGTAATGTTGTAAGAGTTGCTACGAACCTCAAAATGATGCTACAGTGATGTATTAAGTTGCTACGAACCTCAAAATGATGCTACAGTAATGTAGTAGCAGTTGCTAAAAATCTAAAAATGATGCTGTAAGTAATGTAGTGAGACTTGCTACGAACCTCAATAATGCTACAGTAATGTTGTAAGTGTTGCAAAAAACCTCAAAATGATGCTACAGTGATGTAGTGAGAGTTGCTACGAACCTCAAAATGATGCTACAGTAATGTAGTGAGAGTTGTTACGATCCTCAAAATGATGCTACAGTAATGTATTAAGTTGCTACGAACCTCAAAATGATGCTGAGAGTCATGAAGTGAGAGTTGATACTATCCTCAAAAAGATGCTGCAGTGATGTAGGAAGAGTTGCTAAAAATCTCAAAATGATGCTTCGGTGATGTGGTGAGAGTTGCTAAAAACCTCAAAATAATGCTGTCAGTGATGTAGTGAGAGTTGCTACGAACCTCAAAATGATGCTACAGTAATGTAGTAAGACTTGCTAAAAGTCTCAAAATGATTCCACAGTAATGTAGTGAGAGTTGCTACGAACCTATAAATGATGCTCCAGTAATGAAGTGAGAGTTGCTATGAACCTATAAATGATGCGACAGTGATGTGGTAGGAGTTGCTTAAAACTTCAAAATGATTCCACAGTCATGTAGTGAGAGTTGCTTAAAACCTCAAAATGATGCTACAGTAATGTAGTGAGAGTTGCTAAAAATCTAAAAATGATGCTGTAAGTAATGTAGTGAGACTTGCTACGAACCTCAATAATGCTACAGTAATGTTGTAAGTGTTGCAAAAAACCTCAAAATGATGCTACAGTGATGTAGTGAGAGTTGCTACGATCCTCAAAATGATGCTACAGTAATGTATTAGGTTGACTAAAAACCTCAAAATGAAGCTCCAGTGATCCAGTAAGAGTTGCTTAAAACCTTTAAAAATGATGCTGAGTCATGTAGTGAGAGTTGCTACTATCCTCCAAATGATGCTACAGTGATGTAGTGAGAGTTGCTTAAAATCTCAAAATGATGTGACAGTGATGTGGTAATAGTTTCAAAAAACTCAAAATGATGCTCCAGTGATGTAGTAAGAGTTGCTACGAACCTCAAAATGATGCTGACAGTCGTGAAGTGAGATTTGCTTCTATCCTCAAAATGATGCGACAGTGATGTGGTGAGAGTTGCTACTATCCTCCAAATGATGCTACAGTGATGTCGTGAGAGTTGCTTAAAATCTCAAAATGATGCTACAGTGATGTAGTGAGAGTTGCTTAAAAACTCAAAATGATGCTCCAGTGATGAAGTGAGAGTTGCTACTAATCTAAGAAATGATTTTACAGTGATGTGGTGAGAGTTTCTTAAAATCTTAAAAACATGCGACAGTGATGTGGTGAGAGTTGCTACTATCCTCCAAATACTGCTACAGTGAAGTAGTGAAAGTTGCTAAAAACCTCAAAATGCTGCTACAGTGATGTCGGAAGAGTTGCTAAAAATCTCAAAATGATGCTAAAGTGATGTGGCAAGAGTTGCTAAAAACCTCACAATGATGCTGTCAGTAATGTAGTGAGAGATGCTACGAACCTCAACATGATGCTACAGTAATGTGGTGAGAGTTGCTACGAACCTCAAAATGATGCTACAGTAATGAAGTGAGAGTTGCTACGAACCTATAAATGATGCTACAGTGATGTGGTAGGAGTTCCTTAAAACCTCAAAATGATTCCACAGTCATGTAGTGAGAGTTGCTTAAAACCTCAAAATGATGCTACAGTAATGTTGTAAGAGTTGCTACGAACCTCAAAATGATGCTACAGTAATGTATTAAGTTGCTAAAAACCTCAAAATGATGCTACTGTAATGTATTAAGTTGCTAAAAACCTCAAAATGTTGCTACAGTGATGTAGTAAGAGTTGCTACTAATCTCAAAATGATGCTTCAGTGATGTAGTGAAAGTTGCTACTAATCTAAGAAATGATGCGACAGTGATGTGGTGAGAGTTGCTACTATCCTCCAAATACTGCTACAGTGAAGTAGTGAAAGTTGCTAAAAACCTCAAAATGCTGCTACAGTGATGTCGGAAGAGTTGCTAAAAATCTCAAAATGATGCTAAAGTGATGTGGCAAGAGTTGCTAAAAACCTCACAATGATGCTGTCAGTAATGTAGTGAGAGATGCTACGAACCTCAACATGATGCTACAGTAATGTAGTGAGAGTTGCTACGAACCTAAAAATGATGCTACAGTAATGTAGTGAGAGTTGCTACGATCCTCAAAATGATGCTACAGTAATGTAGTGAGAGTTGCTACGATCCTCATAATGATGGTACAGTAATGTATTAAGTTGCTTAAAATCTCAAAATGATGCTCCACTGATGTAGTGAGCGTTGCTACAAACCTCAAAATGATGCTGAGAGTCATGAAGTGAGAGTTGCTACTATCCTCAAAATGATGCTGCAGTGATGTCGGAAGAGTTGCTAAAAATCTCAAAATGATGCTTCGGTGATGTGGTGAGAGTTGCTAAAAACCTCAAAATAATGCTGTCAGTGATGTAGTGAGAGTTGCTACGAATCTCAAAATGATGCTACAGGGATGTGGTTAGACTTGCTAAAAATCTCAAAATGATGCTACAGGGATGTGGTTAGACTTGCTAAAAATCTCAAAATGATTCCACAGTAATGTAGTGAGAGTTGCTACGAACCTATAAATGATGCTCCAGTAATGAAGTGAGAGTTGCTACGAACCTATAAATGATGCTACAGTGATGTGGTAGGAGTTGCTTAAAACCTCAAAATGGTTCCACAGTCATGGAGTGAGAGTTGCTTAAAACCTCAAAATGATGCTACAGTAATGTTGTAAGAGTTGCTACGAACCTCAAAATGATGCTACAGTAATGTATTAAGTTGCTAAAAACCTCAAAATGATGCTACTGTAATGTATTAAGTTGCTAAAAACCTCAAAATGTTGCTACAGTGATGTAGTGAGAGTTGCTACTAATCTCAAAATGATGCTTCAGTGATGTAGTGAGAGTTGCTACTAATCTAAGAAATGATGCTACAGTGATGTAGGAAGAGTTGCTAAAAATCTCAAAATGATGCTTCAGTGATGTGGTGAGAGTTGCTAAAAATCTCAAAATGATGCTTCAGTGATGCAATAAGAGTTGCTTAAAACCTTAAAATGATGCTGAAAGTAATGTAGTACGAGTTGCTAAAAACCTCACAATGATGCTGTCAGTAATGTAGTGAGGGATGCTACGAACCTCAAAATGATGCTACAGTAATGTAGTGAGAGTTGCTACGAACCTCAAAATGATGCTCCAGTGATGTAGTGAGAGTTGCTACTTATCTAAGAAATGATGCTACAGTGATGTAGGAAGAGTTGCTACTAATCTCAAAATGATGCTTCAGTGATGTGGTGAGACTTGCTAAAAATCTCAAAATGATTCCACAGTAATGTAGTGAGAGTTGCTACGAACCAATAAATGATGCTCCAGTAATGAAGTGAGAGTTGCTACGAATCTCAAAATGATGCTACAGTAATGTAGTAAGAGTTCCTAAAAATCTCAAAATGATTCCACAGTAATGTTGTAAGAGTTGCTACGAACCTCAAAATGATGCTACAGTAATGTATTAAGTTGCTACGAACCTCAAAATGATGCTACAGTAATGTAGTAGGAGTTGCTAAAAATCTAAAAATGATGATGTAAGTAATGTAGTGAGACTTGCTACGAACCTCAATAATGCTACAGTAATGTAAGTGTTGCAAAAAACCTCAAAATGATGCTACAGTGATGTAATGAGAGTTGCTACGAACCTCAAAATGATGCTGACAGTCATGAAGTGAGATTTGCTACTTTCCTCAAAATGATGCGAAAGTGATGTGGTGAGACTTGCTACTATCCTCCAAATGATGCTACAGTGATGTAGTGAGAGTTGCTTAAAATCTCAAAATGATGCGACAGTGATGTGGTGAGAGTTGCTAGGAACCTCAAAATGATGCTGACAGTAATGTGGTGAGAGTTGCTAAAAACCTCAAAATGATGCTGCAGTGATGTATTAAGTGTTGGTAAAAACCTCAAATGATGCTCCAGTGATGTAGTGAGAGTTGCTACTACTCTAGAAAATGATGCTAAAGTGATGTAGTGAGAGTTGCTTCAAATCTCAAAATGATGCTCCAGTGATACAGAAAGAGTTGCTTAAAACCTTAAAATGATGCATACAGTCATGTAGTGAGAGTTGCTTAAAATCTCAAAATGATGCTCCAGTGATGTAGTGAGAGTTGCTACTAATCTAGAAAATGATGCGAAAGTGATGTAGTGAGAGTTGCTTCAAATCTCAAAATGATGCTCCAGTGATACAGAAAGAGTTGCTTAAAACCTTAAAATGAAGCTTACAGTCATGTAGTGAGAGTTGCTTAAAATCTCAAAATGATGCGATCGTGATGTGGTGAGAGTTGCTTAAAACCTCAAAATGATGCTCCAGTGATGTAGTGAGAGTTGCTACTAATCTAAGAAATGATGCGACAGTGATGTGGTGAGAGTTGCTACTATCCTCCAAATGATGCTACAGTGAAGTAGTGAAAGTTGCTAAAAACCTCAAAATGCTGCTACAGTGATGTGGTGAGAGTTGCTACGAACCTCAAAATGATGCTGACAGTAATGTGGTGAGAGTTGCTAAAAACCTCAAAATAATGCTGCAGTGATGTATTAAGTGTTGGGAAAAACCTCAAAATGATGCTCCAGTGATGTAGTGAGAGTTGCTACTAATCTAGAAAATGATGCTAAAGTGATGTAGTTAGAGTTGCTTCAAATCTAAAAATGATGCTCCTGTGATACAGAAAGAGTTGCTTAAAACCTTAAAATGATGCTTACAGTCATGTAGTGAGAGTTGCTTAAAATCTCAAAATGATGCTACAGTGATGTAGTGAGAGTTGCTTAAAACCTCAAAATGATGCTCCAGTGATGTAGTGAGAGTTGCTACTAATCTAAGAAATGATGCGACAGTGATGTAGTTAGAGTTGCTACTATCCTCCAAATGATGCTACAGTGAAGTAGTGAAAGTTGCGAAAAACCTCAAAATGCTGCTACAGTGATGTCGGAAGAGTTGCTAAAAATCTCAAAATGATGCTAAAGTGATGTGGCGAGAGTTACTAAAAACCTCACAATGATGCTGTCAGTAATGTAGTGAGAGATGCTACGGACCTCAACATGATGCTACAGTAATGTAGTGAGAGTTGTTACGACCCTCAAAATGATGCTACAGTGATGTGGTAGGAGTTGCTTAAAACCTCAAAATGATTCCACAGTCATGTAGTGAGAGTTGCTACGAACCTATAAATGATGCTCCAGTAATGAAGTGAGAGTTGCTACGAACCTATAAATGATGCTACAGTGATGTGGTAGGAGTTGCTTAAAACCTCAAAATGATTCCACAGTCATGTAGTGAGAGTTGCTTAAAACCTCAAAATGATGCTACAGTAATGTTGTAAGAGTTGCTACGAACCTCAAAATGATGCTACAGTGATGTATTAAGTTGCTACGAACCTCAAAATGATGCTACAGTAATGTAGTAGCAGTTGCTAAAAATCTAAAAATGATGCTGTAAGTAATGTAGTGAGACTTGCTACGAACCTCAATAATGCTACAGTAATGTTGTAAGTGTTGCAAAAAACCTCAAAATGATGCTACAGTGATGTAGTGAGAGTTGCTACGAACCTCAAAATGATGCTACAGTAATGTAGTGAGAGTTGTTACGATCCTCAAAATGATGCTACAGTAATGTATTAAGTTGCTACGAACCTCAAAATGATGCTGAGAGTCATGAAGTGAGAGTTGATACTATCCTCAAAAAGATGCTGCAGTGATGTAGGAAGAGTTGCTAAAAATCTCAAAATGATGCTTCGGTGATGTGGTGAGAGTTGCTAAAAACCTCAAAATAATGCTGTCAGTGATGTAGTGAGAGTTGCTACGAACCTCAAAATGATGCTACAGTAATGTAGTAAGAGTTGCTAAAAATCTCAAAATGATGCTACAGTGATGTGGTTAGACTTGCTAAAAGTCTCAAAATGATTCCACAGTAATGTAGTGAGAGTTGCTACGAACCTATAAATGATGCTCCAGTAATGAAGTGAGAGTTGCTATGAACCTATAAATGATGCGACAGTGATGTGGTAGGAGTTGCTTAAAACTTCAAAATGATTCCACAGTCATGTAGTGAGAGTTGCTTAAAACCTCAAAATGATGCTACAGTAATGTAGTGAGAGTTGCTAAAAATCTAAAAATGATGCTGTAAGTAATGTAGTGAGACTTGCTACGAACCTCAATAATGCTACAGTAATGTTGTAAGTGTTGCAAAAAACCTCAAAATGATGCTACAGTGATGTAGTGAGAGTTGCTACGATCCTCAAAATGATGCTACAGTAATGTATTAGGTTGACTAAAAACCTCAAAATGAAGCTCCAGTGATCCAGTAAGAGTTGCTTAAAACCTTTAAAAATGATGCTGAGTCATGTAGTGAGAGTTGCTACTATCCTCCAAATGATGCTACAGTGATGTAGTGAGAGTTGCTTAAAATCTCAAAATGATGTGACAGTGATGTGGTAATAGTTTCAAAAAACTCAAAATGATGCTCCAGTGATGTAGTAAGAGTTGCTACGAACCTCAAAATGATGCTGACAGTCGTGAAGTGAGATTTGCTTCTATCCTCAAAATGATGCGACAGTGATGTGGTGAGAGTTGCTACTATCCTCCAAATGATGCTACAGTGATGTCGTGAGAGTTGCTTAAAATCTCAAAATGATGCTACAGTGATGTAGTGAGAGTTGCTTAAAAACTCAAAATGATGCTCCAGTGATGAAGTGAGAGTTGCTACTAATCTAAGAAATGATTTTACAGTGATGTGGTGAGAGTTTCTTAAAATCTTAAAAACATGCGACAGTGATGTGGTGAGAGTTGCTACTATCCTCCAAATACTGCTACAGTGAAGTAGTGAAAGTTGCTAAAAACCTCAAAATGCTGCTACAGTGATGTCGGAAGAGTTGCTAAAAATCTCAAAATGATGCTAAAGTGATGTGGCAAGAGTTGCTAAAAACCTCACAATGATGCTGTCAGTAATGTAGTGAGAGATGCTACGAACCTCAACATGATGCTACAGTAATGTGGTGAGAGTTGCTACGAACCTCAAAATGATGCTACAGTAATGAAGTGAGAGTTGCTACGAACCTATAAATGATGCTACAGTGATGTGGTAGGAGTTCCTTAAAACCTCAAAATGATTCCACAGTCATGTAGTGAGAGTTGCTTAAAACCTCAAAATGATGCTACAGTAATGTTGTAAGAGTTGCTACGAACCTCAAAATGATGCTACAGTAATGTATTAAGTTGCTAAAAACCTCAAAATGATGCTACTGTAATGTATTAAGTTGCTAAAAACCTCAAAATGTTGCTACAGTGATGTAGTAAGAGTTGCTACTAATCTCAAAATGATGCTTCAGTGATGTAGTGAAAGTTGCTACTAATCTAAGAAATGATGCGACAGTGATGTGGTGAGAGTTGCTACTATCCTCCAAATACTGCTACAGTGAAGTAGTGAAAGTTGCTAAAAACCTCAAAATGCTGCTACAGTGATGTCGGAAGAGTTGCTAAAAATCTCAAAATGATGCTAAAGTGATGTGGCAAGAGTTGCTAAAAACCTCACAATGATGCTGTCAGTAATGTAGTGAGAGATGCTACGAACCTCAACATGATGCTACAGTAATGTAGTGAGAGTTGCTACGAACCTAAAAATGATGCTACAGTAATGTAGTGAGAGTTGCTACGATCCTCAAAATGATGCTACAGTAATGTAGTGAGAGTTGCTACGATCCTCATAATGATGGTACAGTAATGTATTAAGTTGCTTAAAATCTCAAAATGATGCTCCACTGATGTAGTGAGCGTTGCTACAAACCTCAAAATGATGCTGAGAGTCATGAAGTGAGAGTTGCTACTATCCTCAAAATGATGCTGCAGTGATGTCGGAAGAGTTGCTAAAAATCTCAAAATGATGCTTCGGTGATGTGGTGAGAGTTGCTAAAAACCTCAAAATAATGCTGTCAGCGATGTAGTGAGAGTTGCTACGAATCTCAAAATGATGCTACAGGGATGTGGTTAGACTTGCTAAAAATCTCAAAATGATGCTACAGGGATGTGGTTAGACTTGCTAAAAATCTCAAAATGATTCCACAGTAATGTAGTGAGAGTTGCTACGAACCTATAAATGATGCTCCAGTAATGAAGTGAGAGTTGCTACGAACCTATAAATGATGCTACAGTGATGTGGTAGGAGTTGCTTAAAACCTCAAAATGGTTCCACAGTCATGGAGTGAGAGTTGCTTAAAACCTCAAAATGATGCTACAGTAATGTTGTAAGAGTTGCTACGAACCTCAAAATGATGCTACAGTAATGTATTAAGTTGCTAAAAACCTCAAAATGATGCTACTGTAATGTATTAAGTTGCTAAAAACCTCAAAATGTTGCTACAGTGATGTAGTGAGAGTTGCTACTAATCTCAAAATGATGCTTCAGTGATGTAGTGAGAGTTGCTACTAATCTAAGAAATGATGCTACAGTGATGTAGGAAGAGTTGCTAAAAATCTCAAAATGATGCTTCAGTGATGTGGTGAGAGTTGCTAAAAATCTCAAAATGATGCTTCAGTGATGCAATAAGAGTTGCTTAAAACCTTAAAATGATGCTGAAAGTAATGTAGTACGAGTTGCTAAAAACCTCACAATGATGCTGTCAGTAATGTAGTGAGGGATGCTACGAACCTCAAAATGATGCTACAGTAATGTAGTGAGAGTTGCTACGAACCTCAAAATGATGCTCCAGTGATGTAGTGAGAGTTGCTACTTATCTAAGAAATGATGCTACAGTGATGTAGGAAGAGTTGCTACTAATCTCAAAATGATGCTTCAGTGATGTGGTGAGACTTGCTAAAAATCTCAAAATGATTCCACAGTAATGTAGTGAGAGTTGCTACGAACCAATAAATGATGCTCCAGTAATGAAGTGAGAGTTGCTACGAATCTCAAAATGATGCTACAGTAATGTAGTAAGAGTTCCTAAAAATCTCAAAATGATTCCACAGTAATGTTGTAAGAGTTGCTACGAACCTCAAAATGATGCTACAGTAATGTATTAAGTTGCTACGAACCTCAAAATGATGCTACAGTAATGTAGTAGGAGTTGCTAAAAATCTAAAAATGATGATGTAAGTAATGTAGTGAGACTTGCTACGAACCTCAATAATGCTACAGTAATGTTAGTGTTGCAAAAAACCTCAAAATGATGCTACAGTGATGTAATGAGAGTTGCTACGAACCTCAAAATGATGCTGACAGTCATGAAGTGAGATTTGCTACTTTCCTCAAAATGATGCGAAAGTGATGTGGTGAGACTTGCTACTATCCTCCAAATGATGCTACAGTGATGTAGTGAGAGTTGCTTAAAATCTCAAAATGATGCGACAGTGATGTGGTGAGAGTTGCTAGGAACCTCAAAATGATGCTGACAGTAATGTGGTGAGAGTTGCTAAAAACCTCAAAATGATGCTGCAGTGATGTATTAAGTGTTGGTAAAAACCTCAAATGATGCTCCAGTGATGTAGTGAGAGTTGCTACTACTCTAGAAAATGATGCTAAAGTGATGTAGTGAGAGTTGCTTCAAATCTCAAAATGATGCTCCAGTGATACAGAAAGAGTTGCTTAAAACCTTAAAATGATGCATACAGTCATGTAGTGAGAGTTGCTTAAAATCTCAAAATGATGCGACAGTGATGTGGTGAGAGTTGCTACTATCCTCCAAATGATGCTAAAGTGATGTAGTGAGAGTTGCTTAAAATCTCAAAATGATGCTACAGTGATGTAGTGAGAGTTGCTTAAAACCTCGAAATGATGCTCCAGTGATGAAGTGAGAGTTGCTACTAATCTAAGAAATGATGCTACAGTGATGTGGTGAGAGTTTCTTAAAATCTTAAAAACATGCGACAGTCATGTAGTGAGAGTTGCTACTATCCTCCAAATGCTGCTACAGTGAAGTAGTGAAAGTTGCTAAAAACCTCAAAATGCTGCTACAGTGATGTCGGAAGAGTTGCTAAAAATCTCAAAATGATGCTAAAGTGATGTGGCGAGAGTTGCTAAAAATCTCACAATGATGCTGTCAGTAATGTAGTGAGAGATGCTACGAACCTCAACATGATGCTACAGTAATGTAGTGAGAGTTTCTACGAACCTCAAAATGATGCTACAGTAATGTAGTAAGAGTTGCTAAAAATCTCAAAATGATGCTACAGTGATGTGGTTAGACTTGCTAAAAATCTCAAAATGATTCCACAGTAATGTAGTGAGAGTTGCTACGAACCTATAAATGATGCTCCAGTAATGAAGTGAGAGTTGCTACGAACCTATAAATGATGCTACAGTGATGTGGTAGGAGTTGCTTAAAACCTCAAAATGATTCCACAGTCATGTAGTGAGAGTTGCTTAAAACCTCAAAATGATGCTACAGTAATGTTGTAAGAGTTGCTACGAACCTCAAAATGATGCTACAGTAATGTATTAAGTTGCTAAAAACCTCAAAATGATGCTACAGTAATGTATTAAGTGGCTAAAAACCTCAAAATGTTGCTACAGTGATGTAGTACGAGTTGCTTAAAACCTCAAAATGATGCTCCAGTGAAGTAGTGAAAGTTGCTAAAAACCTCATAATGCTGCGACAGTGATGTCGGAAGAGTTGCTAAAAATCTCAAAATGATGCTAAAGTGATGTGGCGAGAGTTGCTTAAAACCTCACAATGATGCTGTTAGTAATGTAGTGAGAGATGCTACGAACCTCAAAATGATGCTACAGTAATGTAGTGAGAGTTGCTACGAACCTCAAAATGATGCTCCAGTGATGTAGTGAGAGTTGCTACTAATCTAAGAAATGATGCTACAGTGATGTAGGAAGAGTTGCTAAAAATCTCAAAATGATGCTTCAGTGATGTGGTGAGAGTTGCTAAAAATCTCAAAATGATGCTTCAGTGATGCAATAAGAGTTGCTTAAAACCTTAAAATGATGCTGACAGTAATGTTGTAAGTGTTGCTAAAAATCTCAAAATGATGCTACAGTGATGTAGTGAGAGTTGCTAAAATCCTCAAAATGATGCTACAGTGATGTAGTGAGAGTTGCTAGGATCCTAAAAATGATGCTCCAGTAATGTATTAAGTTGCTAAAAACCTCAAAATGATGCTACAGTGATGTAGTGAGAGTTGCTACGAACCGCAAAATGATGCTACAGTTTTGTAGTGAGGGTTGCTACGAACCTCAAAATGATGCTACAGTAATGTAGGAAGAGTTGCTAAAAATATCAAAATGATGCTGAAGTGATGTGGTGAGAGTTGAAAAAAAAAATCAAAATGATGCTGTAAGTAATGTAGTGAGAGATGCTACGACCCTCAAAATGATGCTACAGTGATGTAGTGAGAGTTGCTACGAACCTCAAAATGATGCTACACTCATGTAGTGAGAGTTGCTAAAAACCTCAAAATGATGCTGCAGTGATGTAGTAAGTGTTGGTAAAAACCTCAAAATGATGCTCCAGTGATATAGTGAGAGTTGCTACGGACCTCAAAATGATGCTCCAGTGATGCAGTGAGAGTTGCTTAAAACCTCAAAATGATGCTACAGTAATGTTGTAAGAGTTGCTACGAACCTCAAAATGATGCTACAGTAATGTATTAAGTTGCTAAAAACCTCAAAATGATGCTACTGTAATGTATTAAGTTGCTAAAAACCTCAAAATGTTGCTACAGTGATGTAGTGAGAGTTGCTACTAATCTCAAAATGATGCTTCAGTGATGTAGTGAGAGTTGCTACTAATCTAAGAAATGATGCTACAGTGATGTAGGAAGAGTTGCTAAAAATCTCAAAATGATGCTTCAGTGATGTGGTGAGAGTTGCTAAAAATCTCAAAATGATGCTTCAGTGATGCAATAAGAGTTGCTTAAAACCTTAAAATGATGCTGAAAGTAATGTAGTACGAGTTGCTAAAAACCTCACAATGATGCTGTCAGTAATGTAGTGAGGGATGCTACGAACCTCAAAATGATGCTACAGTAATGTAGTGAGAGTTGCTACGAACCTCAAAATGATGCTCCAGTGATGTAGTGAGAGTTGCTACTTATCTAAGAAATGATGCTACAGTGATGTAGGAAGAGTTGCTACTAATCTCAAAATGATGCTTCAGTGATGTGGTGAGACTTGCTAAAAATCTCAAAATGATTCCACAGTAATGTAGTGAGAGTTGCTACGAACCAATAAATGATGCTCCAGTAATGAAGTGAGAGTTGCTACGAATCTCAAAATGATGCTACAGTAATGTAGTAAGAGTTCCTAAAAATCTCAAAATGATTCCACAGTAATGTTGTAAGAGTTGCTACGAACCTCAAAATGATGCTACAGTAATGTATTAAGTTGCTACGAACCTCAAAATGATGCTACAGTAATGTAGTAGGAGTTGCTAAAAATCTAAAAATGATGATGTAAGTAATGTAGTGAGACTTGCTACGAACCTCAATAATGCTACAGTAATGTTAGTGTTGCAAAAAACCTCAAAATGATGCTACAGTGATGTAATGAGAGTTGCTACGAACCTCAAAATGATGCTGACAGTCATGAAGTGAGATTTGCTACTTTCCTCAAAATGATGCGAAAGTGATGTGGTGAGACTTGCTACTATCCTCCAAATGATGCTACAGTGATGTAGTGAGAGTTGCTTAAAATCTCAAAATGATGCGACAGTGATGTGGTGAGAGTTGCTAGGAACCTCAAAATGATGCTGACAGTAATGTGGTGAGAGTTGCTAAAAACCTCAAAATGATGCTGCAGTGATGTATTAAGTGTTGGTAAAAACCTCAAATGATGCTCCAGTGATGTAGTGAGAGTTGCTACTACTCTAGAAAATGATGCTAAAGTGATGTAGTGAGAGTTGCTTCAAATCTCAAAATGATGCTCCAGTGATACAGAAAGAGTTGCTTAAAACCTTAAAATGATGCATACAGTCATGTAGTGAGAGTTGCTTAAAATCTCAAAATGATGCGACAGTGATGTGGTGAGAGTTGCTACTATCCTCCAAATGATGCTAAAGTGATGTAGTGAGAGTTGCTTAAAATCTCAAAATGATGCTACAGTGATGTAGTGAGAGTTGCTTAAAACCTCGAAATGATGCTCCAGTGATGAAGTGAGAGTTGCTACTAATCTAAGAAATGATGCTACAGTGATGTGGTGAGAGTTTCTTAAAATCTTAAAAACATGCGACAGTCATGTAGTGAGAGTTGCTACTATCCTCCAAATGCTGCTACAGTGAAGTAGTGAAAGTTGCTAAAAACCTCAAAATGCTGCTACAGTGATGTCGGAAGAGTTGCTAAAAATCTCAAAATGATGCTAAAGTGATGTGGCGAGAGTTGCTAAAAATCTCACAATGATGCTGTCAGTAATGTAGTGAGAGATGCTACGAACCTCAACATGATGCTACAGTAATGTAGTGAGAGTTTCTACGAACCTCAAAATGATGCTACAGTAATGTAGTAAGAGTTGCTAAAAATCTCAAAATGATGCTACAGTGATGTGGTTAGACTTGCTAAAAATCTCAAAATGATTCCACAGTAATGTAGTGAGAGTTGCTACGAACCTATAAATGATGCTCCAGTAATGAAGTGAGAGTTGCTACGAACCTATAAATGATGCTACAGTGATGTGGTAGGAGTTGCTTAAAACCTCAAAATGATTCCACAGTCATGTAGTGAGAGTTGCTTAAAACCTCAAAATGATGCTACAGTAATGTTGTAAGAGTTGCTACGAACCTCAAAATGATGCTACAGTAATGTATTAAGTTGCTAAAAACCTCAAAATGATGCTACAGTAATGTATTAAGTGGCTAAAAACCTCAAAATGTTGCTACAGTGATGTAGTACGAGTTGCTTAAAACCTCAAAATGATGCTCCAGTGAAGTAGTGAAAGTTGCTAAAAACCTCATAATGCTGCGACAGTGATGTCGGAAGAGTTGCTAAAAATCTCAAAATGATGCTAAAGTGATGTGGCGAGAGTTGCTTAAAACCTCACAATGATGCTGTTAGTAATGTAGTGAGAGATGCTACGAACCTCAAAATGATGCTACAGTAATGTAGTGAGAGTTGCTACGAACCTCAAAATGATGCTCCAGTGATGTAGTGAGAGTTGCTACTAATCTAAGAAATGATGCTACAGTGATGTAGGAAGAGTTGCTAAAAATCTCAAAATGATGCTTCAGTGATGTGGTGAGAGTTGCTAAAAATCTCAAAATGATGCTTCAGTGATGCAATAAGAGTTGCTTAAAACCTTAAAATGATGCTGACAGTAATGTTGTAAGTGTTGCTAAAAATCTCAAAATGATGCTACAGTGATGTAGTGAGAGTTGCTAAAATCCTCAAAATGATGCTACAGTGATGTAGTGAGAGTTGCTAGGATCCTAAAAATGATGCTCCAGTAATGTATTAAGTTGCTAAAAACCTCAAAATGATGCTACAGTGATGTAGTGAGAGTTGCTACGAACCGCAAAATGATGCTACAGTTTTGTAGTGAGGGTTGCTACGAACCTCAAAATGATGCTACAGTAATGTAGGAAGAGTTGCTAAAAATATCAAAATGATGCTGAAGTGATGTGGTGAGAGTTGAAAAAAAAAATCAAAATGATGCTGTAAGTAATGTAGTGAGAGATGCTACGACCCTCAAAATGATGCTACAGTGATGTAGTGAGAGTTGCTACGAACCTCAAAATGATGCTACACTCATGTAGTGAGAGTTGCTAAAAACCTCAAAATGATGCTGCAGTGATGTAGTAAGTGTTGGTAAAAACCTCAAAATGATGCTCCAGTGATATAGTGAGAGTTGCTACGGACCTCAAAATGATGCTCCAGTGATGCAGTAAGAGTTGCTTAAAACCTCAAAATGATGCTGACAGTAATGTTGTGAGAGTTGTTAAGAACCTCAAAATGATGCTACAGTGATGTAGTGAGAGTTGCTAAAAACCTCAAAATGATGCTGACAGTAATTCTGTGAGAGTTGCTACGAACTTCAAAATGATGCTACAGTAATGTAGTAAGAGTTGCTAAAAATCTCAAAATGATGCTGAAGTGATGTGGTGAGAGTTGCTAAAATCTTAAAAATTATGCCACAGTAATGTAGTGAGAGTTGCTACGAACCTAAAAATGATGCTACAGAAATGTAGTGAGAGTTGCTACGAACCTCAAAATGATGCTACAGTGATGTAGTGAGAGTTGCTACGATCCTCAAAATGATGCTACAGTAATGTATTAGGTTGCTAAAAACATCAAAATGATGCTACAGTGATGTAGTGAGAGTTGCTACGATCCTCAAAATGATGCTACAGTAATGTATTAGGTTGACTAAAAACCTCAAAATGATGCTCCAGTGATGCAGTCAGAGTTGCTTAAAACCTTTCAAAATGATGCTGACAGTCATGTAGTGAGAGTTGCTACTATCCTCCAAATGATGCTACAGTGATGTAGTGAGAGTTGCTTAAAATCTCAAAATGATGTGACAGCGATGTGGTAATAGTTTCAAAAAACTCAAAATGATGCTCCAGTGATGTAGTAAGAGTTGCGACGAACCTCAAAATGATGCTGACAGTCCTGAAGTGAGATTTGCTACTATCCTCAAAATGATGCTACAGTGATGTAGTGAGAGTTGCTACTAATCTAAGAAATGATGCTAAAGTGATGTGGTGAGACTTGCTACTATCCTCCAAATGATGCTACAGTGATGTCGTGAGAGTTGCTTAAAATCTCAAAATGATGCGACAGTGATGTGGGGAGAGTTGCTAAAAACCTCAAAATGATGCTGCAGTGATGTATTAAGTGTTGGTAAAAACCTCAAAATGATGCTCCAGTGATGTAGTAAGAGTTGCTACTAATCTAGAAAATGATGCTAAAGTGATGTAGTGAGAGTTGCTTCAAATCTCAAAATGATGCTCCAGTGATGCAGTAAGAGTTGCTTAAAACCTTGAAATGATGCTTACAGTCATGTAGTGAGAGTTGCTTAAAATCTCAAAATGATGCGACAGTGATGTGGTGAGAGTTGCTACTATACTCCAAATGATGCGACAGTGATGTAGTGAGAGTTGCTTAAAATCTCAAAATGATGCTACAGTGATGTAGTGAGAGTTGCTACGGAACTGAAAATGATGCTCCAGTGATTTGGTGAGAGTTGCTAAAATCCTCAAAATGATGCTACAGTAATGTATTAAGTTGCTAAAAACCTCAAAATGATGCTAGAGTGATGTAGTGAGAGTTGCTTAAAAACTCAAAATGATGCGACTGTGATGTGTTGAAAGTTGCAAAAACCTCAAAATGATGCTCCACTGATGTAGTGAGAGTTGCTAAATATCTCAAAATGATTCCACAGTAATGTAGTGACAGTTGCTACGAACCTCAAAATGATGCTACAGTAATGAAGTGAGAGTTGCTACGAACCTATAAATGATGCTATAGTGATGTGGTAGGAGTTGCTTAAAACCTCAAAATGATTCCACAGTCATGTAGTGAGAGTTGCTTAAAACCTCAAAATGATGCGACAGTAATGTTGTAAGAGTTGCTACGAACCTCAAAATAATGCTACAGTAATGTATTAAGTTGCTAAAAACCTCAAAATTATGCAACAGTAACGTATTAAGTTCCTAAAAACCTCAAAATGCTGCTACAGTGATGTAGTAAGAGTTGCTTAAAACCTCACAATGATGCTCCAGTGATGTAGTGAGAGTTGCTACTAATCTAAGAAATGATGCTACAGTGATGTGGTGAGAGTTTCTTAAAATCTTAAAAACATGGGACAGTGATGTGGTGAGAGTTGCTACTATCCTCCAAATGCTGCTACAGTGAAGAAGTGAAAGTTGCTAAAAACCTAAAAATGCTGCTACAGTGATGTCGGAAGAGTTGCTAAAAATCTCAAAATGATGCTAAAGTGATGTGGCGAGAGTTGCTAAAAACCTCACAATGATGCTGTCAGTAATGTAGTGAGAGTTGCTACGAACCTCAACATGATGCTACAGTAATGTAGTGAGAGTTGCTACGAACCTAAAAATGATGCTACAGTAATGTAGTGAGAGTTGCTACGATCCTCAAAATGATGCTACAGTAATGTATTAAGTTGCTAAAAACCTCAAAATGATGCTCCACTGATGTAGTGAGAGTTGCTACGAACCTCAAAATGATGCTACAGTTATGTAGTGAGAGTTGCGACGAACCTCAAAATGATGCTACAGTAATGTTGCAGGAGTTGCTAAAAATCTAAAAATGATGCTGTAAGTAATGTAGTGAGACTTGCTACGAACCTCAATAATGCTACAGTAAAGTTGTAAGTGTTGCTAAAAATCTCAAAATGATGCGAAAGTGATGTGGTGACAGTTGCAAAAATCTTCAAAATGATGCTACAGTGATGTAGTGAGAGTTGCCACGAACCTCAAAATGATGCTCCAGTAATGTAGTGAGAGTTGCTAGGATCCTAAAAATGATGCTCCAGTAATGTATTAAGTTGCTAAAAAACTCAAAATGATGCTACAGTGATGTAGTGAGAGTTGCTACTTACCTCAAAATGATGCTAAAGTGATGTGGTGAGAGTTGCAAAAAAATTAAAAATGATGCTGTCAGTAATGTAGTGAGAGATGCTACGAACCTCAAAATGATGCTACAGTAATGTAGTGAGAGTTGCTACGAACCTCAAAATGATGCTGCAGTGATGTATTTAGTGTTGGTAAAAACCTTAAAATGATGCTGACATTCATGTAGTGAGAGTTGCTTAAAATCTCAAAATGATGCCACAGTGATGTGGTGAGAGTTTCTCAAAAAATTAAAAATGATGCGACAGTGATGTGGTGAGAGTTGCTACTATCCTTCAAATGATTCTACAGTGATGTAGTGAGAGTTGCTTAAAATCTCCAAATGATGCTACAGTAATGTAGTGAGAGTTGCTACGGACCTCAAAATGATGCTCCAGCGATGCAATAAGAGTTGCTTAAAACCTTAAAATGATGCTGACAGTAATGTAGTGAGAGATGCTAAAAATCTAAAAATGATGCCGTAAGTAATGTAGTGAGACTTGCTACGAACCTCAATAATGCTACAGTAATGTTGTATGTGTTGCTAAAAATCTCAAAATGATGCTAAAGTGATGTGGTGAGAGTTGCTAAAATCCTCAACATGATGCTACAGTAATGTAGTGAGAGTTGCTACGACCCTCAAAATGATGCTACAGTAATGTAGTGAGAGTTGCTACGATCCTCAAAATGATGCTACAGTAATGTATTAAGTTGCTAAAAACCTCAAAATGATGCTGTCAGTGATGTAGTGAGAGTTGCTACGAATCTAAAAATGATGCTACAGTAATGTAGTAAGAGTTGCTAAAAATCTCAAAATGATGCTACAGTGATGTGGTGAGACTTGCTAAAAATCTCAAAATGACTCCACAGTAATGTAGTGAGAGTTGCTACGAACCAAAAATGATGCTCCAGTAATGAAGTGAGAGTTTCTACGAACCTATAAATGATGCTACAGTGATGTGGTAGGAGTTGCTTAAAACCTCAAAATGATTCCACAGTCATGTAGTGAGAGTTGCTTAAAACCTCAAAATGATGCTACAGTAATGTATTAAGTTGCTAAAAACCTCAAAATGATGCTCCAGTGATGTAGTGAGAGTTGCTACTAATCTAAGTGATGATGCTACAGTGATGTGGTGAGAGTTGCTACTATCCTCCAAATGCTGCTACAGTGAAGTAGTGAAAGTTGCTAAAAACCTCAAAATGCTGCTACAGTGATGTCGGAAGAGTTGCTAAAAATTTCAAAATGATGCTAAAGTGATGTGGCGAGAGTTGCTAAAAATCTCACAATGATGCTGTCAGTAATGTATTGAGAGATGCTACGAACCTCAACATGATGCTACAGTAATGTAGTAAAGAGTTGCTACGAACCTAAAAATGATGCTACAGTAATGTAGTGAGAGTTGCTACGATCCTCAAAATGATGCTACAGTAATGTATTAAGTTGCTAAAAACCTCAAAATGATGCTACAGTTAATTAGTGAGAGTTGCTACGAACCTTGAAATGATGCTACAGTAATGTTGCAGGAGTTGCAAAAAATCTAAAAATGATGCTGTAAGTAATGTAGTGAGACTTGCTACGAACCTCAATAATGCTCCAGTAATTTTGGAAGTGTTGCTAAAAATCTCAAAATGATGCTAAAGTGATGTGGTGAGAGTTGCAAAAATCTTCAAAATGATGCTACAGTGATGTAGTGAGAGTTGCTAGGATCTTAAAAATGATGCTCCAGTCATGTATTAAGTTGCGAAAAACCTCAAAATGATGCTCCAGTGATGTAGTGAGAGTTGCTACGATCCTAAAAATGATACTCCAGTAATGTATTAAGTTGCTAAAAACCTCAAAATGATGCGACAGTGATGAAGTGAGAGTTGCCACGAACCTCAAAATGATGCTAAAGTGATGAATTGAAAGTTGCTAAAAACCTCAAAATGCTGCTACAGTGATGTCGGAAGAGTTGCTAAAAATCTCAAAATGATGCTGAAGTGATGTGGCGAGAGTTGCTAAAAACCTCACAATGATGCTGTCAGTAATGTAGTGAGAGATGCTACGAACCTCAACATGATGCTACAGTAATGTAGTGAGAGTTGCTACGAACCTAAAAATGATGCTACAGTAATGTAGTGAGAGTTGCTACGATCCTCAAAATGATGCTACAGTAATGTATTAAGTTGCTAAAAACCTCAAAATGATTCTCCACTGTTGTAGTGAGAGTTGCTACGAACCTCAAAATGATGCCACAGTTATGTAGTGAGAGTTGCTACGAACCTCAAAATGATGCTACAGTAATGTATTAAGTTGCTACAAACCTCAAAATGATGCTCCACTGTTGTAGTGAGAGTTGCTACGAACCTCAAAATGATGCTACAGTTATGTCGTGAGAGTTGCTACGAACCTCAAAATGATGCTACAGTAATGTTGCAGGAGTTGCAAAAAATCTAAAAATGATGCTGTAAGTAATGGAGTGAGACTTGCTACGAACCTCAATAATGCTACAGTAATGTTGTAAGTGTTGCTAAAAATCTCAAAATGATGCTAAAGTGATGTGGTGACAGTTGCAAAAATCTTCAAAATGATGCTACAGTGATGTAGTGAGAGTTGCCACAAACCTCAAAATGATGCTCCAGTAATGTAGTGAGAGTTGCTTGGATCCTAAAAATGATGCTCCAGTAATGTATTAAGTTGCTAAAAACCTGAAAATTATGCTACAGTGATGTAGTGAGAGTTGCTACGATCCTAAAAATGATACTCCAGTCATGTATTAAGTTGCTAAAAACCTCAAAATGATGCGACAGTGATGTGGTGAGAGTTGCTAAAATCCTCAAAGTGATGCTACAGTGATGAAGTGAGAGTTGCCACGAACCTCAAAATGATGCTAAAGTGATGAATTGAAAGTTGCTAAAAACCTCAAAATGCTGCTACAGTGATGTCGGAAGAGATGTTAAAAATCTCAAAATGATGCTAAAGTGATGTGGAGAGAGTTGCTAAAAACCTCACAATGATGCTGTCAGTAATGTAGTGAGACATGCTACGAACCTCAACATGATGCTACAGTAATGTAGTGAGAGTTGCTACGAACCTAAAAATGATGCTACAGTAATGTAGTGAGAGTTGCTACGATCCTCAAAATGATGCTACAGTAATGTATTAAGTTGCTAAAAACCTCAAAATGATGCTCCACTGATGCAGTGAGAGTTGCTACGAACCTCAAAATGATGCTACAGTTATGTAGTGAGAGTTGCTACGAACCTCTAAATGATGCTACAGTAATGTTGCAGGAGTTGCTAAAAATCTAAAAATGATGCTGTAAGTAATGTAGTGAGACTTGCTACGAACCTCAATAATACTACAGTAATGTTGTAAGTGTTGCTAAAAATCTCAAAATGATGCTAAAGTGATGTGGTGAGAGTTGCAAAAATCTTCAAAATGATGCTACAGTGATGTAGTGAGAGTTGCTACGAACCTCAAAATGATGCTCCAGTAATGTAGTGAGAGTTGCTAGGATCCTAAAAATGATGCTCCAGTAATGTATTAAGTTGCTAAAAACCTCAAAATGATGCTACAGTGATGTAGTGAGACTTGCTACGATCCTAAAAATGATACTCCAGTCATGTATTAAGTAACTAAAAACCTCAAAATGATGCTAAAGTGATGTGGTGAGAGTTGCAAAAAAATTAAAAATGATGCTGTCAGTTATGTAGTGAGAGATGCTACGAACCTCAAAATGATGCTACAGTAATGTAGTGAGAGTTGCTACGAACCTCAAAATGATGCTGCAGTGATGTATTTAGTGTTGGTAAAAACCTTAAAATGATGCTGACATTCATGTAGTGAGAGTTGCTTAAAATCTCAAAATGATGCCACAGTGATGTGGTGAGAGTTTCTTAAAAAACTAAAAATGATGCGACAGTGATGTGGTGAGAGTTGCTACTATCCTTCAAATGATTCTACAGTGATGTAGTGACAGTTGCTTAAAATCTCCAAATGATGCTCCAGTAATGTAGTGAGAGTTGCTACGGACCTCAAAATGATGCTCCAGCGATGCAATAAGAGTTGCTTAAAACCTTAAAATGATTCTGACAGTAATGTAGTGAGAGTTGCTAATAAAAATCTAAAAATGATGCTGTAAGTAATGTAGTGAGACTTGCTACGAACCTCAACAATGCTACAGTGATGTTGTATGTGTTGCTAAAAATCTCAAAATGATGCTAAAGTGATGTGGTGAGAGTTGCTAAAATCCTCAATGTGATGCTACAGTGATGAAGTGAGAGGTGCCACGAACCTCAAAATGATGCTATAGTGATGAATTGAGAGTTGCTACGAATCTCAAAATGATGGTACAGTAATGTAGTGAGAGTTGCTAAAATCCTCAACATGATGCTACAGTAATGTAGTGAGAGTTGCTACGAACCTCAAAATGATGCTACAGTGATGTAATGAGAGTTGCTACTATCCTCCAAATGATGCTACAGTGAAGTAGTGAAAGTTGCTAAAAACCTCAAAATGCTGCTACAGTGATGTCGGAAGAGTTGCTCAAAATCTCAAAATGATGCTAAAGTGATGTGGCGAGAGTTGCTAAAAACCTCACAATGATGCTGTCAGTAATGTAGTGAGAGATGCTACGAACCTCAACATGATGCTACAGTAATGTAGTGAGAGTTGCTACGAACCTCAACATGATGCTACAGTAATGTAGTGAGAGTTGCTATGATGCTCAAAATGATGTTGACAGTAATGCAGTAAGATTTGCTAAAACTCTCAAAATAATGCTACAGTGATGTAGTGAGAGTTGCTACTAAACAAAGAAATGATGCTACAGTGATGTAGTGAGAGTTCCTACTCATCTCAAAATGATGCTACAGTGATGTAGTGAGAGTTCCTACTCATCTCAAAATGATGCTACAGTAATGTAGTGACAGTTGTGACGAACCTCAAAATGATGCTAAAGTGTTGTAATGAGAGTTGCGACTAACCAAAGAAATGATGCTACAGTGATGTAGTGACATTTGCTACTAATCTAAAAATGATGCTAAAGCGATGTAATGAGAGTTGCTATTAATTTCAAAAAATGCTAAAGTGATGTAATGAGAGTTGCTACTAACCTCAGAGATGATGCTACAGTGATGTAGTGAGAGTTGCTCCTAACCTAAGAAATGATGCTACAGTGATGTGATGAGAGTTGCCACTCATCTCAAAATGATAATAAAGTGATGTAATGAGAGTTCCTACTAATTTAAAAATGAAGCTAAAGTGACGTCATGAGAGTTGCTACTAACCTCAGAAATGATGCTACAGTGATGCAGTGAGAGTTGCTATTAACCAAAGGAATGATGCAACAGTGATGAAGTGAGAGTTGCTACGAACCTCATAATGATGCTGAAGTGATGTAATGAGAGTTGCTACGAACCGAAGAAATGATGCTCCAGTGATTTAGTGAGAGTTGCTACTGACCTCAAAATGATGTTGACAGTGATGTAGTGAGGGTTGCTACTAACCTAAGAAAGGATGTGACAGTGATGTAGTGAGAGTTGCTACTAACCTAAGAAAGGATGCTACAGTGATGTGATGAGAGTTGCTAATCATCTCAAAATGATGCTAAAGTGATGTAATGAGAGTTGCTCAGAATTTCAAAATTATGCTAAAGTGATGTAATGAGAGTTGCTACAAACCTAAGAAATGATGCTACAGTGATGTGGTGAGAGTTGCTACGAACCTCAAAATGATGCTACAGTGACTTAATGAGAGTTGCTCCTAACCTAAGAAATGATGCTACAGTGATGTAATAAATTGCTACTAACCCAAAAATGATGCTACAGTCATGTAGTGAGAGTTGCAACAAACCTCAAAATGATGCTGACAGTAATGTACTGAGAATTTCTGCTTACCTCAAAATAAGGCTGCAGTGATGTAGTGAGAGTTGCTACTCATCTCAAAATGATACTACAGTGATGTAATGAGAGTTGCTACTAATTTCAAAATGATGCTGAATAGATGTAATGACAGTTGCTGCTAACCTAAGAAATTATGCGACAGTGATGCAGTGAGAGTTGCTACTAATCTCAAAATGATGCTAATGTGATGTCATGAGAGTTGATTAAAACCTCAAAATGATGCTACAGTCATGTCGTGAGACTTGCTTCTAACCTTAAAATGATGCTGACAGTGATGTAGTGAGAGTTGCTACGAACCTCAAAATGATGTTACAGTGACTTCATGAGAGTTGCTCCTAACCTAAGAAATGATGCTACAGTGTTGTGATGAGAGTTGCTACTCATCTCAAAATGATGCTAAAGTGATGTAATGAGAGTTCCTACTAATTTAAAAATGATGCTAAAATGATGAATTGAGACTTGCTTCTAACTTTAAAATGATGCTGACAGTGATGTAGTGAGAGTTGCTACGTACCTCAAAATGATGCTACAGTGACTTAATGAGAGTTGCTCCTAAACTAAGAAATGATGCTACAGTGATGTAATAAATTGCTACTAACCTAAAAATGATGCTGCAGTCATGTAGTGAGAGCTGCTACTCATCTCAAAATGATGCTACAGTGATGTGGTGAGAGCTGCTACTCATCTCAAAATGATGCTACAGTGATGTGGTGAGAGCTGCTACTATGCTAAAATGATGCTCACAGTAATCTTGTGAGAGTTGCTTAGATTCAAGATTGCTTTATTTTCATTAACCATGGTGGAAATGTCAACGAAATTTTCTTTACATTTTTTTTAAAACCTCAAAATGATGCTACAGTGATGTCGTGAGAGTTGCTACTAACCTCATAATGATGCTTACAGTAATGTCATGAGAGTTGCGACGAACCTCATCATGGTGCTAACAGTAATGTCATGAGAGTTGCTACTAACCCAAGAAATGATGCTCCAGTGATGTGTAGAGAGTTGCTAAAAACCTCAAAATGATGCTAAAAGTGATATAATGAGTTTCGAAAAATCTCAAAATAATGCTACAGTGATGGAGTGAGAGTTGCTATTCACCAAAGAAATGATGCTAGAGTGATGTAGTGAGAGTTGCTACTCATCTCAAAACGATGCTTAAGTGATGTAATGAGAGTTGCTACTAATCTAAGAAATGATGCTACAGTGATGTAGTGAGAGTTGCTATGATGCTCAAAATGATGCTGACAGTAATGTAGTAAGATTTGCTAAAACTCTCAAAGTAATGCTACAGTGATGGAGTGAGAGTTGCTACTAAACAAAGAAATGATGCTACAGTGATGTAGTGAGAGTTGCTACTCATCTCAAAATGATGCTAAAGTGATGTAATGAGAGTTGCTACTAACCTAAGAAATGATGCTACAGTGATGTAATAAATTGCTACTAACCTAAAAATGATGCTACAGTGATGTAGTGAGAGTTGCTACTAACCTCAAAATGATGCTGACAGTGATGTAGTGAGAGTTCTACTCATCTCAAAATGATGCTAAAGTGATGTAATGAGAGTTGCTACGAACCTAAGAAATGATGCTACAGTCATGTAGTGAGAGTTGCTACTCATCTCAAAACGATGCTTAAGTGATGTAATGAGAGTTGCCACTAACCTAAGAAATGATGCTAAAGTGATGTAGTGAGAGTTACTATGATGCTCAAAATGATGCTGACAGTAATGTAGTAAGATTTGCTAAAACTCTCAAAATAATGCTACAGTGATGGAGTGAGAGTTGCTACGAACCTAAGAAATGATGCTACAGTGATGTAGTGAGAGTTGCTACTCATCTCAAAACGATGCTTAAGTGATGTCATGAGAGTTGCTACTAAATTAAGAAATTATGCTACAGTGATGTAGTGAGAGTTACTATGATGCTCAAAATGATGCTCACAGTAATGTAGTAAGATTTGCTAAAACTCTCAAAATAATGCTACAGTGATGGAGTGAGAGTTGCTACGAACCTAAGAAATGATGCTACAGTAATGTAGTGAGAGTTGCTACGAACCTCATAATGATGCTGAAGTGATGTAATGAGAGTTGCTACGAACCGAAGAAATGATGCTACAGTGACGTAGTGAGAGTTGCTACTGACCTCAAAATGATGTTGACAGTGATGTAGTGAGGGTTGCTCCTAACCTAAGAAAGGATGCTACAGTGATGTGATGAGAGTTGCTAATCATCTCAAAATGATGCGAAAGTGATGTAATGAGAGTTACTATGATGCTCAAAATGATGCTCACAGTAATGTAGTAAGATTTGCTAAAACTCTCAAAATAATGCTACAGTGATGGAGTGAGAGTTGCTACGAACCTAAGAAATGATGCTACAGTAATGTAGTGAGAGTTGCTACGAACCTCATAATGATGCTGAAGTGATGTAATGAGAGTTGCTACGAACCGAAGAAATGATGCTACAGTGACGTAGTGAGAGTTGCTACTTACCTCAAAATGATGTTGACAGTGATGTAGTGAGGGTTGCTACTAACCTAAGAAAGGATGCTACAGTGATGTGATGAGAGTTGCTAATCATCTCAAAATGATGCGAAAGTGATGTAATGAGAGTTGTTAAGAATTTCAAAATTATGCTAAAGTGATGTAATGAGAGTTGCTACAAACCTAAGAAATGATGCTACAGTGATGTGGTGAGAGATGCTACGAACCTCAAAATGATGCCACAGTGACTTAATGAGAGTTGCTCCTAACCTAAGAAATGATGCGACAGTGATGTAATAAATTGCTACTAACCTAAAAATGATGCTGACAGTAATGTACTGAGAATTTCTGCTTACCTCAAAATAAGGCTGCAGTGATGTAGTGAGAGTTGCTACTCATCTCAAAATGATGCTACAGTGATGTAATGAGAGTTGCTACTAATTTCAAAATGATGCTGAATAGATGTAATGACAGTTGCTACTAACCTAAGAAATGATGCTACAGCGATGTAGTGAGAGTTGCTATGATGCTCAAAATGATGCTGACAGTGATGTAGTAAGATTTGCTAAAACTCTCAAAATAATGCTACAGTAATGGAGTGAGAGTTGCTACGAACCTAAGAAATGATGCTACAGTGATGTAGTGAGAGTTGCTACGAAACAAAGAAATGATGCTACAGTGATGTGATGAGAGTTGCTAATCATCTCAAAATGATGCTAAAGTGATGTAATGAGAGTGGTTAAGAATTTCAAAATTATGCTAAAGTGATTTAATGAGAGTTGCTAATCATCTCAAAATTATGCTAAAGTGATGTAGTGAGAGTTGCTACTGACCTCAAAATGATGTTGACAGTGATGTAGTGAGGGTTGCTACTAGCCTAAGAAAGGATGCTACAGTGATGTGATGAGAGTTGCTAATCATCTCAAAATGATGCGAAAGTGATGTAATGAGAGTTGTTAAGAATTTCAAAATTATGCTAAAGTGATGTAATGAGAGTTGCTACAAACCGAAGAAATGATGCTACAGTGATGTGGTGAGAGATGCTACGAACCTCAAAATGATGCCACAGTGACTTAATGAGAGTTGCTCCTAACCTAAGAAATGATGCTACAGTGATGTAGTGAGAGTTGCTACTCATCTCAAAACGATGCTTAAGTGATGTCATGAGAGTTGCTACTAAATTAAGAAATTATGCTACAGTGATGTAGTGAGAGTTACTATGATGCTCAAAATGATGCTCACAGTAATGTAGTAAGATTTGCTAAAACTCTCAAAATAATTCTACAGTGATGGAGTGAGAGTTGCTACGAACCTAAGAAATGATGCTACAGTAATGTAGTGAGAGTTGCTACGAACCTCATAATGATGCTGAAGTGATGTAATGAGAGTTGCTACGAACCGAAGAAATGATGCTACAGTGACGTAGTGAGAGTTGCTGCTGACCTCAAAATGATGTTGACAGTGATGTAGTGAGGGTTGCTACTAACCTAAGAAAGGATGCTACAGTGATGTGATGAGAGTTGCTAATCATCTCAAAATGATGCGAAAGTGATGTAATGAGAGTTACTATGATGCTCAAAATGATGCTCACAGTAATGTAGTAAGATTTGCTAAAACTCTCAAAATAATGCTACAGTGATGGAGTGAGAGTTGCTACGAACCTAAGAAATGATGCTACAGTAATGTAGTGAGAGTTGCTACGAACCTCATAATGATGCTGAAGTGATGTAATGAGAGTTGCTACGAACCGAAGAAATGATGCTACAGTGACGTAGTGAGAGTTGCTACTGACCTCAAAATGATGTTGACAGTGATGTAGTGAGGGTTGCTACTAACCTAAGAAAGGATGCTACAGTGATGTGATGAGAGTTGCTAATCATCTCAAAATGATGCGAAAGTGATGTAATGAGAGTTGTTAAGAATTTCAAAATTATGCTAAAGTGATGTAATGAGAGTTGCTACAAACCTAAGAAATGATGCTACAGTGATGTGGTGAGAGATGCTACGAACCTCAAAATGATGCCACAGTGACTTAATGAGAGTTGCTCCTAACCTAAGAAATGATGCTACAGTGATGTAGTGAGAGTTGCTACTCATCTCAAAACGATGCTTAAGTGATGTCATGAGAGTTGCTACTAAATTAAGAAATTATGCTACAGTGATGTAGTGAGAGTTACTATGATGCTCAAAATGATGCTCACAGTAATGTAGTAAGATTTGCTAAAACTCTCAAAATAATGCTACAGTGATGGAGTGAGAGTTGCTACGAACCTAAGAAATGATGCTACAGTAATGAAGTGAGAGTTGCTACGAACCTCATAATGATGCTGAAGTGATGTAATGAGAGTTGCTACGAACCGAAGAAATGATGCTACAGTGACGTAGTGAGAGTTGCTACTGACCTCAAAATGATGTTGACAGTGATGTAGTGAGGGTTGCTACTAACCTAAGAAAGGATGCTACAGTGATGTGATGAGAGTTGCTAATCATCTCAAAATGATGCGAAAGTGATGTAATGAGAGTTGTTAAGAATTTCAAAATTATACTAAAGTGATGTAATGAGAGTTGCTACAAACCTAAGAAATGATGCTACAGTGATGTGGTGAGAGATGCTACGAACCTCAAAATGATGCCACAGTGACTTAATGAGAGTTGCTCCTAACCTAAGAAATGATGCTACAGTGATGTAATAAATTGCTACTAACCTAAAAATGATGCTACAGTCATGTAGTGAGAGTTGCTCCTAACCTCAAAATGATGCTGACAGTAATGTACTGAGAATTTCTGCTTACCTCAATATAAGGCTGCAGTGATGTAGTGAGAGTTGCTACTCATCTCAAAATGATGCTACAGTGATGTAATGAGAGTTGCTACTAATTTCAAAATGATGCTGAACAGATGTAATGACAGTTGCTACTAACCTAAGAAATGATGCTACAGCGATGTAGTGAGAGTTGCTATGATGCTCAAAATGATGCTGACAGTGATGTAGTAAGATTTGCTAAAACTCTCAAAATAATGCTACAGTAATGGAGTGAGAGTTGCTACGAACCTAAGAAATGATGCTACAGTGATGTAGTGAGAGTTGCTACGAAACAAAGAAATGATGCTACAGTGATGTGATGAGAGTTGCTAATCATCTCAAAATGATGCTAAAGTGATGTAATGAGAGTGGTTAAGAATTTCAAAATTATGCTAAAGTGATTTAATGAGAGTTGCTAATCATCTCAAAATTATGCTAAAGTGATGTAGTGAGAGTTGCTACTGACCTCAAAATGATGTTGACAGTGATGTAGTGAGGGTTGCTACTAACCTAAGAAAGGATGCTACAGTGATGTGATGAGAGTTGCTAATCATCTCAAAATGATGCGAAAGTGATGTAATGAGAGTTGTTAAGAATTTCAAAATTATGCTAAAGTGATGTAATGAGAGTTGCTACAAACCGAAGAAATGATGCTACAGTGATGTGGTGAGAGATGCTACGAACCTCAAAATGATGCCACAGTGACTTAATGAGAGTTGCTCCTAACCTAAGAAATGATGCTACAGTGATGTAATAAATTGCTACTAAACTAAAAATGATGCTACAGTCATGTAGTGAGAGTTGCTACTAACCTCAAAATGATGCTGACAGTAATGTACTGAGAAGTTCTGCTTACCTCAAAATAAGGCTGCAGTGATGTAGTGAGAGTTGCTACTCATCTCAAAATGATGCTACAGTGATGTAATGAGAGTTGCTACTAATTTCAAAATGATGCTGAATAGATGTAATGACAGTTGCTACTAACCTAAGAAATGATGCTACAGTGATGTAGTGAGAGTTGCTATGATGCTCAAAATGATGCTGACAGTGATGCAGTAAGATTTGCTAAAACTCTCAAAATAATGCTACAGTAATGGAGTGAGAGTTGCTACGAACCTAAGAAATGATGCTACAGTGATGTAGTGAGAGTTGCTACGAAACAAAGAAATGATGCTACAGTGATGTGATGAGAGTTGCTAATCATCTCAAAATGATGCTAAAGTGATGTAATGAGAGTGGTTAAGAATTTCAAAATTATGATAAAGTGATTTAATGAGAGTTGCTAATCATCTCAAAATTATGCTAAAGTGATGTAATGAGAGTTGCTAAGAATTTCAAAATTATGCTAAAGTGATGTAATGAGAGTTGCTACAAACCTAAGAAATGATGCTACAGTGATGTAGTGAGAGTTGCTACTAACCTCAAAATGATGCTGACAGTGATGTAGTGAGAGTTCTACTCATCTCAAAATGATGCTAAAGTGATGTAATGAGAGTTGCTACTAACCTAAGAAATGATGCTACAGTGATGTAGTGAGAGTTGCTACTAACCAAAGAAATGATGCTAAAGTAATGTAATGACAGTTGCTACGAACCTAAGAAATGATGCTACAGTCATGTAGTGAGAGTTGCTACTCACCAAAGAAATGATGCTACAGTGATGTAGTGAGAGTTGCTACTCATCTCAAAACGATGCTTAAGTGATGTAATGAGAGTTGCTATGATGCTGAAAATGAAGCTGACAGTAATGTAGTAAGATTTGCTAAAACTCTCAAAATAATGCGACAGTGACAGAGTGAGAGTTGCGAAGAACCTAAGAAATGATGCTACAGTAATGTAATGACAGTTGCTACGAACCTAAGAAATGATGCTCCAGTGATGTAGTGAGAGTTGCTACTAAACAAAGAAATGATGCTACAGTGATGTAATGAGAGTTGCTACTAACCTAAGAAATGATGCTACAGTGATGTAGTGAGAGTTGCTACGAACCTCAAAATGATGCTACAGTGACTTCATGAGAGTTGCTCCTAACCTCAGAAATGATGCTACAGTGATGTAGTGAGAGTTGCTAGGAACCTAAGAAATGATGCTACAGTAATGTAGTGAGAGTTGCTACGAACCTCATAATGATGCTGAAGTGATGTAATGAGAGTTGCTACGAACCGAAGAAATGATGCTACAGTGATGTAGTGAGAGTTGCTACTGACCTCAAAATGATGTTGACAGTGATGTAGTGAGGGTTGCTACTAACCTAAGAAAGGATGCGACAGTGATGTGATGAGAGTTGCTAATCATCTCAAAATGATGCTAAAGTGATGTAATGAGAGTTGTTAAGAATTTCAAAATTATGCTAAAGTGATGTAATGAGAGTTGCTAATCATCTCAAAATGATGCTAAAGTGATGTAATGAGAGTTGTTAAGAATTTCAAAATTATGCTAAAGTGATGTAATGAGAGTTGCTTCAAACCTAAGAAATGATGCTACAGTAATGTAATGACAGTTGCTACGAACCTAAGAAATGATGCTACAGTGATGCAGTGAGAGTTGCTACTAAACAAAGAAATGATACTACAGTGATGTGGTGAGAGTTGCTACTAATCTAAAAATGATCCTAAAGTGATGTAATGAGAGTTGCTACTAACCAAAGAAATGATGCTACAGTGATGTAGTGAGAGTTGCTACTAATCTAAAAATGATGCTAAAGTTATGTAGTGGGAGTTGCTACGAACCTCAAAATGATGCTACAGTGACTTCATGAGAGTTGCTACTAACCTAAGAAATGATACTACAGTGATGTAGTGAGAGTTGCTACTTATCTAAAAATGATCCTAAAGTGATGTAATGAGAGTTGCTACTAACCAAAGAAATGATGCCACAGTGATGTCGTGAGAGTTGCTACTAATCTAAAAATGATGCTAAAGTGATGTAGTGAGAGTTGCTACGAACCTCAAAATGATGCTACAGTGACTTCATGAGAGTTGCTACAAACCTAAGAAGTGATGCTACAGTGATGTGGTGAGAGTTGCTACTAATCTAAAAATGATCCTAAAGTGATGTAAAGACAGTTGCTACTAACCTAAGAAATGATGCTACAGTGATGTAGTGAGACTTGCTACTAATCTCAAAATGATGCTAAAGTGATGTCATGAGAGTTGCAATCCAATCTCAGAATGATGCCAGTGATGTAATGAGAGTTTCTTCTAACCTAAGAAATGATGCTACAGTGATGTAGTGAGAGTTGCTACTTACCTAAGAAAGGGTACTGCAGTGATGTGATGAGTTGCTAATCATCTCAAAACAATGCTGAAGTGATGCAATGAGAGTTTCTACTAACCTAAGAAATTATTCTTCATTTATGTGATGAGAGTTGCTCATCATCTTAAATGATGCTACAGTGACTTAATAAGAGTTGCTCCTAACCCAAGAAATGATGCTACAGTGATGTAATGAGAGTTGCTATTAATTACAAAATGATGCTACAGTGATGTGGTGAGAGTTGCTAAAAAACCTCAAAATGATGCTAAAAGTGATATAATGAGAGTTTCTAAAAACCTTAAAATAATGCGAAAGTAATGTGGTGAGAGTTGATAGTAATTTCAAAATAATGCTAAAGCGGTGTAATGAGAGTTGCTACTTCCCTAAGAAATGATGCTACAATGATGTAGTGAGGTTTGCTACGAACCTCAAAATGATGTTGACAGTGATGTCGTGAGAGTTGCTACTAACCTAAGAAATGATGCTACAGTGATGTGATGAGAGTTGCTAATCATCTCAAAATGATGCTAAGATGATGTAATGAGAGTTTCTAGTAACCTACGAAATGATGCTAAAGTGATGTGGTGAGAGTTGGTATAAATTTCAAAAAATGCTAAAGTGATGTAATGAGAGTTGCTACTAATGTCAAAATGATTCTAAAGTGATGTAATGAGAGTTGCTACTAACCTAAAAATGATGTTGACAGTAATGTAGACTTTCTGTTGACCTCAAAATGAAGCTACAGTGATGCAGTAAGAGTTGCTACGAACCTCAAAATGATGCAGGGTGACTTTGTGGAAAGTCTTGCACTCCCAACACATTCATTCTCACTAATGCAGTGACAGGTCAGAGCCAAGGGAGCCTCCATGTCCACAGATGTCCACATGGCAGCTGGACTTCCTTTTTCACTCCTTCCCGTTCCTCCTGGTACTTTTTGGCCACCGTTTGTTTGATGGTCTGAAAATGACACCCAGAGTAAATCAATACATTGAAATTAAAGATGAAATAAACTGGAGATATCAACGACTGCTTTAGATCATTTCCACACAAACCTTTCTGGTTGGCAAACATATGAGGCTCAAGGACCTGAACCAGTTCCCTGAACCCTTCCCTCTCAACAGTGCTGAGGGGCTGGCAGTCCTTCAGGATGAAATTCAGCAGAGCCTCATCCAGCATCTGCTTCCTGGAAGCTGGATGGTTAAAGATGAAGGAGAGAAGAAATGAAGAGGAATTAATGATCAATGAAGCAACTGTGAGTCAGTTGGAGAGTGGCTGTATACCTGAGTTCATCCTGGTGGATCTGGGACTTCATTCTCATGCCTGGCCCCATCATGCCTCAGCACTGAAGAGGTGCTTTTGTTGAGATGAGACGCTTCTGTCCAACAAATGCGACATTCAACCTGCAGAAAAGAACATGAGTGCTCAGCTAAAAGTTCCTTTCTTCATGGTGACTGGTGTTTCTTAGTCTTAGACCACCAGGTTTCCAATGAGGTGTATCGGATACGTTGTTGTGTGCCGCTGAAATCCGTCCAATTCCGGCGTTGTTTCCTCATGAAATGTGTTTGCCTTAAAGCTCATTAAAGTGTTGAACCACAATATCGTTCACCATAACTGAGTCAACTTCAAGATAACCTACTTCTACATTCCAGTCCCGGCTGCTCCTGTTCTGCTGCAGTCCAGAAAACAACAACCCGATACAATTGGCGCTCCTTCCCACAGCTCCGGCCCGGATCCGCATGGTTCCGCTGACTGACTGTGAGACGCGCTCCCTCCAGGGTGGCACAGCCCGATGGGGGTCCTTATCTGGCACGGGGGCGTAAAACAGGTGCGACTGACAAGCCTGGTTTATTCTGCGTCGAGGGAACGCGTTGCTCTGCAATACACCGCCAAGCCGCTAGGGGGTGTGGCTTTGTCTTTGTATTGTTTACGGGGCTCTTGTCGGATTCCTTGGTTTTCTTCCGGTCACAGACAACAATTGTTGTTCATTTGTCAGTCTTTGTAGTGCCGCGAAGAGGAGTTGTAGAGGTGGTCGTACTTGAGCACCTCCTCGATAATCCTCTCTTCGGCTTGGTCTTTTTTTTCTTGGAGCTTTTACCACAGAAACTTTGAAAATGGCGGTGTTGTGCTGCGACTGAACCGGAAAAAACGTTCTGAGCGGACCAATCACAGTCCTCGACGGTGACGTCACCACGCGTCGACGCGATGAGTAAGCAGGATTTTTTGGAGGCGCGTTTCAGGCTACGGCGTACGGTCTGCGTCGACGGCGTAGGTACGAATACTACTCGACACAGAAGCATAAATCAGGCTTAAATCAGGCTTTATAGTCCAACAGGAAGTTAGCATGTCAGGGATGAGACACCCTCATAGTCCAACAGGAAGTTAGCATGTCAGGGATGAGACACCCTCATAGTCCAAAAGGAAGTTAGCATGTCAGGGATGAGACACCCTTATCGTCCAACAGGAAGTTAGCATGTCAGGGATGAGACACGCTTATCGTCCAACAGGAAGTTAGCATGTCAGGGATGAGACACGCTTATCGTCCAACAGGAAGTTAGCATGTCAGGGATGAGACACGCTTATCGTCCAACAGGAAGTTAGCATGTCAGGGATGAGACACCCTGATAGTCCAACAGGAAGTTAGCATCTCCATGGTTCCCTTGACCAGAAGCCAGTGGGATCGTTCCATTCTGACATCTTGATTGACATTTGTCCTTCTCTTAGCTAAATAGCTGGCAATCATTTGAAAAAAACCTTGATTTACTTTTTGTATTTTGATCTTCAGCTCATTTGCATACTTTTGTTAAAATTCTCCCCTTTTTGTCTTTTTTTTCTGCTGTTTTTAGCACAAAGTCCACCTGGTGCCTAAAGACCAGTTCAGCATGGACTACGTTGAACCTTCAGTCCGCTGCATCAGCACCCATGGACGGTTCCCCCCTGACAGGAGGATTCTGGTGAGGAACATTAGTGGGACAGCGCTCTTGTAAGAACGGTTCTGATCCACCTTCCCTCCCCCTGTAGCTCCTCCTGTGTCCCCTCAGCGCTCTTGTTAGAACGGTTCTGATCCACCTTCCCTCCCCCTGTAGCTCCTCCTGTGTCCCCTCAGCGCTCTTGTTAGAACGGTTCTGATCCACCTTCCCTCCCCCTGTAGCTCCTCCTGTGTCCCCTCAGCGCTCTTGTTAGAACGGTTCTGATCCACCTTCCCTCCCCCTGTAGCTCCTCCTGTGTCCCCTCAGCGCTCTTGTTAGAACGGTTCTGATCCACCTTCCCTCCCCCTGTAGCTCCTCCTGTGTCCCCTCAGGCTCTTGTTAGAACGGTTCTGATCCACCTTCCCTCCCCCTGTAGCTCCTCCTGTGTCCCCTCAGCGCTCTTGTTAGAAGGGTTCTGATCCACCTTCCCTCCCCCTGTAGCTCCTCCTGTGTCCCCTCAGCGCTCTTGTTACAAGGGTTCTGATCCACCTTCCCTCCCCCTGTAGCTCCTCCTGTGTCCCCTCAGCGCTCTTGTTAGAACGGTTCTGATCCACCTTCCCTCCCCCTGTAGCTCCTCCTGTGTCCCCTCAGCGCTCTTGTTAGAAGGGTTCTGATCCACCTTCCCTCCCCCTGTAGCTCCTCCTGTGTCCCCTCAGCGCTCTTGTTAGAAGGGTTCTGATCCACCTTCCCTCCCCCTGTAGCTCCTCCTGTGTCCCCTCAGCGCTCTTGTGAGAATGGTTCTGATCCACCTTCCCTCCCCCTGTAGCTCCTCCTGTGTCCCCTCAGGTTTCCAAACTCCCTCCCACTGGCTGGTGCTGAAGGAGGGCCAGAGCTCCTCCTACAGGAGCCCATCCTAGCCTCCCCCGCTGCAGCTCCTCCACTGACCTCCCACCAGAGAGATGAGCCCCCTGGTTCAGAGTTGACAGACCACCTCTGGGAGCAGACAACAGAGACCACATCAGGCTGGACTCCGTGCAGGTACGGAGGCTGACGGCTGCTGAGTGAGTGAGTTTACGACGCTCCCACCACTGCTGCTGGATTGATTTAACACATCTGGAATATTTAGATTCATTCTGGGTCAACATCTGCATCTGTTGAAGTCCTCAGTCTCCATGCAGGTGGTGTTGTTCCAGATAAAAGGTCTCAATAACAGCATCACTCCAGCTGAAACCATTCCAAAGAAGGCTAAGTGGAGCTGGCATATCAGCCCCCAATGGAAGCCTGCTGCTGCTGCCAAGCTCTCCATGTCATCATGGAAAAGTTGATTGTTCAACTCAATGTTTTTCCCATTGGGAGGAGATTTGTTGTTCCACCATGAAGTCTTTTCTGGTGATGAGTTTGTGTGTTGTAGTAGCATGAAGATATCTTGTTATCATGATCAACTCCTCTGGCCTGGTGGAAGAACGCTGCTGTGTTTGGATTCAGACGAGTCAAATCTGAACCAGGGACTTGTAGTTTTATCCTCGGTCTCTGGACTCATAAAATGGAGACCGGCCCAGTTTGACACTTTTGAACTCCTTCATGATGTTCAAATCTCATGACTGAGATTCGTGATTGGAAACATCGGCGGTTCAGGAAAGAAAACATGTACCATTGAACATCGCTCTCATCCTTCATTCATTTTTGAATTCATTAACAATTCTTCCGACAATTCTTTCACTATTATCACTGTTAGCATCATTTTGAGTTCATTAACAATTAAGGGGGCTCAGGTCCTCCTCACCTGCAGGTTCCTGCAGGCAGAGCCCTGTGGTGGTAGGTTTCCTGCTCCTCTGCTGGACTGATACCCTCTCCCTTTCCCCACACGTATCTGCTGTTTCTACTCTGTGCCTCCTTCTCCTCTGTCAGGCCTGGACTTCTTCCTTCTGTCTCTCCAGGATCACGTCCTGGTGGTGCCTGAGAGCAGCTCCAGCTCCAGCTCCCTGAACCAAGAACCACTGGAGAAATCTGACCACTTCATCAGCAACTGTGGCCTCAACAGCTTTCATGTCAAGTCGGTGTCTCTCAGCCTGAGTTGGTCCCTGTTCTGTATCCCTGAATGTTCTAGAGGAACTAAACTGGGCCTGACTGGGACGCTTCTGTCTGCTCAGATTTGGGTTGTGAATGCATTCAGATGTCATTTACAAGCATTGGAACTAAAGACCTGAGCCTCAAGAATATTTAGTTCTTGATTTACTTTCTCTTGCAGGGTTTCACTTTGTGCAAATTTTCTTTTTAAGATCTTTGTTTTTTGTTGTCCTTCCATTTAGCAAGTTTGGCTAAGAACCGTTTCCCCACTAAACTAATTTTCCTAAAATGTCTCGCTAACGTTTCCTTTTTCTCTGTCGTCCCTCCTGTCCTTGGTCTCCATTCTGTCTCAGCTCAGTTGTGTCTCTTGGGCTCTCTTCAACAACGGCGCCCTGCCTTGTGCCTGCCATGAGGTTGGAGCTGAGAGTGACACCTGCGAGTCATTTGGTGGTCGGTGCCGCTGCAGGCCCCACGTGATTGGCCGAGACTGCTACATGTGGGCCGCGGGTTGCTGGGGATTCCCCTCTGCAGACGTGAGTGTCAGATTGGATGAATGATGAGTAACAAGGGCTTTTAATGATGAGTGAGAGGACGGACCAAACCAACCTGTCCAACCATCAGAGGACAGTTTGTTGTTCTAGTTTCAACTCGTACTACATTTCTGTAAGCATCATTTCGAGGTTATTAGCAGCTCTTACTAGATTACTGTTAGCATCATTTTTAGGTTACTCGCAATTATCACTACATCACCGTCAGCATCATTTTGAGTTCATTAGAAATTCTTCCGACATCACTGTCGCATTATTTGGAGGTTCGTAGCAACTCTTACTACATGACTGTCGGCATCACTTTGAGGTTGTTTGAAACTTTCACTACATTATTGTTAGCATCATTTTGAGATCATTAGCAATTCTTATTACATCACTGTCGCATCATTTTGAGATCATCAGCAATTCTTCTGACATCACTGTCGCATTATTTTGAGGTTCGTAGCTACACTTACTACATGACTGTCAGCATCACTTTGAGGTTGTTCGAAACACTCACTACATTACTGTAAACATCACTGAGTTTATGAGCAATTATCACTACATTACTGTTAGCATCATTTTGAGTTTAATAGCAATTCTTACCACATGACTGTCAGCATCACTTTGAGGTTATTCGAAACTTTCACAACATCACTTTTGGCATCATTTTGAGTTCATTAGCAATTCTTACTCCATCACTGTCGCATCATTTTGAGATCATTAGCAATTCTTACGACATCACTGTAGCATTATTTTGAGGTTATTAGCAACTCTTACTACATTACCGTCAGCATCATTTTTAGGTTACTCGCATCTCTAACCACATGACTGTCAGCATCACTTTGAGGTTATTAGCAACTTTGACTCCATTAATGTTCGCATCATTTTGAGTTTAATAGCAATTCTTACGACATGACTTTAGCATCATTTTGAGGTTAGTTTCAACTCTTCCTCCAATACCGTCAGCATCATTTAGAGTTTATTAGCAATTCTTCCGAAATAACTGTCGCATTATTTTGAGGTTCGTAGCAACTCTTCCTACATGACTGTCAGCATCACTCTGAGGTTATTCGAAACTTTCACTCCATTACTGTTAGCATCATTTTGAGTTCATTAGCAATTCTTACTACATCACTGTCGCATCATTTTGAGATCATTAGTAATTCTTCCGACATCACTGTCGCATTATTCGGAGGTTCGTAGCAACTCTTACTACATTACTGTTGCATTATTTTGAGGTTAGTAGCAACTCTTACTACATTACTGTCAGCATCACTTTGAGGTTATTCGAAACTTTCACTCCATTACTGTTAGCATCATTTTGAGTTCATTAGCAATTCTTACTACATGACTGTCACATCATTTTGAGATCATGAGCAATTCTTCCGACATCACTGTCGCATTATTTTGAGGTTCGTAGAAACTCTTACTACATGACTGTCAGCATCACTTTGAGTTTGTTCGAAACTTTCACTACATTACAGTTAGCATCATTTTGAGTTCGTTACAATTCTTACGACATCACTGTCGCATCATTTTGAGATCTTTACCAATTCTTCTGACATCACTCTCGCATTATTTTGAGGTTAGTAGCAACTCTTACTACATTACTGTCAGCATCACGTTGAGTTTATTAGCAACTTTCACTCCATTACTGTTACCATCATTTTGAGTTCATTAACAGTTCTTACTACATCACTGTCGCATCATTTTTAGATGATTAGCAATTCTTCTGACATCACTGTTGCATTATTTTGAGGTTCGTAGAAACTCTTACTACATGACTGTCAGCATCACTTTGAGGTTGTTCGAAACACTCACTCAATTACTGTTAGCATCATTTTGAGTTTATGAGCAATTATCACTACGTTACTTTTAGCATCATTTTGAGTTTAATAGCAATTCTTTCTACATGACTGTCAGCATCACTTTGAGGTTATTCGAAACTTTCACAACATCACTTTTGGCATCATTTTGAGTTCATTAGCAATTCTTACTCCATCACTGTCGCATCAATTTGAGATCATTAGCAATTCTTACAACATGACTGTAGCATTATTTTGAGGTTATTAGCAACTCTTACTACATTACCGTCAGCACCATTTTTAGGTTACTCACATCTCTAACCACATGACTGTCAGCATCACTTTGAGTTTATTCGAACCTTTCACTACATTACTGTTAGCATCATTTTGAGTTCATTAGCAATTCTTACTCCATCACTGTTGCGTCATTTTTAGGTTCGTTGCAACTCTAACTACATGACTGTCAGCATCACTTGTGGTTATTCGAAACTTTCACTACATTACTGTTAGCATCATTTTGAGTTCATTAGCAATTCTTCCTCCATCACTGTAGCATTATTTTGAGGTTATCAGCAGCTCTTACTACATTACTGTCAGCATCATTTTTAGGTTACTTGCAACTTTCACTACATTACTGTTAGCATCATTTCCAGTTCATTAGCAATTCTTACTACATCACTGTCCCATCATTTCAGATCATAAGCAATTCTTACTACATCACTGTCACATCATTTTGAAGTTCGTAGTAACTCTTACTACATTACTGTTGCATTGTTTTAAGGTTCGTAGCAACTCTTCCTACATGACTGTCAGTACACTTTGAGTTTATTGGCAACTTTCACTACATTACTGTTACCATCATTTTGAGTTCATTAGCAATTCTTACGACATCATTGTCGCATCATTTTGAGATCATGAGCAATTCTTCCGACATCACGGTCAGCATCATTTTTAGGTTGCTCGCAACTCAAACCACATGACTGTCAGCATCACTTTGAGGTTATTCGAAACTTTCACTACATTACTGTTAGCATCATTTTGAGTTTATTTGCAATTCTTACTCCATCACTGTCGCATCATTTTGAGGTTCGTTGCAACTCTTACAACATGTCTGTCAGCATCACTTTGAGTTTGTTCGAAACTTTCACTACATTACAGTTAGCATCATTTTGAATTCGTTACAATTCTTACTACGTCACTGTCGCATCATTTTGAGTATATTAGCAATTCTTACGACATCACTGTCGCATCATTTTGAGATCATTACTGATTCTTCTGACATCACTCTCGCATTATTTTAAGGTTTGTAGAAACTCTTACTACACGACTTACTACATTACTGTCAGCATCACTTTGAGTTTATTAGCAACTTTCACTCCATTACTGTTTCCATCATTTTGAGTTCATTAATAATTCTTACGACATCACTGTCGCATCATTTTTAGATGATTAGCAATTCTTACGACATCACTGTCGCATTATATTGAGGTTCGTAGCAACTCTTACTGCATGACTGTCAGCATCACTTTGAGGTTGTTTGAAACACTTACTACATTACTGTAAGCATCACTGAGTTGATTAGGAACTGTCACTACATTACTGTTAGCATCATTTTAAGTTCATTAGCAATTCTTCCGACATCACTGTCGCAATATTTTGAGGTTCGTAGCAACTTTTACTACATTACTGTCGCATTATTTTGAGGTTCGTAGCAACTCGTACTTCATGACTGTCAGCATCACTTTGAGGTCATTCGAAACTTTCACTCCATTACTGTTAGCATCATTTTGAGTTCATAAGCAACTCTTACTTCATGACTGTCAGCATCACTTTGAGGTCATTCGAAACTTTCACTCCATTACTGTTAGCATTATTTTGAGTTCATTAGATATTCTTACGACATCACAGTAGCATTAAATTGAGTTCATTAGCAATTCTTACGACATGACTTTCAGCATCACTTTGAAGTTGTTCGAAACACTTACTACATGACTGTCAGCATCACTTTGAGGTTGTTCGAAACTCTTACTACATTACTATAAGCATCACTGAGTTTATTAGCAACTTTCACTACATTACTGTTAGCATCATCTTGAGTTCATTAGCAATTCTTCTGACATCACTGTCGCATTTTTTTGAGGTTCGTAGCAACTTTTTCTACATTACTGTCGCATTATTTTAGGTTCGTAGCAACTCTTAGTACATGACCGTCAGCATCACTTTGAGGTTGTTCGAAACTCTTACTACATTACTGTAAGCATCACTGAGTTGATTAGCAACTATCAATACATTACTGTTAGCATCGTTTTGAGTTCAATAGCAATTCTTACGACATCACTGTCAGCATCATTTTTTATTTACTCGCAACTCAAACTACATGACTGTCAGCATCACTTTGAGGTTATTCGAAACTTTCACTCCATTACTATTAGCATCATTTTGAGTTCATTAGCAATTCTTACTACATCACTGTCGCATCATTTTCAGATCATTAGCAATTCTTCCGACATCACTGTCGCATTATTTTGAGGTTCGTAGAAACTCTTACTACATGACTGTCAGCATCACTTTGAGTTTATTCGAAACGTTCACTCCATTACTGTTAGCATCATTTTTAGTTCATTTGCAATTCGTACTAAATCACTGTCGCATCATTTTGAGATCTTTAGCAATTCTTCTGACATAACTGTCGCATTATTTTGAGTTACGTAGCAACTCTTACAACACTACTGTCAGCATCACTTTGAGGTTATTCAAAACTTTCACTCCATAACTGTTAGCATCATTTTGAGTTCATTCGTAATTCTTACGACATAACTGTCAGCATCACTTTGAAGTTGTTCGAAACACTTACTACATTACTGTAAGCATCACTGAGTTTATTTGCAACTATCACTACATTACTGTTAGCATCATCTTGAGTTCATTAGCAATTCTTACTACATGACTGTCGCATCATTTTGAGATCATTAGCAATTCTTCCGACATCACTGTCGCAATATTTTGAGGTTCGTATTAACTCTTACTACATGACTGTCAGCATCACTTTGAGGTTATTCGAAACTTTCACTCCATTAATGTCAGCATCATTTTGAGTTCATTAGCAATTCTTACTTAATCACTGTAGCATCATTTTGAGATCATTAGCAATTCTTCTGACATCACTGTCGCATTTTTTTGAGGTTCGTAGCAACTCTTACTACATGACTGTCAGCATCACTTTGAGGTTGTTCGAAACTCTTGCTACATTACTGTAAGCATCACTGAGTTTATTAGCAACTATCACTACATTACTGTTAGCATCACTTTGAGTTTATTCGAAACGTTCACTCCATTACTGTTAGCATCATTTTGAGTTCATTCGCAATTCTTACTAAATCACTGTCGCATCATTTTGAGGTCTTTAGCAATTCTTCTGACATAACTGTTGCATTATTTTGAGGTACGTAGCAATTCTTACTACACTACTGTCAGCATCACTTTGAGGTTATTCAAAACTTTCACTCCATAACTGTTAGCATCATTTTGAGTTCATTTGCAATTCTTACGACATCACAGTAGCATTAAATTGAGTTCATTAGCAACTCTTACTACATGACTGTCAGCATCACTTTGAAGTTGTTCGAAACACTTACTACATTACTGTAAGCATCACTGAGTTTATTCCCAACTTTTACTACATGACTGTCAGCATCACTTTGAGGTTGTTCGAAACTCTTACTACATTACTGTAAGCATCAATGAGTTTATTAGCAACTATCACTACATTACTGTTAGCATCATCTTGAGTTCATTAGCAATTCTTATGACATCACTGTCGCATCATTTTGATATCATTAGCAATTCTTCCGACATCACTGTCGCAATATTTTGAGGTTCGTATTAACTCTTACTACATGACTGTCAGCATCACTTTGAGGTTATTCGAAACTTTCACTCCATTAATGTTAGCATCATTTTGAGTTTATTAGCAATTCTTACTAAATCACTGTCGCATCATTTTGAGATCTTCAGCAATTCTTCTGACATTACTGTCGCATTATTTTGAGGTTCGAAGCAACTCTTACTACATGACTGTCAGCATCACTTTGAGGTATTTCGAAACACTTAGTACATTACTGCAAGCATCACTGAGTTGATTAGCAACTATCACTACATTACTGTTAGCATCGTTTTGAGTTCAATAGCAATTCTTATGACATCACTGTCAGCATAATTTTTTATTTACTCGCAACTCAAACCACATGACTGTCAACATCACTTTGAGGTTATTCGAAACTTTCACTCCATGACTGTTAGCATCATTTTGAGTTCATTAGCAATTCTGACTACATCACTGTCGCATCATTTTGAGATCATTAGCAATTCTTGCGACATCACTGTCGCATTATTTTGAGGTTCGTAGAAACTCTTACTACATGACTGTCAGCATCACTTTGAGTTTATTCGAAACGTTCACTCCATTACTGTTAGCATCATTTTGAGTTCATTAGCAATTCTTATTAAATCACTGTCGCATCATTTTGAGATCTTTAGAAATTCTTCTGACATAACTGTCGCATTATTTTGAGGTTCGTAGCAACTCTTACCAAATGACTGTCAGCATCACTTTGAGGTTATTCGAAACTTTCACTCCATTACTTTTAGCATCATTTTGAGTTCATTAGCAATTCTTACGACATCACAGTAGCATTAAATTGAGTTCATTAGCAACTCTTACTACATTACTCTAAGCATCACTGAGTTTATTAGCAACTTTTACTACATGACTGTCAGCATCACTTTGAGGTTATTCAAAACTCTTACTACATTACTGTAAGCATCACTGAGTTTATTAGCAACTATCACTACATTACTGTTAGCATCATCTTGAGTTCATTAGCAATTCGTACGACATCACTGTCGCATCATTTTGAGATCATTAGCCATTCTTCCGACATCAGTGTCGCAATATTTTGAGGTTCGTATTAACTCTTACTACATGACTGTCAACATCACTTTGAGGTTATTCGAAACTTTTACTCCATTAATTTTAGCATCATTTTGAGTTCATTAGCAATTCTTACTAAATCACTGTACCATCATTTGGAGATCATTCGCAATTCTTCTGACATCACTGTCGCATTATTTTGAGGTTCGAAGCAACTCTTACTACATGACTGTCAGCATCACTTTGAGTTTATTCGAAACGTTCACTCCATTACTGTTAGCATCATTTTGAGTTCATTAGCAATTCTTACTAAATCACTGTCGCATCATTTTGAGATCTTTAGCAATTCTTCTGACATCACTGTCGCATTATTTTGAGGTTTGTAGCAACTCTTTCTACATGACTGTCAGCATCACTTTGACGTTGTTCGAAACTCTTACTACATTACTGTAAGCATCACTGAGTTGATTAGCAACTATCACTACATTACTGTTAGCATCATTTTGAGTTCAATAGCAATTCTTACGACATCACTGTCAGCATCATTTTTTTATTTACTCGCAACTCAAACCACATGACTGTCAGCATCACTTTGAGGTTATTCGAAACTTTCACTCCATTACTGTTAGCATCATTTTGAGTTCATTAGCAATTCTTCCGACATCACTGTCACATTATTTTGAGGTTCGTAGAAACTCTTACTACATGACTGTCAGCATCACTTTGAGTTTATTCGAAACGTTCACTCCATTACTGTTAGTATCATTTTGAGTTCATTTGCATTTCGTACTAAATCACTGTCGCATCATTTTGAGATCTTTAGCAATTCTTCTGACATAACTGTCGCATTATTTTGAGTTACGTAGCAACTCTTACAACACTACTGTCAGCATCACTTTGAGGTTATTCAAAACTTTCACTCCATAACTGTTAGCATCATTTTGAGTTCATTCGTAATTCTTACGACATCACAGTAGCATTAAATTGAGTTCATTAGCAACTCTTACTACATAACTGTCAGCATCACTTTGAAGTTGTTCGAAACACTTACTACATTACTGTAAGCATCACTGAGTTTATTAGCAACTTTTACTACATGACTGTCAGCATCACTTTGAGGTTGTTCGAAACTCTTACTACATTACTGTAAGCATCACTGAGTTTATTTGCAACTATCACTACATTACTGTTAGCATCATCTTGAGTTCATTAGCAATTCTTACTACATGACTGTCGCAATATTTTGAGGTTCGTATTAACTCTTACTACATGACTGTCAGCATCAATTTGAGGTTATTCGAAACTTTCACTCCATTAATGTTAGCATCATTTTGAGTTCATGAGCAATTCTTACTTAATCACTGTAGCATCATTTTGAGATCATTAGCAATTCTTCTGACATCACTGTCGCATTTTTTTGAGGTTCGTAGCAACTCTTACTACATTACTGTCGCATCATTTTTAGATCATGAGCAATTCTTTCGACATCACTGTCGCAATATTTTGAGGTTCGTATTAACTCTTACTACATGACTGTCAGCATCACTTTGAGGTTGTTCGAAACGTTCACTCCATTACTGTTAGCATCATTTTGAGTTTATTAGCAATTCTTACTAAATCACTGTCGCATCATTTTGAGATCTTTAGCAATTCATCTGACATCACTGTCGCAATATTTTTAGGTTTCTTAGCAACTTTTTCTACATTACTGTCGCATTATTTTGAGGTTCGTAGCAACTCCTACCACATGACCGTTTGCATCACTTTGAGGTTATTCGAAACTTTCACTCCATTACTGTTAGCATCATTTTGAGTTCATTAGCAATTCTTACTAAATCACTGTAGCATCATTTTGAGATCATTTGCAATTCTTCTGACATCACTTTCGCATTATTTTTTAGGTTCGTAGCAACTCTTACTACATGACTGTCAGCATCGCTTTGAGTTTATTCGAAACTTTCACTCCATTAATGTTAGCATCATTTTGAGTTCATTAGCAATTCTTACTAAATCACTGTCGCATCATTTTGAGATCATTAGCAATTCTTCTGACATCACTGTCGCATTATTTTGAGGTTTGTAGCAACTCTTACTACATGACTGTCAGCATCACTTTGAGGTTGTTCGAAACTCTTACTACATTACTGTAAGCATCACTGAGTTGATTAGCAACTATCAATACATTACTGTTAGCATCGTTTTGAGTTCAAGAGCAATTCTTACGACATCACTGTCAGCATCATTTTTTATTTACTCGCAACTCAAACTACATGACTGTCAGCATCACTTTGAGGTTATTCGAAACTTTCACTCCATTACTATTAGCATCATTTTGAGTTCATTAGCAATTCTTACGACATCACTGTCGCATCATTTTCAGATCATTAGCAATTCTTCCGACATCACTGTCGCATTATTTTGAGGTTCGTAGAAACTCTTACTACATGACTGTCAGCATCACTTTGAGTTTATTCGAAACGTTCACTCCATTACTGTTAGCATCATTTTGAGTTCATTAGCAATTCTTATTAAATCACTGTCGCATCATTTTGAGATCTTTATAAATTCTTCTGACATAACTGTCGCATTATTTTGAGGTTCGTAGCAACTCTTACCACATGACTGTCAGCATCACTTTGAGGTTATTCAAAACTTTCACTCCATTACTGTTAGCATCATTTTGAGTTCATTAGCAATTCTTACGACATCACAGTAGCATTAAATTGAGTTCATTAGCAACTCTTACTACATGACTGTCAGCATCACTTTGAGGTTATTCGAAACTCTTACTACATTACTGTAAGCATCACTGAGTTTATTAGCAACTATCACTACATTACTGTTAGCATCATCTTGAGTTCATTAGCAATTCGTACGACATCACTGTCGCATCATTTTGAGATCATTAGCCATTCTTCCGACATCAGTGTCGCAATATTTTGAGGTTCGTATTAACTCTTACTACATGACTGTCAACATCACTTTGAGGTTATTCGAAACTTTTACTCCATTAATGTTAACATCATTTTGAGTTCATTAGCAATTCTTACTAAATCACTGTACCATCATTTGGAGATCATTCGCAATTCTTCTGACATCACTGTCGCATCATTTTGAGATCATTAGCAATTCTTCTGACATCACTGTCGCATTTTTTTGAGGTTCGTAGCAACTCTTACCACATGACCGTCAGCATCACTTTGAGGTTATTCGAAACTTTCACTCCATTACTGTTAGCATCATTTTGAGTTCATTAGCAATTCTTACTACATCACTGTCGCATCATTTTGAGTTCATTAGCAATTCTTACGACATCACAGTAGCATTAAATTGAGTTTATTAGCAACTTTTACTTCATGACTGTCAGCATCACTTTGAGGTTGTTCGAAACTCTTTCTACATTACTGTAAGCATCAATGAGTTTATTAGCAACTATCACTACATTACTGTTAGCATCATCTTGAGTTCATTAGCAATTCTTACGACATCACTGTCGCATCATTTTGAGATCATTAGCAATTCTTACGACATCACTGTCGCAATATTTTGAGGTTCGTATTAACTCTTACTACATGACTGTCAGCATCACTTTGAGGTTATTCGAAACTTTCACTCCATTAATGTTAGCATCATTTTGAGTTTATTAGCAATTCTTACTAAATCACTGTCGCATCATTTTGAGATCTTTAGCAATTCTTCTGACATTACTGTCGCATTATTTTGAGGTTCGAAGCAACTCTTACTACATGACTGTCAGCATCACTTTGAGGTTGTTCGAAACACTTAGTACATTACTGCAAGCATCACTGAGTTGATTAGCAACTATCACTACATTACTGTTAGCATCATCTTGAGTTCATTAGAAATTCTTCCGACATCACTGTCGCAATATTTTGAGGTTCGTAGCAACTTTTACTGCATTACTGTCGCATTATTTTTTAGGTTCGGAGCAATTCTTACTACATGACTGTCAGCATCACTTTGAGGTTATTCGAAACTTTCACTCCATTAATGTCAGCATCATTTTGAGTTCATTAGCAATTCTTACTAAATTACTGTAGCATCATTGTGAGATCATTAGCAATTCTTCTGACATCACTGTCGCATTATTTTGAGGTTTGTAGCAACTCTTACAACATGACTGTCAGCATCACTTTGAGGTTATTCGAAACTCTTACTACATTACTGTAAGCATCACTGAGTTTATTAGCAACTATCACTACATTACTGTTAGCATCATCTTGAGTTCATTAGCAATTCGTACGACATCACTGTCGCAATATTTTGAGGTTCGTATTAACTCTTACTACATGACTGTCAACATCACTTTGAGGTTATTCGAAACTTTTACTCCATTAATGTTAGCATCATTTTGAGTTCATTAGCAATTCTTACTAAATCACTGTACCATCATTGGGAGATCATTCGCAATTCTTCTGACATCACTGTCGCATTTTTTTGAGGTTCGTAGCAACTCTTACTACATTACTGTCAGCATCACTTTGAGGTTGTTCGAAACTTTCACTCCATTACTGTTAGCATCATTTTGAGTTCATTAGCAATTCTTACGACATCACAGTAGCATTAAATTGAGTTCATTAGCAACTCTTACTACATGACTGTCAGCATCACTTTGAAGTTGTTCGAAACACTTACTACATTACTGTAAGCATCACTGAGTTTATTCCCAACTTTTACTACATGACTGTCAGCATCACTTTGAGGTTGTTCGAAACTCTTACTACATTACTGTAAGCATCACTGAGTTTATTAGCAACTATCACTGCATTACTTTTTGCATCATCTTGAGTTCATTAGAAATTCTTCCGACATCACTGTCCCAATATTTTGAGGTTCGTAGCAACTTTTACTACATTACTGTCGCATTATTTTAAGGTTCGTTGCAACACGTACTACATGACTGTCAGCATCACTGAGTTGATTAGCAACTATCACTACATTACTGTTAGCATCATTTTGAGTTCATTAGCAATTCTTCCGACATCACTGTCGCAAAATTTTAGGTTCGTAGCAACTTTTACTACATTACTGTCGCATTATTTTGAGGTTCGTAGCAACTCTTACTACATGACTGTCAGCATCACTTTGAGGTTATTCGAAACTTTCACTCCATTACTGTTAGCATCATTTTGAGTTCATGAGCAATTCTTCCGACATCACTGTCGCAATATTTGAGTTTCGTATTAACTCTTACTACATGACTGTCAGCATCACTTTGAGGTTATTCGAAACATTCACTCCATTACTGTTAGCATCATTTTGAGTTTAATAGCAATTCTTACTAAATCACTGTCGCATCATTTTGAGATCTTTAGCAATTCTTCTGACATCACTGTCGCATTATTTTGAGGTTCATAGCAACTCTTACTGCATGACTGTCAGCATCACTTTGAGGTGTTCGAAACACTTAGTACATTACTGTATGCATCACTGAGTTGATTAGCAACTATCACTACATTACGGTTTGCATCATCTTGAGTTCATTAGCAATTCTTCCGACATCACTGTCGCATTATTTTGAGGTTCGTAGCAACTCTTACTACATGACTGTCAGCATCACTTTGAGGTTCTTCGAAACTTTCACTCCATTACTGTTAGCATCATTTTGAGTTCATAAGCAATTCTTACGACATCACTGTCGCATCATTTTGAGATCATTAGCAATTCTTCTGACATCACTGTCGCATTATTTTGATGTTCGTAGCAATTCTTCTGACATCACTGTCGCATTATTTTTTAGGTTCGTAGCAACTCTTACTACATGACTGTCAGCATCACTTTGAGGTTGTTCGAAACTCTTACTACATTACTGTAAGCATCACTGAGTTGATTAGCAACTATCACTACATTACTGTTAGCATCGTTTTGAGTTCAATAGCAATTCTTACGACATCACTGTCAGCATCATTTTTTATTTCCTCGCAACACAAACCACATGACTTTCAGCATCACTTTGAGGTTACTCGAAACTTTCACTCCATTACTGTTAGCATCATTTTGAGTTCATTAGCAATTCTTACTAAATCACAGTAGCATCATTTTGAGATCATTAGCAATTCTTCTGACATCACTGTCGCATTTTTTTGAGGCTCGTAGCAACTTTTTCTACATTACTGTCGCATTATTTTGAGGTCCGTAGCAACTCTTACGACATGACCGTCAGCATCTCTTTGAGGTTATTCGAAACTTTCACTCCATTAATGTTAGCATCATTTTGAGTTCATTGGCAATTCTTACTAAATCACTGTCGCATCATTTTGAGATCATTAGCAATTCTTCCGACATCACTGTCGCAATATTTTGAGGTTCGTAGCACCTTTTACTATATTACTGTCGCATAATTTTAAGGTTCGTTGCAACACTTACTACATGACTGTCAGCATCACTTTGAGGTTGTTCGAAACTCTTACTACATTACTGTAAGCATCACTGAGTTGATTAGCAACTTTCACTACATTACTGTTAGCATCGTTTTGAGTTCAATAGCAATTCTTACGACATCACTGTCAGCATCATTTTTTATTTCCTCGCAACACAAACCACATGACTTTCAGCATCACTTTGACGTTATTCGAAACTTTCACTCCATTACTGTTAGCACCCTTTTGAGTTCATTAGCAATTCTTACTACATCACTGTCGCATCATTTTCAGATCATTAGCAATTATTCCGACATCACTGTCGCATTATTATGAGGTTCGGAGCAACACTTACTACATGACTGTAAGCATCACTTTGAGGTTATTCGAAAGTTTCACTCCATTACTGTAAGCATCATTTTGAGTTTATTAGCAATTCTTATTACATCACTGCGCATCATTTTGAGATCATTCGCAATTCTTCCGACATCACTGTCGAAATATTTTGAGGTTCGTAGCAACTCTTACTACATTATTGTTGCATTATTTTAAGGTTCGTAGCAACTCTTACTACATTACTGTCAGCATCACTTTGAGTTTATTAGCAAATATCACTACATTACTGTTAGCATCATTTTGAGTTGTTGAGCAATTCTCACGACATCACTGTAGCATTAAATTAAGTTCATTAGCAACTCTTACTAAATGACTGTCAGCATCACTTTGAGCTTGTTAGAAACTCTTACTACATTACTGTAAGCATCATTGAGTTTCTTAGCAACTATCACTACATTACTGTTAGCATCATCTTGAGTTCATTAGCGATTCTTCCGACATCACTGTCACAATATTTTGAGGTTCGTAGCAACTTTTACTACATTACTGTCGCGTTATTTTGAGGTTCGTAGCAACACTTAGTACATGACTGTCAGCATCACTTTGAGGTTGTTTGAAACACTTACCACATTACTGTAAGCATCACTGAATTTATTAGCAACTATCACTACGTTACTGTTAGCATCTTTTTGAGTTCATTAGCAATTCTTACGACATCACTGTCAGCATCATTTTTAGGTTACTCGCAACTGTAGCCACATGACTGTCAGCATCACTTTGAGGTTATTCGAAACTTTCACAACATCACTTTTGTCATCATTTTGAGTTCATTAGCAATTCTTACGACATAACTGTAGCATTATTTTGAGGTTATTAGGAACTCTTCCTACATTACTGTCAGCATCATTTTTAGGTTACTCACAACTCCAACCACATGACTGTCAACATCACTTTGAGGTTATTCAAAACTTTCACAACATCACTTTTGGCATCATTTTGAGTTCATTAGCAATTCTTACTACATCACTGTCGCATCATTTTGAGATCATTAGCAATTCTTCCGACATCACTGTCGCATTATTTTTAGGTTGGTAGCAACTCTTACTACATTACTGTTGCATTCTTTTAAGGTTCATAGCAACTCTTACCACATGACTGTCATCATCACTTTAAGTTTATTCGCAACTATCACTACATGACAGTCAGCATCATTTTGAGTTTATTAGCAATTCTTACGACATCACTGTCGCATCATTTTGAGATCATTACCAATTCTTTTGACATCACTTTCGCATTATTTTGATATTCGTAGCAACTCATACTACATTACTGTTGCCTTATTTTAAGGTTCGGAGTAACTCTTACTACATCACTGTAGCATCAATTTGAGATTTTTAGCAACTCTTACTACATTACTGTAGCATCATTTTGAGGTTCGTAGCAACTCTCACTACATGACTGTCAGCATTATTTTAAGGTTTTAAGCAACTCTCACGACATTAGTGTCAGCATCCTTTTTTAGCATAGTAGCAACTCTCATTACATCACTGTAGCATCATTTCTTAGGTTAGTAGCAACTCTCATTACATCACTTTCGCATCATTTTGAGGTTAGTAGCAACTCTCACTACATCACAGTCAGCATCATTTTGAGCATAGAAGCAACTCTCACTACATCACTGTAGCATCATTTCTTAGCTTCGTAGCAACTCTCATTACATCACTTTAGCATCATTTTCAGGTTCGCAGCAACTCTCACTACATCACTGTCGCATCATTTCTTAGGTTAGTAGTAACTCTCATTACATCACTGTCGCATCATTTTTAATTTCATAGCAACTGTCACAACAAAAATGTAAGCATCATTTTGAGGTTTTTAGCAACTCACTACATGACTGTAGCATCATTTTGAGGTTAGTAGAAACTCTCATTACATCACTGTCAGCATCATTTTGAGTTCATTAGCAATTCTTACGACATCACCGTAGAATTATTTTGAGTTCATTAGCAATTCTTACGACATCACCGTAGAATTATTTTGAGTTCATTAGCAATTCTTACGACATCACCGTAGCATTATTTTGAGGTGATTAATAACTCTTACTACATTACTGTCAATATCATTTTAAGGTTACTCGCAACTCTAATCACATGACTGTCAGCATCACTTTGAGGTTATTCGAAACTTTCACTACATTACTGTTAGCATCATTTTGAGTTCATTAGCAATTCTTACTCCATCACTGTCTCATCATTTTGAGTTTATTAGCAATTCTTACTCCATCACTGTAGCATCATTTTGAGATCATTAGCAATTCTTCCGACATCACTGTCGCATTATTTTGAGGTTCGTAGCAACTCTTACTACATTACTGTCAGCATCATTTTTAGCTTACTCACAACTCGAACCACATGACTGTCAACATCACTTTGAGGTTATTCGAAACTTTCACAACATCACTTTTGGCATCATTTTGAGTTCATGAGCAAATTCTTCAGACATCACTGTCGCATTATTTTGATATTCGTAGCAACTCTTACTACATTACTGTTGCATTATTTTGAGGTTCGTAGCAACTCTTACTGCATGACTGTCAGCATCATTTTGAGGTTATTCGAAACTTTCACTCCATTACTGTTAGCATCATTTTGAGTTCATTAGCAATTCTTACTCCATCACTGTCGCATCATTTTGAGTTCATTAGCAATTCTTACTCCATCACTGTAGCATCATTTTGAGATCATTACCAATTCTTACTACATCACTGTCGCATCGTTTTGAGATAATTAGCAATTCTTCGGACATCACTGTCGCATTATTTGGAGGTTTGTAGCAACTCTTACTACATTACTATTGCATTGTTTTGAGGTCAGTAGGAACTCTTACTACATGAATGTCAGCATCACTGTGAGGTTGTTCGAAACTCTTACTACATTGCTGTAAGCATCACTGAGTTTATTAGCAACTATCACTACATTACTATTAGCATCTTTTTGAGTTCATTAGCAATTCTTACTACATCACTGTCGCATCATTTTGAGATCATTAGCAATTCTTCCGACATCACTGTCGCATTATTTTGAGGTTCGTAACAACTCTTACTACATTACTGTCAGCATCACTTTGAGTTTGTTCGAAACACTTACTAGATTACTGTCATCATCACTTTAAGTTTATTAGCAACTATCACTACATTACTGTTAGCATCATTTTGAGTTCATTAGCAATTCTTCTGACATCACTGTCACTTTATTTTTAGGTTCGTAGCAGCTCTTACTACATTACTGTAAGCATCACTTTGAGGTTATTCGAAACTTTCACTCCATTAATGTTAGCATCATTTTGAGTTCATTGGCAATTCTTACTAAATCACTGTCGCATCATTTTGAGATCATTAGCAATTCTTCCGACATCACTGTCGCAATATTTTGAGGTTCGTAGCACCTTTTACTATATTACTGTCGCATAATTTTAAGGTTCGTTGCAACACTTACTACATGACTGTCAGCATCACTTTGAGGTTGTTCGAAACTCTTACTACATTACTGTAAGCATCACTGAGTTGATTAGCAACTTTCACTACATTACTGTTAGCATCGTTTTGAGTTCAATAGCAATTCTTACGACATCACTGTCAGCATCATTTTTTATTTCCTCGCAACACAAACCACATGACTTTCAGCATCACTTTGACGTTATTCGAAACTTTCACTCCATTACTGTTAGCACCCTTTTGAGTTCATTAGCAATTCTTACTACATCACTGTCGCATCATTTTCAGATCATTAGCAATTATTCCGACATCACTGTCGCATTATTATGAGGTTCGGAGCAACACTTACTACATGACTGTAAGCATCACTTTGAGGTTATTCGAAAGTTTCACTCCATTACTGTAAGCATCATTTTGAGTTTATTAGCAATTCTTATTACATCACTGCGCATCATTTTGAGATCATTCGCAATTCTTCCGACATCACTGTCGAAATATTTTGAGGTTCGTAGCAACTCTTACTACATTATTGTTGCATTATTTTAAGGTTCGTAGCAACTCTTACTACATTACTGTCAGCATCACTTTGAGTTTATTAGCAAATATCACTACATTACTGTTAGCATCATTTTGAGTTGTTGAGCAATTCTCACGACATCACTGTAGCATTAAATTAAGTTCATTAGCAACTCTTACTAAATGACTGTCAGCATCACTTTGAGCTTGTTAGAAACTCTTACTACATTACTGTAAGCATCATTGAGTTTCTTAGCAACTATCACTACATTACTGTTAGCATCATCTTGAGTTCATTAGCGATTCTTCCGACATCACTGTCACAATATTTTGAGGTTCGTAGCAACTTTTACTACATTACTGTCGCGTTATTTTGAGGTTCGTAGCAACACTTAGTACATGACTGTCAGCATCACTTTGAGGTTGTTTGAAACACTTACCACATTACTGTAAGCATCACTGAATTTATTAGCAACTATCACTACGTTACTGTTAGCATCTTTTTGAGTTCATTAGCAATTCTTACGACATCACTGTCAGCATCATTTTTAGGTTACTCGCAACTGTAGCCACATGACTGTCAGCATCACTTTGAGGTTATTCGAAACTTTCACAACATCACTTTTGTCATCATTTTGAGTTCATTAGCAATTCTTACGACATAACTGTAGCATTATTTTGAGGTTATTAGGAACTCTTCCTACATTACTGTCAGCATCATTTTTAGGTTACTCACAACTCCAACCACATGACTGTCAACATCACTTTGAGGTTATTCAAAACTTTCACAACATCACTTTTGGCATCATTTTGAGTTCATTAGCAATTCTTACTACATCACTGTCGCATCATTTTGAGATCATTAGCAATTCTTCCGACATCACTGTCGCATTATTTTTAGGTTGGTAGCAACTCTTACTACATTACTGTTGCATTCTTTTAAGGTTCATAGCAACTCTTACCACATGACTGTCATCATCACTTTAAGTTTATTCGCAACTATCACTACATGACAGTCAGCATCATTTTGAGTTTATTAGCAATTCTTACGACATCACTGTCGCATCATTTTGAGATCATTACCAATTCTTTTGACATCACTTTCGCATTATTTTGATATTCGTAGCAACTCATACTACATTACTGTTGCCTTATTTTAAGGTTCGGAGTAACTCTTACTACATCACTGTAGCATCAATTTGAGATTTTTAGCAACTCTTACTACATTACTGTAGCATCATTTTGAGGTTCGTAGCAACTCTCACTACATTACTGACAGCATCATTTTGAGGTTAGTAGCAACTCTTACTACATCACTGTAGCATCATTTTGAGATTTTTTGCAACTCTTACTACATCACTGTAGCATCATTTTGAGGATAGTAGCAACTCTCACTACATGACTGTCAGCATTATTTTAAGGTTTTAAGCAACTCTCACGACATTAGTGTCAGCATCCTTTTTTAGCATAGTAGCAACTCTCATTACATCACTGTAGCATCATTTCTTAGGTTAGTAGCAACTCTCATTACATCACTTTCGCATCATTTTGAGGTTAGTAGCAACTCTCACTACATCACAGTCAGCATCATTTTGAGCATAGAAGCAACTCTCACTACATCACTGTAGCATCATTTCTTAGCTTCGTAGCAACTCTCATTACATCACTTTAGCATCATTTTCAGGTTCGCAGCAACTCTCACTACATCACTGTCGCATCATTTCTTAGGTTAGTAGTAACTCTCATTACATCACTGTCGCATCATTTTTAATTTCATAGCAACTGTCACAACAAAAATGTAAGCATCATTTTGAGGTTTTTAGCAACTCACTACATGACTGTAGCATCATTTTGAGGTTAGTAGAAACTCTCATTACATCACTGTCAGCATCATTTTGAGTTCATTAGCAATTCTTACGACATCACCGTAGAATTATTTTGAGTTCATTAGCAATTCTTACGACATCACCGTAGAATTATTTTGAGTTCATTAGCAATTCTTACGACATCACCGTAGCATTATTTTGAGGTGATTAATAACTCTTACTACATTACTGTCAATATCATTTTAAGGTTACTCGCAACTCTAATCACATGACTGTCAGCATCACTTTGAGGTTATTCGAAACTTTCACTACATTACTGTTAGCATCATTTTGAGTTCATTAGCAATTCTTACTCCATCACTGTCTCATCATTTTGAGTTTATTAGCAATTCTTACTCCATCACTGTAGCATCATTTTGAGATCATTAGCAATTCTTCCGACATCACTGTCGCATTATTTTGAGGTTCGTAGCAACTCTTACTACATTACTGTCAGCATCATTTTTAGCTTACTCACAACTCGAACCACATGACTGTCAACATCACTTTGAGGTTATTCGAAACTTTCACAACATCACTTTTGGCATCATTTTGAGTTCATGAGCAAATTCTTCAGACATCACTGTCGCATTATTTTGATATTCGTAGCAACTCTTACTACATTACTGTTGCATTATTTTGAGGTTTGTAGCAACTCTTACTGCATGACTGTCAGCATCATTTTGAGGTTATTCGAAACTTTCACTCCATTACTGTTAGCATCATTTTGAGTTCATTAGCAATTCTTACTCCATCACTGTCGCATCATTTTGAGTTCATTAGCAATTCTTACTCCATCACTGTAGCATCATTTTGAGATCATTACCAATTCTTACTACATCACTGTCGCATCGTTTTGAGATAATTAGCAATTCTTCGGACATCACTGTCGCATTATTTGGAGGTTTGTAGCAACTCTTACTACATTACTATTGCATTGTTTTGAGGTCAGTAGGAACTCTTACTACATGAATGTCAGCATCACTGTGAGGTTGTTCGAAACTCTTACTACATTGCTGTAAGCATCACTGAGTTTATTAGCAACTATCACTACATTACTATTAGCATCTTTTTGAGTTCATTAGCAATTCTTACTACATCACTGTCGCATCATTTTGAGATCATTAGCAATTCTTCCGACATCACTGTCGCATTATTTTGAGGTTCGTAACAACTCTTACTACATTACTGTCAGCATCACTTTGAGTTTGTTCGAAACACTTACTAGATTACTGTCATCATCACTTTAAGTTTATTAGCAACTATCACTACATTACTGTTAGCATCATTTTGAGTTCATTAGCAATTCTTCTGACATCACTGTCACTTTATTTTTAGGTTCGTAGCAGCTCTTACTACATTACTGTAAGCATCACTTTGAGGTTATTCGAAACTTTCACTACATTACAGTTAGCATCATTTTGAGTTCATTTCAATTATTACTACGTCACTGTCGCATCATTTTGAGATCATTAGCAATTCTTCCGACATCACTGTTGCATTATTTGGAGGTTCGTAGCAACTCTTACTACATTACTATTGCATAATTTGGAGGTAAGTATCAACTCTTACTACATTACTGTCAGCATCACTCTGAGTTTATAGCAACTATCATGACATTACTGTTAGCATCATTTTGAGTTTACTAGCAATTCTTCTGACATCACTGTCGCATTATTTTTATATTCGTAGCAACTCTTACTACATTACTGTTGCCTTATTTTAAGGTTCGGAGCAACTCTTAATACATGACTGTCAGCATCACTTTGAGGTTGTTCGAAACACTTACTACATTACTGTAAGGTTACTCGCAACTCTAACCACATTACTGTCAGCATCATTTTGAGATTAGTATCAACTCTCACTACATCACTGTCGCATCATTTTGAGATTTTAAGAAACTCTCACCACATCACTGGAGCATCATTTTGAGGTTCGTAGCAACTCTTACTACATCACTGTAGCATCAATTTGAGATTTTTAGCAACTCTTACTACAGTACTGTAGCATAATTTTGAGGTTCGTAGCAACTCTCACTACATTACTGACAGCATCATTTTCAGGTTAGTAGCAACTCTTACTACATCACTGTAGCATCATTTTGAGATTTTTTGCAACTCTTACTACATCACTGTAGCATCATTCTGAGGATAGTAGCAACTCTCACTACATGACTGTCAGCATTATTTTAAGGTTTTAAGCAACTCTCACTACATTCGTGTCAGCATCCTTTTTTAGCATAGTAGCAACTCTCATTACATCACTGTAGCATCATTTCTTAGGTTAGAAGCAACTCTCATTACATCACTTTAGCATCATTTTGAGGTTAGTAGCAACTCTCACTTCATCACTGTAGCATCATTTCTTAGCTTCGTAGCAACTCTCATTACATCACTTTAGCATCATTTTCAGGTTAGCAGCAACTCTCACTACATCACTGTAGCATCATTTCTTAGGTTAGCAGCAACTCTCACTACATCACTGTAGCATCATTTCTTAGGTTAGTAGCAACTCTCACTACATCACTGTCGTATCATTTTTAATTTCATAGCAACTGTCACAACAAAAATGTAAGCATCATTTTGAGGTTTTTAGCAACTCACTACATGACTGTAAAACTGACCGTTACCATTGAGATGGGAACAGAAAACTCAAATGGAAGCTCAAAAGGGGACTTAGCTCCAATGGTAGAGCGCTAGCTTAGCATGTGAGAGGTAGAGGGATCCATGCCCTCCTTCTCAGAATACTTCAGCTTGTTCTGTTGATCAGAGGAGCTGCTGGGTGATGAATGCTGATGTTTGTCCACTGCTGTGATAAAGTGTCCCCTGTTACTGAGATGTGGATGAACACCTGCTCAGGTCAAAGCTGCAATGAAGTCAAGTCATCACCCTGTAAAGCACCAAATAACAACAAAAGTTACACTTTACAAGAAGAACAGGTCCAGTTCAACACTCCCTAAATGAATTTACACCCAACAATTCCCACGGACGCTTATTAAGTTCTATCTTTGATCAAATATAAGAAATGTAAAATAATTCAACATTGATTGCATTTCCCTCCTTTCTTTGGTGCCCTCAGACTTTCTGAGAACTGTAGGAGGAACTGCTCTCTTTTCTGTGTTTGTTCTGCTCAATGGAGGAAGGAACGGAGCTCTAAGTTTTCCAGTTCCTACATCAGTGAATGGACTTTCTGTGCTGCAAGGAGCCAAAGCTACTAAGGAGGATTACAGAGTTTGTCCTTGCAGGAGTCAGTGACTTAATAGAGTCTAACTAAGGGTTGAACCTGAATGAGACAGTCACCCTTCAACATGGGGCCATGGCAGAGTGAACCAAGAACACTACAATGGGGGTGAGAGTGGAGCCATGATGGATTCACAGTTCATCACCTCCACCATCATGTGGACCACCTGATCACCTCTCCCTCAACCTCTAAATAACTCATTCCCTGACCGGGAATCGAACCCAGGCCGCGGCGGTGAGAGCGCCCAAACCCATCCTTGACCCACTCAGACACAGTCACCCATTCAAGCTGGGCCTGGTACCACACTGCTGTACAGACAGAGAGAAAGAAGACACACGGGATCCTTTGAAGAAAATGCATTAAAGACAGGAAGCCCCATCACATTGTCAGTGTTTCAGTGACTGGCATTGTGAAGAGACTGAGACAAAGTCAGTTATGAATGGAGGGCTGAGTTGGAGCAGAGGGGGGCAGGATCCTGGGGGTGCACTGGTTTTAGGAGGCTGAGGTGTCTGGTGGTCTTGGTGGACCCTCTGCATCTCAAGCTGAGACCACAGAGTCCTGTGTTCTTGAGTCATTGTCATTAGTATAGACAATGACTCAAGAACACATTGTCTATAGTATAGACAATGTGTTCTTGAGTCATTGTCTATAGTATAGACACTGAAGTCACTAGTCACTGAAACACTGACAATGTGATGGGGCTTCCTGTCTTTATTACATTTTCTTCAAAGGATCCCGTGTGTCTTCTTTCTCTCTGTCTGTACTTGAGTGTGGTACCAGGCCCAGCTTGAACGGGTGACTGTGTCTGAGTGGGTCGAGGCTGGGCTGCAGGTATTGGGAGGTTAGAACCCATCTGTGAGGCTCCAGGTGGAGCGATCACCTGTGAGGGTCCAGGGACAGCAGGAAGCTGCACAGATGGTAAAGACATGGAGGGGAGACAGGTGGTGCTGGAGCAGTGACAGGAAGTGTCTGGCATTTTGGTTCATCCTATGAGATGACGTGAGGTTGTGGTTTTGCCTCCAGCCTCACCTCCTCATCAGTGTTCAAAAGGTTCAAAGGTGAAAAAATGGGATTCAACCAAACAGCTGGAATGAAGAGTTGGTAACACTTGCAGAGCTGCAGGGAGCTGGACAGGTCTCACCATGGGGGGATTTGTCCCACAGATCCTGCTGAAGTGGCTCCTCCTCCTGAGACCTGCAATGCTGGCTGGACCTTTGGAAAAAGAACACAACAAATCTTCATAAACATTTACTTCAGCAGGAACACACAAGAAGGTGGGACTGGTTCCTTTTTCATGTTCACTATTTTGTCGTCTTGGTTCATGTTTTGGTTGTCAAAGTTAATTCTGAATATTTGTGGAAAGTTCGCCTGCCTTTACTTGTACCAATACTTCCTTTAGTAACAAATTAAAAAGCTCAAGCTAAACTTCAGTCAGGACAACCATTCTTTCTCATTCTTCGGCCTCTGTTTTATGTCCATGACCATCCTGTCTGTCACCTTTTGTGATGGAGACATCAGTTGATGACATCAGCAACGGTCCTCAACCTAACTGCCTCTGCCAGAAGTGAGCTGTCATCTGTCTCAGGGGACACAGTCGGGTGGACCGGGGCGGATGAGGGCCTGCTGCTTCCTTGAAATATTTCTAAATATTTCAGTTGCAACTGTATAGTGATGATGGCTCAGTTTAGAGCTGTCAATCAATGTTAATAATTGATCTTAGCATCTGGAGATTATTTTAGGAACACAAATACTTTTACTTCATTCTGAGGATGAGCAGACGTTCAATATAATTCTCATTTCCTGGTCAAAGACTCCTGCTAGTCAGAGAGGATCTGGGCTGGATTGGAAAGCTTCTGAGAGGAAAACCTTCACTCTGGACTGGACTGAGAACGGAGCAGCCTCAGCTTCCTGGAGCCTGACTTGCCTCTGTGGTCTAAGGTTGTGAGGGCTGACATCACAGTGAAACTACTGAGATCACAGAGCCTTTGAGATCACAGGCTGACTTCCTTTTTATCCCTAAAATGAAGAATAAAAATGTTGTGTCTGTGTTTGTGTTGCTGCATCAGTTAAACAGTGACTCTACCAGAGGGGATGTAGCTCAGTGGTAGAGCGCATGCTTTGCATGTATGAGGCCCCGGGTTCAATCTCCGGCATCTCCAGCTGGTCCTTTGGAGCCTTCATCTTACCAGCTAAATTGATCCTTAAATGTGACAACAGTTGATAACAAACTACCAGAAGAGAAACCAGTCTGTTGCATATCAAAGTATTTGTAGCTGCGTCAGTGTGACTGTGAGCCTTCATAGCCAGCATGAAGGAGCTGGTTTTATCTTTGCTGGGGAAATCCCACACACACTGCTCTCAGTTCCAAATGTGTGTGTCCTAACTCCTCCGTCCTCCTGCTGCCCTCAGAATACAGACACAATTCAACCTGGCAAGTTTGGAGCAGAGAAGTGCTCCTGAAGAGATGTGTGTCAGCCCACAGCTGGCTGTTCTTACCTGGAACCTCAAGATGAAACTGCTTCCACAGATTGGAAATGAATCTGATGTTGACTTTTGGACAAATCACCTGTTCATCAGTTCATCATCACTTCCATCCATTTCTACTGCTTATCTTGTTATAGAAAGGAGTCTATCTGCTGTGTGACTGAGGCAGTTACTGTGAGCTGCTGCATGTCTCAGTGTGTGTGTGGGGGGGGGGCTGTGTGTGACTGGTCGGCTGCCAAGGATTATTGATGAGATCAATCATGATCAGCTCAGAGATCACGGCACAGAAGAAGGAGACTTTTTGATTTTTGGGGGTTCAGTTTCTAAGTCAGACACATCATCACAATTTGAAGTTTTCCTCCAGTAAAAAACAAAACAACACAAAACCAAACAAAAACATGATTTGACTTTTGATGTCTACATTTTTTGGAAATTGTGAGTCCAACAAGCAGGAGGCCGTTTGAGCTTGGAAACTGTGAAGCATCACCAGTAACTGCTGGTTAATTTACAGTTGTTTCCTCCAAAAAGTTTAAAATGAACTCAATGCTGAATCCCTCGTCGTCATCACTGAGCTGCAGAACTGGTCCATGCAGGAGGCTGAGCAGGTCTTCCTCTCTGGTCCAGTGTCTCAGCACAGGTCAGAGTAGAGAATTAAAACATGAACACAAATCTTTATCAGCTATTTACTGATATCAGTGACTACCTTCAAGTAAGAGTGTTAGTGAATGGACCCTTTTTAAAGTTTATGTTATAATGTTTGAAAAATGATGCTCACAAAAACACAATAAAAGTGTTTGTGCTAAAATGATTCCAGTAGATTTTATTGCCATTTTAAGAGTTCAAGCGTATTTTGATGACATTGTTTGATTTCATGACTCACAGTTACTTTAGCAGGACCATCGTGACTTGAAATCGTCCTCATCATCCCATATCGACCCTCAACCCCTCACACAGAACCAGGAGCCCTCAACTGAAGGAACCTTTAAAACTGAGAAGTTGGACAGAAAGCAGTATTTTGGTGGAACGAACCTTTAAAACTATAAATTAGAAAGTATTTTGGTGGAACGAACCTTTAAAACTATAAATTAGAAAGTATTTTGGTGGAATGAACCTTTAAAACTATAAATTAGAAAGTATTTTGGTAGAATGAACCTTTAAAACTATAAATTATAAAGTATTTTGGAGGAATTGGAATAAACCTTTTATACAGTAGTTAGAAATTAAAGGACAGGAAGTAGTATTTTGGTGGAATAAACCTTTAATACTACAGTTAGAAAGTAGTATTTTGCTATAATCTAATTCGATAGGTGGCGCTGTCACCAAAAACCAAAAGTCCAACAAATGCATTTTATCATCCAATTCAGTAGGTGGTGGACCCAGCAGGAGCCACTGAACACAACTCTGACATCATCAGGCTTCTTCCCAGCAGCTTGGTGCTCCAGAAGGAAGAATCCAGACCATCGCTACATCATCAGAGTGAACACCAGCTGATGTTGACCAGTTTAACAAGCCTTTGACTGCTAAATGACATCCAAGCTCAGATTCTCTTGTCCTGGTAGAACAAGTCAGTGTTGAAGAAGATGAGAGCACCAGTCTCTTTCATCCAATGCTGGAACAGCGTTAGACTGAAGGTTAAAGGCAAGTTTTGAACTGAAGAAGCTTCTTGGACCTCTAAACTTCTTAACTCTCTTTCTCCAAGAACTGCGCCTGGACGACGGCCGTTTCCAGCGATACTTCAGGCTGACGAGGTTCCTGTTCGATGACCTGTTTGTGAGGATCGGTGCCAGGATATCAAGGTCCAACACCAACTCCAGGCTCCAGGACCGTTGACATGACTTCCCTGACGCCAGGGGAATCTCAACGCTGACAGGCTCTCTGGACTCCTTGTCATGAGAATTTGTCACAAAAGTTGAATACTTTCAAATGCATGAATACGCGTCACTCACGTTGCCGGCGAGTACACACACCAGTTCAGCTCTCTACATGGACTTTACATGTGAACTTGTTGCACGAAAATTTGTGTCACGATTGATGTGAACACGCCTTCAGACTGTGAGGGCTGACATCACAGTGAAATGACAGAGATCACAGAGCCTTTGAGATCACAGGCTCAGTTACGTCCAGTTGACCAGATTTTACTTCGCTTCGATCTACGATGACCTGGATGAATGAGAACCTACACAGACATCTTGCCGAACACTATGGGAAGGACATCCTTAGTGTGGTGCGGGAATGCGAAAGGACTGCAAGGAAAATCGCAGACTACAGGAACCATCTACGTTCCAACCTCCGATGCCGCCAACACAACCTCATTCCCACTAGCCTACTACTAGGATCCACCGTGAGGGGCCACAGGGCCAGCAAGATTTTGGAACGGGCACAAAATCAGCTTCTCAACGAGAGAGTGAGACAGGTCCATTTCACCATTGAGGGACTAAAGACCAAGCTAGATCACCTTAATCAAGAGTTATCGCCATTTTTGCCACCCGCCATCTTGGACAAGGTCACCTCCTTCGTTGGGACAGCCCAACTATCTCAACATCAGAAGAGCAAGGAGAGGCAGAAAAGGACATTCGCTCGCCTCCAGTCTCGCCTCGACCGGGAACGAGAAGCAGAAGGCCCAACCCCAGCGGACTCACAGGACAGGTGGATAAGGAACTTATCCAACAGGGAGCTCACCAGTCCTGAGAAACGCGTCCTTGCCAAAGGAATGAACTTTGCTGTCACCCCGAAACATCTCCCGACGGTGGACCTCATCACTGCCACAGAATCCGCCATCAAGAAGAACAACCTCTCCACCACAAAAGCAGATGAACTACGACTCAAGGCCACAGCGGCCCTCTCCGAAGCGAAGGTCCCCTCTGCCAACCTCTCGGTCCAGGAAAGGAAGGCCTTGAATGCACTGAGCAAAGATGAGAACATCACCATCCCTCCGGCTGACAAAGGAAGATGCATGGTGGTCCTTGACACAACTGACTACCAGGACAAGATCAGTTCTCTTCTCAGTGACATTCACACATATGAGACCTTAAAACGCGACTGAGTTGCTGCTGCCAGCACAGTCCATTAGCATCTGAGTGGTCGGTGAAACTCCCTAACGACCACCCCTGAAACTCCCTGACACCGCACAACGTCTGTCGTTTGGGGAGGCCAGGTGAGTCTCGGGAGGGTCGTTTCCACCACATTAGCACTGACCACTCCCACATAGGTTTATAAGCTGGAGTTTCCACACTCTTCACTAGAACTGAAGAAGCCTCTCGGATGAGAGGTGAAACGTCTTCAAGATAAACTTACGTCCATTTGACCAGATTTTACTTCGCTTCGATCTACGATGACCTGGATGAATGAGAACCTACACAGACATCCCTAAAATGAAGAAAATAAATGTTGTGTCTGTGTTTGTGTTCCTGCATCAGTTAAACAGTGACTCTACCAGAGGGGGTGTAGCTCAGTGGTAGAGCGCATGCTGAGCATGTATGAGGCCCTGGGTTCAATCCCTGGCATCTCCAGCTGGTCCTTTGTAGCCTTCATCTTGTCAGCTAAAGTGATCCTTAAATGTGACAACAGTCGATTCACTATCAGAAGACATCTTCTCCATGTTCAAGTTGGGCGAACTTTCCACAAATATTCAAAATTACTTTTGAAAATGAAAACATAGATCAAACCTGCCCTGTCAATCACCCACAATGGGCGGGTCATCCCACTCCCTATCAGGTTCCCCACTCCGTGACCCTCTCCCTATCAGGACTAGAAATCCATTGGGGTCTCCCTGCTCAGGTAGGAGTCCTGCCCACGACGTGAAGCTGTTGATGTTCTAGAGGAGACAACATCTGATCTTTGTTAGATCCACCAGTCAAAGGTTTTCTTTAAAGGCTGTAGCAGCTGAGAATGAGGAATTAATAACCATCTTAGTGAGGACATTTTGAAACATGATGACATTTTATTGACTTGTAGCACTGCAAAAATCATCTCCCCTCCAAAAACCCTCTTCTCCAACTCTGTACTCAAGTTGTCTCCTCATCAGGCACCACAGGATCCAGGACGTTCAGTCAAAAAATCATTAGTGATTTTAAAAATGTCCATCAAACACAAAATAAGACTTCAAACAGGTTTACAACTTTATTTGATGTTGACACATTTTGTCCACTTTGCCTCCACACTGTCCTTCATCACAGCATTTAACATCAGGACTGCTCCCAGATCAGCTCCATGACCTCATCCCTGCACCAGAGTACCGCTCAAGTTCATCAAGGATGGCCAACATGAGAGGGTCTAGATTCACCTCCATCTTTGGAGGCTGTTGAATTTCCTCCTGAGGACCGTCAGGCTGTTTCCTTACTTTGCTGTGACCCAACAGCAGACAGCAACAAGGACTGTGGTGCACTTGGTAAAATCACCATCTGGAGTCTGGACCAAGATGCTGATGTGATCCTTTGATGAGTTTAGAATCAGTCTGAGATCAAAGACTGGAGCAGGAATTCAATGCACAGAACCCAGAGATCAAAGACAGAATTCAGACATCAAACACAGAATTCAACGATCAATCAATTTGAGGAACCAGCATCTCATGTGAAGATGCTTCTGAACTCATGAAGTGAAATCCTAACAAATAGAGATGAATGAGTCCAACTGGGACTGGCGACCTGTCCAGGGTGTACCCCGCCTCTTGCCCGTAGATGCTGGGATAGGCTCCAGCCCCCCCGCGACCCTTAATAGTAAGGAATAAGCGGAAGATGACGATGGACGATGGATGGAGTCCAACTGGACCTGAACAGGAGAGAAATAAAGGAGTTGTTATGTAATTGTTATTTATTTCCAGGCCAGGTGAGGGTTGGATTTTGTTCGTTCATGTTGAAGTGAACTGACAGTGGGACTGTGGACCTGGGCTGAAGTCCAGCTCACTGCTGGTTTAATAAAACCACCTGATTGTTTTTCCTATCAGCTCTGATCTGATGGAAGAAACAAAAAGCCAAACTTCATTCGTCCGTGTCCAAACTCCACGTCTGTTGATGTGCAGCACTCCAGTTATTTGTTTCTTTCCAGACAGAAGCAGGTTGGTGGAGGAATAAAACCTCAACAGTGAACAAACAGCAATGAGAGAAGTGAACCCTGCACTCAGAGAAGTTGTGTCTGCACTCGCCAACCAGGAAACGCGTCTATCTTCTGTGTGACTGGGGCAGCTGCTGTGAGCTGCGTTTCTCAGCTGTGTGGGGGCGGGACTCTGTGTGCCCCGGCTCAACCACGAGACCTCTGTGTACACTGTCAAGACAAAAAAACTATAAAAAAACGGTAAAAAGTCTGGCAGCAGAGTTTCCAGACGAATACCGTCAAATTACAGTGATGAACTGTTCCACAAAATTACATGGAATAACCTCAACCTCATTAACCTCAACCTCATTATTTATGCAAGTGCATGAGTTGACGGAGATCAGTTGCAGTTGTTTATCTGGCAACCTCATTTAACTACTACTCGGTGATTGGCTGCCCTCACTGTCACTGAAAAGAAAGTACTCCCACTTTCTCGGCTAACTGTCGCCAGTGCTAAGTGTGACGGCTACTGTCAATTGACAACATTCCATATCATACAACAACATTCGTAAGATAAGATACCAAGTAGCCACGGCCCATTCGCAGATCCAGCCGTATATGCAGCGGCGGGGTGACCGTCGGGACAACTGGGAGTTTTCCTGGTGGCCTGGCCCCTTGGTAGCCTGCCTGGCTGGCGAGATTCCTTCCCCCTCAAGCCAGGCCAGGCCAGCTAGCGACAGACAGCGCAGATAAAACAAAGGTGTCAATTGTATCGAGGCCATTCCTTCAATCAATCTGCTCAGTCACTGCTGCTGCTGCAGGCTCCAGTTGCGACACAAGAGCGCTGCACTCACTCGGCTCGCTCGCATAATCGCCCCCCCCCCCGAAATATGTCAAAGGGGTGTGTGTGAGTGGGGGGGGGGCACTGACTGAACTGTGACGTAACACTTCAGCCAAAATCGCATTGGTCCATTTTCCCACGGCGATTCAAAAAAGGGGAGATCCTTCAAACAGAGGTTATGACACTGCCTCACACTTGGTGTGTGTTCCCCACAGCTGGGGGACGTTGAAGAAACACCAAAAACACAAAAACAATGATTTTCATTCTAGGTGCCCTTTAATTGTTGATAAATGTGAATTAAACTGCAGGAAAAAAGGCCCATCACGTAAAAACACATGAAGAACAAGGACCTTTCAGGTTCTTCTCTAAGTTCAGGGCTCTTACTGGTTCATGTATGAAACAAACCAGTCTATGAGCAGGAATTTCCCATTAAAAAGTTCATTTGACAGTGGAAAAGCAAGCATAGTGCATTAAAATTGCCAAGTTTAAGGTCAATCACTGTCAATTGAAGCTATTTAGTTGTTACTTTATGAAACTGAGCCAACTTTCTACAGTGATTTCCTGTTAGATTCTGGTTTCTCCAAGTATAAAAACTACAACAATGTATAAACACAGAATCTGTACTTTGAACAATAGAGAATTTCTACATATTTACAGTATTACTCCATCACTTTAGAGGATTGGAATGTAAAATAATCATTGGACAATGGAAATCATTTATCCTTTAACGAAACAACTTCAGTGCAGAGTTGATAACTGCACTTCAAAATTTGAACTGGTGTCCACATCAATGTGGAATTTGAGGAGGCCACAGCCACCAAATTTCCCAGAGTTCTTGACTATTTGCAGTCTCTTCCCTTGGAGAAGTCAAGTGGAACTACAAGACAAGGAGCAGAAATCCAAGCTGCTGGTGGACCACGTGGTGCTGTGTTGATGCTACTTTCCCACTCAAAGGGGATCGTGCAGGAATGTTCCACACGGTTGACCAAACTTCCATTGCAGAAGAGATTCAGGCAGTTCCACCCACGCCATGCATCCTTGTATGCTGTAAGTGTGAGGCAATACAATACAGTATGTTTCAGTGACATACATTGAGACAGAAGACCTGGGTTTATTGGGTGATGTTTATTGACATGCCAATTGGATTGTGGTGCCAATATGGCTGACTTGGTCGGTGTAAATCTTATCATAAATGAACAAAGTACACACAAATGTTCAAATTACTTTTCTAGACTTTAGTCCCCAAAGGAATTTCAGGCACCTGAAAGTGACTTTCATAAATCTGTGTGTCTGTGTACAGTACATGTCCCAAAAATGGAAAATAAAATTATTGGTCCCCAATCTCAAGGATAAAATTACGCTACAGTGATGTAGTGAGAGTTTCTACTAAACTTAAAATAATGCAACAGTATTGTAGTAAGAGTTGCTACGAACCTCAAAATAATGCGACAGTCATGTAGTGAGAGTTGCTACTAACCTCAAAATAATGCGACAGTGATGTCGGAAGAATTGCTAATGATCTCCAAATGATGCTACAGTGATGTAGTAAGAATTGCTAATGAACTCAAAATGATGCTCACAGTAATGTAGTGATAGTTGCTAATAAACTCAGTGATGCTGATAGTAATGTAGTGAGGGTTGCAACAAACCTTAAAATAATGACACAGTAATGTGGTAAGAGTTGCTACGAACCTAAAAATAATGCGACAGTGATGTCAGAAGAATTGCTAATGATCTCAAAATGAGGTGACAGTGATATTCTTAAGACTTGCGAATAAACTCAAAATGGTACTGACGGTAATGTAGTGATAGTTGCTAATAAACTCAGTGATGCTTACAGTAATGTAGTAAGTGTTTCGAACAACCTCAAAGTGATGCTGACAGTCATGTAGTAAGAGTTGCTACGAACCTCAAAATAATGTGACAGTGATGTCGGAAGAATTGCTAAAGCTCTCAAAATGATGCGACAGTGATGTAGTAAGAATTGATACCAATCTCAAAATAATGCGACAGTGATGTCGTAAGAATAGCTAATGAACTAAAAATGAGGCTAAAAGTAATGTAGTGAGAGTTGCTAATAAACTCAGGGATGCTTACAGTAATGTAGAAAGTGTTTACAACAACCTCAAAGTGATGCTGACAGTCACGTAGTAAGAGTTGGTACGAACCTTAAAATAATGCAACAATAATGTAGTAAGAGTTGCTACGAATATCAAAATAATGCGACAGTGATGTCAGAAGAATTGCTAATGAACTCAAAATGATGGTAACAGTAATGTAGTGAAAGTTTTGAATAACCTAAAAGTGATGTTGACACTCATGCGGTTAGAGTTGCGAGTAACCTAAAAATGATGCTGACAGTAATATAGTAAGAGTTGCTAATAACCTCAAAATAATGCGACAGTGATGTCTTAAGAATTGCTAATGATCTCAAAATGATGCGACAGTGATGTAGTAAGAGTTGCTAATAACCTCAAAATAATGCTACAGTGATATAGTAAGAGTTGCTACGAACCTCAAAATAATGCGACAGTGATGTCGGAAGAATTGCTAATGATCTCAAAATGATGCGACAGTGATGTAGTAAGAATTGCTAATGTACTCAAAATGATGCGAATAATAATGGAGTGAAAGTTTCGAATAACCTCAAAGTGATGCTGACAGTCATGCTGTTGGAGTTGCAAGTATCCTAAAAATGATGCTGACAGTGATGTCTTAAGAACTGCTATTAAACTCAAAAAGATGCTAACAGTAACGTAGTGATAGTTGCGAATAAACTCAGTGATGCTTACAGTAATGTAGTAAGTGTTTCAAACAACCTCAAAGTGATGCTGACAGTCATGTAGTAAGAGTTGCTACAAACCTCAAAATAATGCTACAGTGATGTAGTAAGAGTTGCTACAAACCTCAAAATAATGCTACAGTGAAGTCGTAAGAATTGCTAATGAACTCAAAATGATGCTGACAGTAATGTAGTGAGAGTTGCTAATAAACTCAGTGATGCTGAAAGTAATGTAGTAAGTGTTTCGAACAACCTCAAAGTGATGCTGACAGTCATGTGGTTAGAGTTGCTACTAACCTTAAAATAATGCAACAGTAACGTATTAAGAGTTGCTACGAATATCAAAATAATGCGACAGTGATGTCAGAAGAATTGGTAATGATCTCAAAATGATGCGACAGTGATGTCGTAAGAATTGCTTATCATCTCAAAAGGATGCTAACAGTAATGTAGTGATAGTTGCTAATAAACTCAAAGTGATGCTGACAGTCATGTAGTAAGAGTTGCTACGAACCTCAAAATGATGCTGACAGTCATGTAGTAAGAATTGCTAATGAACTCAAAATGATGTTAACAATGATGTAGTGATAGTTGATAAACTCAGTGAAGCTTACAGTAATGTAGTAAGTGTTTCGAAAAACCTCAGAGTGATGCTGACAGTCATGTAGTAAGTGTTGCTAATGAACTCAAAATGATGCTAACAGTCATGTAGTGATGTTTACTAATAAACTCAGTGATGCTGACAGTAATGTAGTAAGTGTTTCGAACAACCTCAAAGTGATGCTGACAGTCATGTAGTAAGAGTTGCTACGAACCTCAAAATAATGTGACAGTGATGTCGGAAGAATTGCTAAAGCTCTCAAAATGATGCGACAGTGATGTAGTAAGAATTGATACCAATCTCAAAATAATGCGACAGTGATGTCGTAAGAATAGCTAATGAACTAAAAATGAGGCTAAAAGTAATGTAGTGAGAGTTGCTAATAAACTCAGGGATGCTTACAGTAATGTAGAAAGTGTTTACAACAACCTCAAAGTGATGCTGACAGTCACGTAGTAAGAGTTGGTACGAACCTTAAAATAATGCAACAATAATGTAGTAAGAGTTGCTACGAATATCAAAATAATGCGACAGTGATGTCAGAAGAATTGCTAATGAACTCAAAATGATGGTAACAGTAATGTAGTGAAAGTTTTGAATAACCTAAAAGTGATGTTGACACTCATGCGGTTAGAGTTGCGAGTAACCTAAAAATGATGCTGACAGTAATATAGTAAGAGTTGCTAATAACCTCAAAATAATGCGACAGTGATGTCTTAAGAATTGCTAATGATCTCAAAATGATGCGACAGTGATCAAGTAAAAATTGCTAATGAACTCAAAATGATGCCAACAGTAATGGAGTGAAAGTTTCGAATAACCTCAAAGTGATGCTGAAAGTCATGTAGTAAGGGTTGCTACGAACCTCAAAATAATGCGAAAGTGACATCGGAAGAATTGGTAATGATCTCAAAATGATGCTACAGTGATGTCGTAAGAATTGCGAATGACCTCAAAATGATGCGACAGTGATGTCGTAAGAATTGCTAATGAACTCAGTGATGCTTACAATAATGTAGAAAGTGTTTCTAACAACCTCAAAGTGATGCTGACAGTGATGTAGTAAGAGTTGCTACTAAACTCAAAATAATGCAATAGTAATGTAGTAAGAGTTGCTACGAACCTCAAAAAATGCGAAAGTGATGTCAGAAGAATTGCTCAAGATCTCAAAATGATGCGACAGTGATGTAGTAAGAATTGTTAATGAACTCAAAATGATGCTAACAGTAATGGAGTGAAAGTTTCGAATAACCTCAAAGTGATGCTGACAGTCATGTGGTTATAGTTGCGAGTAACCTAAAAATGATGCTGACAGTGATGTCGTAAGAATTGCTATTAAACTCAAAACGATGCTAACAGTAACGAAGTGATAGTTGCTAAAAAACTCAGTGATGCTTACAGTAATGTAGTCAGTGTTTCGAACAACCTCAAAGTGATGCTGACAGTCATGTAGTAAGAGTTGCTACTAACCTCAAAATAATGCTACAGTGATGTCGTAAGAATTGCTCATGAACTCAAAATGATGCTAACAGTAATGTAGTGAGAGTTGCGAATAAACTCAGTGATGCTTACAGTAATGCAGTAAGTGTTTCAAACAACCTCAAAGTGATGCTGACAGTCATGTGGTTAGAGTTGCTACGAACCTTAAAATAATGCGACAGTGATGTCGGAAGAATTGCTAATGATCCCAAAATGATGCGACAGTGATGTAGTAAATATTGCTAATTAACTCAAAATGATGCCAACAGTAATGGAGTAAAGTTTCGAATAACCTCAAAGTGATGCTGACAGTCATGTAGTAAGAGTTGCTACAAACCTCAAAATAATGCTACAGTGATGTAGTAAGAGTTGCTACGAACCTCAAAATATTGCGACAGTGATGTCAGAAGAATTGATAATTATCTGAAAATGATGCTAACTGTAATGTAGTGAAAGTTTCGAATAACCTCAAAGTGATGCTGACAGTCATGTGGTTTGAGTTGCGAGTAACCTAAAAATGATGCTGACAGTGATGTAGTAAGAGTTGCTAATAACCTCAAAATAATGCTACAGTGATGTAGTAAGAGTTGCTACGAACCTCAAAATAATGCGACAGTGATGTCGGAAGAATTGCTAATGATCTCAAAATGATGCGACGGTGATGTAGTAAGAATTGCTAATGTACTCAAAATGATGCGAATAATAATGGAGTGAAAGTTTCGAATAACCTCAAAGTGATGCTGACAGTCATGCTGTTGGAGTTGCAAGTAACCTAAAAATGATGCTGACAGTGATGTCTTAAGAACTGCTATTAAACTCAAAAAGATGCTAACAGTAACGTAGTGATAGTTGCTAAAAAACTCAGTGATGCTTACAGTAATGTAGTAAGTGTTTCAAACAACCTCAAACTGATGCTGACAGTCATGTAGTAAGAGTTGCTACAAACCTCAAAATAATGCTACAGTGATGTAGTAAGAGTTGCTACAAACCTCAAAATAATGCTACAGTGAAGTCGTAAGAATTGCTTATGAACTCAAAATGATGCTAACAGTAATGTAGTGAGAGTTGCTAATAAACTCAGTGATGCTGAAAGTAATGTAGTAAGTGTTTCGAACAACCTCAAAGTGATGCTGACAGTCATGTGGTTAGAGTTGCTACGAACCATAAAATAATGCAACAGTAACGTATTAAGAGTTGCTACGAATATCAAAATAATGTGACAGTGATGTCAGAAGAATTGGTAATGATCTCAAAATGATGCGACAGTGATGTCGTAAGAATTGCTTATCATCTCAAAAGGATGCTAACAGTAATGTAGGGATAGTTGCTAATAAACTCAAAGTGATGCTGACAGTCATGCAGTAAGAGTTGCTACGAACCTCAAAATGATGCTGACAGTCATGTAGTAAGAATTGCTAATGAACTCAAAATGATGTTAAAAATGACGTAGTGATAGTTGATAAATTCAGTGAAGCTTACAGTTATGTAGTAAGTGTTTCGAAAAACCTCAGAGTGATGCTGACAGTCATGTAGTAAGTGTTGCTAATGAACTCAAAATGATGCTAACAGTCATGTAGTGATGGTTACTAATAAACTCAGTGATGCTTGCAGTAATGTACTGTTTCGAACAACCTCAAAGTGATGCTGACAGTCATGTAGTAAGAGTTGCTACAAACCTCAAAATAATGCGACAGTGATGTCGGAAGAATTGCCATTAACCTCAAAATGATGCTAACAGTAATGTAGTGATAGTTGCTAATAAACTCAGTGATGCTGACAGTAATGTAGTAAATGTTTCGAACAACCTCAAAGTGATGCTGACAGTAATGTAGTAAGAGTTGCTACGAATATCAAAATAATGCGACAGTGATGTCAGAAGAATTGATAATGATCTCAAAATGATGCTAACTGTAATGTAGTGAAAGTTTCGAATAACCTCAAAGTGATGCTGACAGTCATGTGGTTTGAGTTGCGAGTAACCTAAAAATGATGCTGAAAGTAATGTAGTTAGAGTTATTAATAACCTCAAAATAATGCTACAGTGATGTAGTAAGAGTTGCTACGAACCTCAAAATAATGCGACAGTGATGTCGGAAGAATTGCTAATGATCTCAAAATGATGCGACAGTGATGTAGTAAGAATTGCCAATGTACTCAAAATGATGCGAATAGTAATGGAGTGAAAGTTTCGAATAACCTCAAAGTGATGCTGACAGTCATGCTGTTGGAGTTGCAAGTAACCTAAAAATGATGCTGACAGTGATGTCATAAGAACTGCGATTAAACTCAAAATGATGCGAACAGTGATGATGACAGTAATGTAGTAAGAGTTGGTACGAACCTTAAAATAATGCAACAATAATGTAGTAAGAGTTGCTACGAACCGCAAAATAATGTGACAGTGATGTCGCATGAATTTCTAATGAACTCAAAATGATGCTAACAATAATGGAGTGAAAGTTTCTAATAACCTAAAAATGAAGCTGATAGTGATGTCGTAAGAAATACTATTAAACTCAAAATGATGCGAACAGTAACGTAGTGATAGTTGATAATAAACTCAGTGATGCTTACAGTAATGTAGTAAGTGTTTTGAACTACCTCAGAGTGATGCTGACAGTCATGTAGTAAGAGTTGCTACAAACCTCAAAATAATGCTACAGTGAAGTCGTAAGAATAGCTAATGAACTCAAAATGATGCGACAGTGATGTAGTAAGAATTGCTAATGAACTCAAAATGATGCTAACAGATATGGAGTGAAAGTTTCGAGTAACCTCAAAGTGATGCTGACAGTCCTGTAGTAAGTGTTGCTTCGAAAAACCTAAAGGTGATGCTGACAGTCATTTAGTAAGAGTTGCTATTGAACTCAATTCAATGCTACAGTGATGTCGTGGGAATTGGTCATAAACTCAAAATGATGCTAACAGTAATGTAGTGATAGTTGCTAATAAACTCAAAGTGATGCTGACAGTAATGTAGTAAGAGTTGCTAGGAACCTTAAAATAATGCAAAAATAATGTAGTAAGAGTTGCTACGAAACTCAAAATATTGCGGCACAGATGTCAGAAGAATTGCTGATGATCTCAAAATGATGCGACAGTGATTTAGTAAGAATTGCTAATGAACTCAAAATGATGCAAACAGTAATGGAGTGAACGTTTAGAATAACCTCAAAGTGATGCTGACAGTCATGTAGTAAGAATTGCTACGAACCTCAAAATAATGCGACAGTGATGTCGGAAGAATTGCTAATGAACTCAAGATTATGCTAACAGTAATGTAGTGATAGTTGCTAAGAAACTCAGTGATGCTTACAGTAATGTAGTAAGAGTTTCGAAAAACCTCAAAGTGATGCTGACAGTCATTTAGTAAGAGTTGCTAATGAACTCAATTTAATGCTAAAGTGATGTCGTGAGAATTGCTCATACACTCAAAATGATGCTAACAGTAATTTAGTGATAGTTGCTAATAAACTCAAAGTGATGCTGACAGTAATGTAGTAAGAGTTTCTACGAACCTTAAAATAATGCAAAGATAATGTAATAAGAGTTGCTACGAATCTCAAAATAATGCGACAGTGATGTCAGAAGAATTGCTCATGAACTCAAAATGATGCTAACAGTAATGTAGTGATAGTTGCTAATCAACTCAGTGATGCTGACAGTGATGTAGTAAGTGTTTTGAACAACCTCAAAGTGATGCTGACAGTCATGTAAGAAGAGTTGCTACGAACCTCAAAATAATGTGACAGTGATGTCAGAAGAAATGCTAATGACCTCAAAATGATGCGACAGTGATGTAGTAAGAATTGCTAATGAACTCAAAATGATGCTAACAGCAATGGAGTGAAACTTTCGAATAACCTCAAAGTGATGCTTACAGTCATGGAGTAAGTGTTGCTACGAACCTCAAAATAATGCGACAGTAGTGTAGTAAAAGTTGCTACGAACCTCAAAATATTGCGACAGTGATGTCGGAAGAATTGCTAATGAACTCAAGATGATGCTAACAGTAATGGAGTGAAACTTTCGAAAAACCTCAAAGTGATGCTGATAGTCATGTACTAAGAGTTGCTACGAACCTCAAAATAATGCGACAGAAATGTCGTAAAAGTTGCTACGAACCTCAAAATATTGCGAAAGTGATGTCGGAAGAATTGCTAATGAACTCAAGATGATGCTAAAAGTAATGGAGTGAAACTTTCGAATAACCTCAAAGTGATGCTGAAAGTCATGTAGTAAGAGTTTCTACGAACCTTAAAATAATGCAAAGATAATGTAGTAAGAGTTGCTACGAACCTCAAAATAATGTGACAGTGATGTCAGAAGAAATGCTAATGACCTCAAAATGATGCGACAGTGATGTAGTAAGAATTGCTAATGAACTCAAAATGATGCTAACAGTAATGGAGTGAAACTTTCGAATAACCTCAAAGTGATGCTTACAGTCATGAAGTAAGTGTTGCTACGAACCTCAAAATAATGCGACAGTAATGTAGTAAAAGTTGCTACGAACCTCAAAATATTGCGACATTGATGTCGGAAGAATTGCTAATGAACTCAAAATGATGCTAACGGTAATGTAGTGATAGTTGCTAATCAATACAGTGATGCTTACAGTAATGTAGGAAGTGTTTGGAATAACCTCAAAGTGATGGTGAAAGTCATGTAGGAAAAGTTGCTACGAATCTCAAAATAATGCGACAGTGATGTCAGAAGAATTGCTCATTAACTCAAAATGATGCTAACAGTAATGTAGTGATAGTTGCTAATCAACTCAGTGATGCTGACAGTGATGTAGTAAGTGTTTCGAATAACCTCATAGTGATGGTGAAAGTCATGTAGGAAGAGTTGCTACGAATCTCAAAATAATGCGTCCGTGATGTCAGAAGAATTGCTAAAGATCTAAAAATGATGCGACAGTGATTTAGTAAGAATTGCACATGAACTCAAAATGATGCTAACAGTAATGGAGTGAACGTTTCGAATAACCTCAAAGTGATGCTGACAGTCATGTACTAAGACTTGCGACGAACCTGAATATAATGCAACAGTAATGAAGTAAAAGTTGCTACGAACATCAAAATATTGCGACAGTGATGTCGGAAGAATTGCTAATGAACTTAAAATGATGCTAACAGTAATGTAGTGATAGTTGCTAATCAACTCAGTGATGCTGACAGTGATGTAGTAAGTGTTTCGAATAACCTCAAAGTGATGCTGACAGTCATGTAGTAAGAGTTGCTATGAACCTCAAAATAATGCGACAGTGATGTCAGAAGAATTGCTAAAGATCTCAAAATGATGCGACAGTGATTTAGTAAGAATTGTTCATGAACTCAAAATGATGCTAACAGTAATGGAGTGATAGTTGCTAATGAACTCAGTGATGCTGACAGTGATGTAGTAAGTGTTTCGAACAACCTCAAAGTGATGCTGACAGTCATGTAGTAAGAGTTGCTACGAACCTTAAACTCATGCAAAAATAATGTAGTAAGAGTTGCTACGAACCTCAAAATAATGTGACAGTGATGTCGGAAGAACTGCTAATGATCTCAAAATGATGCGACAGTGATGGAGTAAGAATTGCTCATGAACTCAAAATGATGCTAACAGTAATGGAGTGAAACTTTCAAATAACCTCAAAGTGATGCTTACAGTCATGTAGTAAGTGTTGCTACGAACCTCAAAATAATGCGACAGTAATGTAGTAAAAGTTGCTACGAACCTCAAAATATTGCGACAGTGATGTCGGAAGAATTGCTAATGAACTCAAAATGATGCTAACAGAAATGTAGTGATAGTTGCTAATCAACTCAGTGATGCTTAAAGTAATGTAGTAAGTGTTTCGAATAACCTCAAAGTGATGCTGACAGTCATGTAGTAAGAGTTGCTACGTACCTTAAAATAATGCAACAATAATGTAGTAAGAGTTGCTACAAACCTCAAAATAATGTGACAGTGATGTCAGAAGTATTGCTAATGATCTCAAAATGATGCGACAGTGATTTAGTAAAAATTGCTAATGAACCAGTCATGTAGTAAGAGTTGCTACGAACCTCAAAATAATGCGACAGTGATGTCAGAAGAATTGCTAAAGCTCTCAAAATGATTCGAAAGTGATTTAGTAAGAATTGCTCATGAACTCAAAATGATGCTAACAGTAATGGAGTGAACGTTTCGAATAACCTCAAAGTGATGCTGACAGTCATGTAGTAAGTGTTGCTACGAACCTCAAAATAATGCGACAGTAATGTAGTAAAAGTTGCGACGAACCTCAAAATATTGCGACAGTGATGTCGGAAGAATTGCTAATGAACTCAAAATGATGCTAACAGTAATGTAGTGATAGTTGCTAATCAACTCAGTGATGCTTAAAGTAATGTAGTAAGTGTTTCGAATAACCTCAAAGTGATGCTGACAGTCATGTAGGAAGAGTTGCTAGGTACCTTAAAATAATGCAACAATAATGTAGTAAGTGTTGCTACGAACCTCAAAATAATGCGACAGTAATGTGGTAAAAGTTGCTACGAACCTCAAAATATTGCGACAGTGATGTCGGAGGAATTGCTAATGAACTCAAGATGATGCTAACAGTAATGTAGTGATAGCTGCTAATGAACTCAAAGTGATGCTGACAGTAATGTATTAAGAGTTGCTAAGAACCTTAAAATAATGCAACAATAATGTAGTAAGAGTTGCTACGAACCTCAAAATAATGCGACAGTGATGTCAGAAAAATTGCTAAAGCTCTCAAAATGATTCGAAAGTGATTTAGTAAGAATTGCTCATGAACTCAAAATGATGCTAACAGTAATAGAGTGAAAGTTTCGAATAACCTCAAAATGATGCTGACGGTCATGTAGTAAGAGTTGCTACGAACCTCAAAATAATGCGACAGTGATGTCAGAAGAATTGCAAAAGATCTCAAAATGATGCGACAGTGATTTAGTAAGAATTGCTAATGAACTCAAAATGATGCTAACAGTAATGGAGTGAACGTTTCGAATAACCTCAAAGTGATGCTGACAGTCATGTAGTAACAGTTGCTACGAACCTCAAAATAATGCGACAGTGATGTCGGAAGAATTGCTAATGATCTCAAAATGATGCTGACAGTCATGTAATAAGAGTTGCTACTCACCTCAAAATGATGCTAACAGTAATGTCGTGATAGTTGCTGATGAAGTCAAAGTGATACTGACAGTAATGTAGTAAGTGTTTCGAACAACCTCAAAGTGATTATGACAGTCTTGTAGCAAGGGTTGCTACGAACCTGAAAATAATGCAACAGTAATGTGGTAAAAGTTGCTACGAACCTCAAAATAATGCGACAGTGATGTCAGAAGAATTGCTAATGATGTCAAAATGATGAGACAGTCATGTAGTAAGAATTGCTAATGAACTCAAAATGATGCTAACAGTAATGGAGTGAAAGTTTCGTATAACCTCAAAGTAATGCTGACTGTCATGTAGTAAGAGTTGCGATGAACCTCAAAATAATGCAACAGTAATGTAGTAAAAGTTGCTACGAACCTCAAAATATTGCGACAGTGATTTCGGAAGAACTGCTAATGAACTCAAAATGATGCTAACAGTAATGTAGTGATAGTTGCTCATCAACTCAGTGATGCTTCCAGTAATGTAGTAAGTGTTTCGAACAACCTCAAAGTGATGCTGACAGTCATGTAGTAAGAGTTGCTACGAACCTCAAAATAATGCGACAGTGATGTCAGTAGAATTGCTAAAGATCTGAAAAAGATGCGACAGTGATTTAGTAAGAATTGCTAATGAACTCAAAATGATGCTAACAGTAATGGAGTGAAAGTTTCGAATAACCTCAAAATGATGCTGACGGTCATGATGCGACAGTGATGTAGTAAGAATTGCTAATGAACTCAAAATGATGCTAAAAGTAATGTAGTGATAGTTGCTAATCAACTCAATGATGCTTACAGTAATGTAGTAACTGTTTCGAACAACCTAAAAGTGATGCTGACAGTCATGTAGGAAGAGTTGCTCCGAACCTCAAAATAATGCGACAGTGATGTCAGAAGAATTGCTAATGATCTCAAAATGATGCGACAGTGATGTAGGAAGAATTGCTAATGAACTCAAAATGATGCTAACAGTAATAGAGTGAACGTTTCGAATAACCTCAAAGTGATGCTGACAGTCATGTAGTAAGAGTTGCTACGAACCTCAAAATTATGCGACAGTGATGTCGGAAGAATTGCTAATGAACTCAAAATGATGCTAACAGTCATGGAGTGAAAGTTTCGAATAACCTCAAAATGATGCTGACAGTCATGTTGTAAGAGTTGCTATGAACCTCAAAATTATGCGACAGTGATGTCGGAAGAATTGCTAATGATCTCATAATGATGTGACAGTGATGTAGTAAGAATTGCTAATGAACTCAAAATGATGCTAACAGTAATGGAGTGAAAGTTTCGAATAACCTCAAAGTGATGCTGACAGTCATGTGGTTTGAGTTGCGAGTAAATTAAAAATGATGCTGACAGTGATGTTGTTAGAATTGCTATTGAATTTAAAACGATGCTAACAGTCACGTAGTGATAGTTGCTAATATACTAAGTGATGCTTACAGTAATGTAGTAAGTATTTCGAACAACCTCAAAGTGATGGTGACAGTAATGTAGTAAGAGTTGCTACAAACCTTTAAATAATGCAACAGTAATGTAGTAAAAGTTGCTACGAACCTCAACATAACGTGACAGTGATGTCATAAGAATTGCTAATGAACTCAAAATGATGCTAACAGTAATAGAGTGAAAGTTTCGAATAACCTCAAAGTGATGCTGACAGTCATGTGGTTTGAGTTGCGAGTAAATTAAAAATGATGCTGACAGTGATGTCGTAAGAACTGCTATTGAATTTAAAACGATGCTAACAGTCACGTAGTGATAGTTGCTAATATACTCAGTGATGCTTACAGTAATGTAGTAAGTATTTCGAACAACCTCAAAGTGATGGTGACAGTAATGTAGTAAGAGTTGCTACAAACCTTTAAATAATGCAACAGTAATGTAGTAAAAGTTGCAACGAACCTCAACATAATGTGACAGTGATGTCATAAGAATTGCTAATGAACTCAAAATGATGCGACAGTGATGTAGTAAGAATTGCTAATGAACTCAAAATGATGCTAAAAGTAATTTAGTGATAGTTGCTCATCAACTCAGTGATGCTTACAGTAGTGTAGGAAGTGTTTCGAACAACCTCAAAGTGATTATGACAGTCATGTAGTAAGGGTTGCTACTAACCTCAATTTAATGCTACAGTGATGTCTATGAATTGCTAATAAACTCAAAATGATGCTAACAGTAATGTAGTGATAGTTGCTAATAACCTCAAAGTGATGCTGACGGTCATGTAGTAAGAGTTGCTACGAACCTCAAAATAATGCGACAGTGATGTCAGAAGAATTGCTAAAGATCTCAAAATGATGCGACAGTGATTTAGTAAGAATTGCTGATGAACTCAAAATGATGCTAACAGTAATGGATTGAACGTTTCGAAGAACCTCAAAGTGATGCTGACAGTTATGTCGTAAGAGTTGCTACGAACCTCAAAATAATGCGACAGTGATGTCGGAAGAATTGCTAATGATCTCAAAATGATGTGACAGTGATGTAGTAAGAACTGCTATTGAACTCAAAACGATGCTAACAGTAACGTAGTGATAGTTGCTAATAAACTCAGTGTTGCTTACAGTCATGTAGTAAGTGTTTCGAATAACCTCAAAGTAATGCTGACGGTCATGTAGTAAGAGTTGCTACGAACCTCAAAATAATGCGACAGTGATGTAGTAAAAGTTGCTCCGAACCTCAAAATAGTGCGACAGTGATGTCAGAAGAATTGCTAATGATCTCAAAATGATGCGACAGTGATGTAGTAAGAATTGCTAATGAACTCAAAATAATGCGAACAGTAATGGAGTGAAAGTTTCGAATAACCTCAAAATGATGCTGACGGTCATGTAGTAAGAGTTACTACGAACCTCAAAATAATGCTACAGTGATGTAGTAAGAATTGCTAATGAACTCAAAATGATGCTAACAGTAATGGAGTGAAAGTTTCGAATAACCTCAAAGTGATGCTGACAGTCATGTGGTTTGAGTTGCGAGTAAATTAAAAATGATGCTGACAGTGATGTCTTAAGAATTGCTATTGAATTTAAAACGATGCTAACAGTCACGTAGTGATAGTTGCTAATATACTCAGTGATGCTTACAGTAATGTAGTAAGTATTTCGAACAACCTCAAAGTGATGGTGACAGTCATGTAGTAAGAGTTGCTACAAACCCATAAATAATGCAACAGTAATGTAGTAAAAGTTGCTACGAACCTCAACATAATGCGACAGTGATGTCAGAAGAATTGCTAATTAACTCAAAATGATGCGACAGTGATGTAGTAAGAATTGCTAATGAACTCAAAATGATGCTAAAAGTAATGTAGTGATAGTTGCTAATCAACTCAGTGACGCTTACAATAATGTAGTAACTGTTTCGAACAACCTAAAAGTGATGCTGAAAGTCATGTAGGAAGAGTTGCTACGAACCTTTAAATAATGAAACAGTAATGTAGTAAAAGTTGCGACGAACCTCAAAATAATGCGACAGTGATGTCAGAAGAATTGCTAATGATGTCAAAATGATGCGACAGTCATGTACTAAGAATTGCTCATGAATTCAAAATGATGCTAACAGTAATGGAGTGAAAGTTTCGAATAACCTCAAAGTAATGCTGACGGTCATGTAGTAAGAGTTGCTACGAACCTCAAAATAATGCGACAGTGATGTCGGAAGAATTGCTAATGATCTCAAAATGATGCGACAGTGATGTAGTAAAAGTTGCTACGAACCTCAAAATAATGCCACAGTGATGTCAGAAGAATTGCTAATGATGTCAAAATGATGCGACAGTCATGTAGTAAGAATTGCTAATGAACTCAAAATGATGCTAACAGTAATGGAGTGAAAGTTTCGAATAACCTCAAAGTAATGCTGACGGTCATGTAGTAAGAGTTGCTACGAACCTCAAAATAATGCGAAAGTGATGTCGGAAGAATTGCTAATGATCTCAAAATGATGCAACAGTGATGTAGTAAGAATTGCTAATTAACTAAAAAGGGTGCAAACAATAATGGAGTGAAAGTTTCGAATAACCTCAAAGTGATGCTGACAGTCATGTGGTTTGAGTTGCGAGTCAATAAAAAATGATGCTGACAGTGATGTCGTAAGAATTGCTATTGAACTCAAAACAATGCTAATAGTAATGTAGTGATAGTTGCTATAAACTCAAGTGATGCTTACAGTAATGTAATAAGTGTTTCGAACAACCTCAAAGTGATGCTGAAAGTCATGCAGTAAGAGTTGCTACTAACCTCAATTTAATGCGACAGTGATGTCTACAAATAGCTAATAAACTGAAAGTGATGCTGACAGTAATGTAGTAAGAGTTGCTACGAACCTTTAAATAATGCAACAGTAATGTAGTAAAAGTTGATACGAACCTCAAAATAATGCGACAGTGATGTCAGAAGAATTGCTAATGAACTAAAAATGATGCGACAGTGATGTCAGAAGAATTGCTAATGATCTCAAAATGATGCTACAGTGATTTAGTAAGAATTGCTAATGAACTCAAAATGATGCTAACAGTAACGGAGTGAACGTTTCGAATAACCTCAAAGTGATGCTGACAGTCATGTAGTAAGAGTTGCTATAAACCTCAAAATAATGCGACAGTGATGTCGGAAGAACTGCTAATGACCTCAAAATGATGCGACAGTGACGTAGTAAGAATTGCTAATGAACTCAAAATGATGCTAACAGTAATGGAGTGAAAGTTTCGAATAACCTCAAAGTGATGCTGACAGTCATGTGGTTTGAGTTGCGAGTAAATTAAAAATGATGCTGACAGTGATGTCATAAGAATTGCTATTGAACTCAAAAAGATGCTAACAGTAACGTAGTGATAGTTGCTAATAAACTCAGTGATGCTTACAGTAATGTAGTAAGTGTTTCAAACAACCTCAAAGTGATGCTGAAAGTCATGTAGTAAGAGTTGCTACTAACCTCAAAATAATGCTAACAGTAATGTAGTGATAGTTGCTAATAAAGTCAAAGTGATGCTGAAAGTAATGTAGTAAGTGTTTCGAACAACCTAAAAGTGATGCTGAAAGTCATGTAGGAAGAGTTGCTACGAACCTTTAAATAATGAAACAGTAATGTAGTAAAAGTTGCGACGAACCTCAAAATAATGCGACAGTGATGTCAGAAGAATTGCTAATGATGTCAAAATGATGCGACAGTCATGTAGTAAGAATTGCTCATGAATTCAAAATGATGCTAACAGTAATGGAGTGAAAGTTTCGAATAACCTCAAAGTAATGCTGACGGTCATGTAGTAAGAGTTGCTACGAACCTCAAAATAATGCGACAGTGATGTCGGAAGAATTGCTAATGATCTCAAAATGATGCGACAGTGATGTAGTAAAAGTTGCTACGAACCTCAAAATAATGCCACAGTGATGTCAGAAGAATTGCTAATGATGTCAAAATGATGCGACAGTCATGTAGTAAGAATTGCTAATGAACTCAAAATGATGCTAACAGTAATGGAGTGAAAGTTTCGAAGAACCTCAAAGTAATGCTGACGGTCATGTAGTAAGAGTTGCTACGAACCTCAAAATAATGCGAAAGTGATGTCGGAAGAATTGCTAATTATCTCAAAATGATGCAACAGTGATGTAGTAAGAATTGCACATGAACTCAAAATGATGCTAACAGTAATGGAGTGAACATTTCGAATAACCTCAAAGTGATGCTGACAGTCATGTAGTAAGAGTTGCTACGAACCTCAAAATAATGCGACAGTGATGTCAGAAGAATTGCTAAAGATCTCAAAATGATGCGACAGTGATTTAGTAAGAATTGCTGATGAACTCAAAATGATGCTAACAGTAATGGATTGAACGTTTCGAAGAACCTCAAAGTGATGCTGACAGTCATGTAGTAAGAGTTGCTACGAACCTCAAAATAATGCGACAGTGATGTCGGAAGAATTGCTAATGATCTCAAAATGATGTGACAGTGATGTAGTAAGAACTGCTATTGAACTCAAAACGATGCTAACAGTAACGTAGTGATAGTTGCTAATAAACTCAGTGTTGCTTACAGTCATGTAGTAAGTGTTTCGAAGAACCTCAAAGTAATGCTGACGGTCATGTAGTAAGAGTTGCTACGAACCTCAAAATAATGCGACAGTGATGTAGTAAAAGTTGCTCCGAACCTCAAAATAGTGCGACAGTGATGTCAGAAGAATTGCTAATGATCTCAAAATGATGCGACAGTCATGTAGTAAGAATTGCTAATGAACTCAAAATAATGCGAACAGTAATGGAGTGAAAGTTTCGAATAACCTCAAAATGATGCTAACGGTCATGTAGTAAGAGTTACTACGAACCTCAAAATAATGCTACAGTGATGTAGTAAGAATTGCTAATGAACTCAAAATGATGCTAACAGTAATGGAGTGAAAGTTTCGAATAACCTCAAAGTGATGCTGACAGTCATGTGGTTTGAGTTGCGAGTAAATTAAAAATGATGCTGACAGTGATGTCGTAAGAACTGCTATTGAATTTAAAACGATGCTAACAGTCACGTAGTGATAGTTGCTAATATACTCAGTGATGCTTACAGTAATGTAGTAAGTATTTCGAACAACCTCAAAGTGATGGTGACAGTAATGTAGTAAGAGTTGCTACAAACCTTTAAATAATGCAACAGTAATGTAGTAAAAGTTGCTACGAACCTCAACATAATGTGACAGTGATGTCATAAGAATTGCTAATGAACTCAAAATGATGCGACAGTGATGTAGTAAGAATTGCTAATGAACTCAAAATGATGCTAAAAGTAATTTAGTGATAGTTGCTCATCAACTCAGTGATGCTTACAGTAGTGTAGGAAGTGTTTCGAACAACCTCAAAGTGATTATGACAGTCATGTAGTAAGGGTTGCTACTAACCTCAATTTAATGCTACAGTGATGTCTATGAATTGCTAATAAACTCAAAATGATGCTAACAGTAATGTAGTGATAGTTGCTAATAACCTCAAAGTGATGCTGACGGTCATGTAGTAAGAGTTGCTACGAACCTCAAAATAATGCGACAGTGATGTATTAAAAGTTGCTACGAACCTCAAAATTTTGCGACAGTGATGTCGGAAGAATTTCTAATGAACTCAAAATTATGCTAAAAGTAATGTAGTGATAATTGCTAATCAACTCAGTGATGCGTAAAGTAATGTAGTAAGTGTTTGGAACAACCTCAAAGTGATGCTGACAGTCATGTAGTAAGAGTTGCTACTAACCTCAATTTAATGCTACAGTGATGTCTATATATTGCAAATAAACTCAAAATGATGCTAAAAGTAATGTATTGATAGTTGCTAATGAACTCAAAGTGATGCTGACAGTAATGTAGTAAGAGTTGCTACGAACGTTTAAATAATGCAACAGTAATGTAGTAAAAGTTGCTACGAACCTCAACATAATGCGACAGTGATGTCAGAAGAATTGCTAATTAACTCAAAATGATGCGACAGTGATGTAGTAAGAATTGCTAATGAACTCAAAATGATGCTAAAAGTAATGCAGTGATAGTTGCTAATCAACTCAGTGACGCTTACAGTAATGTAGTAACTGTTTCGAACAACCTAAAAGTGATGCTGAAAGTCATGTAGGAAGAGTTGCTACGAACCTTTAAATAATGAAACAGTAATGCAGTAAAAGTTGCGACGAACCTCAAAATAATGCGACAGTGATGTCAGAAGAATTGCTAATGATGTCAAAATGATGCGACAGTCATGTAGTAAGAATTGCTAATGAACTCAAAATGATGCTAACAGTAATGGATTGAACGTTTCGAAGAACCTCAAAGTGATGCTGACAGTCATGTAGTAAGAGTTGCTACGAACCTCAAAATAATGCGACAGTGATGTCGGAAGAATTGCTAATGATCTCAAAATGATGTGACAGTGATGTAGTAAGAACTGCTATTGAACTCAAAACGATGCTAACAGTAACGTAGTGATAGTTGCTAATAAACTCAGTGTTGCTTACAGTCATGTAGTAAGTGTTTCGAATAACCTCAAAGTAATGCTGACGGTCATGTAGTAAGAGTTGCTACGAACCTCAAAATAATGCGACAGTGATGTAGTAAAAGTTGCTCCGAACCTCAAAATAGTGCGACAGTGATGTCAGAAGAATTGCTAATGATCTCAAAATGATGCGACAGTGATGTAGTAAGAATTGCTAATGAACTCAAAATAATGCGAACAGTAATGGAGTGAAAGTTTCGAATAACCTCAAAATGATGCTGACGGTCATGTAGTAAGAGTTACTACGAACCTCAAAATAATGCTACAGTAATGTAGTAAGAATTGCTAATGAACTCAAAATGATGCTAACAGTAATGGAGTGAAAGTTTCGAATAACCTCAAAGTGATGCTGACAGTCATGTGGTTTGAGTTGCGAGAAAATTAAAAATGATGCTGACAGTGATGTCGTAAGAATTGCTATCGAACTCAGAACGATGCTAACAGTAATGTAGTGATAGTTGCTATAAACTCAAGTGATGCTTACAGTAATGTAATAAGTGTTTCGAACAACCTCAAAGTGATGCTGAAAGTCATGCAGTAAGAGTTGCTACTAACCTCAATTTAATGCGACAGTGATGTCTACAAATAGCTAATAAACTGAAAGTGATGCTGACAGTGATGTAATAAGAGTTGCTACGAACCTTTAAATAATGCAACAGTAATGTAGTAAAAGTTGATACGAACCTCAAAATAATGCGACAGTGATGTCAGAAGAATTGCTAATGAACTAAAAATGATGCGACAGTGATGTCAGAAGAATTGCTAATGATCTCAAAATGATGCTACAGTGATTTAGTAAGAATTGCTAATGAACTCAAAATGATGCTAACAGTAACGGAGTGAACGTTTCGAATAACCTCAAAGTGATGCTGACAGTTAAGTAGTAAGAGTTGCTATAAACCTCAAAATAATGCGTGGTGATGTCGGAAGAACTGCTAATGACCTCAAAATGATGCGACAGTGATGTAGTAAGAATTGCTAATGAACTCAAAATGATGCTAACAGTAATGGAGTGAAACTTTCGAATAACCTCAAAGTGATGCTGACAGTCATGTGGTTTGAGTTGCGAGTAAATTAAAAATGATGCTGACAGTGATGTCGTAAGAATTGCTATTGAACTCAAAAAGATGCTAACAGTAACGTAGTGATAGTTGCTAATAAACTCAGTGATGCTGACAGTGATGTCGTAAGAATTGCTATTGAACTCAAAAAGATGCTAACAGTAACGTAGTGATAGTTGCTAATAAACTCAGTGATGCTTACAGTAATGTAGTAAGTGTTTAAAACAACCTCAAAGTGATGCTGAAAGTCATGTAGTAAGAGTTGCTACTAACCTCAAAATAATGCTAACAGTAATGTAGTGATAGTTGCTAATAAAGTCAAAGTGATGCTGAAAGTAATGTAGTAAGTGTTTCGAACAACCTAAAAGTGATGCTGAAAGTCATGTAGGAAGAGTTGCTACGAACCTTTAAATAATGCAACAGTAATGTAGTAAAAGTTGCGACGAACCTCAAAATAATGCGACAGTGATGTCAGAAGAATTGCTAATGATGTCAAAATGATGCGACAGTCATGTAGTAAGAATTGCTAATGAACTCAAAATGATGCTAACAGTAATGGAGTGAAAGTTTCAAATTACCTCAAAGTAATGCTGACGGTCATGTAGTAAGATTTGCTACGAACCTCAAAATAATGCGACAGTGATGTCGGAAGAATTGCTAATGATCTCAAAATGATGCGACAGTGATGTAGTAAAAGTTGCTATGAACCTCAAAATAATGCGACAGTGATGTCAGAAGAATTGCTAATGATGTCAAAATGATGCGACAGTCATGTAGTAAGAATTGCTAATGAACTCAAAATGATGCTAACAGTAATGGAGTTAAAGTTTCGAATAACCTCAAAGTCATGCTGACGGTCATGTAGTAAGAGTTGCTACGAACCTCAAAATAATGCGAAAGTGATGTCGGAAGAATTGCTAATGATCTCAAAATGATGCAACAGTGATGTAGTAAGAATTGCTCATGTACTCAAAATGATGCTAACAGTAATGGAGTGAACATTTCGAATAACCTCAAAGTGATGCTGACAGTCATGTAGTAAGAGTTGCTACGAACCTCAAAATAATGCGACAGTGATGTCAGAAGAATTGCTAAAGATCTCAAAATGATGCGACACTGATTTAGTAAGAATTGCTCATGAACTCAAAATGATGCTAACAGTAATGGAGTGAAAGTTTCGAACAACGTCAAAGTGATGCTGATGGTCATGTAGTAAGAGTTGCTACGAACCTCAAAATAATGCGACAGTGATGTCGGAAGAATTGCTAAAGATCTCAAAATGATGCGACAGTGATTTAGTAAGAATTGCTAATGAACTCAAAATGATGCTTACAGTAATGGATTGAACGTTTCGAATAACCTCAAAGTGATGCTGACAGTCATGTGGTTTGAGTTGCGAGTAAATTAAAAATGATGCTGACAGTGATGTCGTAAGAATTGCTATTGAACTCAAAACGATGCTAACAGTAATGTAGTGATAGTTGCTATAAACTCAAGTGATGCTTACAGTAATGTAATAAGTGTTTCGAACAACCTCAAAGTGATGCTGAAAGTCATGCAGTAAGAGTTGCTACTAACCTCAATTTAATGCTACAGTGATGTCTTTAAATAGCTAATAAACTCAAAATGATGCTAACAGTAATGTATTGATAGTTGCTAAAAAACTCAAAGTGATGCTGAATGTATTGTAGTAAGAGTTGCTACGAACCTTTAAATAATGCAACAGTAATGTAGTAAAAGTTGCTACGAACCTCAAAATAATGCGACAGTGATGTCAGAAGAATTGCTAATTAACTAAAAATGATGCGACAGTGATGTAGTAAGAATTGCTAATGAACTCAAAATGATGCAAACAGTAATGTAGTGATAGTTGCTATAATCTCAGTGATACTTACAGTAATGTAGTAAGAGTTTCGAACAACCTCAAAGTGATTCTGACAGTCATGTAGTAATAGTTGCTACGAACCTCAAAATAATCCGACAGTGATGTCAGAAGAATTGGTAATGATCTCAAACTGATGGGACAGTGATGTTGTAAGAACTGCTAATGAACTCAAAATGATGCTAAAAGTAATGTAGCGATAGTTGCTATAATCTCAGTGATACTTACAGTAATGTAGTAAGAGTTTCGAACAACCTCAAAGTGATGCTGTCATTTAGTAAGAGTTGCAAATGAACTGAATTTAATGCTACAGTGATGTCGTAAGAATTGCTAATGAACTCAAAATGATGCTAACAGTAATGTAGTGATAGTTGCTAATAAACTCAAAGTGATGCTGACAGTAATGTATTTTGAGTTGCTACGAACCTTAAAATAATGCAACAATAATGTAGTAAGAGTTGCTACGAACCTCAAAATAATGTGACAGTGACGTCAGAGGAATTGCTAATGATCTAATAATGATGCTGACAGTCATGTAGTAAGTGTTGCTACGAACCTTAAAATAATGCGACAGTGATTTTTGGAAGAATTGCTAATGATCTCAAAATGATGCGACAGTGATGTAGTCAGAATTGCTAATGAACTCAAAAGGGTGCTAACAGTAATGGAGTGAAAGTTTCGAATAACCTCAAAGTGATTCTGACAGACATGTGGTTTGAGTTGCGAGTAAATAAAAAATGATGCTGAAAGTGATGTCGTAAGAATTGCTATTGAACTCAAAACGATGCTAACAGTAATGTAGTGATAGTGGCTAATCAACTCAGTGATGCTTACAGTAATTTAGTAAGTGTTTCGAACAACCTCAAAATGATGCTGACAGTCATGTAGTAAGAGCTGCTACGAACCTCAAAATAATGCGACAGTAGTGTCGTAAAAGTTGCTACGAACCTCAAAATATTGCAACAGTGATGTAGTAAGAATTGCTAATGAACTCAAAATGATGCTAACAGTAATGTACTAAGAGTTTCGAACAACCTCAAAGTGATGCTGACAGTCATGCAGTAAGAGTTGCTACGAACCTCAAAATAATGCGACAGTGATGTCAGAAGAATTGGTAATGATCTCAAAATGATGCTACAGTGATTTAGTAAGAATTGCTAATGAACTCAAAATGATGCTAACAGTAACGGAGTGAACGTTTCGAATAACCTTAAAGTGATGCTGACAGTAATGTAGTAAGAGTTGCTACGAACCTCAAAATAATGTGACAGTGACGTCAGAAGAATTGCTAATGATCTAATAATGATGCTGACAGTCATGGAGTAAGTGTTGCTACGAACCTTAAAATAATGCGACAGTGATTTTTGGAAGAATTGCTAATGATCTCAAAATGATGCGACAGTGATGTAGGAAGAATTGCTAATGAACTCAAAAGGGTGCTAACAGTAATGGAGTGAAAGTTTCGAATAACCTCAAAGTTATTCTGACAGACATGTGGTTTGAGTTGCGAGTAAATAAAAATGATGCTGACAGTGATGTCGTAAGAATTGCTATTGAAATCAAAATGATGCTAACAGTAATGGAGTGAAAGTTTCGAATAACCTCAAAGTGATGCTAGCAGTCATGTATTTATTGTTGCAACGAACCTCAAAATAATGCGACAGTAATGTCGTAAAAGTTGCTAGGAACCTCAAAATATTGCGACAGTGATGTCGGAAGAATTTCTAAAGATCTCAAAATGATGCGACAGTGATTTAGTTAGAATTGCTAATAAACTCAAAATGATGCTAACAGTAATGGAGTGAACGTTTCGAACAAACTCAAAGTGATTCTGACAGTAATGTAGTAAGAGTTGCTACGAACCTCAAAATAATGCGACAGTGATGTAGTAAGAAATGCTAATGAACTCAAAATGATGCTAACAGTAATGGAGTGAACGTTTCGAACAACCGCAAAGTGATGCTGAAAGTAATGTAGTAAGAGTTGCTACGAACCTCAAAAACATGCGACAGTGATGTCAGAAGAATTGCTAATGTTCTCAAAATGATGCTCCAGTGATTTAGTAAGAATTGCTAATGAACTCAAAATTATGCTAACATTAATGGAGTGAAAGTTTCGAATAACCTCAAAGTAATGCTGACAGTCATGTAGTAAGAGTTAATACGAACCTCAAAATATTGCGACAGTGATGTCGGAAGAATTGCTAATGATCTCAAAATGATGCGACAGTGATGTCGTAAGAATTGCGAATGAACTCAAGATGATACGAAAAGTAATGTAGTGATAGTTGCTAATAAACTCAGTGATGCTTAAAGTAATGTAGTAAGAGTTTCGAACAACCTCAAAGTGATGCTGACAGTCATGTAATAAGAGTTTCGAACAACTTCAAAGTGATGCTGACAGTCATGTAGTAAAAGTTGCTAATGAACTCAATTTAATGCTACTGTGATGTCGTAAGAATTGCTAATGAACTCAAAATGATGCTAACAGTAATGGAGTGAAAGTTTCGAATAACCTCAAAGTGATGCTGACAGTCATGTAGTAAGAGTTGCTACGAACCTCAAAATAATGCGACAGTAATGTAGTAAAAGTTGCTACGAACCTCAAAATATTTCGAAAGTGATGTCAGAAGAATTGCTAATGAACTCAAAATGATGCTAACAGTAATGTAGTGATAGTTGCTAATCAACTCAGTGATGCTTACAGTAATGTACTAAGTGTTTCGAACAACCTCAAAGTGATGCTGACAGTCATGTAGTAAGAGTTTCTACGAACCTCAAAATAATGTGACAGTGATGTCGGAAGAATTACTAATGATCTCAAAATGATGCGACAGTGATGTAGTAATAATTGCTAATGAACTCAAAAGGGTGCTAACAGTAATGGAGTGAAAGTTTTGAATAACCTCAAAGTGATGCTGACAGTCATGTAGTAAGTGTTGCAACTAACCGCAAAAAAATGCGACAGTAATGTCGAAAAAGTTGCTACGAACCTCAAAATAATGCGACAGTGATGTCGGGAAAATTTCTGAAGATCTCAAAATGATGCAACAGTGATTAAGTAAGAATTGCTAATAAACTCAAAATGATGCTAACAGTAATGGAGTGAACGTTTCGAACAACCTCAAAGTGATGCTGACAGTAATGTAGTAAGAGTTGCTACGAACCTCAAAATAATGCGACAGTAATGTAGTAAGAGTTGCTACGAACCTCAAAATAATGCGACAGTAATGTAGTAAAAGTTGCTACGAAACTCAAAATAATGCGACAGTGATGTCAGAAGAATTGCTAATGAACTCAAAATGATGCGACAGTGATGTAGTAAGAATTGCTAATTAACTAAAAAGGGTGCAAACAATAATGGAGTGAAAGTTTCGAATAACCTCAAAGTGATGCTGACAGTCATGTGGTTTGAGTTGCGAGTAAATAAAAAATGATGCTGACAGTGATGTCGTAAGAATTGCTATTGAACTCAAAACGATGCTAATAGTAATGTAGTGATAGTTGCTAATAAACTCAGTGATGCTTACAGTAATGTAGTAAGAGTTTCGAACAACCTCAAAGTGATGCTGACAGTCATGTAGTAAGAGTTGCTACGAACCTCAAAATAATGCGACAGTGATGTCAGAAGAATTGCAAAAGATCTCAAAATGATGCGACAGTGATTTCGTAAGAATTGCTAATGAACTCAAAATGATGCTAACATTAATGGAGTGAACGTTTCGAATAACTTCAAAGTGATGCTGACAGTCATGTAGTAAGAGTTTCTACGAACCTCAAAATAATGCGACAGTAATGTAGTAAAAGTTGCAACGAACCTCAAAATAATGTTACAGTGATGTCGGAAGAATTGCTAATGATCTCAAAATGATGCGACAGTGATGAAGTAAGAATTGCTCATGAACTCAAAATGATGCTAACAGCAATGGAGTGAACGTTTCGAACAACCTCAAAGTGATGCTTACATTAATGTAGTAAGAGTTAATACGAACCTCAAAATGTTGCGACAGTGATGTCAGAAGAATTGCTAATGATCTCAAAATGATGCGACAGTGATTTAGTAAGAATTGCTAATGAACTCAAAAAGGTGCTAACAGTAATGGAGTGAAAGTTTCGAATAACCTCAAAGTGATTCTGACAGTCATGTGGTTTGAGTTGCGAGTAAATAAAAAATGATGCTGACAGTGATGTCGTAAAAATTGCTATTGAACTCAAAACGATGCTAACAGTAATGTAGTGATAGTTGCTAATCAACTCAGTAATGCTTACAGTAATGCAGTAAGAGTTTCGAACAACCTCAAAGTGAATCTGACAGTCATGTAGTAAGAGTTGCTACGAAACTCAAAATAATGCGACAGTGATGTCAGAAGAATTGCAAAAGATCTCAAAATGATGCGACAGTGATTTAGTAAGAATTGCTAATGAACTCAAAATGATGCTAAAATTAATGGAGTGAAAGTTTCGAATAACCTCAAAGTGATGCTGACAGTCATGTAGAAGACTTAATAAAAACCTCAAAATATTGCAACAGTGATGTCGGAAGAATTGCAAAAGATCTCAAAATGATGCGACGGTGATTTAGTAAGAATTGCTAATGATCTCAAAATGATGCTAACAGTAATGGAGTGAACATTTCGAACAACCTCAAAGTGATGCTGACAGTCATGTAGTAAGAGTTGCTACGAACCTAAAAAAATAATGCGACAGTGATGTCAGAAGAATTGCTAATGATGTCAAAATGATGCTACAGTGATTTAGTAAGAATTGCTAATGATCTCAAAATGATGCTACAGTGATTTAGTAAGAATTGCTAATGAACTCAAAATGATGCTAACAGTAATGTAGTGATAGTTGCTAATCAACTCAGTGATGCTTACAGTAATGTACTAAGTGTTCCAACAACCTCAAAGTGATGCTGACAGTCATGCAGTAAGAGTTGCTACGAACCTCAAAATAATGTTACAGTGATGTCGGAAGAATTGCTAAAGATCTCAAAATGATGCGACAGTGATGTAGTAAGAATTGCGAATGAACTCAAAATGATGCTAACAGTAATGGAGTGAACGTTTCGAACAACCTCAAAGTGATGCTGACAGTAATGTAGTAAGAGTTGCTACGAACCTCAAAATAATGCGACAGTGATGTCAGAAGAATTGCTAATGATCTAAAAATGATGCGACAGTTATTTAGTAAGAATTGCTGATGATCTCAAAATGATGTTAACGTTAATGGAGTGAAAGTTTCCAATAACCTCAAAGTGATGCTGACAGTCATTTAGTAAGAGTTAATACGAACATCAAAATATTGCGACAGTGATGTCGGAAGAATTGCTAATGATTTCAAAATGATGCGACAGTGATGTAGTAAGAATTGCTAATGAACTCAAAAGGGCGCTAACAGTAATGGAGTGAAAGTTTCGAATAACCTCAAAGTGATGTTGACAGTCATGTGGTTTGAGTTGGGAGTAAATAAAAAATGATGCTGACAGTGATGTCGTAAGAATTGCTATTGAACTCAAAATGATGCTAACAGTAATGTAGTGATAGTTGCTAATCAACTCAGTGATGCTTACAGTAATGCAGTAAGAGTTTCGAACAACCTCAAAGTGATGCTGACAGTCATGTAGTAAGAGTTGCTATGAACCTCAAAATAATGCGACAGTGATGTCAGAAAAATTGCTAATGATCTCAAAATGATGCGACAGTGATGTAGTAAGAATTGCTAATGAACTCAAAATGATGCTAACAGTAATGGAGTGAAAGTTTCGAATAACCTCAAAATGATGCTGACGGTCATGTAGTAAGAGTTGCTCCGAACCTCAAAATAATGCGACAGTGATGTCAGAAGAATTGCAAAAGATCTCAAAATGATGCGACAGTGATTTAGTAAGAATTGCTAATGAACTCAAAATGATGCTAACAGTAATGGAGTGAACGTTTCGAATAACCTCAAAGTGATGCTGACAGTCAGGTAGTAAGAGTTGCTACGAACCTCAAAATAATGCGACAGTGATGTCGGAAGAATTGCTAATGATCTCAAAATGATGCTAACAGTCATGGAGTGAAAGTTTCGAATAACCTCAAAATGATGCTGACAGTCATGTTGTAAGAGTTGCTATGAACCTCAAAATTATGCGACAGTGATGTCGGAAGAATTGCTAATGATCTCAAAATGATGTGACAGTGATGTAGTAAGAATTGCTAATGAACTCAAAATGATGCTAACAGTAATGGAGTGAAAGTTTCGAATAACCTCAAAGTGATGCTGACAGTCATGTGGTTTGAGTTGCGAGTAAATTAAAAATGATGCTGACAGTGATGTTGTTAGAATTGCTATTGAACTCAAAACGATGCTAACAGTAACGTAGTGATAGTTGCTAATAAAGTCAAAGTGATGCTTACAGTAATGTAGTAAGTGTTTCGAACAACCTCAAAGTGATTATGACAGTCATGTAGTAAGGGTTGTTACTAACCTCAATTTAATGCTACAGTGATGTCTATGAATTGCTAATAAACTCAAAATGATGCTAAATGTAATGTAGTGATAGTTGCTAATAACCTCAAAGTGATGCTGACGGTCATGTAGTAAGAGTTGCTACTAACCTCAAAATAATGCTAACAGTAATGTAGTAAAAGTTGCTACGAACCTCAAAATATTGCAAAAGTGATGTCGGAAGAATTGCTAATGAAGTCAAAATGATGCTAACAGTAATGGAGTGAAACTTTCGAACAACCTCAAAGTGATGCTGACAGTCATTTAGTAAGAGTTGCAAATGAACTCAATTCAATGCTATAGTGATGTCGTGAGAATTGCTAATTAACTCAAAATGATGCTAACAGTAATGTAGTGATAGTTGCGAATAAACTCAAAGTGATGCTGACAGTCATGTAGTAAGAGTTGCTACGAACCTCAAAATAATGCGACAGTGATGTCAGAAGAATTGCTAAAGATCTCAAAATGATGCGACAGTGATGTCAGAAGAATTGGTAATGATCTCAAAATGATGCTAACAGTAATGGAGTGAACGTTTCGAATAACCTCAAAGTGATGCTCACAGTCAAGTAGTTAGAGTTGCTACGAACCTCAAAATAATGCGACAGTCATGTCAGAAGAATTGCTAATGATCTCAAAATGATGCTACAGTGATGTAGTAAGAATTGCTGATGAACAAAAAATGATGCTAACAGTAATGGAGTGAAAGTTTCGAATAACCTCAAAGTGATGCTGACAGTCATGTAGTAAGTGTTGCTACGAACCTCAAAATATTGCGACAGTGATGTCGGAAGAATTGCTAATGAACTCAAAATGATGCTAACAGTAATGTAGTGATAGTTGCTAATTAACTCAAAGTGATGCTGACAGTCATGTAGTAAGAGTTGCTACTCACCTCAATTTAATGCTACAGTGATGTCTATGAATTGCTAATAAACTCAAAATGATGCTAACAGTAATGTAGTGATAGTTGCTAATGAACTCAAAGTGATACTGACAGTAATGTATTAAGAGTTGCTACGAACCTTAAAATAATGCAACAATAATGTAGTAAGAGTTGCTACGAACCTGAAAATATTGCGACAGTGATGTCGGAAGAATTGCTCATGAACTCAAAATGATGCTAACAGTAATGTAGTGAAACTTTCGAATAACCTCAAAGTGATGCTGACAGTCATGTAGTAAGTGTTGCTACGAACCTCAAAATAATGCCACAGTAATGTAGAAAGAGTTGCTACGAACCTCAAAATGATGTGACAGTGATGTCAGAAGAATTGCTATGATCTCAAAATGATGCTAACAGTAATGTAGTAAGAATTGCTAATGAACTCAAAATGATGCTAACAGTAATGTAGTGATAGTTGCTAATCAAGTCAGTGATGCTTACAGTAATGTAGTAAGTGTTTCGAATAACCTCAAAGTGATGCTGACAGTCATGTAGTAAGAGTTGCTACGAACCTCAATATAATGCGACAGTGATGTCGGAAGAATTGCTAATGATCTCAAAATGATGCTAACAGTAATGGAGTGAAAGTTTCGAACAACCTCAAAGTGATGCTGACAGTCATGTAGTAGGAGTTGCTACGAACCTCAAAATAATTCGACAGTGATGTCAGAAGAATTGTTAAGGTCTCAAAATGATGCAACAGTGATGTCAGAAGAATTGGTAATGATCTCAAAATGATGCTAACAGTAATGGAGTGAACGTTTCGAATGACCTCAAAGTGATGCTGACAGTCATGTACTAAGAGTTGCTACAAACCTCAAAATAATGCGACAGTAATGTCGTAAAAGTTGCTACGAACCTCAAAATATTGCGACAGTGATGTCGGAAGAATTGCTAATGAACTTAAAATGATGCTAACAGTAATGTAGTGATAGTTGCTAATTAACTCAGTGATGCTTACAGTAATGTAGTAAGTGTTTCGAACAACCTAAAAGTGATGCTGACAGTCATTTAGTAAGAGTTGCTAATGAACTCAATTTAATGCCACAGTGATGTCGTGAGAATTGCTCAACAACTCAAAATGATGCTAACAGTAATGTAGTGATAGTTGCTAATAAACTCAAAGTGATGATGACAGGAATGTAGTAAGAGTTCCTACGAACCTTAAAATAATGCAACAATAATGTAGTAAGAGTTGCAACGAACCTCAAAATATTGCGACATTGATGTAGTAAGAATTGCTAATGAACTCAAAATGATGCTAACAGTAATGGAGTGAAACTTTCGAATAACCTCAAAATAATGCGACAGTAATGTAGTAAAAGTTGCTACGAACCTCAAAATATTGCGAAAGTGATGTCGGAAGAATTGCTAATGAACTCAAAATGATGCTAACAGTAATGGAGTGAAACTTTCGAACAACCTCAAAGTGATGCTGACAGTCATTTAGTAAGAGTTGCTAATGAACTCAATTCAATGCTACAGTGATGTCGTGAGAATTGCTAATTAACTCAAAATGATGCTAACAGTAATGTAGTGATAGGTGCTAATAAACTCAAAGTGATGATGACAGGAATGTAGTAAGAGTTGCTACGAACCTTAAAATATTGCGACATTGATGTAGTAATAATTGCTAATGAACTCAAAATGATGCTAACAGTAATGGAGTGAAACTTTCGAATAACCTCAAAATAATGTGACAGTAATGTAGTAAAAGTTGCTACGAACCTCAAAATATTGCGAAAGTGATGTCGGAAGAATTGCTAATGAACTCAAAATGATGCTAACAGTAATGGAGTGAAACTTTCGAACAACCTCAAAGTGATGCTGACAGTCATTTAGTAAGAGTTGCTAATGAACTCAATTCAAAGCTACAGTGATGTCATGAGAATTGCTAATTAACTCAAAATGATGCTAACAGTAATGTAGTGATAGTTGCTCATAAACTCAGAGTGATGCTGACAGTCATGTCGTAGGAGTTGCTACGAACCTCAAAATAATGCGACAGTGATGTCAGAAGAATTGCTAAAGATCTCAAAATGATGCGACAGTGATGTCAGAAGAATTGGTAATGATCTCAAAATGATGCTAACAGTAATGGAGTGAACGTTTCGAATAACCTCAAAGTGATGCTCACAGTCAAGTAGTTAGAGTTGCTACGAACCTCAAAATAATGCGACAGTCATGTCAGAAGAATTGCTAATGATCTCAAAATGATGCGACAGTGATGTAGTAAGAATTGCTGATGAACAAAAAATGATGCTAACAGTAATGGAGTGAAAGTTTCGAATAACCTCAAAGTGATGCTGATGGTCATGTAGTAAGAGTTGCTACGAACCTCAAAATAATGCGACAGTGATGTCAGTAGAATAGCTAAAGATCTCAAAAAGATGCGACAATGATTTAGTAAGAATTGCTAATGAACTGAAAATGATGCTAACAGTAATGGAGTGAACGTTTCGAATAACCTCAAAGTGATGCTGACAGTCATGTACAAACAGTTGCTACGAACCTCAAAATAATGCGACAGTAATGTAGTAAAAGTTGCTACGAACCTCAAAATATTGCGACAGTGATGTCAGAAGAATTGCTAATGAACTCAAGATGATGCTAACAGTAATGGAGTGAACGTTTCGAATAACCTCAAAGTGATGCTGACAGTCATGTCCTAAGAGTTGCTACGAACCTTTAAATAATGCGACAGTAATGTAGTAAAAGTTGCTACGTACCTCAAAATATTGGGACAGTGATGTCCGAAGAATTGCTAATGAACTTAAAATGATGCTAACAGTAATGTAGTGATAGTTGCTAATCAACTCAAAGTGATGATGACAGTAATGAATTAAAAGTTGCTACGAACCTTAAAATAATGCAACAATAATGTAGTAAGAGTTGCTACGAACCTGAAAATATTGCGACAGTGATGTCGGAAGAATTGCTAATGAACTCAAAATGATGCTAACAGTAATGTAGTGAAACTTTCGAATAACCTCAAAGTGATGCTGACAGTCATGTAGTAAGTGTTGCTACGAACCTCAAAATAATGCCACAGTAATGTAGAAAGAGTTGCTACGAACCTCAAAATGATGTGACAGTGATGTAGTAAGAATTGCTGATGAAAAAAAATGATGCTAAAAGTAATGGAGTGAATGTTTCGAATAACCTCAAAGTGATGCTGACAGTCATGTAGTAAGAGTTGCTACGAACCTTTAAATAATGCAACAGTAATGTAGTAAAAGTTGCTACGAACCTAAAAATAATGCGTAAGGGATTTCGGAAGACTTGCTAATGATATCAAAATGATGCGACAGTGATGTAGTAAGAATTGCTAATGAACTCAAAATGATGCTAACAGTAATGGAGTGAAAGTTTCGAATAACCTCATAATGATGCTGATGGTCATGTAGTAAGAGTTGCTACGAACCTCAAAATAATGCGACAGTGATGTCAGTAGAATAGCTAAAGATCTCAAAAAGATGCGACAGTGATTAAGTAAGAATTGCTAATGAACTCAAAATGATGCTAACAGTAATGGAGTGAACGTTTCGAATAACCTCAAAGTGATGCTGACAGTCATGTACAAACAGTTGCTACGAACCTCAAAATAATGCGACAGTAATGAATTAAAAGTTGCTACGAACCTTAAAATAATGCAACAATAATGTAGTAAGAGTTGCTACGAACCTGAAAATATTGCGACAGTGATGTCGGAAGAATTGCTAATGAACTCAAAATGATGCTAACAGTAATGTAGTGAAACCTTCGAATAACCTCAAAGTGATGCTGACAGTCATGTAGTAAGTGTTGCTACGAACCTCATAATAATGCGACAGTAATGTAGTAAAAGTTGCTACGTACCTCAAAATATTGGGACAGTGATGTCGGAAGAATTGCTAAAGAACTTAAAATGATGCTAACAGTAATGTAGTGATAGTTGCTAATCAACTCAAAGTGATGATGACAGTAATGTATTAAGAGTTGCTACGAACCTTAAAATAATGCAACAATAATGTAGTAAGAGTTGCTACGAACCTGAAAATATTGCGACAGTGATGTCGGAAGAATTGCTAAAGATCTCAAAATGATGCGACAGTGATTTAGTAAGAATTGCTAATGAACACAAAATGATGCTAGCAGTAATGGAGTGAATGTTTCGAATAACCTCAAAGTGATGCTGACAGTCATGTACTAAGTGTTGCTACGAACCTAAAAATAATGCGACATTAATGTAGTAAAATTTGCTACGAACCTCAAAATATTGCGACAGTGATGTCGGAAGAATTGGTAATGATCTCAAACTGATGGGACAGTGATGTCAGAAGAATTGCTAATGATCTCAAAATGATGCGACAGTGATGTAGTAAGTGTTTCGAACAACCTCAAAGTGATGCTGACAGTCATGTCGTAAGAGTTGCTACGAACCTCAAAATAATGCAATAGTGATGTCAGAAGAATTGGTTATGATCTAAAATGATATGACAGTGATGTAGTAATAATTGCAAATGAACTCAAAATGATGCGAACAGTAATGTAGTGAAAGTTGCGAGTAACCTAAAAATGATGCTGAGAGTCATGTAGTAAGAGTTGCTAATAACCTCAAAATAATGCTACAGTGATGTAGTAAGAATTGCTAATGAACTCAAAATGATGCTAACAGTAATGGAGTGAAATTTTCAAATAACCTCAAAATGAATCTAACAGTAATCTAGTAAGAGCTGCTAAAAACCTCAAAATAATGCTACAGTTATGTAGGAAGAATTGTTAATGAATTCAAAAATGATGCTGACAGTGATGTAGTAAGAATTGATAATAAACTCAAAATGATGCTGACAGTGATGTAGTAAGAATTGCTGAAGATCCCAAAATGATGCTGACAGTAATGTAGTGATAGTTGCTAATGAACTCAAAATGATGCTCACAGTAATGTAGTGATAGTTGCTAATAAACTCAAAATGATGCTTACAGAAATGTAGTAAGAGTTGAAACTAGAACAACAAACTGTCCTCTGATGGTTGGACAGGTTGGTTTGGTCCGTCCTCTCACTCATCATTAAAAGCCCTTATTACTCATCATTCATCCAATCTGACACTCACGTCTGCAGTGGGGAATCCCCAGCAGCCCGCGGCCCACATGGAGCAGTCTCGGCCAATCACGTGGGGCCTGCAGCGGCACCGACCAGCAAATGACTCGCAGGTGTCACTCTCAGCTCCAACCTCATGGCAGGCACAAGGCAGGGCGCTGTTGGTGAAGAGAGCCCAAGAGACACAGCTGAGCTGAGACAGAACGGAGACGAAGGACAGGAGGGACAACAGAGAAAAAGGAAACGTTAGCAAGACATTTTAGGAAAATTAGTTTCGTGGGGAAAAGGTTCTTAGCCAAACTTGCTAAATGGAAGGACAACAAAAAAAACAAAGATCTTCAAAAGAAAATTTGCACAAAATGAAACCCTGCAAGAGAAAGTAAATCAAGAACTAAATATTCTTGAGGCTCAGGTCTTTAGTTCCAATGCTTGTAAATGACATCTGAATGCATTCACAACCCAAATCTGAGCAGACAGAAGCGTCCCAGTCAGGCCCAGTTTAGTTCCTCTAGAACATTCAGGGATACAGAACAGGGACCAACTCAGGCTTGGAGACACCGACTTGACATGAAAGCTGTTGAGGCCACAGTTGCTGATGAAGTGGTCAGATTTCTCCAGTGGTTCTTGGTTCAGGGAGCTGGAGCTGGAGCTGCTCTCAGGCACCACCAGGACGTGATCCTGGAGAGACAGAAGGAAGAAGTCCAGGCCTGACAGAGGAGAAGGAGGCACAGAGTAGAAACAGCAGATACGTGTCGGGAAAGGGAGAGGGTATCAGTCCAGCAGAGGAGCAGGAAACCTACCACCACAGGGCTCTGCCTGCAGGAACCTGCAGGTGAGGAGGACCTGGTGGTCCGGCACATCCACAATGATCTGGTTTTCAGACACCGGCACGTTTCGGCAGCCGTAAGCGTGGGGACAGAAGGAGGCGTTGGCGTGGCCTGAAAGACACAAACAACCATCTCCATTTGAATGTTTCTCAAACAGCCGGAGCAGGAAAGCTAAGATGAATCAAAGATCCTCCACCCTGCCAGATCCGACCCTGGTAATGTAGACCTGCACAGGGTGGGTGGGGTGGAGCGGCTGGTGGTGGTGGAGGATGAAGACGTATCTGCCCAAAGCCTGGACACGGTGGAGTCCACCGCAGCGTTCTGAGTAGAAGGATGAGAGCGATGTTCAATGGTACATGTTTTCTTTGCTGAACCGCCGATGTTTCCAATCACGAATCTCAGTCATGAGATTTGAACATCATGGAGGAGTTCAAAAGTGTCAAACTGGGCCGGTCTCCATTTTATGAGTCCAGAGACCGAGGATAAAACTACAAGTCCCTGGTTCAGATTTGACTCGTCTGAATCCAAACACAGCAGCGTTCTTCCACCAGGCCAGATGAGTTGATCATGATAACAAGATATCTTCATGCTACTACAACACACAAACTCATCACCAGAAAAGACTTCATGGTGGAACAACAAATCTCCTCCCAATGGGAAAAACATTGAGTTGAACAATCAACTTTTCCATGATGACATGGAGAGCTTGCCCTCAGCAGCCGTCAGCCTCCGTACCTGTCTCTGTCTCATCCCTGACATGCTAACTTCCTGTTGGACGATAAGCGTGTCTAATCCCTTACATGCTAACTTCCTGTTGGACGATAAGCGTGTCTCATCCCTGACATGCTAACTTCCTGTTGGACAATAAGTGTGTCTCATCCCTGACATGCTAACTTCCAGTTGGACGATGAGGGTGTCTCATCCCTGACATGCTAACTTCCTTTTGGACGATCAGGGTGTCTCATCCCTGACATGCTAACTTCCTTTTGGACTATCAGGGTGTCTCATCCCTGACATGCTAACTTCCTGTTGGACTATAAAGCCTGATTTAAGCCCGATTTATGCTTCTTTGTCGAGTAGTATTCATACCTACGCCGTCGTCGCAGACCGTACGCCGTAGCCTGAAACGCACCTCCAAAAAATCCTACTTACGCTTCGCGTCGACTCGTGGTGACGTCAACGTCGAGGACTGTGATTGGTCCGCTCAGAACGTTATTTCCGGTTCAGTCGCAGCACAGCAACACCGCCATTTTCAAAGTTTCTGTGGTGAAGGCTCCAAGAAAAAATGGACCAAGCTGAAGAAAGGATTATCGAGGACATGCGCAAGTACGACCACCTCTACAACTCCTCTTCGCGGCACTACAAAGACTGACAAATGGCCAACAATTTTTGTCTGTGACCGGAAGAAAACCAAGGAATCCGAAAAGAGCCCGTAAACAATACAAAGACAAAGCCACACCCCCTAGCGGCTTGGCGGTGAATTGCAGAGCAACGCGTTCCCTCGACGCAGAATAAACCAGGCTTTTCAGTCGCACCTGTTTTACGCCCCCGTGCCAGATAAGGACCCCCATCGGGCTGTGCCACTCTGGAGGGAGCGCGTCTCACAGTCAGTCAGCGGAACCATGCGGATCCGGGCCGGAGCTGTGGGAAGGAGCGCCAATTGTATCGGGTTGTTGTTTTCTGGACTGCAGCAGAACAGGAGCAGCCGGGACTGGAATGTAGAAGTAGGTTATCTTGAAGTTGACTAAGTTATGGTGAACGATATTGTGGTTCAACACTTTAATGAGCTTTAAGGCAAACACATTTCATGAGGAAACAACGCCGGAATTGGACGGATTTCAGCGGCACACAACAACGTATCCGATACACCTCATTGGAAACCTGGTGGTCTAAGACTAAGAAACACCAGTCACCATGAAGAAAGGAACTTTTAGCTGAGTACTCATGTTCTTTTCTGCAGGTTGAATGTCGCATTTGTTGGACAGAAGCGTCTCATCTCAACAAAAGCACCTCTTCAGTGCTGAGCCATGATGGGGCCAGGCATGAGAATGAAGTCCCAGATCCACCAGGATGAACTCAGGTATACAGCCACTCTCCAACTGACTCACAGTTGCTTCATTGATCATTAATTCCTATTCATTTCTTCTCTCCTTCATCTTTAACCATCCAGCTTCCAGGAAGCAGATGCTGGATGAGGCTCTGCTGAATTTGATCCTGAAGGACTGCCAGCCCCTCAGCACTGTTGAGAGGGAAGGGTTCAGGGAACTGGTTCAGGTCCTTGAGCCTCATATGTTTGCCAACCAGAAAGGTTTGTGTGGAAATGATCTAAAGCAGTCGTTGATATCTCCAGTTTATTTCATCTTTAATTTCAATGTATTGATTTACTCTGGGTGTCATTTTCAGACCATCAAACAAACGGTGGCCAAAAAGTACCAGGAGGAACGGGAAGGAGTGAAAAAGGAAGTCCAGCTGCCATGTGGACATCTGTGGACATGGAGGCTCCCTTGGCTCTGACCTGTCACTGCATTAGTGAGAATGAATGTGTTGGGAGTGCAAGACTTTCCACAAAGTCACCCTGCATCATTTTGAGGTTCGTAGCAACTCTCACTACATCACTGTAGCATCACTTCTTAGGTTCGTAGCAACTCTCACTACATCACTGTAGCATCATTTTGAGGATCGTAGCAACTCTCACCACATCACTGTAGCATCATTTTGAGGATAGTAGCAACTCTCACGACATTACTGTGGCATCATTTTAAGATTCGTGGCAACTCTCACCACATCACTGCAGCATCATTTCTTAGGTAAGTAGCAACTCTCAATACATCACTCTAGAATCATTTTGAGATTCGGAGCAACTCTCATTACATCACTTTAGCATCATTTTGAGGTTCGTAGCAACTCTCACCACATCACTGTAACATCATTTCTTAGGTAAGTAGCAACTCTCATTACATCACTTTAGCATCATTTTGAGGATCGTAGCAACTCTCACCACATCACTGTAGCATCATTTCTTAGGTAAGTAGCAACTCTCAAGACATCACTTTAGCGTGATTTTGAAATTACTATCAACTCTCACTACATCACTGTTGCATCATTTTGACATTTGTAGCAACTCTCATTATATAACTGTAGCATCATTTCTTAGGTTAGTAGCAACTCCCATGACATCACTGCAGCATCATTTTGAGGTTTGTAGCAACTCTCACGACATTACTGGAAGTATCAGTTTGAGGTTCGTAGCAACTCTCACCACATCACTGTAGCATCATTTGTTTGGTTAGAAGCAACTCTCATGACATCGCTTTAGCATGATTTTGAAATTACTATCAACTCTCACCACATCACTGTCAGCATAATTTCTTAGGTTAGTAGCAACTGTCATAACATCACTGTAGAATCATTTTGAGGATCGTAGCAACTCTCACTACATCATTGTCGCATCATTTTGAGGATAGTCGCAACTCTCACGACATTACTGTAGCATCATTTTGAGATTCGTAGCAACTCTCACCACATCACTGTAGCATCATTTCTTAGGTAAGTAGCAACTCTCATTACATCACTTCAGCGTGATTTTGAAATTACTATCAACTCTCACCACATCACTGTAGCATCATTTCTTAGGTTTGTAGCAACTCTCATTACATCACTCTAGCATCATTTGGACATTTGTAGCCACTCTCATTACATCACTGTAGCATAATTTTGAGGATAGTCGCAACTCTCACGACATTACTGGAGCATTATTTTGAGATTCCTAGCAACTCTCATTACATCACTGTAGCATAATTTTTAGGTTCGTAGCAACTCTCACCACATCACTGTAGCATCATTTCTTAGGTAAGTAGCAACTCTCAGGACATCACTGTAGCATCACTTCTTAGGTTTGTCGCAACTCTCATTACATCACTTTAGCATCATTTTGAGGATCGTAGCAACTCTCACGACATTACTGTAGCATCATTTTGAGGTTCGTCGCAACTCTCACCACATCACTGTAGCATCATTTATTAGGTAAGTAGCAACTCTCACCACATCACTTTAGCATCATTTCTTAGGTATGTAGCAACTCTCATTACATCAATTTAGCGTGATTTTGAAATTACTATCAACTCTCACCACATCACTGTAGCATTAAATTGAGGTTAGTAGCAACTCTAACTACATGACTGTCAGCATCACTTTGAGGTTATTCGAAACTTTCACTCCTTTTTTTGTTAGCATCATTTTGAGTTCATTAGCAATTCTTCCGACATCACTTTTGCATTATTTTGATGTTCGTAGCAACTCTTACTACATTATTTTTGCATTATTTAAAGGTTCGTAGCAACTCTCACTACATTACTGTTAGCATCATTTTGAGTTTATTAGCAATTCTTCCTAAATCACTGTCGCATCATTTTGAAATCTTTAGCAATTCTTCTGACATCACTGTCTCAATATTTTTAGGTTCGTAGCAACTTTTACTACATTACTGTCGCATTATTTTGAGGTTCATAGCAACTCTTACTACATTATTGTTGCATTATTTAAAGGTTCGTAGCAACTCTTACTACATTACTGTCAGCATCACTTTGAGTTGATTAGCAACTATCACGACATTACTGTTAGCATCATTTTGAGTTTTTTTCGCAATTCTTACGACATCACTGTCGCATTATTTTGAGGTTAGTAGGAACTCCTACTACATGACTGTCAGCATCACTTTGAGGTTGTTCAAAACACTTACTACATTACTGTAAGCATCACTGAGTTTATTAGTAACTATCATTACGTTACTGTTAGCATCGTTTTGAGGTCAATAGCAATTCTTACGACATCACTGTCAGGATCATTTTTAATTTACTCGCAACTCAAACCACATGACTGTCAGCATCACTTTGAGGTTTTTCGAAACTTTCACTCCATTACTGTTAGCATCATTTTGAGTTCATTAGCAATTCTTACTACATCACTGTCACATCATTTTGAGATCATTAGCAATTCTTCCGACATCACTGTCGCATTATTTTGAGGTTCGTAGCAACACTTACGACATGACTGTGAGCATCACTTTGAGGTTATTCGAAACGTTCATTCCATTACTGTTAGCATCATTTTGAGTTCATTAGCAATTCTTCTGACATCACTGTCACATTATTTTGAGGTTCGTAGCAACTTTTACTACATTACTGTCGCATTATTTTGAGGTTCGTAGCAACTCTTACTACATGACTGTCAGCATCACTTTGAGGTTTTTCGAAACGTTCACTCCATTACTGTTAGCATCATTTTGAGTTCATTAGCAATTCTTACTAAATCACTGTCGCATCATTTTGAGATCATTGGCAATTCTTCTGACATCACTGTAACATTATTTTGAGGTTCGTAGCTACTCTTACTACATTACTTTCAGCATCACTTTGAGTTTATTAGCAACTGTCACTACATTACTGTTAGCATCATTTTGAGTTCATGAGCAATTCTCACGACATCACTGTAGCATTGAATTGAGTTCATTAGCAACTCTTACTAAATGACTGTCAGCATCACTTTGAGGTTATTCGAAACACCAACTACATTACTGTCAGCATCACTGAGTTGATTAGCAACTATAACTACATTACTGTTAGCATCATTTTTAGTTCATTAGCAATTCTTCCGACATCACTGTTGAAATATTTTGAGGTTCGTAGCGACTTTTACTACATTACTGTCGCATTATATTGAGGTCCGTAGCAACTCTTACTACATGACTGTCAGCATCACTTTGAGGTTATTCGAAACACTTACTACATTACTGTAAGCATCACTGAGTTTCTTAGCAACTATCACTCCATTACTGTTAGCATCATTTTGAGTTGTTGAGCAATTCTTCCGACATCACTGTAGCATTAAATTGAGTTCATTAGCAACTCTTACTAAATGACTGTCAGCATCACTTTGAGGTTGTTCGAAACTCTTACTACATTACTCAAAGCATCACTGAGTTTCTTTGCAACTATCACTACATTACTCTTAGCATAATCTTGAGTTAATTAACAATTCTTCCGACATCACTGTCGCAATATTTTGAGGTTCGTAGCAACTCTTACTACATTATTGTTGAATTATTTTGAGGTTCGTCGCAACACTTACTACATGACTGTCAGCATCACTTTGAGGTTATTCGAAAGTTTCACTCCATTACTGTTAGCATCATCTTGAGTTCATTAGCAATTCATACTACCTCACTGTCGCATCATTTTGAGATCATTAGCAATTCTTCCGACATCACTGTCACATTATTTTGAGGTTCTTAGCAACTCTTAGTACAAGACTGTAAGCATCACTTTGAGGTTATTCGAAACACCAACTACATTACTGTCAGCATCACTGAGTTGATTAGCAACTATCACTACATTACTGTTAGCATCATTTTTAGTTCATTAGCAATTCTTCCGAAATCACTGTCGAAATATTTTGAGGTTCGTAGCGACTTTTACTACATTACTGTCGCATTATATTGAGGTCCGTAGCAACTCTTAGTACATGACTGTCAGCATCACTTTGAGGTTATTCGAAACACTTACTACATTACTGTAAGCATCACTGAGTTTCTTAGCAACTATCACTACATTACTGTTAGCATCATTTTGAGTTCATTAGCAATTCTTCCGACATCACTGTCGCAATATTTTGAGGTTCGTAGCAACTTCTACTACATGACTGTCGCATTATTTTGAGGTTCGTAGCAACACTTACTACATGACTGTCAGCATCACTTTGACGTTATTCGAAACATTCACTCCATTCTTACTAAATCACTGTCGCATCATTTTGAGATCTTTAGCAATTCTTCTTACATAACTGTCACATTATTTTGAGGTTCGTAGCAACTTTTACTACATTACTGTCGCATTATTTTGAGGTTCGTAGCAACTCTTAGTACATCACTGTCAGCATCATTTTCAGGTAATTAACAACTCTCACCACATCATTGGAGCATCATTTCTTTGGTTAGTACCAATTCTTAAGACATCACTATAGCATCGTTTTTGAGGTTTTTAGCCGCTCTCACAACATCACTTTCAACATCATTTTGAGGTTAGTAGCAACTCTCACTACATCACTGTCAGCATCATTTTGAGATTTGTGTCAACTCTCACTACATCATTGCCACCTCATTTTGAGGATCGTAGCAACTCTCACTACATCACTGTCGCATCATTTTGAGGATAGTCGCAACTCTCGCGACATTACTGCAGCATCATTTTGATATTCGTAGGAACTCTCATTACATCACTGTAGCATCATTTTGAGGTTCGTAGCAACTCTCACCACATCACTGTAGCATCATTTCTTAGGTAAGTAGCAACTCTCATTACATCACTGTAGCATCATTTTGAGGTTCGTAGCAGCTCTCACCACATCACTGTCGCATCATTTCTCAGGTAAGTAGCAACTCTCATTACATCACTTTAGCATGATTTTGAAATTACTATCAACTCTCAGCACATGTCTGTAGCATAATTTCTTCGGTTTGTAGCAAATCTCATTACATCACTCTAGCATCATTTGGTCATTTGAAGCAACTCTCATTACATCACTGTAGCATCATTTCTTAGGTTTGTAGCCACTCTCATTACATCACTTCAGCATCATTTGGACATTTGTAGCAACTCTCATTACATCACTGTCGCATCATTTTGAGGATAGTCGCAACTCTCACGACATTACTGGAGCATCATTTTTTTGAGATTCCTAGCAACTGTCATTACATCACTGTACCATCATTTTGAGGTTCGTAGCAACTCTCACCACATCACTGTAGCATCATTTCTTAGGTAAGTAGCAGCTCTCATTACATCACTGTAGCATCATTTTGCGGTTTGTAGCAACTCTGACGACACCACTTTAGCATTATTTTGAAATTAGTATCAACTCTCACCACATCACTGTAGCATCACTTCTTAGGTTTGTCGCAACTCTCATTACATCACTGTCGCATCATTTCTTAGGTTGGTAGCAACTCTCACCACATCACTGTTGCATCATTTTGACATTTGTAGCAACTCTCACTACATCACTGTAGCATCATTTCTTAGGTTAGTAGCATCTCCCATGACATCACTGTAGCATCATTTTGAGGTTTGTAGCAACTCTCACTACATTACTGGAAGCATCAGTTTGAGCATCGTACCAACTCTGCCTACATCACTGTAGCATCATTTCTTCGGTTAGAAGCAACTCTCATGACATCACTTTAGCATGATTTTGAAATTACTATCAACTCTCACCACAACACTGTCAGTATAATTTCTTAGGTTAGTAGCAACTGTCATAACATCACTGTAGCATCATTTTGAGGATCGTAGCAACTCTCACTACATCACTGTCGCAACATTTTGAGGATAGTCGCAACTCTCACGACATTACTGTGGCATCATTTTAAGATTCGTGGCAACTCTCACCACATCACTGCAGCATCATTTCTTAGGTAAGTAGCAACTCTCAATACATCACTCTAGAATCATTTTGAGATTCGGAGCAACTCTCATTACATCACTTTAGCATCATTTTGAGGTTCGTAGCAACTCTCACCACATCACTGTAACATCATTTCTTAGGTAAGTAGCAACTCTCATTACATCACTTTAGCATCATTTTGAGGATCGTAGCAACTCTCAAGACATCACTTTAGCGTGATTTTGAAATTACTATCAACTCTCACCACATCGCTGGAGCATCATTTTGAGGATCGTAGCAACTCTCATTACATCACTGTAGCATCATTTCTTAGGTTTGTAGCCACTCTCATTACATCACTTAAGCATCATTTGGACATTTGTAGCAACTCTCATTACATCACTGTCGCATCATTTTGAGGACAGTTGCAACTCTCACGACATCACTGGAAGTATCAGTTTGAGGTTCGTAGCAACTCTCACCACATCACTGTAGCATCATTTGTTTGGTTAGAAGCAACTCTCATGACATCGCTTTAGCATGATTTTGAAATTACTATCAACTGTCACCACAACACTGTCAGCATAATTTCTTAGGTTAGTAGCAACTGTCATAACATCACTGTAGAATCATTTTGAGGATCGTAGCAACTCTCACTACATCATTGTCGCATCATTTTGAGGATAGTCACAACTCTCACGACATTACTGTAGCATCATTATGAGATTCGTAGCAACTCTCACCACATCACTGTAGCATCATTTCTTAGGTAAGTAGCAACTCTCATTACATCACTCTAGCATCATTTGGACATTTGTCGCAACTCTCATTACATCACTGTAGCATAATTTTGAGGATAGTCGCAATTCTCACGACATTACTGGAGCATCATTTTGAGATTCCTAGCAACTCTCATTACATCACTGTAGCATCATTTTTAGGTTCGTAGCAACTCTCACCACATCACTGTAGCATCATTTCTTAGGTAAGTAGCAACTCTCACGACATCACTGTAGCATCACTTCTTAGGTTTGGCGCAACTCTCATTACATCACTTTAGCATCATTTTGAGGATCGTAGCAACTCTCACGACATTACTGTAGCATCATTTTGAGGTTCGTAGCAACTCTCACCACATCACTGTAGCATCATTTATTAGGTAAGTAGCGACTCTCACCACATCACTTTAGCATCATTTCTTAGGTATGTAGCAACTCTCATGACATCACTTTAGCGTGATTTTGAAATTACTATCAACTCTCACCACATCACTGTAGCATTAAATTGAGGTTAGTAGCAACTCTAACTACATGACTGTCAGCATCACTTTGAGGTTATTCGAAACTTTCACTCCTTTGTTGTTAGCATCATTTTGAGTTCATTAGCAATTCTTACTACATCAGTGTCGCATCATTTTGAGATCATTAGCAATTCTTCCGACATCACTTTCGCATTATTTTGATGTTCGTAGCAACTCTTACTACATTATTTTTGCATTATTTAAAGGTTCGTAGCAACTCTCACTACATTACTGTTAGCATCATTTTGAGTTTATTAGCAATTCTTCCTAAATCACTGTCGCATCATTTTGAGATCTTTAGCAATTCTTCTGACATCACTGTCTCAATATTTTTAGGTTCGTAGTAACTTTTACTACATTACTGTCGCATTATTTTGAGGTTCATAGCAACTCTTACTACATTATTGTTGCATTAATTAAAGGTTCGTCGCAACTCTTACTACATTACTGTCAGCATCACTTTGAGTTTATTAGCAACTATCACTACATTACTGTTAGCATCATTTTGAGTTTTTTAGCAATTCTTACGACATCACTGCCGCATTATTTTGAGGTTAGTAGCAACTCTTACTACATTACTGTAAGCATCACTGAGTTTATTAGTAACTATCATTACGTTACTGTTAGCATCGTTTTGAGGTCAATGGCAATTCTTACGACATCACTGTCAGGATCATTTTTAATTTACTCGCAACTCAAACCACATGACTGTCAGCATCACTTTGAGGTTTTTCGAAACTTTCACTCCATTACGGTTAGCATCATTTTGAGTTCATTAGCAATTCTTACGACATCACTGTCGCATTACTTTGAGGTTCGTAGCAACTCTTACTACATGACTTTCAGCATCACTTTGAGGTTATTCGAAACGTTCACTCCATTGCTGTTAGCATCACTGAGTTGAATAGCAACTATCAGTACATTACTGTTAGCATCATTTTGAGTTCATTAGCAATTCTTACTACATCACTGTCGCATCATTTTGAGATCATTAGCAATTCTTCCGACATCACTGTCACATTATTTTGAGGTTCGTAGCAACTCTTACTACATTATTGTTGCATTATGTTAAAGTTCGTAGCAACTCTTACTACATTACTGTGAGCATCACTTTGAGTTTATTAGCAACTATCACTCCATGACTGTTAGCATCATTTTGAGTCGTTGAGCAATTCTTCCGACATCACTGTAGCATTAAATTCATTCATTAGTTCATTAGCAACTCTGACTAAATGACTGTCAGCATCACATTGAGGTTATTCGAAACGTTCACTCCATTACTGTTAGCTTCATTTTGAGTTCATTAGCAATTCTTCCGACATCACTGTCGCAATATTTTGAGGTTCGTAGCAACTTTTACTACATTACTGTTGCATTATTTTGAGGTTCGTAGCAACACTTACTACATGACTGTCAGCATCACTTTGAGGTTATTCGAAAGTTTCACTCCATTACTGTTAGCATCATCTTGAGTTCATTAGCAATTCTTCCGACATCACTGTCGCAATATTTTGAGGTTCGTAGCAACTTTTACTACATTACTGTTGCATTTTTTTGAGATTCATAGCAACTCTTACTACATGACTGTCAGCATCACTTTGAGGTTATTGGAAACATTCACTCCATTACTGTTAACATCATTTTGAGATCATTACCAATTCTTCCAACATCACTGTCGCATTAAGGTTCGCAGCAACTCTTACTACATGACTGTCAGCATCACTTTGAGGTTTTTCGAAACTTTCACTCCATTACTGTTAGCATCATTTTGAGTTCATTAGCAATTCTTACTACATCACTACACCACTTTGAGGTTGTTCGAAACACTTACTACATTACTGTAAGCATCACTGACTTGATTAGCAACTACAACTACATTACTGTTAGCATCATTTTAAGTTCATGAGCAATTCTTCCGACATCACTGTCGCAATATTTTGAGGTTCGTAGCAACTTTTACTACATTACTGTCGCATTATTTTGAGGTTCGTAGCAACTCTTACTACATGACTGTCAGCATCACTTTGAGGTTATTCGAAACACTTACTACATTACTGTAAGCATCACTGAGTTGATTAGCAACTATCACTCCATTACTGTTAGCATCATTTTGAGTTCATTAGCAATTCTTATGAAATCACTGTCGCATCATTTTGAGATCATTAGCAATTCTTCTGACATCACTGTCGCATTATATTGAGGTTCGTAGCAACTCTTACTACATGACTGTCAGCATCACTTTGAGGTTATTCGAAACTTTCACTCCATTACTGTGAGCATCATTTTGAGTTCATTAGCAATTCTTGCTAAATCACTGTCGCATCATTTTGAGTTCATGAGCAATTCTCACGACATCACTGTAGCATTGAATTGAGTTCATTAGCAACTCTTACTAAATGACTGTCAGCATCACTTTGAGGTTGTTCGAAACTCTTACTACATTACTGTAAGCATCACTGAGTTTCTTAGCAACTATCACTCCATTACTGTCAGCATCATTTTAGTTCATGAGCAATTCTTACTAAATCACTGTCGCATCATTTTGAGATCTTTAGCAATTCTTCTGACATCACTGTCGTATTATTTTGAGGTTCGTAGCAACTGTTACGAATGACTGTCACCATCACTTTGAGGTTATTCGAAACATCTACTACATTACTGTAAGCATCACTGAGTTGATTAGCAACTATCACTACATTACTGTTGGCATCATTTTTAGTTCATTAGCAATTCTTCCGACATCACTGTCGAAATATTTTGAGGTTCGTAGCGACTTTTACTACATTACTGTCGCATTATATTGAGGTCTGTAGAAACTCTTAATACATGACTGTCAGCATCACTTTGAGGTTATTCGAAACACTTACTACATTACTGTAAGCATCACTGACTTGATTAGCAACTATAACTACATGACTGTTGGCATCATTTTGAGTTCATTAGATATTCTGACATCATCGTCGCAATATTTTGAGTTTCGTAGCAACTTTTACTACATTACTGTCGCATTATTTTGAGGTTCGTAGCAACTCTTACTTCATGACTGTCAGCATCACTTTGAGGTTATTCGAAACACTTACTATATTACTGTAAGCATCACTGAGTTGATTAGCAACTATCACTACATTACTGTTAGCATCATTTTGAGTTCATTAGCAATTCTTCCGACATCACTGTCGCAATATTTTGAGGTTCGCAGCAACTCTTACTACATGACTGTCAGCATCACTTTGAGTTTATTCGAAAGTTTCACTCCATTACTGTGAGCATCATTTTGAGTTCATTAGCAACTTTCACTACATCACTGTCGCATCATTTTGAGACCATTAGCACTTCTTCCGACATCACTTTCGCATTTTTTTGAGGTTCGTAGCATCTCTTAGTACAAGACTGTAAGCATCACTTTGAGGTTATTCGAAACGTTCATTCCATTACTGTTAGCATCATTTTGAGTTCATGAGCAATTCTGACGACATCACTGTCGCATCATTTTGAGATCTTTAGCAATTCTTCTGACATCACTGTCGCATTATTTTGAGGTTCGTAGCAACTCTTCCTACATGACTGTCAGCATCACTTTGAGGTTATTCGAAACTTTCACTCCATTACTGTTAGCATCATTTTGATTTCATTAGCAATTCTTACTACATCACTGTCGCATCATTTTGAGATCATTAGCAATTCTTCTTATGTAACTGTCACATTATTTTGAGGTTCGTAGCAACTTTTACTACATGACTGTCAGCATCACTTTGAGGTTATTCGAAACACTTACTACATTACTGTAAGCATCACTGACTTGATTAGCAACTATCACTACATGACTGTTAGCATCATTTTGAGTTCATTAGCAATTCTTCCGACATCACTGTCGCAATATTTTGAGGTTCGTAGCAACTTTTACTACATTACTGTCGCATTATTTTGAGGTTCGTAGCAACTCTTACTACATGACTGTCAGCATCACTTTGAGGTTATTCGAAACGTTCACTCCATTACTGTTAGCATCATGTTGAGTTCATTAGCAATTCTTACTAAATCACTGTCGCATCATTTTGAGATCGTTAGCAATTCTTCTGACATCACTGTAACATTATTTTGAGGTTCGTAGCAACTCTTGCTACATTATTGTTGCATTATTTTAAGGTTCGTAGCAACTCTTACTACATTACTGTCAGCATCACTTTGAGTTTATTAGCAACTGTCACTACATTACTGTTAGCATCATTTTGAGTTCATGAGCAATTCTCACGACATCACTGTAGCATTGAATTGAGTTCATTAGCAACTCTTACTAAATGACTGTCAGCATCACTTTGAGGTTTTTCGAAACACTTACTACATTACTGTAAGCATCACTGAGTTGATTAGCAACTATCACTCCATTACTGTTAGCATCATTTTGAGTTCATTAGCAATTCTTACTAAATCACTGTCGCATCATTTTGAGATCATTAGCAATTCTTCTGACATCACTGTCACATTATTTTGAGGTTCGTAGCAACTCTTACTACATGACTGTCAGCATCACTTTGAGGTTGTTCGAAAGTTTCACTCCATTACTGTTAGCATCATTTTGAGTTCATTAGCAACTTTCACGACATCACTGTCGCATCATTTTGAGATCTTTCGCAATTCTTCTGACATCACTGTCGCATTATTTTGAGGTTCGTAGCAACTCTTCCGACATGACTGTCAGCATCACTTTGAGGTTATTCGAAACGTTCACTCCATTACTGTTAGCATCATTTTGAGATCATTAGCAATTCTTCTGACATTACTGTCGCATTATGTTGAGGTTCGTAGCAAGTCTTACTACATGACTGTCAGCATCACTTTGAGGTTATTCGAAACACTTACTACATTACTGTAAGCATCACTGACTTGATTAGCAACTATCACTACATGACTGTTAGCATCATTTTGAGTTCATTAGCAATTCTTCCGACATCACTGTCGCAATATTTTGAGGTTCGTAGCAACTTTTACTACATTACTGTCGCATTATTTTGAGGTTCGTAGCAACACTTCCTACATGACTGTCAGCATCACTTTGAGGTTATTCGAAAGTTTCACTCTATTACTGTTAGCATCATCTTGAGTTCATTAGCAATTCTTCCGACATCACTGTCGCAATATTTTGAGGTTCGTAGCAAGTTTTACTACATTACCTTCGCATTATTTTGAGGTTTGTAGCAACACTTACTACATGACTCTCAGCAACACTTATAGGTTGTTCGAAAGTTTCACTCCATTACTGTTAGCATCATTTTGAGTTCATTAGCAACTTTCACTACATCACTGTCGTATCATTTTGAGATCTTTCGCAATTCTTCTGACATCACTGTCGCATTATTTTGAGGTTCGTAGCAACTCTTCCTACATGACTGTCAGCATCACTTTGAGGTTATTCGAAACGTTCACTCCATTACTGTTAGCATCATTTTGAGATCATTAGCAATTCTTCTGACATTACTGTCGCATTATATTGAGGTTCGTAGCAACTCTTACTACATGACTGTCAGCATTACTTTGAGGTTATTCGAAACACTTACTACATTACTGTAAGCATCACTGACTTGATTAGCAACTATCACTACATGACTGTTAGCAACATTTTGAGTTCATTAGCAATTCTTCCGACATCACTGTCGCAATATTTTGAGGTTCGTAGCAACTTTTACTACATTACTGTCGCATTATTTTGAGGTTCGTAGCAACTCTTACAACATGACTGTCAGCATCACTTTGAGGTTATTCGAAACACTTACTATATTACTGTAAGCATCACTGAGTTGATTAGCAACTATCACTACATTACTGTTCGCATCATTTTGAGTTCATTAGCAATTCTTCCGACATCACTGTCGCAATATTTTGAGGTTCGTAGCAACTTTTACTACATTACTGTCGCATTATTTTGAGATTCGTAGCAACTCTTAGTACATGACTGTCAGCATCACTTTGAGGTTATTGGAAACCTTCACTCCATTACTGTTAGCATCATTTTGAGATCATTACCAATTTTTCTGACATCACTGTCGCATCATTTTGAGATCTTTAGCAATTCTTCCAACATCACTGTCGCATTATTTTAAGGTTCGCAGCAACTCTTACTACATGACTGTCAGCATCACTTTGAGGTTGTTCGAAACACTTACTGCATTACTGTAAGCATCACTGAGTTTATTAGCAACTACAACTCCATTACTGTTAGCATCATTTTGAGTTCATGAGCAATTCTTACAAAAATCACTGTCGCATCATTTTGAGATCTTTAGCAATTCTTCTGACATCACTGTCGAAATATTTTGAGGTTCGTAGCAACACTTACTACATGACTGTCAGAATCACTTTGAGGTTATTCGAAAGTTTAACTCCATTACTGTTAGCATCATTTTGAGTTCATTAGCAACTTTCACTACATCACTGTCGCATCATTTTGAGATCATTAGCACTTCTTCCGACATCACTTTCGCATTATTTTGAGGTTCGTAGCAACTCTTAGTACAAGACTGTCAGCATCACTTTGAGGTTATTCGAAACGTTCATTCCATTACTGTTAGCATCATTTTGAGTTCATGAGCAATTCTTCCGACATCACTGTCGCAATATCTTGAGGTTCGTAGCAACTTTTACTACATTACTTTCGCATTATTTTGAGGTTCGTAGCAACTCTTACTACATGACTGTCAGCATCACTTTGAGGTTATTCGAAACTTTCACTCCATTACTGTTAGCATCATTTTGAGTTCATTAACAATTCTTACTACATCACTGTCGCATCATTTTGAGATCATTCGCAATTCTTCTTACGTAACTGTCACATTATTTTGAGGTTCGTAGCAACTTTTACTACATCACTGTCGCATTATTTTGAGGTTCGTAGCAACTCTTACTACATGACTGTCAGCATCACTTTGAGGTTATTCGAAACACTTACTATATTACTGTAAGCATCACTGAGTTGATTCGCAACTATCACTACATTACTGTTAGCATCATTTTGAGTTCATTAGCAATTCTTCCGACATCACTGTCGCAATATTTTGAGGTTCGTAGCAACTTTTACTACATTACTGTCGCATTATTTTGAGGTTCGTAGCAACTCTTACTACATGACTGTCAGCATCACTTTGAGGTTATTCAAAAGTTTCACACCATTACTGTTAGCATCATCTTGAGTTCATTAGCAATTCTTCCGACATCACTGTCGCAATATTTTGAGGTTCGTAGCAACTTTTACTACATTACTGTAACATTATTTTGAGGTCCGTAGCAACTCTTTGTACATGACTGTCAGCATCACTTTGAGGTTATTCGAAACGTTCACTCCATTACTGTTAGCATCATTTTGAGTTCATGAGCAATTCTTACTAAATCACTGTCGCATCATTTTGAGATCATTAGCAATTTTTCTGACATCACTATAACATTATTTTGAGGTTTGTAGCGACTCTTACTACATTATTGTTGCATTATTTTAAGGTTCGCAGCAACTCTTACTACATGACTGTCAGCATCACTTTGAGGTTGTTCGAAACACTTACTGCATTACTGTAAGCATCACTGACTTGATTAGCAACTACAACTCCATTACTGTTAGCATCATTTTGAGTTCATGAGCAATTCTTACTAAATCACTGTCGCATCATTTTGAGATCTTTAGCAATTCTTCTGACATCACTGTCGAAATATTTTGAGGTTCGTAGCGACTTTTACTACATTACTGTCGCATTATATTGAGGTCCGTAGCAACTCTTACTACATGACTGTCAGCAGCACTTTGAGGTTATTCGAAACACTTACAACATTACTGTTAGCATCACTGAGTTGATTAGCAAGTATCACTCCATTACTGTTAGCATCATTTTGAGTTCATTAGCAATTCTTCCGACATCACTGTCGCAATATTTTGAGGTTCGTAGCAACTTTTACTACATTACTTTCGCATTATTTTGAGGTTTGTAGCAACACTTACTACATGACTGTCAGAATCACTTTGAGGTTATTCGAAAGTTTAACTCCATTACTGTTAGCATCATTTTGAGTTCATTAGCAACTTTAACTACATCACTGTCGCATCATTTTGAGATCATTAGCACTTCTTCCGACATCACTTTCGCATTATTTTTAGGTTCGTAGCAACTCTTAGTACAAGACTGTCAGCATCACTTTGAGGTTATTCGAAACGTTCATTCCATTACTGTTAGCATCATTTTGAGTTCATGAGCAATTCTTCCGACATCACTGTAGCAATATCTTGAGGTTCGTAGCAACTCTTAGTACAAGACTGTCAGCATCACTTTGAGGTTATTCGAAACGTTCATTCCATTACTGTTAGCATCATTTTGAGTTCATTAGCAACTTTCACTACATCACTGTCGCATCATTTTGAGATCTTTAGCAATTCTTCTGATATCACTGTCGCATTATTTTGAGGTTCGTAGCAACTCTTACTACATGACTGTCAGCATCACTTTGAGGTTATTCGAAACTTTCACTCCATTACTGTTAGCATCATTTTGAGTTTATTAGCAATTCTTACTACATCACTGTCGCATCATTTTGAGATCATTCGCAATTCTTCTTACGTAACTGTCACATTATTTTGAGGTTCGTAGCAACTTTTACTACATTACTGTCGCATTATTTTGAGGTTCGTAGCAACTCTTAGTACATCACTGTCAGCATCACTTTGAGGTTATTCGAAACGTTCACTCCATTACTGTTAGCATCATTTTGAGTTCATTAGCAATTCTTCCTAAATCACTGTCGCATCATTTTGAGATCATTAGCAATTCTTCTGACGTCACTGTCGCATTATATTGAGGTTCGTAGCAACTCTTTCTACATGACTGTCAGCATCACTTTGAGGTTATTCGAAACACTTACTATATTACTGTAAGCATCACTGAGTTGATTAGCAACTATCACTACATTACTGTTAGCATCATTTTGAGTTCATTAGCAATTCTTCCGACATCACTGTCGAAATATTTTGAGGTTCGTAGCAACTTTTACTACATTACTGTCGCATTATTTTGAGGTTCGTAGCAACTCTTACTACATGACTGTCAGCATCACTTTGAGGTTATTCAAAAGTTTCACACCATTACTTTTAGCATCATTTTGAGTTCATGAGCAATTCTTACTAAATCACTGTCGCATCATTTTGAGATCATTAGCAATTTTTCTGACATCACTATAACATTATTTTGAGGTTTGTAGCGACTCTTACTACATTATTGTTGCATTATTTTAAGGTTCGTAACAACTCTTACTACATGACTGTCAGCATCACTTTGAGGTTATTCGCAACTGTCACTACATTACTGTTAGCATCATTTTGAGTTCATGAGCAATTCTCACGACATCACTGTAGCATTGAATTGAGTTCATTAGCAACTCTTACTAAATGACTGTCAGCATCACTTTGAGGTTGTTCGAAACTCTTACTACATTACTGAAAGCATCACTGAGTTTCTTAGCAACTATCACTCCATTACTGTCAGCATCATTTTAGTTCATGAGCAATTCTTACTAAATCACTGTCGCATCATTTTGAGATCTTTAGCAATTCTTCTGACATCACTGTCGAAATATTTTGAGGTTCGTAGCGACTTTTACTACATTACTGTCGCATTATATTGAGGTCCGTAGCAACTCTTACTACATGACTTTCAGCATCACTTTGAGGTTATTCGAAACACTTACTACATTACTGTAAGCATCACTGACTTGATGAGCAACTATCACTACATGACTGTTGGCATCATTTTGAGTTCATTAGATATTCTGACATCATCGTCGCAATATTTTGAGGTTCGTAGCAACTTTTACTACATTACTGTCGCATTATTTTGAGGTTCGTAGCAACACTTACTACATGACTGTCAGCATCACTTTGAGGTTATTCGAAAGTTTCACTCCATTACTGTTAGCATCATCTTGAGTTCATTAGCAATTCTTCCGACATCACTGTCGCAATATGATGAGGTTCGTAGCAACTTTTAGTACATTAGTGTGGCATTTTTTTGAGATTCGTAGCAACTCTTAGTACATGACTGTCAGCATCACTTTGAGGTTATTTGAAACGTTAACTCCATTACTGTTAGAATTGGTAATGATCTCAAAATGATGCTAACTAAATCACTGTCGCATCATTTTGAGATCTTTAGCAATTCTTCTGACATCACTGTCGTATTATTTTGAGGTTCGTAGCAACTCTTCCTAATGACTGTCACCATCACTTTGAGGTTATTCAAAACACCTACTACATTACTGTAAGCATCACTGAGTTGATTAGCAACAATCACTACATTACTGTTAGCATCATTTTTAGTTCATTTGCAATTCTTCCGACATCACTGTCGAAATATTTTGAGGTTCGTAGCGACTTTTACTACATTACTGTCGCATTATATTGAGGTCCGTAGCAACTCTTCCTACATGACTGTCAGCATCACTTTGAGGTTATTCGAAACACTTACTACATTACTGTAAGCATCACTGAGTTGATCAGCAACTATCACTCCATTACTGTTAGCATCATTTTGAGTTCATTAGCAATTCTTACTAAATCACTGTCGCATCATTTTGAGATCATTAGCAATTCTTCTGACATCACTGTCGCAATATTTTGAGGTTCGGAGCAACTTTTACTACATTACTGTCGCATTATTTTGAGGTTCGTAGCAACACTTACTACATGACTGTCAGCATCACTTTGAGGTTATTCGAAAGTTTCACTCCATTACTGTTAGCATCATCTTGAGTTCATTAGCAATTCTTCCGACATCACTGTCGCAATATTTTGAGGTTCGTAGCAACTTTTACTACATTACTTTCGCATTATTTTGAGGTTTGTAGCAACACTTACTACATGACTCTCAGCATCACTTTGAGGTTGTTCGAAAGTTTCACTCCATTACTGTTAGCATCACTTTGAGGTTATTCGAAACGTTCACTCCATTACTGTTAGCATCATTTTGAGATCATTCGCAATTCTTACTACATCACTGTCGCATCATTTTGAGATCATTTGCAATTCTTCCGACATCACTGTCGCAATATTTTGAGGTTCGTAGCAACTCTTACTACATTACTTTCGCAATTTTTTGAGGTTCGTTCCAACTTTTACTACATTACTTTCTCATTATTTTGAGGTTTGTGGCAACACTTACTACATGACTGTCAGCATCACTTTGAGGTCATTCGAAAGTTTCACTCCATTACTGTTAGCATCATTTTGAGTTCATTAGCAACTTTCACTACATCACTGTCGCATCATTTTGTGATCATTCGCACTTCTTCCGACATCACTTTCGCATTATTTTGAGGTTCGTAGCAACTCTTAGTCCAAGACTGTCAGCATCACTTTGAGGTTATTCGAAACGTTCATTCCATTACTGTTAGCATCATTTTGAGTTCATGAGCAATAATTACTAAATCACTGTCGCATCATTTTGAGATCTTTAGCAATTCTTCTGACATCACTGTCGTATTATTTTGAGGTTCGTAGCAACTCTTCCTAATGACTGTCACCATCACTTTGAGGTTATTCGAACGTTTCACTCCATTACTGTTCGCATCATTTTGAGTTCATTAGCAATTCTTACTACATCACTGTCGCATCATTTTGAGATCATTTGCAATTCTTCCGACTTCACTGTCGCAATATTTTGAGGATCGTAGCAACTCTTACTACATTACTGTCGCAATTTTTTGAGGTTTGTAGCAACTTTTACTACATTACTTTCTCATTATTTTGAGGTTTGTGGCAACACTTACTACATGACTGTCAGCATCACTTTGAGGTCATTCGAAAGTTTCACTCCATTACTGTTAGCATCATTTTGAGTTCATTAGCAACTTTCACTACATCACTGTCGCATCATTTTGAGATCATTAGCACTTCTTCAGACATCACTTTCGCATTATTTTGAGGTTCGTAGCAACTCTTAGTACAAGACTGTCAGCATCACTTTGAGGTTATTCGAAACGTTCATTCCATTACTGTTAGCATCATTTTGAGTTCATGAGCAATTCTTACTAAATCACTGTCGCATCATTTTGAGATCTTTCGCAATTCTTCTGACATCACTGTCGCATTATTTTGAGGTTCGTAGCAACTCTTCCTACATGACTGTCAGCATCACTTTGAGGTTATTCGAAACTTTCACTCCATTACTGTTAGCATCATTTTGAGTTCATTAGCAATTCTTCCGACATCACTGTCGCATTATTTTGAGGTTCGTAGCAACTCTTACTACATGACTGTCAGCATCACTTTGAGGTTGTTCGAAACACTTACTATATTACTGTAAGCATCACTGAGTTGATTAGCAACTATCACTACATTACTGTTAGCATCATCTTGAGTTCATTAACAATTCTTCCGACATCACTGTCGCAATATTTTGAGGTTCGTAGCAACTTTTACTACATTACTGTTGCATTATTTTGAGATTCGTAGCAACTCTTAGTACATGACTGTCAGCATCACTTTGAGGTTATTGGAAACGTTCACTCCATTACTGTTAGCATCATTTTGAGATCATTACCAATTCTTCTGACATCACTGTCGCATCATTTTGAGATCTTTAGCAATTCTTCTGACATCACTGTCGTATTATTTTGAGGTTCGTAGCAACTCTTCCTAATGACTGTCACCATCACTTTGAGGTTATTCGAAACACCTATTACATTACTGTAAGCATCACTGAGTTGATTAGCAACAATCACTACATTACTGTTAGCATCATTTTTAGTTCATTAGCAATTCTTCCGACATCACTGTCGAAATATTTTGAGGTTCGTAGCGACTTTTACTACATTACTGTCGCATTATATTGAGGTCCGTAGCAACTCTTCCTACATGACTGTCAGCATCACTTTGAGGTTATTCGAAACACTTACTACATTACTGTAAGCATCACTGAGTTGATTAGCAACTATCACACCATTACTGTTAGCATCATTTTGAGTTCATTAGCAATTCTTACTAAATCACTGTCGCATCATTTTGAGATCATTAGCAATTCTTCTGACATCACTGTCACATTATTTTAAGGTTCGTAGCAACTCTTCCAACATCACTGTCGCATTATTTCAAGGTTCGCAGCAACTCTTACTACATGACTGTCAGCATCACTTTGAGGTTGTTCGAAACACTTACTACATTACTGTAAGCATCACTGACTTGATTAGCAACTACAACTCCATTACTGTTAGCATCATTTTGAGTTCATGAGCAATTCTTACTAAATCACTGTCGCATCATTTTGAGATCTTTAGCAATTCTTCTGACATCACTGTCGTATTATTTTGAGGTTCGTAGCAACTCTTCCTAATGACTGTCACCATCACTTTGAGGTTATTCGAAACACCTATTACATTACTGTAAGCATCACTGAGTTGATTAGCAACAATCACTACATTACTGTTAGCATCATTTTTAGTTCATTAGCAATTCTTCCGACATCACTGTCGAAATATTTTGAGGTTCGTAGCGACTTTTACTACATTACTGTCGCATTATATTGAGGTCCGTAGCAACTCTTACTACATGACTGTCAGCATCACTTTGAGGTTATTCGAAACACTTACTACATTACTGTAAGCATCACTGAGTTGATTAGCAACTATCACACCATTACTGTTAGCATCATTTTGAGTTCATTAGCAATTCTTACTAAACCACTGTCGCATCATTTTGAGATCATTAGCAATTCTTCTGACATCCCTGTCACATTATTTTAAGGTTCGTTTCAACTCTTACTACATGACTGTCAGCATCACTTTGAGGTTATTCGAAACACTTACTACATTACTGTAAGCATCACTGAGTTTCTTAGCAACTATCACTACGTTACTGTTTGCATCATCTTGAGTTCATTCGCAATTCTTCCGACATCACTGTCGCAATATTTTGAGGTTCCTAGCAACTTTTACTACATTACTGTCGCATTATTTTGAGGTTCGTATCAACACTTACTACATGACTGTCAGCATCACTTTGAGGTTATTCGAAAGTTTCACTCCATTACTGTTAGCATCATCTTGAGTTCATTAGCAATTCTTCCGACATCACTGTCGCAATATTTTGAGGTTCGTAGCAACTTTTACTACATTACTTTCGCATTATTTTGAGGTTTGTAGCAACACTTACTACATGACTGTTATTCGAAAGTTTCACTCCATTACTGTTTGCATCATTTTGAGTTCATTAGCAACTTTCACTACATCACTGTCGCATCATTTTGAGATCATTAGCACTTCTTCTGACATCACTGTCGCATTATTTTGAGGTTCGTAGCAACTCTTCGTACAAGACTGTCAGCATCACTTTGAGGTTATTTGAAACGTTCATTGCATTACTGTTAGCATCATTTTGAGTTCATGAGCAATTCTTACTAAATCACTTTCGCATCATTTTGAGATCTTTAGCAATTCTTCTTACGTAACTGTCACATTATTTTGAGGTTTGTAGCAACTTTTACTACATTACTGTCGCATTATTTTGAGGTTCGTAACAACTCTTAGTACATCACTGTCAGCATCACTTTGAGGTTATTCGAAACGTTCACTCCATTACTGTTAGCATCATTTTGAGTTCATTACCAACTCTTACTACATGACTGTCAGCATCACTTTTAAAGTTGTTCGAAACACTTACTAAATTACTGTAAGCATCACTGAGTTTATTAGCAACTATCACTACGTTACTGTAAGCATCATTTTGAGTTCATTAGCAATTCTTACTACATGACTGTCAGCATCACTTTGAGGTTATTGAAACTTTCACTACATTACTGTTAGCATCATTTTGAGTTCATTAGCAATTCTTACTCCATCACTGTCGCATCATTTTGAGATCATTAGCAATTCTTCCGACATCACTGTCGCATTATTTTGAGGTTCGTAGCAACTCTTACTACACTACTGTTGCATTATTTTGAGGTTGTTCGAAAAACTTACTACATTACTGTAAGCATCACTGAGTTTATTTGCAACTATCACTACATTACTGTTAGCATCATTTTGAGTTTAATAGCAACTCTTACTACATTACTGTAAGCATCACTGAGTTTATTAGCAACTATCACTACTTTACTGTTAGCATCATTTTGAGTTTAATAGCAACTCTTACTACATTACTGTGGCATCATTTTGAGGTTCGTAGCAAGTCTCACTACATTACAGACAGCATCATTTTGAGGTTTTGAGCAACTCTCATCACATCACTTTAGCAACATTGTGAGATTTTTAGCAACTCTCACCACATCACTTTAGCATCATTTTGAGATTTTTAGCAACTCTTCCGACATCACTGTAGCAGCATTTTGAGGTTTTTAGCAACCAAATACTTTACTGTAGCATCATTTTCAGGATCGTAGCAACTCTCACTACATCACTGTAGCATCATTTTGAGGTTTTTAGCAACCTAATACATTACTGTAGCATCATTTTGAGGATCGTAGCAACTCTCACTACATCACTGTAGCATCATTTTGAGGTTCGTAGCAACTCTCACCACATTACTGTCGCATCATTTTGAGGATAGTAACAACTCTCACTACATTTCTGTAGCATCATTATGAGTATCGTAGCAACTCTCACTACATCACTTTAGAATCATTTTTAGGATCTTAACAACTCTCACTACATTACTGTCAGCATCATTTTGAGGTTTTAAGCAACTCTTACTGCATCACTGGAGCATCATTTTGAGGTCCGTAGCAACTCTCACTACATCACTGTCGCATCATTTGGAGATATTAAGCAACCCTAACTACATCACTGTAGCATCATTTGGAGGATAGTAGCAACTCTCACCACATCACTGTCGCATCATTTTGAGTTTTTTGAGAAACTCTCACCATATCACTGTCGCATCATTTTGAGTTTTTTGTAGAAACTCTCACCACATCACTGTTGCATCATTTTGAGATTTTAAGCAACTCTCACAACATCACTGTAGCATCATTTGGAGATTTTAAGCCACTCTCACAACATCACTGTAGCATCATTTGGAGGATAGTAGCAACTCTCACCACATCACTGTCGCATCATTTGGAAATTTGAAGCAACTCTCACTACATCACTGTAGCATCACTTCTTAGATGAGTAGCAACTCTCACTATATCACTGGACCATCATTTTGAGGTTTTTACCAACACTTACTACATCACTGTAGCATCATTTTGTGGTTCGTAGCAACTCTTACTACATGACTGTAGCATCATTTTGAGGTTCGTAGCAACTCTCACCACATTACTTTAGCATCATTTTGAGGTTCGTGGCAACTCTCACTCCATCACTGTAGCATCATTTTGAGATTTTTAGCAACACTTACAACATTACTGTAGCATTATTGAGGTTCGTAGCAAGTCTCACTACATTACTTACAGCATCATTTTTAGATTTTTAGCAACTCGTACTACATTACTGTAGCATCATTTTGAGGTTCGTAGCAACTCTCACTTTATCACTTTAGCATCATTTTGAGATTTTTACCAACTCTTACTACATTACTGTGGAATCATTTTGAGGTTGAAAGCAACTCTCACTACATCACTGTAGCATCATTTGGAGGATAGTAGCAACTCTCACCACATCACTGTCGCATCATTTTAAGATTTTAAGAAACTCTCACCACATCACTGTAGCATCATTTTGACATTTGAAGCAACTCTCACTCCATCACTTTAGCATCATTTCTTAGATTAGTAGCAACTCTCACTCCATCACTGCAGCATCATTTATAGGTTCGTAGCAACTATCACTTCATTACTGGAGCATCATTTTTAGGTTCGTAGCAACTGTCAATTCATCACTTTTGCATCATTTTGAGGTTTTTAGCAACTGTCACCACATCACTGCCGCATCATTTTGAGATTTTAAGCAACTCTCACTACATCACTGTAGCATCATTTGGAGGATAGTAGCAACTCTCACCACATCACTGTCGCATCATTTTAAGATTTTAAGAAACTCTCACCACATCACTGTAGCATCATTTTGACATTTGAAGCAACTCTCACTCCATCACTTTAGCATCATTTCTTAGATTAGTAGCAACTCTCACTACATCACTGCAGCATCATTTTGAGGTTCGTAGCAACTCTCACAACATTACTGTCAGCATCATTTTTAGGTTTTTAGCAACTCTCACTACATCGCTGTAGCATCATTTTGAGGTTCTTAACAACTCTCACTACATTACTGTCAGCATCATTTTGAAATTTGAAGCAACTCTCACTACATCACTGTCGCATCATTTCTTAGATGAGTAGCAACTCTCACTACATCACTGTCGCATCATTTTGAAATTTGAAGCAACTCTCACTACATCACTGTCGCATCATTTCTTAGATGAGTAGCAACTCTCACTACATCACTGTAGCATCATTTTGAGATTTTTAGCAACACTTACAACATTACTGTAGCATTATTGAGGTTCGTAGCAAGTCTCACTACATTACTTACAGCATCATTTTTAGATTTTTAGCAACTCCTACTACATTACTGTAGCATCATTTTGAGGTTCGTAGCAACTCTCACTATATCACTTTAGCATCATTTTGAGATTTTTACCAACTCTTACTACATTACTGACACTATCATTTTGAGGTTTTTAGCAACTCTCACCACATCACTGTCGCATCATTTTGAGATTTTAAGCAACTCTCACTACATCACTGTAGCATCATTTGGAGGATAATAGCAACTCTCACCACATCACTGTCGCATCATTTTAAGATTTTAAGAAACTCTCACCGCATCACTGTAGCATCATTTTGATATTTGAAGCAACTCTCACGACATGACTGTAGCATCATTTGGAGATTTTAAGCCACTCTCACTACATCACTGTAGCATCATTTTGAGGTTTTTAGCAACTTAATACATTACTGGAGCATAATTTTTAGGATCGTAGCAACTCTCACTACATCACTGTAGCATCATTTTGAGGTTTTTAGCAACTTAATACATTACTGGAGCATCATTTTTAGGATCGGAGCAACTCTTACTACATTACTGTAGCATAATTTTGAGGTTCTTAGCAACTCTCACCCCATTACTGTCGCATCATTTTGATGTTCGTAGCAACTCTCACTACATTACTGTAGCATCATTTTTAGATTTTTAGCAACTCTCACTACATGAATGTCAGCATCATTTTAAGGTTTTAAGCAACTCTTACTGCATCACTGGAGCTTCATTTTGAGGTTCGTAGCAACTCTCACGATATCACTGGAGCATCATTTTGAGATTTTTAGCAACTCTTACTACATCACTTTAGCATCATTTGGAGGATAGTAGCAACTCTCACTACATCACTGGAGCATCATTTTGAGGTTTTTACCAACACTAAATACATCACTTTAGCATCATTTTGAGATTTTTAGCAACTCTTACTACATTACTGTAGCATCATTTTGAGGTTCGTAGCAACTCTCACTACATCACTGTAGCATCATTTTGAGGTTTTTAGCAACTTAATACATTACTGGAGCATAATTTTTAGGATCGTAGCAACTCTCACTACATCACTGTAGCATCATTTTGAGGTTTTTAGCAACTTAATACATTACTGGAGCATCATTTTTAGGATCGTAGCAACTCTCACTACATTACTGTAGCATCATTTTGAGGTTCCTAGCAACTCACACCACATTACTGTCGCATCATTTTGAGCTTCATAGCAACTCTCACTACATCACTGTAGCATCATTTTGAGGTTTTTAGCAACTTAATACATTACTGGAGCATCATTTTTAGGATCGTAGCAACTCTCACTACATTACTGTAGCATCATTTTGAGGTTCCTAGCAACTCACGCCACATTACTGTCGCATCATTTTGAGCTTCATAGCAACTCTCACTACATCACTGTAGCATCATTTTGAGGATCTTAACAACTCTCACTACATTACTGTCAGCATCATTTTGAGGTTTTAAGCTACTCTTACTGCATCACTGGAGCATCATTTTGAGGTCCGTAGCAACTCTCACTACATCACTGTCGCATCATTTGGAGATATTAAGCAACCCTAACTACATTACTGTCAGCATCATTTGGAGGATAGTAGCAACTCTCACCACATCACTGTCGCATCATTTTGAGTTTTTTGAGAAACTCTCACCATATCACTGTCGCATCATTTTGAGTTTTTTGTAGAAACTCTCACCACATCACTGTTGCATCATTTTGAGATTTTAAGCAACTCTCACAACATCACTGTAGCATCATTTTGAGGTTCGTAGCAACTCTCACAACATTACTGTCAGCATCATTTTGAGGTTTTTAGCAACTCTCACTACATCACTGTAGCATCATTTTGAGGTTCTTAACAACTCTCACTACATTACTGTCAGCATCATTTTGAGGTTTTAAGCAACTCTGACTGCATCACTGGAGCATCATTTTGAGGTCCGTAGCAACTCTCACTACATGACTGTAGCATCATTTGGAGATTTTAAGCCACTCTCACAACATCACTGTAGCATCATTTGGAGGATAGTAGCAACTCTCACCACATGACTGTCGCATCATTTTGAAATTTGAAGCAACTCTCACTACATCACTGTAGCATCATTTCTTAGATGAGTAGCAACTCTCACTACATCACTGTAGCATCATTTTGAGATTTTTAGCAACACTTACAACATTACTGTAGCATTATTGAGGTTCGTAGCAAGTCTCACTACATTACTTACAGCATCATTTTTAGATTTTTAGCAACTCCTACTACATTACTGTAGCATCATTTTGAGGTTCGTAGCAACTCTCACTATATCACTTTAGCATCATTTTGAGATTTTTACCAACTCTTACTACATTACTGTAGCATCATTTGGAGGATAGCAGCAACTCTCACCACATCACTGTCGCATCATTTTAAGATTTTAAGAAACTCTCACCGCATCACTGTAGCATCATTTTGATATTTGAAGCAACTCTCACTACATCACTTTAGCATCATTTCTTAGATTAGTAGCAACTCTCACTACATCACTGGAGCATCATTTTGAGGTTCGTAGCAACTCTCACTACATCACTGTAGCATCATTTTGAGGTTTTTAGCAACTTAATACATTACTGGAGCATAATTTTTAGGATCGTAGCAACTCTCACTACATCACTGTAGCATCATTTTGAGGTTTTTAGCAACTTAATACATTACTGGAGCATCATTTTTAGGATCGTAGCAACTCTCACTACATTACTGTAGCATCATTTTGAGGTTCCTAGCAACTCACGCCACATTACTGTCGCATCATTTTGAGCTTCGTAGCAACTCTCACTGCATCACTGTAGAATCATTTTGAGGATCTTAACAACTCTCACTACATTACTGTCAGCATCATTTTGAGGTTTTAAGCAACTCTTACTGCATCACTGGAGCATCATTTTGAGCTTCGTAGCAACTCTCACTACATCACTGTCGCATCATTTTGAGGTTCCTAGCAACTCTCACAACATCACTGGGGCATCATTTTGAGGTTCATAGCAACTCTCACTACATTACTGGAGCATCATTTTGAGGTTTTCAGCAACTCTCACTACATTACTGTAGCATCATTTTGAGGTTCCTAGCAACTCTCACAACATCACTGGGGCATCATTTCTAGGTTCGTTGCAACTCTCACTACATTACTGACAGCATCATTGTGAGGATTTTAGCAACTCTCGCCACATCACTTTACCATCATTTTGAGATTTTTAGCAACTCTTCTGACATCACTGTAGCAGCATTTTGAGGTTTTTAGCAACTTTCACTACTTCACTGTAGCATCATTTGGAGGATAGTAGCAACTCTCACCACATCACTGTCGCATCTTTTTAAGATATTAAGAAACTCTCACCACATCACTGTTGCATCATTTTGAGGTTTTTAGCAAGTCTCACCACATCACTATAGCATGATTTTGAGATTTTTAGCAACTTTTACTACATCACTTTAGCATCATTTCTTAGATTAGTAGAAACTCTCACCACATCACTTTAGCATCATTTTGAGATTTTTAGCAACTCTTACTACATTACTGTAGCATCATTTTGAGGTTCATAGCAACTCTCACTACATAACTGTAGCATCATTTTGAGGATCGTAGCAACTCTCACGACATTACTGTAGCATCATTTTGAGGTTCTTAGTCACTCTCACCACATTTCTGTCACATCATTTTGAGGTTCGTGGCAACTCTCACTACATCACTGTAGCATCATTTTGAAGATTTTAGCAACTCTCACCACATCACTTTAGCATCATTTTGAGATTTTTAGCAACACTTACAACCTTACTGTAGCATTATTGAGGTTAGTAGCAACTCTCACTACATAACTGTAGCATCATTTTGAGGTTCGTAGCAACTCTCACTACATCACTGTAGCATCATTTTGAGGTTTTTAGCAACTCTCACTACATCACTGTAGCATCATTTTGAGGTTTTTAGCAACTTAATACATTACTGTAGCATCATTTTTTAGGTTTCTAGCAACTCTAATTCCATCAAAAGAGCATCATTTTGAGGTTAGTCGCAACTCTCACTTCATAACTGTCAGCATCATTTTAACGTTTTAAGCAACTCTCACTACATGACTGTGGAATCATTTTGAGGTTTAAAGCAACTCTTACCACATCACTCTAGCATCATTTATAGGTTCGTAGCAACTATCACTTCATTACTGGAGCATCATTTTTAGGTTCGTAGCAACTGTCAATTCATCACTTTTGCATCATTTTGAGGTTTTTAGCAACTCTCACCACATCACTGTCACATCATTTTGAGATTTTAAGCAACTCTCACTACATCACTGTAGCATCATTTGGAGGATAGTAGCAACTCTCACTACATCACTGGAGCATCATTTTTAAAGGTTTTAAGCAACTCTTACTGCATCACTGGAGCTTCATTTTGAGGTTCGTAGCAACTCTCACGATATCACTGGAGAATCATTTTGAGATTTTTAGCAACTCTTCCTACATCACTTTAGCATCATTTGGAGGATAGTAGCAACTCTCACTACATCACTGCAGCATCATTTGGAGGTTGTAGCAACTCTCACTACATTACTGACAGCATCATTTTTAATTTTTTTGCAACTTTCACCACATCACTTGAGCATCATTTTGAGATTTTTAGCAACTCTTACTACATTACTGTAGCATCATTTTGAGGTTCGTAGCAACTCTCACTACATAACTGTAGCATCATTTTGAGGTTCGTAGCAACTCTCACTTCATCACTGTAGCATCATTTTGAGGTTTTTAGCAACTTAATACATTACTGTAGCATCATTTTGAGGATTTTAGCAACTCTCACCACATCACTTTAGCAACATTTTGAGATTTTTAGCAACACTTACAACATTACTGTAGCATTATTGAGGTTCGTAGCAAGTCTCACTACATTACTTACAGCATCATTTTTAGATTTTTAGCAACTCTCATCACATTACTTTAGCATCATTTTGAGGTTCGTAGCAACTCTCACGACATCACTGGAGCATCATTTTGAGGTTCGTAGCAACTCTCACTACATGACTGACAGCATCATTTTGAGATTTTTAGCAACTCTCATCACATCACTTTAGCATCATTTTGAGATTTTTAGCAACTCTCACCACATCACTGAAGCATCATTTTGAGATTTTTAGCAACTCTCACCACATCACTGTAGAATCATTTCTTAGATTAGTAGCAACTCTCACTACATCACTGGAGCATCATTTTTAGGTTCGTAGCAACTGTCACTACATTACTGACAGCATCATTGTGAGGATTTTAGCAACTCTCGCCACATCACTTTTCCATCATTTTGAGATTTTTAGCAACTCTTCTGACATCACTGTAGCAGCATTTTGAGGTTTTTAGCAACTTTCACTACTTCACTGTAGCATCATTTGGAGGATAGTAGCAACTCTCACCACATCACTGTCGCATCTTTTTAAGATTTTAAGAAAGTCTCACCACATCACTGTAGCAACATTTTGAGGTTTTTAGCAACTTAATACATTACTGTAGCATCATTTTGAGGTTTTTAGCAAGTCTCACCACATCACTATAGCATCATTTTGAGATTTTTAGCAACTCTTACTACATCACTTTAGCATAATTTCTTAGATTAGTAGAAACTCTCACTACATCACTGGAGCATCATTTTGAGTTTTTTACCAACACTAAATACATCACTGCAGCATCATTTTTAATTTTTTTGCAACTCTCACCACATCACTTTAGCATCATTTTGAGATTTTTAGCAACTCTTTTTACATTACTGTAGCATCATTTTGAGGTTCATAGCAACTCTCACTACATAACTGTAGCATCATTTTGAGGATCGTAGCAAGTCTCACTACATTACTGTAGCATCATTTTGAGGTTCTTAGTCACTCTCACCACATTTCTGTCACATCATTTTGAGGTTCGTGGCAACTCTCACTACATCACTGTAGCATCATTTTGAAGATTTTAGCACCTCTCACCACATCACTTTAGCATCATTTTGAGATTTTTAGCAACACTTACAACATTACTGTAGCATTATTGAGGTTCGTAGCAAGTCTCACTACATTACTTACAGCATCATTTTTAGATTTTTAGCAACTCCTACTTCATTACTGTAGCATCATTTTGAGGATCGTAGCAACTCTCACTACATTACTGTAGCATCATTTTGAGGTTCGTAACAACTCTAACTACATTACTGTCAGCATCATTTTGAGATTTTTAGCAACTTTTACTACATTACTGTAGCATCATTTTGAGGATAGTAGCAATTCTCACTTCATGACTGTCAGCATCATTTTTAGGTTCGTAGCAACTCTCAATTCATCACTTTCGCATCATTTTGAGGTTTTTAGCAACTCTCACCACATCACTTGAAGCATCATTTTGAGATTTTTAGCAACTCTTCCTACATCACTGTAGCATCATTTTGAGGATAGTAGCAAATCTCACTTCATGACTGTCAGCATCATTTTTAGGTTCGTAGCAACTCTCACTTCATTACTGTAGCATCATTTTGAGGTTTTTAGAAACCTAATAAATTACTGTAGCATCATTTTGAGGATCGTAGCAACTCTCACTACATCACTGTAGCATCATTTTGAGGTTCGTAGCAACTCTCACTACATTACTGTAGCATCATTTTGAGGTTCGTAGAAACTCTCACTACAATACTGTAGCATCATTTCTTAGGTTTGTAGCAACTCTCATTATATCACTGCAGCATCATTTTGTGATTCGTAGCAACTCTCACTACATTACTGTCAGCATCATTTTGATGTTTTTAGAAACCTAATACATTACTGTAGCATCATTTTGAGGATCTTAGCAACTCTCACTACATCACTGTAGCATCATTTTGAGTTTTTTAAGAAACTCTCACCACATCACTGTCGCATCATTTTGAGATTTTAAGCAACTCTTACTGCATCACTGGAGCATCATTTTGAGGTTCGAAGCAACTCTCACTACATCACTGTCAGCATCATTTTTAGCATAGTAGCAACTCTCACTACATCACTGTAGCATCATTTCTTAGGTTTTTAGCAACTGTCATTACATCACTTTAGCATCATTTTGAAATATGTAGCAACTCTCATGACATCACTGAAGCATCATTTTGAGATTAGTAGCAACTCTCACTACATCACTGTAGCATCATTTAGAGGTTTCTAGCAGCTCTCATTACATCACTTTAGCATCATTTTTAGTTTAATAGCAACTCTCACGACATCACTATAAGCATCATTTTGAGGTTAGTCGCAACTCTCGCTACATTACTGTCAGCATCATTTTGAGATTTTTAGCAACTCTCACTCCATCACTGTATCATCATTTTGAGGTTTTAAGCAACTCACTACATCACTGGAGCATCATTTTGAGGTTTTTAGCAACTCTCATTACATCACTTTAGCATCATTTTGAGTTTAATAGCAACTCTCACGACATCACTATAAGCATCATTTTGAGGTTAGTCGCAACTCTCACTACATCACTGTTAGCATCATTTCTTAGGTTTTTAGCAACTGTCATTACATCACTCTAAGCATCATTTTGAGGTTAGTAGCAACTGTAATTACATCATAGTCAGCATCATTTTGAGGTTCGTAGCAACTCTCACCACATTACTGTTGTATCATTTCTTAGGTTAGTCGCAACTCTCACTACATCACTGTCGCTTCATTTCTTAGGTTATTAGAAACTGTCATTGCATCACTGTAGCATCATTTTGAGGTACGTAGCAACTCTCACTACATCACTGTCGCATCATTTTGAGATTAGTAGCAACTCTCACCACATCAGTTTAGCATCATTTTGAGATTAGTAGCAACTCTCACCACATCACTGTAGCATCATTTCTTAGGTTTTTAGCAACTCTAACCAATCACTGTAGCCTTATTTTGAGATTTTTAGCAACTATCACTACATCAATGTAGCATCATTTTGAGATTAGTAGCAACTCTCATTACATCACTTTAGCATCATTTTGAGGTTAGTAGCAACTCTCACTACATCACTGACAGCATCATTTTTAGGATCGTAGCAACTCTCATTACATCACTGTAGCATCATTTTGAGGTCTTTAGCAACTCTCACTACATCACTGGAGCATCATTTCTTAGTTGAGAAGAAACTCTCATTACATCACTTTAGCATCATTTTGATCTTAGTCGCAAGTCTTACTGTATTATTGACAGCATCATTTTGAGGTTTGTAGCAACTCTCACTACATCACTGGAGCATCATTTTATCCTTGAGATTGGGGACCAATAATTTTAATGTCCATTTTGGGGACATGTACTGTACACACACACACAGATTTATGAAAGTCACTTTCAGGTGCCTGAAATTCCTTTGGGGACTAAAGTCTAGAAAAGTAATTTGAACATTTGTGTGTACTTTGTTTATTGATGATAAGATTTACACCGACCAAGTCAGCCATATTGGCACCACAATCCAATTGGCATGTCAATAAGCATCACCCAATAAACCAGGTCTTCTGTCTAAATGTATGTCACTGAAACATACTGTATTGTATTGCCTCACACTTACAGCATACAAGGATGCATGGCGTGGGTGGAACTGCCTGAATCTCTTCTGCAATGGAAGTTTGGTCAACCGTGTGGAACATTCCTGCACGATCCCCTTTGAGTGGGAAAGTAGCATCAACACAGCACCACGTGGTCCACCAGCAGCTTGGATTTCTGCTCCTTGTCTTGTAGTTCCACTTGACTTCTCCAAGGGAAGAGACTGCAAATAGTCAAGAACTCTGGGAAATTTGGTGGCTGTGGCCTCCTCAAATTCCACATTGATGTGGACACCAGTTCAAAGTTTGAAGTGCAGTTATCAACTCTGCACTGAAGTTGTTTCGTTAAAGGATAAATGATTTCCATTGTCCAATGATTTTTTTACCATTCCAATCCTCTAAAGTGATGGACTGATACTGTAAATATGTAGAAATTCTCTATTGTTCCAAGTACAGATTCTGTGTTTATACATGGTTGTAGTTTTTATACTTGGAGAAACCAGAATCTAACAGGAAATCACTGTAGAAAGTTGGCTCAGTTTCATAAAGTAACAACTAAATAGCTTCAATTGACAGTGATTGACCTTAAACTTGGCAATTTTAATGCACTATGCTTGCTTTTCCACTGTCAAATGAACTTTTTAATGGGAAATTCCTGCTCATAGACTGGTTTGTTTCATAAATGAACCAGTAAGAGCCCTGAACTTAGAGAAGAACCTGAAAGGTCCTTGTTCTTCATGTGTTTTTCCATGATGGGCCTGTTTTCCTGCAGTTGAATGCACATTTATCAACACTAAATGCACTGTAATTTAATTAGTTGGGACTGTGAAACCTGCTGTGTATTTTTACAGTTTCTTCCATGTAATTTTGTGGAACAGTTCATTACTGTAATTTGACGGTATTCGTCTGGAAACTCTGCTGACTGACTTTTTACTGTTTTTTTTCTAGTTTTTTTTCTTGACAGTGTACACAGAGGTCTGGTGGTTGAGCCGGGGCATTTTTACAAGCTGCTACCCGCATTCAAAAGACAAAACGGTCCCAGAGCTGATTGACCCAGAATGGAAATGGCACCTCGCATTTTGTGTTTGTGCCCCACAACATTGTCTGGCAGACAGTTGACCTGTCAATCACACACAGAGTCCCGCCCCCACACAGCTGAGAAACGCAGCTCTGAGCAGCTGCCTCAGTCACACAGAAGATAGACGCGTTTCCTGGTTGGCGAGTGCAGACACAACTTCTCTGAGTGCAGGATTCACTTCTCTCATTGCTGTTTGTTCACTGTTGAGGTTTTATTCCTCCACCAACCTGCTTCTGTCTGGAAAGAAACAAATAACTGGAGTGCTGCACATCAACAGACTTGGTGTTTGGACACGGACGAATGAAGTTTGGCTTTTTGTTTCTTCCATCAGATCAGAGCTGATAGGAAAAACAATCAGGTGGTTTTATTAAACCAGCAGTGAGCTGGACTTCAGCCCAGGTCCACAGTCCCACTGTCAGTTCACTTCAACATGAACGAACAAAATCCAACCCTCACCTGGCCTGGAAATAAATAACAATTACATAACAACTCCTTTATTTCTCTCCTGTTCAGGTCCAGTTGGACTCCATCCATCGTCCATCGTCATCTTCCGCTTATTCCTTACTATTAAGGGTCGCGGGGGGGCTGGAGCCTATCCCAGCATCTACGGGCAAGAGGCGGGGTACACCCTGGACAGGTCGCCAGTCCCAGTTGGACTCATTCATCTCTAAATGGTAGGATTTCACTTCATGAGTTCAGAAGCATCTTCACATGAGACGCTGGTTCCTCACATTGATTGATCGTTGAATTCTGTCTTTGATCTCTGAATTCTGTGTTTGATGTCGGAATTCTGTGTTTGATCTCTGGGTTCTGAGCATTGATCTCCTGCTTCAGTCTTTGATCTCTGACTGATTCTAAACTCATCAAAGGATCACATCAGCATCTTGGTCCAGACTCCAGATGGTGGTTTTACCAAGTGCACCATAGTCCTTGTTGCTGTCTGCTGTTGGGTCACAGCAAAGTAAGGAAACAGCCTGACGGTCCTCAGGAGGAAATTCAACAGCCTCCAAAGATGGAGGTGAATCTAGACCCTCTCATGTTGGCCATCCTTGATAAACTTGGGCGGTACTCTGGTGCAGGGATGAGGTCATGGAGCTGATCTGGGAGCAGTCCTGATGTTAAATGCTGTGATGAAGGACAGTGTGGAGGCAAAATGGACAAAATGTGTCAACATCAAATAAAGTTGTAAACCTGTTTGAAGTCTTATTTTGTGTCTGATGGCCATTTTTGAAATCACTTATGATTTTTTTGACTGAACGTCCTGGATCCTGTGGTGCCTGATGAGGAGACAACTTGAGTACAGAGTTGGAGAAGAGGGTTTTTGGAGGGGGGATGATTTTTGCAGTGCTACAAGTCAATAAAATGTCATCATGTTTCAAAATGTCCTCACTAAGATGGTTATTAATCCCTCATTCTCAGCTGCTACAGCCTTTAAAGAAAACCTTTGACTGGTGGATCTAACAAAGATCACATGTTGTCTCCTCTAGAACATCAACAGCTTAACGTTGTGGGCAGGACTCCTACCTGAGCAGGGAGACCCCAATGGATTTCTAGTCCTGATAGGGAGAGGGAGCCTCCTGGGTCGCGGAGTGGGGAACCTGATAGGGAGTGGGACGACCCGCCCATTGTGGGTGATTGACAGGGCAGGTTTGATCTATGTTTTCATTTTCAAAAGTAATTTTGAATATTTGTGGAAAGTTCACCCACCTTGAACATGGAGAAGATGTCTTCTGATAGTGAATCGACTGTTGTCACATTTAAGGATCACTTTAGCTGACAAGATGAAGGCTACAAAGGACCAGCTGGAGATGCCGGGGATTGAACCCAGGGCCTCACACATGCTCAGCATGCGCTCTACCACTGAGCTACACCCCCTCTGGTAGAGTCACTGTTTAACTGGTGAATGAATTTCCAGTTGATTTTAGGAAACCTAGAAGTTCCTCAGGTGCCATCAATCTTAAGTCACTCCTTCACTTTGTGTGTGGTTCAAAGTCAGTGGTTTCATCAGAGCTCAACAACAGAACAAGCTGAAGTCTTCTGGAGAACGAGGGCACCGATCCCACCACCTCTCACATGCTAAGCTAGCGCTCTACCATTGAGCTCCTTCCTCTGCTCAGCAACATAACAGATAATGCAGGTTGACCTTCAGGCTGCTGGGAGGTCAACACCTGAAATATTTCCAGGATTCTGTCTTGTTGGTAGAAACAGTTTGAGGGAAGGAAACCCTCAAACATGATGATGTCATTATTGAAGGCTTTACTGCTCCAAACCTTTGCTTGTTCTTCTGGGGTTGTGAGAGGTTCTGAGTGATGCATGGAAACTGAAGGTTTAGGCATCAGTTCAAAGTAGCAGGAGCTTAAGGGGACATTTCAGATTTGTTGAAGTTGAGTCCGACTGCCTTCTTGTTCATGACGATGGTGATGTCAGAGTTCTTGCTCAGAACGATCCATGCTGTTCCTCCTATTAGTTCTGGAAAGTTGGAGCAAAACGTCATGCAGGGTCACAAGGTCACGTGTTTTGTGTTATCAGCAGATTTAATCTATAGAGTGAGTGACGTGTGGTGTGTTTGTCAGCTTAAAGACCAAAGTTGTTGACGTACAAGAGAAGTAAACACGTCAAAGCTGCTTCATTTTAATGAGTGAAACTGAACATTAAGAGAAGAGTGACAACAAAAATGGAGTCAAGAAGTCGTCTTCAAAACACACACACACACACACACACACACACACACACTCACATAGTCATATACGTGCAGTCAAATGCCAGTAAATTCTGAGTATTTTTGAATCCATTTTCATTTCACTCTTCTCTTTATGTTGCCCCCTGCTGGACAATAGGTTTAAGGTTAATGTGGAAAAAAAGCAGACAATAAATACGACTGAACTATTATTGAAATGCCGGCGACTTCATTCGATCTGAAAGTTCATTGTTGACCAAACAGACACTGATACAACAGGCTTAAAGTCTACCTCCATCGGCTAAAGATGCCCCTGGATCATAAAGCACAGCTCGACTGCTGGCTAACATGCAGGCGTGGGCCCATCACTGAAATCAGCAGTCATGAAAAACTGTGCTAGGCCTCCAGACCCAAGCTTGAAGAGGTTTGAAAACTGGACCCAGGAGAATTTTAACTGAAAACCCCTGCTCAAGAGGATCTGAGGGATGCATGACTGCCCTCTGTTGACCCGTTTAATACAGGAATATCTGAGAAGTACTGAGGACGGCAAAGGGTGCTGATTGGCCAGCAGCCCCACACAGGTCAAAGGTCACCCCCACGGCGGACCAGTTTATTATGATAGTCACGACACCATCCGTTACAGTTGGGTTGGGTTCAGGCTCTTCAGCGCTTCTTATTTTTCCGTGAGCTCCTCCAGCTGCTGGTCCGTCTCTCCCCTTTTCTTTCTCTTCTGCTTACTTTTTTGTTTCTTTGTTCTTTAACTTTAAACAGAACTTCTCCTCTCCCCCTTTTCACGGTCACAATACTGTTGACCTCCCGTGAGCCTTGAATCTCCATCCTGACCAGCAGAGAGAAGCCCCCTTGTGCCTGAGAAGAGCATCGCGGATCCCAGTGGGAGCCACGGTCGTTGAGATGGAGGCTTGGTAGGCCGTCCCCCCACCAGTTCGTTGGAGAGGTTCCGCACATTGATGAGAACAATCCAGCTGAGAACGTAAGCAGGTCCTGTTGGTTGTCGTGCTGTCACAGTAACAAAGACCAGTGCTGCGTCTGTTCAGGCCTCAACTCCTGTCTCACTGCCAGCTCCACCTGACTCCTCAGACTCTGCTCAACCTCCATTCAGGAGTTTTCTTTGTTTGGAGGTCACTGACCCTTCATCCTGAACACCTTCTCACCTGCTACCTTTGCCGTCCACTTGAGTCTCAGATAAATCTTGTGATTCATGTCTGATCCTCCATGTGCCTTCATTGCTTTACTGGTATTATTACTCTGTCTTACGCGCTTCCTTGTTTGTATTCAATCCTCTTAAAATTCCAGGAAGTGTTTCAACTGGTTTTTATATTTGTATGTAAGTCTCTGACCCTCAAAGAACCCACTGACAAGCTGGAACCTGAGACTGAGCGTTTGTCATTGGACTCTAAATTACAACCAGCGGTGCCCTGAGTAACAACTGTGTTAGCATCCTAAAGCTACATCATCACCACCAGCTGATCAAGTCACTACTCTGTACACAAGTCACTGTAACCTAGCAAAGTTGAACCTAGAGGAAAAGTACAGTTGAAGCCAGATGCAAACAGATGTTGATGTTTACTCTGTAGTCCTGGCAGCAAGTGTCCTTGGAGACGTCACTCCAGACACTCGCAGAGCTGACAGAGATGGTTTGACACAACTCATGATGTTACTGCACTGCAACAGTAACGGACCATCGATGGCATCGCTGTGATGGAGGAGGACAAAGAATTCTGTCATCAAGTTTTGTTCATGTTTTGTAAATGTTCTTCTTGATCTCAGAATTTAGTCTTTGATGTCACAGTGCCAGAACGGACCAAACCTGCCTGTGTCAGAGGAAGCAGAATGACATCAGCATCAGGACATTCAGAGCCTTCAGAAACGTGGTGATGGTTTCACCAAAGAGGGACCAGTTCAGTAAATGTGGTCAGGCTTCTGAGAGTCTGGGTTCAAGATGGAGTTCGGGGTTTTAGCGACTCAGAAAAACTGTTTGTGGCTCAGAAAGCAGAGGAGGGCTGATGAAGAGACCTCACAATGAGTGTCATCAAGGAGGAGGAGGTAGTAGACATCACATGGGGGGGGGGGTAGAGCAGCAAGAAGAGAGAGAGGAGGAACAACTTGATTGAATAAAACAAAGACAAACAATCAAAGAGAGTCAGAGCAGAGGGAGCGGCCCTGAGTCACAGTGAATGGTGGAGTTTGATGATCCATCATTCATCTCCTTTAAATGCTGTCAGGGAGGGAGAGCTGTCTGCTGCTGGTGGTGTTCATTCCTCAGTGGGAGCCTCTATGGTTGATGTTCTACTGCCCTCTGGTGGTGAGGCAGTGGGGATGCAGGTGATCTGCTGGTCTGGTTGAACGTGAGTGGACAGAAACCTTGTTGAGGTGACTGGGAGTTCCTGACTGTGGTGAGCTGCCTTGCTCCTCCTCAGGTCTTCATGGTGGCTTTCTGCTGGACTGTTGTTGAAGGGAACATGGCATCCTATCATTTTCAGCTCTGACATCTGGACAGTGGACAGATGTGACATCATCATGGTCTCACTGCCTGCTTTGTTCATGGATCAATGGAACGTTGTGTTGGAACCTTTATTGTAGAACTGCTATGAGCTGAGAGCTCAGTGTTGTTGGAACAACGCAGCTCCACGTGGGACTGATGTGATGAAGAGGTTTTTATTGAGCTGAAGCTGGAGAGCAACAATCAAAATGGAGCAGCAAACATAATGTCTGGTCTCTCTCTCTTCTCTTCCCCACCTCTCTGTCTCCTCTCCTCCCTCACCTCCATCTCTCTCCAGCCCTTTTTAGACAGAAAATGTGCCAAATTTGCCGTCTCGTCTGTGTGAAATGGAGGCGTAATATTCCTCTTTTTAAAAAGACACCCCTTGGTGGGCATCAACACTTGATGTGATGTGCAGCTCACACAACCTCAGTCATTGACAACGCAATGACTGAGGTTGGCAGAGCGGGGCAACAACAGACTCTTGAACTGAAACCCAAGATGGAAACCATCTCGGAGCAGTTGGCCTCTCTGCAAAGAGGAGAGTGATGTTGAAGACCAGAAATTTAACTTTACATTTTGGATTGGACTGAAAGAGAAGACAGATTGGAATGTGTGCTCCTCCGCCCAAACCCACAGCTTCCTTATCGGCTGCCCCATTGTTTATCCTCCAGGAGAACTCCTTCTGCCTTGGTGACGTAAATGGCGCGTACTATCCTCCCCTCCCCTTCCCCCGTGTGTTCCTGACCCCTGCCTCTGCCCTCTCCACCTCCCTTGGGGTGGCAGCGCAGACTTTGTAGTCTGGCTGCAGGCCTCACTCTCACTTGCCTCCATTGGGACAACGGACTGTTCAAGTTCAGCGTACATACACAACAAATGTATATGTGCTGTCGTTAATTCTGAAGTGTACCATTATTACGATTAAACTGTGCATTCAGGGAACATTAAAGTGGTTTCAATCGTATTCATCAGGTTGATTTCAGTTTGTAGACGTTCATGATAAATCTTCTATACAAACCAAAGTTAAACACGGTGTTCCTCAAGGTTCAGTGCTGGGGCCAATACTCTTCACTTTATGTATGCTTCCTTTAGGTCATATTATTGGGAAACAGTCCATAAATTTCCATTGTTACACAGATGATACTCAATTATATTTATCAATAAAGCTGGATGAAGGCCAGCAGTTGTCTAAAACTCCATGTATGAGTTCCATCTAGGCTGGACTTTTGTAATTCTTTATTATCAGGCTGCACCAACAAGTGATTAAAGACTTGACAGCTGCACATGTATTGACAGGAACCAGGAAGAGAAACCATCGGAACAATAACATACACTCATGTAAGATAGTCTGAAGACACTCAAAGATAATTCAGTGTTTGATCAGTGATCAATACGTCAATATAAAGATCAGTAAGTGGTACCAGGTGGATCTTTCCATGGTGACCTCAGAGAAAATAAGATCAGCCCTCTCACCGTCATATCCAATGATGGCTCCATTATGTCAGGTTAACTGAGTTCATTTCCTGCTGCATTATCTGAAAAACGCTTTCTTAAACCAGAACCTCCAAGTTGGGTCTGAACGACCATGATAAATTGCACTATCTACTCAGTTTGAGTCACACCAACACAGAATGGACAAAGGACATTTTTCTGTTGTGTTGTTTCATGTTTTCCTGATCTGGGAAGTTTTTGCAAGACAAATGTCTCTCAAGTGTGTGTTCTCCTCATGAGTGTGTTTACATGCAGGCTTCCTCTTGTGACAACTGATGTCATTGGAAACCATCTTGAGGACATTTGGAGAAAGTTCAATCTTTTAGCTGCAGGTACAGTGACTTACAACACTGCAACAACAACAAAAACACCCCTCCACAAACACTCTTGTCCAACATTTGTGCCCAAATTTTCTCCTCATGAGGCATCAAATCACTACAAAAACTGCCATTAAGTTGATCTGGTTGGCACTGGTATTTGTTCTTGCTGCATCATCGTCCAGCCTCCAACCAGAGGTCCCTCAGTTATCATGGAGCCACAGGTGGAGTCTGGATTCTTTTCTAGAATGAGACGGCAATGACAGTCCTGCAGAGTGACATCACTGACATGAATGGATGACTTCAGTCACATGACTGGATGACTTCAGTCACATGACTGGATGACAGTGTAGATGCCAATAAAGAGGTTGGGGAAATCGTCTCTGAGAATCCAGCTTGAACCCACGCCCTCCTTGTCCTTCAAAAACCCAAACAGCGACCATCAGTCTCCCTCCAATCCTGTACTTGGGTTCAATGTTGCTGTTCCATTTTGCAGCAGTAGGTGTCGCTGTGATACCAGGTTCAGTTCAAGAGTCCCAACTCCAGCTCATGTTGGTGACCTCAGTGGCAGGTAAAATGGTGCTTCAGTGGATCATGTGATCAACTCATGTGTGTCCTCACTGCTCCACAGGTCTGTCAAATGTTCTGTAAAATAGTTGGACCCAGCAGAGCTGCTAGATTAGGAGTTGATGGAGTCGTTGCAGATACCAGGGTCCAGTTCCATCCTCACTACCCCTGGTGACCATGTCAAAGTGTCCTTGAGTGAGATACTGAACCCCCAAATACTTCTGATGAGTAGATTGGCTCCTTGCATGGCAGCCTTCAGCATCAGTGTGTGAGTGTGTGTGAATGAGAGGACATTGTTCAGCTCCTTGAGTGCTGCTGAGGTAGAAAGGCTCTGTACAAACTGAGTCCTTTTACCATTTCTTTCCTGCTTCTAGCAGCGCTGTTGTCACTTCCTGTGACCGTGGAGGGAAGGGGTCCCCCTTCAGAATAAGTTTGATATCATGATGTTACTTCCTCTTCAACATGCCTTTAGCAGACCAACTCAGAGAACAGCTCAGTGAGGTAGTGTGGCCGAGCGGTCTAAGGCGCTGGATTTAGGCTCCAGTCTCTGAGGAGGCGTGGGTTCAAATCCCACCACTGCCATCATGTCCCAGGTCACTGGAGAGGTGTGGCAGGTTTCTCACAGCCTCTCCTCTCTCTTCCACTGATGTCTTCAAACCTGTGACCAGAAGAAGAATCCTCCTGTGAGTCCACAGACCTGAGCACTGCTGCTCTGACTACCAGGTTACTTCCTGGTTATCAGAGTGAAGTCATGGTGAGGTAGTTAGTTGTTCATTTTGTTTTATGACAGAGGCTTCATTGTGAATTAAATAATTTTAATTCTTTACTTGTAGTTTCATGCTGTTTCGATTGAAAAAGGCGAGTTCCTGGAGAAGATCTTCCAGGGCGTCCAGGTTAAAGCGGTGCCCCAGCTGGCACCAGGCGCTGACCCAGGTCCTGCATGGGAGATACTGTCAGTTCTGTTCTGCCCTGCTCACAACCACAGGCTGGTGTTGAGGCCTGCAGCAACCAGGGCCCCAGTCACCAAGAGTATAAAGGCTGGACATTGTGGCAGTGGGAGGAGTCAAAATGAAGACAGACCAATGAGAGCAGGACGTTACTGGAGAAGTCATCCATCCACTTTCTATTCTTATCCTTTAAGGGTCATGGGGGGGGGGGGGTGATCCCAGGTGACATTGTTCAAGAGGCAGGGTTCACCCTGGACAGGTCACCAGTCCATCAGGAGAAATGAGGTGGTCGGTATCATGCAACCTAAACTAAAACATTAGTCAGATCAAATTCAGATTAAAGCAAGAGTCTCCAGATCAAAGTCAGAATTCCTGATGATGTCATCAGGGCTTTGACAGTAGCTAGAATTCTGTCTTTGATCTAAGGAGGACATAAAAGAAACCCAATTGAGGAAAGCAGAGGAGAACATTCAGCTTCATTAGAAACACTTGAACTGTTGAACAGTAGAATTTGTTTGAAACAGTTTACAACACTGAGTGACAGGTTTGAAGAGGGAAGAGTTTTCTACTTTAAATTTAATTCTAACTTCAAAGTCGTCAAGTCAATTTTATTTATTTTGTGCCAAATCCCAACAGAAGTTATCTCATGACACTTTACAAGTTTATCTAATGAGACAGGTACCCTGGAAGGTATCACCTTGGCCCCCAGCACCACCCTAAGGAACCTAGGAGTTCTCTTTGATCAGGATCTGTCCTTTCATGCCCACATTCAGCAAATTTCTAGGACTGCTTTCTTTCATTTGTGAAACATTGCTGAGATCAGACACATCCTGTCTCAAAAAGATGCAGAAGAACTAGTCCATGCCTTTGTCACTTCCAGGCTGGATTACTGCAATTCCCTCCTATCAGGCTGCACCAGGAGGTCCCTAAAGACTCTCCAGCTGGTCCAAAATGCTGCTGCCTGACTAGAACTAGTAGAAGAGACCATGTCTCTCCTGTACTGGCCTCTCTGCATGTCTCCCTGTCAAATTTAGAAGAGAATTCAAAATTCTCCTTCTACCATCCAAGTCCTCAACAGTCAGGCTCCTTCATACCTGACAGAGCTCCTAGTCCCCTATTATCCAGCTAGAACCCTTCACTCCCAGGATGCGGGGTTACTGGTGGTTCCTAGAGTTCTAAAAGTAGAATGGAGCCAGAGCCTTCAGCTATCAGGCTCCCCTCCTGTGGAACCGTCTCACAGTTTCAGTCCAGGATGCAGACACCCTCTTGACCTATAAGAGCAGACGAAAGACCTTCCTTTTTGATCAGGCTTATAGTTGGGCTGCTTAGGCTGGCCCTTAGATATGCTGCTAAAGGCTTAGACTGCTGGGGGATCTCCCATGGTGCACTGGGCTTCTCTCTCCTCCTCTCTGTCCTCCTATATTTGTCATACATAAATCATACTCATATGTATTACTAACTCGTCTCCTTCTCCAGAGCCTTCAGGCTCCCCTCATCCCAGATCCTGGGTGCTGCTGGAGGAGGCTGCAGACCTGAAGAGGCTCAAGCTGCCACCCGTAGCTCCACCTGCTCACCGTCTGTTCATCAGTCTCTTCACTTCTCTCTCTCTTTATCTCTGTCCCACTCTTTCCTTCTGCATATCTGTCTTCCTCCATTATCTGTCTTTGTCTCTGCCCCGCTCTCCTGCTCTCTTTCCCTCCAACCGGTCAAAGCAGAAGGCCGTCCCCACTGATCCTGGATCTGCTCGACGTTCCTGTCTGTTAAAAGGAAGTTTTTTGTCGCCGCTGTTGCAGGATGTGCTGCTGGTGGAGAATTGTTGGGTGGAGGTTCATTGAAGGAGTTTGGTTCTAGACCTGCTCTACTAGTAAAGAGTCATGAGAGAACTTTTGTTGTGATTTGGCGCAATACAAATAAAACTGACTTGACCAGTGTTATTTGTGGTCTTTTGTTAATTGCATGCCACATGAAATTATTGTTGGTCAGTTTCCTAGCAACAGTCTCACAGTGGCAAGACAAGAACACTTCTACTTTTGATGATGACAGTTTGTTCAACACTAAACTTCATCCAGTACCATGTTGTCAAACACTGAAACCTCCACAGCACCTGAACAGGGACTTGAACCCTGGACCCTCAGATTAAAAGTCTGATGCTCTACCATCTGAGCTCCTCAGGCTCTTTCTACAGCATTGAGACAGGAACAGAAACACCTGTGAAGGTCAAACTGATGCTTTCTTGACTTGTTCAGTCCTCCATGTTAAAGTCCACCATGCTTTTGATTGGCTCTGATTCTCTGTGGCAAAATCCAACAAGAGGCTCCAAAAATGTCCTGAATGTCACAAGAATGCACAGGACAAGATGTTAGTTTCCTTCATGTCTGCAGTTCCTCCACTGGAAAGTAAAGTCAATGCTGCTCCTCTGCTGAAACCTGGGATCGGACCAGGGACCTGTAGATCTTCAGTCTAAGGCTCTCCCAACTGAGCTGGTTCAGTTCTGAGTGAGGGCCCTGCTTCTCTCATTTGTAATCTCTTCCACTCTCACTAGAACTTAGAGAGGATTGGAGCTTCTGAAGTCCTGACACAAATCAAACCAGGGACTTTAAACTACACAGTGAAGGAGTTGATCATCAAGGTTGATGGCAGCTTATTAAGTTCTATCTTTGATCAAATATAAGAAATGTAAATGAATTCAACATTGATTGCATTTCCCTCCTTTCTTTGGTGCCCTCAGACTTTCTGAGAACTGTAGGAGGAACTGCTCTCTGTTCTGTGTTTGTTCTGCTCAATGGAGGAAGGAACCAAGGACCGGAGCTCTAAGTTTTCCAGTTCCTACATCAGTGAATGGACTTTCTGTGCTGCAAGGAGCCAAAGCTACAAAGGAGGATTACAGAGTTTGTCCTTGCAGGAGTCAGTGACTTAATAGGGTCTAACAAAGGGTTGGACCTGAATGAGACAGTCACCCTTCAACATGGGGCCATGGCAGAGTGAACCAAGAACACTACAATGGGGGTGAGAGTGGAGCCATGATGGATTCACACTTCATCACCTCCACCATCATGTGGACCACCTGATCACCTCTCCCTCAACCTCTAAATAACTCATTCCCTGACCGGGAATCGAACTCAGGCCATGGCGGTGAGAGCGCCAAATCCTAGCCACTAGACCATCAGGGACCACACTGAGCTCTCCAACAACAGAGACTATAGACAATGACTCAAGAACACAGGACTCTGTGGTCTCAGCTTGAGATGCAGAGGGTCCACCAAGACCACCAGACACCTCAGCCCCCTAAAGACAGTCCACCCCCAGGATCAGCTTCTATCACTCAGTGGTCCAGAACCATTATGGAGCCTGATCAGGAATGTGAGCAAAGCTCTTGGAACAGGCCTGCTGCCACCACAACTAAGATCCTGCAGGTCACTAGAAACTCCAGTGTCCAGCTGACAAGTGGACGTTCCTCTGATCTGTGGTGGTGCTGAGTTTAGCAAACACCTCCAACAAGAAGATGAAGGAGGCCATCAACTCCTCCAAGCTCAACATCTATACTGGCTTTACTGGGAGATCAGGAGGTCAAAGCAGACCTTCCCCCTCCACCTCAGATGGTTTCTACTCACAGAGATGAGGGACCAGTTCAAACCAGCTCCCTGGAGCTCCCTTAAGCCATTGTCCCCCTCAGCTAACATCTGGATCTGGACCTGCACCGGTGCTGACTCGTGTCTTGAGTCCCCAGAGTTTGTTGAACCAGAGAAGCTTCAACTGGTGGCGGTCGTACAACCAAGCGTGAAGGTGAGCCTGCATTGTCTGATCTGGAGCTAACAGGAATTAGCAAGTTAGCAACTGTTCTAGGGTTGCTGCTGAGTTGAATTTGAATTTATTTGTTAAAAGGTTCCAGTTTCTATGAGGTCAGGGAAGATTGGTGTGGATCTAAAGGTCCCTGGTTGGATTCCCACCTCTCACAGAGGACCTGATGCTTCACATGAGCTGTGGGATTGGTCTTTACTGCTGAGACAGAAAGAATCCTCCCACATTGGCTTCTTTTAACTGTCAACATTGGTTTGGCTCATTTGAACATTTTCAAACCCTGGTTGCTCAGATTTTACATGAATTTGATCATGACTTTAGACAAATGTTCTGTTTATTAATTAAATAATCACTTCAGTTATGAATTTAGTGAGTCAACCAGACTTGGTCAAAGATAAAAGTTAGTCTGGTTATTATTCAGTTTCCAGTCAGTAGGGACACACACACACACACACACACACACACACACACACACACACACACACACACACAGCCTGTCTTCAGTATAAAATGGTCTGTCACGTTCTCTCACGTTGGAAGATTTCTCTGACTCCATTGTGAATACAGAGATTCTTCATCTGCCACCTGAGTCTTGATCCACTGATTCCTCTGATCCACCTCTTTCTGCTCCAACAAGGCTGACATGGATCAGGTGGGTCCATGTCAGCCAATCAGGAGGTTTCTCCTCTCAGTTAATTTTCTTCATCCCAGTTTAGATTGATTCTTCTCAGCCTGATGAAGGAGCATCTGATCAGGTGTTTGGCTGCTTGTTGGTTGTAATTCCATAGATTTTAATCTCAGATGTTATAGAATTAAGAATGCAATGGCAGTCCTGCCAAGTGACATCACTGACATGACAGGATGACCCAGTCATGTGACTGAAGGAGCTGAGAGCTTCTACACATCATTGTTGATGGTGTCTTCCACTGTAGTCAGCAGCCTCAACTCCTCTATCAACACCTGTCAGAGACCTGCTGGAGGCCCCACTGAGGTTTGAACTGGGATCACTGGATTCAGAGTCCAGAGTGCTCACCATTCCACCATGGAACCATCAAAGATGAAACAAGTGAGACAAACTATGGCACTAATCATGTACGAGGGACTGCAGTGGTTTTCTGGATCTAATTTCCACAAACAAATGATGATTTGGGGAAAGGTCTGACAAAGTCTGACAAACATACCCTGATTTTTTCACAAACAAATGATGATTTTTAGACAGTAACACAGGGCTCTTATTTTGGAGGGCCATCAGGATGTGAAATATCCCAGACCTCTGAGATCAGAGTGTTCACTTTGATCTCAGGGTCCTGAATTTGGAGGTTCTTCCTTTGGTCTCCAAGTTCTAACTCCCATCTGACTGAATCCTTTTTTTAATGAGCTCCTCAGACCCTGATGATGTCAGGAAGAAATCCAGACATTCAGTTCTCATCTCAGCTGTTCTGACTGAGACGTCAAGCAGTCAGGAAAAAAGTGTTACGACCCAAAGAGGGACCTTTACAGGAACTAACAAAGTGTCTTTTTTCCTAAACTACTTGAGGAACTGGTTCAACCAGTAAAATATGCATTTCTGTGTGCAGACCAGTGGGGAGCCTGGGTGAGTGGAAGGATGTTTACCACCAACACAGAACCCAGACTTTAGTCATGTGATGAGATGGAGACTCTGATGATGAAGTTAATGGACAAAATGTGAATTGAAGGATGAACACAAATGGGTTTTTGAACCAAACACATTTCTTCAGCAGACTTTGATCCAACATTGAAGTTAGAGTTTGGTGGCTGCTCCATGTTGGAGGAAACCAGGCGATGTTGGACCATCACAGGGAAGCTCCTTTGCCTCCTCTGCTGCCAGTTCAACCACTCACTCTCCTCAGTGGAGAGCAGCTTCAACTGGGTTTGGAATTTACCACTGTGGATGCATAGGAATGTGGAGAAAATGTCCTTTGTCAGAAGTGGGATTTGAACCCACGCCTCCAGAAGAGACTGCGACCTGAACGCAGCGCCTTAGACCGCTCGGCCATCCTGACAGAAACTTAGAAGAAGACTGAATTAATTCACTGACAAAGTAGAATTTTTGTTAACATTAAACACACAGTCTGTGTTCATGGCAGGAAGAAATGAATGTGTGTGTGTGTGTGTGTGTGTGTGTGTGTGTGTGTGTGTGTGTGTGTGTGAAGTCACAACAAAAGTTCTCTCATGACACTTTACTAGTAGAGCAGGTCCAGCACCAAACTGCTTCAATGAATCTACACCCAACAATTCTCCACCAGCAGCACATCCTGCAACAGTGGTGATGAAAACCTTCCTTTTAACAGGCAGGAACGTGGAGCAGATCCAGGATCAGTGGGGACGGCCTTCTGCTTTGACCGGTTGGGGGGAAAGAGAGCAGGAGAGCAGGGCAGAGACAAAGACAGATAAGGCTCTCCTAAAACAAGGCCTGTTCAGTCAGTGGTAGAGCAGAGTGGAGCAGAGGAAGCGTGCTGGGCCCAGAACCCAGAGGTTAACCTAACTTTCGAAAAACCTCAAAGTGATGCTGAGAGTCATGTAGTAAGTGTTGCTACGAACCTCAAAATAATGTGACAGTAATGTAGTAAAAGTTGCTACGAACCTCAAAATATTGCGACAGTGATGTCGGAAGAAATGCTAATGAACTCAAAATGATGTTAACAGCAATGGAGTGATAGTTGCTAATCAACTCAGTGATGCTTACAGTAATGTAGTAAGAGTTTCGAACAACCTCAAAGTGATGCTTACAGTCATGTAGTAAGAGTTGCTATAAACCTCAAAATAATGCGAAAGTAATGTAGTAAAAGTTGCTACGAACCTCAAAATATTGTGACAGTGATGTCGGAAGAATTGCTAATGAACTCAAGATGATGCTAACAGTAATGTAGTGATAGTTGCTAAGAAACTCAGTGATGCTTACAGTAATGTAGGAAGAGTTTCGAACAACCTCAAAGTGATGCTGACAGTAATTTAGTAAGAGTTGCTAATGAACTCAACTTAATGCTACAGTGATGTCGTGAGAATTGCTCAACAACTCAAGATGATGCTAACAGTAATGTAGTGATAGTTGCTAATAAACTCAAAGTGATGCTGACAGTAATGTAGTAAGAGTTGCTACAAACCTTAAAATAATGCAACAATAATGTAGTAAGAGTTGCTACGAACATCAAAATATTGCGACAGTGATGTCGGAAGAATTGCTAATGATCTCAAAATGATGCGACAGTGATGTAGTAAGAATTGCTAATGAACTCAAAATGATGCGAACAGTAATGGAGTGAAACTTTCGAATAACCTCAAAGTGATGCTGACAGTCATGTAGTAAGAGTTGCTAGGAACCTCAAAATATTGCGACAGTGATGTCGGAGGAATTGCTAATGAACTCAAGATGATGCTAACAGTAATGTAGTGATAGTTGCTAATCAACTCAGTGATGCTTACAGTAATGTAGTAAGTGTTTCGAATAACCTCAAAGTGATGCTTACAGTCATGTCGTAAGAGTTGCTACAAACCTCAAAATAATGCGAAAGTAATGTAGTAAAACTTGCTACGAACCTCAAAATATTGCGACAGTGATGTCGGAAGAATTGCTAATGAACTCAAGATGATGCTAACAGTAATGTAGTGATAGTTGCTAAGAAACTCAGTGATGCTTACAATAATGTAGTAAGTGTTGCTACGAACCTCAAAATATTGCGACAGTGATGTCGGAAGAACTGCTAAAGATCTCAAAATGATGTGACAGTGATGTAGTAAGAATTGCTAATGAACTTAAAATGATGCTAACAGTCATGTAGTGATAGTTTCTAAGAAACTCAGTGATGCTTACAGTAATGTAGTAAGAGTTGCTACGAACCTTAAAATAATGCAACAATAATGTAGTAAGAGTTGCTACGAACCTCAAAATATTGCGACAGTGATGTCGGAAGAATTGCTTATGATGTCAAAATGATGCGACAGTGATGTCGTAAAAGTTGCTACGAACCTCGAAATATTGCGACAGTGATGTCGGAAGAATTGCTAATGAACTCAAGATGATGCTAACAGTAATGTAGTGATAGTTGCTAAGAAACTCAGTGATGCTTACAGTAATGTAGGAAGAGTTTCGAACAACCTCAAAGTGATGCTGACAGTCATTTAGTAAGTGTTGCTAATGAACTCAATTTAATGCTACAGTGATGTCGTGAGAATTGCTCAACAACTCAAAATGATGCTAACAGTAATGTAGTGATAGTTGCTAATAAACTCAAAATGATGCTAACAGTAATGGAGTGAAACTTTCGAATAACCTCAAAGTGATGCTGACAGTCATGTAGTAAGAGTTGCTACGAACCTCAAAATATTGCGACAGTGATGTCGGAAGAACTGCTAATGATCTCAAAATGATGTGACAGTGATGTAGTAAGAATTGCTAATGAACTTAAAATGATGCTAACAGTCATGTAGTGATAGTTGCTAAGAAACACAGTGATGCTTACAGTAATGTAGTAAGATTTGCTACGAACTTTAAAATAATGCAACAATAATGTAGTAAGAGTTGCTACGAACCTCAAAATATTGCGACAGTGATGTCGGAAGAATTGCTAATGATGTCAAAATGATGCGACAGTGATGTAGTAAAAGTTGCTACGAACCTCAAAATATTGCGACAGTGATGTCGGAAGAATTGCTAATGATCTCAAAATGATGCGACAGTGATGTAGTAAGAATTGCTAATGAACTCAAAATGATGCTAACAGTAATGGAGTGAAACTTTCGAATAACCTCAAAGTGATGCTAACAGTAATGTAGTAAGTGTTGCTACGAACCTCAAAATATTGCGACAGTGATGTCGGAAGAATTGCTAATGAACTCAAGATGATGCTAACAGTAATGTAGTGATAGTTGCTAAGAAACTCAGTGATGCTTACAGTAATGTAGTAAGAGTTTCGAACAACCTCAAAGTGATGCTGACAGTCATTTAGTAAGAGTTGCTACGAACCTTAAAATAATGCAACAATAATGTAGTAAGAGTTGCTACGAACCTCAAAATAATGTGACAGTGATGTCAGAAGAATTGCTAATGATGTCAAAATGATGCGACAGTGATGTAGTAAGAGTTGCTACGAACCTCAAAATATTGCGACAGTGATGTCGGAAGAACTGCTAATGATCTCAAAATGATGTGACAGTGATGTAGTAAGAATTGCTAATGAACTTAAAATGATGCTAACAGTCATGTAGTGATAGTTGCTAAAAAACACAGTGATGCTTACAGTAATGTAGTAAGAGTTGCTACGAACCTTAAAATAATGCAAAAATAATGTAGTAAGAGTTGCTACGAACCTCAAAATATTGCGACAGTGATGTCGGAAGAATAGCTAATGATGTCAAAATGATGCGACAGTGATGTAGTAAAAGTTGCTACGAACCTCAAAATATTGCGACAGTGATGTCGGAAGAATTGCTAATGAACTCAAGATGATGCTAACAGTAATGTAGTGATAGTTGCAAAGAAACTCAGTGATGCTTACAGTCATGTAGTAAGAGTTGCAACGAACCTTAAAATAATGCAACAATAATGTAGTAAGAGTTGCTACGAACCTCAAAATATTGCGACAGTGATGTCGGAAGAATTGCTAATGATGTCAAAATGATGTGACAGTGATGTAGTAAAAGTTGCTACGAACCTCAAAATATTGCGACAGTGATGTCGGAAGAATTGCTAATGAACTCAAGATGATGCTAACAGTAATGTAGTGATAGTTGCTAAGAAACTCAGTGATGCTTACAGTAATGTAGGAAGAGTTTCGAACAACCTCAAAGTGATGCTGACAGTCATTTAGTAAGAGTTGCTAATGAACTCAATTTAATGCTACAGTGATGTCGTGAGAATTGCTCAACAACTCAAAATGATGCTAACAGTAATGTAGTGATAGTTGCTAATAAACTCAAAGTGATGCTGACAGTAATGGAGTAAGAGTTGCTACGAACCTGAAAACAATGCAACAATAATGTAGTAAGAGTTGCTACGAACCTCAAAATATTGCGACAGTGATGTCGGAAGAATTGCTAATGATCTCAAAATGATGCGACAGTGATGTAGTAAGAATTGCTAATGAACTCAAAATGATGCTGACAGTAATGGAGTGAAACTTTCGAATAACCTCAAAGTGATGCTGACAGTCATGTAGTAAGAGTTGCTACGAACCTCAAAATAATGTGACAGTAATGTAGTAAAAGTTGCTACGAACCTCAAAATAATGCGACAGTAATGTAGTAAAAGTTCCTACGAAGCTCAAAATATTGCGACAGTGATGTCGGAAGAAATGCTAATGAACTCAAAATGATGCTAACAGTAATGTAGTGATAGTTGCTAATCAACTCAGTGATGCTTACAGCAATGTAGTAAGTGTTTCGAATAACCTCAAAGTGATGCTTACAGTCATGTAGTAAGTGTTGCTACGAACCTCAAAATATTGCAACAGTGATGTCGGAAGAATTGCTAATGAACTCAAGATGATGCTAACAGTAATGTAGTGATAGTTGCTAAGAAACTCAGTGATGCTTACAGTAATGTAGTAAGAGTTTCGAACAACCTCAAAGTGATGCTGACAGTCATTTAGTAAGAGTTGCTAATGAACTCAGTTCAGTGCTACAGTGATTTTGTGAGAATTGCTCAACAACTCAAAATGATGCTAACAGTAATGTAGTGATAGTTGCTAATAAACTCAAAGTGATGCTGACAGTAATGTAGGAAGAGTTGCTACGAACCTTAAAATAATGCAACAGTAATGTAGTAAGAGTTGCTAGGAACCTTAAAAAAATGCAACAATAATGTAGTAAGAGTTGCTACGAACCTCAAAATAATGTGAGTGTGATGTCGGAAGAATTGCTAATGATCTCAAAATGATGCGACAGTGATGTAGTAAGAATTGCTAATGAACTCAAAATGATGATAACAGTAATGGAGTGAAACTTTCGAATAACCTCAAGGTGATGCTAAAAGTCATGTAGTAAGTGTTGCTACGAACCTCAAAATATTGCTACAGTGATGTCGGAAGAATTGCTAATGAACTCAAGATGATGCTAACAGTAATGTAGTGATAGTTGCTAAGAAACACAGTGATGCTTACAGTAATGTAGTAAGAGTTTCGCACAACCTCAAAGTGATGCTGACAGTCATTTAGTAAGAGTTGCTATGAACCTTAAAATAATGCAACAATAATGTAGTAAGAGTTGCTACGAACCTCAAAATAATGTGACAGTGATGTCAGAAGAATTGCTAATGATGTCAAAATGATGCGACAGTGATTTAGTAAGAATTGCTAATGAACTCAAAATGATGCTAACTGTAATGGAGTGAAACTTTCGAATAACCTCAAAGTGATGCTGACAGTCATGTAGTAAGAGTTGCAACGAACCTCAAAATAATGTGACAGTAATGTAGTAAAAGTTGCTACGGACCTCAATATAAAGCGACAGTAATGTAGTAAAAGTCGCTACGAACCTCAAAATATTGCGACAGTGATGTCGGAAGAATTGCTAATGAACTCAAAATGATGCTAACAGTAATGGAGTGAAACTTTCGAATAACCTCAAAGTGATGCTGACAGTCATGTAGTAAGAGTTGCTACGAACCTCAAAATAATGTAACAGTAATGTAGTAAAAGTTGCTACGAACCTCAAAATAATGCGACAGTAATGTAGTAAAAGTTGCTATGAACCTCAAAATATTGCGACAGTGATGTCGGAAGAAATGCTAATGAACTCAAAATGATGCTAACAGTAATGTAGTGATAGTTGCTAATCAACTCAGTGATGCTTACAGCAATGTAGTAAGTGTTTCGAATAACCTTAAGGTGATGCTTACAGTCATGTAGTAAGTGTTGCTACGAACCTCAAAATATTGCAACAGTGATGTCGGAAGAATTGCTAATGAACTCAAGATGATGCTAACAGTAATGTAGTGATAGTTGCTAAGAAACTCAGTGATGCTTACAGTAATGTAGTAAGAGTTGCTACGAACCTTAGAATAATGCAACAATAATGTAGTAAGAGTTGCTACGAACCTCAAAATATTGCGACAGTGATGTCGGAAGAATTGCTAATGATGTCAAAATGATGCGACAGTGATGTAGTAAAAGTTGCTACGAACCTCAAAATATTGCGACAGTGATGTCGGAAGAATTGCTAATGAACTCAAGATGATGCTAACAGTAATGTAGTGATAGTTGCTAAGAAATTCAAAGTGATGCTGACAGTAATGGAGTAAGAGTTGCTACGAACCTTAAAATAATGCAACAATAATGTAGTAAGAGTTGCTACGAACCTCAAAATATTGCGACAGTGATGTCGGAAGAATTGCTAATGATCTCAAAATGATGCGACAGTGATGTAGTAAGAATTGCTAATGAACTCAAAATGATGCTAACAGTAATGGAGTGAAACTTTCGAATAACCTCAAAGTGATGCTGACAGTCATGTAGTAAGAGTTGCTATGAACCTCAAAATAATGTGACAGTAATGTAGTAAAAGTTGCTACGAACCTCAAAATGATGCGACAGTAATGTAGTAAAAGTTGCTACGAACCTCAAAATATTGCGACAGTGATGTCGGAAGAAATGCTAATGAACTCAAAATGATGCTAACAGTAATGTAGTGATAGTTGCTAATCAACTCAAAGTGATGCTGACAGTAATGTAGTAAGAGTTGCTAGGAACCTTAAAATAATGCAACAATAATGTAGTAAGAGTTGCTACGAACCTCAAAATAATGTGAGTGTGATGTCGGAAGAATTGCTAATGATCTCAAAATGATGCGACAGTGATGTCGGAAGAATTGCTAATGAACTCAAAATGATGATAACAGTAATGGAGTGAAACTTTCGAATAACCTCAAAGTGATGCTAACAGTCATGTAGTAAGTGTTGCTACGAACCTCAAAATATTGCGACAGTGATGTCGGAAGTATTGCTAATGAACTCAAGATGATGCTAACAGTAATGTAGTGATAGTTGCTAAGAAACTCAGTGATGCTTACAGTAATGTAGTAAGAGTTTCGAACAACCTCAAAGTGATGCTGACAGTCATTTAGTAAGAGTTGCTACGAACCTTAAAATAATGCAACAATAATGTAGTAAGAGTTGCTATGAACCTCAAAATAATGTGACAGTGATGTCAGAAGAATTGCTAATGATGTCAAAATGATGCGACAGTGATGTAGTAAGAATTGCTAATGAACTCAAAATGATGCTAACAGTAATGGAGTGAAACTTTCGAATAACCTCAAAGTGATGCTGACAGTCATGTAGTAAGAGTTGCTACGAACCTCAAAATAATGTGACAGTAATGTAGTAAAAGTTGCTACGAACCTCAAAATAATGTGACAGTGATGTCGGAAGAATTGTTAATGAACTCAAGATGATGCTAACAGTAATGTAGTGATAGTTGCTAAGAAACTCAGTGCTGCTTACAGTAATGTAGTAAGAGTTTCGAACAACCTCAAAGTGATGCTGACAGACATTTAGTAAGAGTTGCTAATGAATTCAATTTAATGCTACAGTGATGTCGTGAGAATTGCTCATAAACTCAAAATGATGCTAACAGTAATGTAGTGATAGTTGCAAATAAACTCAAAGTGATGCTGACAGTAATGTAGTAAGAGTTGCTACGAACCTCAAAATATTGCGACAGTGATGTCGGAAGAATTGCTAATGAACTCAAGATGATGCTAACAGTAATGTAGTGATAGTTGCTAAGAAACTCAGTGATGCTTACAGTAATGTAGTAAGAGTTTCGAACAACCTCAAAGTGATGCTGACAGTCATTTAGTAAGAGTTGCTACGAACCTTAAAATAATGCAACAATAATGTAGTAAGAGTTGCTACGAACCTCAAAATAATGTGACAGTGATGTCAGAAGAATTGCTAATGATGTCAAAATGATGCGACAGTGATGTAGTAAGAGTTGCTACGAACCTCAAAATATTGCGACAGTGATGTCGGAAGAATTGCTAATGAACTTAAAATGATGCTAACAGTCATGTAGTGATAGTTGCTAAGAAACACAGTGATGCTTACAGTAATGTAGTAAGAGTTGCTACGAACCTCAAAATAATGCAAAAATAATGTAGTAAGAGTTGCTACGAACCTCAAAATATTGCGACAGTGATGTCGGAAGAATTGCTAATGATCTCAAAATGATGCGACAGTGATGTCGTAAGAATTGCTAATGAACTCAAAATGATGCTAACAGTAATGGAGTGAAACTTTCGAATAACCTCAAAGTGATGCTGACAGTCATGTCGTAAGAGTTGCTACGAACCTCAAAATAATGCGACAGTAATGTAGTAGAAGTTGCTACGAACCTCAAAATATTGCGACAGTGATGTCGGAAGAAATGCTAATGAACTCAAAATGATGCTAACAGTAATGTAGTGATAGTTGCTAATCAACTCAGTGATGCTTACAGCAATGTAGTAAGTGTTTCGAACAACCTCAAAGTGATGCTTACAGTCATGTAGTAAGTGTTGCTACGAACCTCAAAATATTGCAACAGTGATGTCGGAAGAATTGCTAATGAACTCAAGATGATGCTTACAATAATGTAGTGATAGTTGCTAAGAAACTCAGTGATGCTTACAGAAATGTAGGAAGAGTTTCGAACAACCTCAAAGTGATGCTGACAGTCATTTAGTAAGAGTTGCTAATGAACTCAGTTCAATGCTACAGTGATTTCGTGAGAATTGCTTAACAACTCAAAATGATGCTAACAGTAATGTAGTGATAGTTGCTAATAAACTCAAAGTGATGCTGACAGTAATGTAGTAAGAGTTGCTAATGAACTTAAAATGATGCAACAATAATGTAGTAAGAGTTGCTACGAACCTCAAAATATTGCGACAGTGATGTCGGAAGAATTGCTAATGATCTCAAAATGATGCGACAGTGATGTAGTAAGAATTGCTAATGAACTCAAAATGATGCTAAAAGTAATGGAGTGAAACTTTCGAATAACCTCAAAGTGATGCTGACAGTCATGTAGTAAGTGTTGCTATGAACCTCAAAATATTGCGACAGTGATGTCGGAAGTATTGCTAATGAACTCAAGATGATGCTAACAGTAATGTAGTGATAGTTGCTAAGAAACTCAGTGATGCTTACAGTAATGTAGTAAGAGTTTCGAACAACCTCAAAGTGATGCTGACAGTCATTTAGTAAGAGTTGCTACGAACCTTAAAATAATGCAACAATAATGTAGTAAGAGTTGCTATGAACCTCAAAATATTGCGACAGTGATGTCGGAAGAATTGCTAATGATCTCAAAATGATGCGACAGTGATGTAGTAAGAATTGCTAATGAACTCAAAATGATGCTGACAGTAATGGAGTGAAACTTTCGAATAACCTCAAAGTGATGCTGACAGTCATGTAGTAAGAGTTGCTACGAACCTCAAAATAATGTGACAGTAATGTAGTAAAAGTTGCTACGAACCTCAAAATAATGCGACAGTAATGTAGTAAAAGTTCCTACGAAGCTCAAAATATTGCGACAGTGATGTCGGAAGAAATGCTAATGAACTCAAAATGATGCTAACAGTAATGTAGTGATAGTTGCTAATCAACTCAGTGATGCTTACAGCAATGTAGTAAGTGTTTCGAATAACCTCAAAGTGATGCTTACAGTCATGTAGTAAGTGTTGCTACGAACCTCAAAATATTGCAACAGTGATGTCGGAAGAATTGCTAATGAACTCAAGATGATGCTAACAGTAATGTAGTGATAGTTGCTAAGAAACTCAGTGATGCTTACAGTAATGTAGTAAGAGTTTCGAACAACCTCAAAGTGATGCTGACAGTCATTTAGTAAGAGTTGCTAATGAACTCAGTTCAGTGCTACAGTGATTTTGTGAGAATTGCTCAACAACTCAAAATGATGCTAACAGTAATGTAGTGATAGTTGCTAATAAACTCAAAGTGATGCTGACAGTAATGTAGGAAGAGTTGCTACGAACCTTAAAATAATGCAACAGTAATGTAGTAAGAGTTGCTAGGAACCTTAAAAAAATGCAACAATAATGTAGTAAGAGTTGCTACGAACCTCAAAATAATGTGAGTGTGATGTCGGAAGAATTGCTAATGATCTCAAAATGATGCGACAGTGATGTAGTAAGAATTGCTAATGAACTCAAAATGATGATAACAGTAATGGAGTGAAACTTTCGAATAACCTCAAGGTGATGCTAAAAGTCATGTAGTAAGTGTTGCTACGAACCTCAAAATATTGCTACAGTGATGTCGGAAGAATTGCTAATGAACTCAAGATGATGCTAACAGTAATGTAGTGATAGTTGCTAAGAAACACAGTGATGCTTACAGTAATGTAGTAAGAGTTTCGCACAACCTCAAAGTGATGCTGACAGTCATTTAGTAAGAGTTGCTATGAACCTTAAAATAATGCAACAATAATGTAGTAAGAGTTGCTACGAACCTCAAAATAATGTGACAGTGATGTCAGAAGAATTGCTAATGATGTCAAAATGATGCGACAGTGATTTAGTAAGAATTGCTAATGAACTCAAAATGATGCTAACTGTAATGGAGTGAAACTTTCGAATAACCTCAAAGTGATGCTGACAGTCATGTAGTAAGAGTTGCAACGAACCTCAAAATAATGTGACAGTAATGTAGTAAAAGTTGCTACGGACCTCAATATAAAGCGACAGTAATGTAGTAAAAGTCGCTACGAACCTCAAAATATTGCGACAGTGATGTCGGAAGAATTGCTAATGAACTCAAAATGATGCTAACAGTAATGGAGTGAAACTTTCGAATAACCTCAAAGTGATGCTGACAGTCATGTAGTAAGAGTTGCTACGAACCTCAAAATAATGTAACAGTAATGTAGTAAAAGTTGCTACGAACCTCAAAATAATGCGACAGTAATGTAGTAAAAGTTGCTATGAACCTCAAAATATTGCGACAGTGATGTCGGAAGAAATGCTAATGAACTCAAAATGATGCTAACAGTAATGTAGTGATAGTTGCTAATCAACTCAGTGATGCTTACAGCAATGTAGTAAGTGTTTCGAATAACCTTAAGGTGATGCTTACAGTCATGTAGTAAGTGTTGCTACGAACCTCAAAATATTGCAACAGTGATGTCGGAAGAATTGCTAATGAACTCAAGATGATGCTAACAGTAATGTAGTGATAGTTGCTAAGAAACTCAGTGATGCTTACAGTAATGTAGTAAGAGTTGCTACGAACCTTAGAATAATGCAACAATAATGTAGTAAGAGTTGCTACGAACCTCAAAATATTGCGACAGTGATGTCGGAAGAATTGCTAATGATGTCAAAATGATGCGACAGTGATGTAGTAAAAGTTGCTACGAACCTCAAAATATTGCGACAGTGATGTCGGAAGAATTGCTAATGAACTCAAGATGATGCTAACAGTAATGTAGTGATAGTTGCTAAGAAATTCAAAGTGATGCTGACAGTAATGGAGTAAGAGTTGCTACGAACCTTAAAATAATGCAACAATAATGTAGTAAGAGTTGCTACGAACCTCAAAATATTGCGACAGTGATGTCGGAAGAATTGCTAATGATCTCAAAATGATGCGACAGTGATGTAGTAAGAATTGCTAATGAACTCAAAATGATGCTAACAGTAATGGAGTGAAACTTTCGAATAACCTCAAAGTGATGCTGACAGTCATGTAGTAAGAGTTGCTATGAACCTCAAAATAATGTGACAGTAATGTAGTAAAAGTTGCTACGAACCTCAAAATGATGCGACAGTAATGTAGTAAAAGTTGCTACGAACCTCAAAATATTGCGACAGTGATGTCGGAAGAAATGCTAATGAACTCAAAATGATGCTAACAGTAATGTAGTGATAGTTGCTAATCAACTCAAAGTGATGCTGACAGTAATGTAGTAAGAGTTGCTAGGAACCTTAAAATAATGCAACAATAATGTAGTAAGAGTTGCTACGAACCTCAAAATAATGTGAGTGTGATGTCGGAAGAATTGCTAATGATCTCAAAATGATGCGACAGTGATGTCGGAAGAATTGCTAATGAACTCAAAATGATGATAACAGTAATGGAGTGAAACTTTCGAATAACCTCAAAGTGATGCTAACAGTCATGTAGTAAGTGTTGCTACGAACCTCAAAATATTGCGACAGTGATGTCGGAAGTATTGCTAATGAACTCAAGATGATGCTAACAGTAATGTAGTGATAGTTGCTAAGAAACTCAGTGATGCTTACAGTAATGTAGTAAGAGTTTCGAACAACCTCAAAGTGATGCTGACAGTCATTTAGTAAGAGTTGCTACGAACCTTAAAATAATGCAACAATAATGTAGTAAGAGTTGCTATGAACCTCAAAATAATGTGACAGTGATGTCAGAAGAATTGCTAATGATGTCAAAATGATGCGACAGTGATGTAGTAAGAATTGCTAATGAACTCAAAATGATGCTAACAGTAATGGAGTGAAACTTTCGAATAACCTCAAAGTGATGCTGACAGTCATGTAGTAAGAGTTGCTACGAACCTCAAAATAATGTGACAGTAATGTAGTAAAAGTTGCTACGAACCTCAAAATAATGTGACAGTGATGTCGGAAGAATTGTTAATGAACTCAAGATGATGCTAACAGTAATGTAGTGATAGTTGCTAAGAAACTCAGTGCTGCTTACAGTAATGTAGTAAGAGTTTCGAACAACCTCAAAGTGATGCTGACAGACATTTAGTAAGAGTTGCTAATGAATTCAATTTAATGCTACAGTGATGTCGTGAGAATTGCTCATAAACTCAAAATGATGCTAACAGTAATGTAGTGATAGTTGCAAATAAACTCAAAGTGATGCTGACAGTAATGTAGTAAGAGTTGCTACGAACCTCAAAATATTGCGACAGTGATGTCGGAAGAATTGCTAATGAACTCAAGATGATGCTAACAGTAATGTAGTGATAGTTGCTAAGAAACTCAGTGATGCTTACAGTAATGTAGTAAGAGTTTCGAACAACCTCAAAGTGATGCTGACAGTCATTTAGTAAGAGTTGCTACGAACCTTAAAATAATGCAACAATAATGTAGTAAGAGTTGCTACGAACCTCAAAATAATGTGACAGTGATGTCAGAAGAATTGCTAATGATGTCAAAATGATGCGACAGTGATGTAGTAAGAGTTGCTACGAACCTCAAAATATTGCGACAGTGATGTCGGAAGAATTGCTAATGAACTTAAAATGATGCTAACAGTCATGTAGTGATAGTTGCTAAGAAACACAGTGATGCTTACAGTAATGTAGTAAGAGTTGCTACGAACCTCAAAATAATGCAAAAATAATGTAGTAAGAGTTGCTACGAACCTCAAAATATTGCGACAGTGATGTCGGAAGAATTGCTAATGATCTCAAAATGATGCGACAGTGATGTCGTAAGAATTGCTAATGAACTCAAAATGATGCTAACAGTAATGGAGTGAAACTTTCGAATAACCTCAAAGTGATGCTGACAGTCATGTCGTAAGAGTTGCTACGAACCTCAAAATAATGCGACAGTAATGTAGTAGAAGTTGCTACGAACCTCAAAATATTGCGACAGTGATGTCGGAAGAAATGCTAATGAACTCAAAATGATGCTAACAGTAATGTAGTGATAGTTGCTAATCAACTCAGTGATGCTTACAGCAATGTAGTAAGTGTTTCGAACAACCTCAAAGTGATGCTTACAGTCATGTAGTAAGTGTTGCTACGAACCTCAAAATATTGCAACAGTGATGTCGGAAGAATTGCTAATGAACTCAAGATGATGCTTACAATAATGTAGTGATAGTTGCTAAGAAACTCAGTGATGCTTACAGAAATGTAGGAAGAGTTTCGAACAACCTCAAAGTGATGCTGACAGTCATTTAGTAAGAGTTGCTAATGAACTCAGTTCAATGCTACAGTGATTTCGTGAGAATTGCTTAACAACTCAAAATGATGCTAACAGTAATGTAGTGATAGTTGCTAATAAACTCAAAGTGATGCTGACAGTAATGTAGTAAGAGTTGCTAATGAACTTAAAATGATGCAACAATAATGTAGTAAGAGTTGCTACGAACCTCAAAATATTGCGACAGTGATGTCGGAAGAATTGCTAATGATCTCAAAATGATGCGACAGTGATGTAGTAAGAATTGCTAATGAACTCAAAATGATGCTAAAAGTAATGGAGTGAAACTTTCGAATAACCTCAAAGTGATGCTGACAGTCATGTAGTAAGTGTTGCTATGAACCTCAAAATATTGCGACAGTGATGTCGGAAGTATTGCTAATGAACTCAAGATGATGCTAACAGTAATGTAGTGATAGTTGCTAAGAAACTCAGTGATGCTTACAGTAATGTAGTAAGAGTTTCGAACAACCTCAAAGTGATGCTGACAGTCATTTAGTAAGAGTTGCTACGAACCTTAAAATAATGCAACAATAATGTAGTAAGAGTTGCTATGAACCTCAAAATAATGTGACAGTGATGTCAGAAGAATTGCTAATGATGTCAAAATGATGCGACAGTGATGTAGTAAGAATTGCTAATGAACTCAAAATGATGCTAACAGTAATGGAGTGAAACTTTCGAATAACCTCAAAGTGATGCTGACAGTCATGTAGTAAGAGTTGCTACGAACCTCAAAATAATGTGACAGTAATGTAGTAAAAGTTGCTACGAACCTCAAAATAATGTGACAGTGATGTCGGAAGAATTGTTAATGAACTCAAGATGATGCTAACAGTAATGTAGTGATAGTTGCTAAGAAACTCAGTGCTGCTTACAGTAATGTAGTAAGTGTTTGGAACAACCTCAAAGTGATGCTGACAGACATTTAGTAAGAGTTGCTAATGAATTCAATTTAATGCTACAGTGATGTCGTGAGAATTGCTCATAAACTCAAAATGATGCTAACAGTAATGTAGTGATAGTTGCAAATAAACTCAAAGTGATGCTGACAGTAATGTAGTAAGAGTTGCTACGAACCTCAAAATATTGCGACAGTGATGTCGGAAGAATTGCTAATGAACTCAAGATGATGCTAACAGTAATGTAGTGATAGTTGCTAAGAAACTCAGTGATGCTTACAGTAATGTAGTAAGAGTTTTGAACAACCTCAAAGTGATGCTGACAGTCATTTAGTAAGAGTTGCTACGAACCTTAAAATAATGCAACAATAATGTAGTAAGAGTTGCTACGAACCTCAAAATAATGTGACAGTGATGTCAGAAGAATTGCTAATGATGTCAAAATGATGCGACAGTGATGTAGTAAGAGTTGCTACGAACCTCAAAATATTGCGACAGTGATGTCGGAAGAATTGCTAATGAACTTAAAATGATGCTAACAGTCATGTAGTGATAGTTGCTAAGAAACACAGTGATGCTTACAGTAATGTAGTAAGAGTTGCTACGAACCTTAAAATAATGCAAAAATAATGTAGTAAGAGTTGCTACGAACCTCAAAATATTGCGACAGTGATGTCGGAAGAATTGCTAATGATCTCAAAATGATGCGACAGTGATGTCGTAAGAATTGCTAATGAACTCAAAATGATGCTAACAGTAATGGAGTGAAACTTTCGAATAACCTCAAAGTGATGCTGACAGTTATGTAGTAAGAGTTGCTACGAACCTCAAAATAATGTGACAGTAATGTAGTAGAAGTTGCTACGAACCTCAAAATATTGCGACAGTGATGTCGGAAGAAATGCTAATGAACTCAAAATGATGCTAACAGTAATGTAGTGATAGTTGCTAATCAACTCAGTGATGCTTACAGCAATGTAGTAAGAGTTTCGAACAACCTCAAAGTGATGCTTACAGTCATGTAGTAAGTGTTGCTACGAACCTCAAAATATTGCAACAGTGATGTCGGAAGAATTGCTAATGAACTCAAGATGATGCTTACAATAATGTAGTGATAGTTGCTAAGAAACTCAGTGATGCTTACAGAAATGTAGGAAGAGTTTCGAACAACCTCAAAGTGATGCTGACAGTCATTTAGTAAGAGTTGCTAATGAACTCAGTTCAATGCTACAGTGATTTCGTGAGAATTGCTTAACAACTCAAAATGATGCTGACAGTAATGTAGTGATAGTTGCTAATAAACTCAAAGTGATGCTGACAGTAATGTAGTAAGAGTTGCTAATGAACTTAAAATGATGCAACAATAATGTAGTAAGAGTTGCTACGAACCTCAAAATATTGCGACAGTGATGTCGGAAGAATTGCTAATGAACTCAAGATTATGCTAACAGTAATGTAGTGATAGTTGCTAATCAACTCAGTGATGCTTACAGTAATGTAGTAAGAGTTTAGAACAACCTCAAAGTGATGCTGACAGTCATTTAGTAAGAGTTGCTAATGAACTCAGTTCAGTGCTACAGTGATTTTGTGAGAATTGCTCAACAACTCAAAATGATGCTTACAGTAATGTAGTGATAGTTGCTAATAAACTCGAAGTGATGCTGACAGTAATGTAGTAAGAGTTGCAAGGAACCTTAAAATAATGCAACAATAATGTAGTAAGAGTTGCTACGAACCTCAAAATAATGTGAGTGTGATGTCGGAAGAATTGCTAATGATCTCAAAATGATGCGACAGTGATGTAGGAAGAATTGCTAATGAACTCAAAATGATGCTAACAGTAATGGAGTGAAACTTTCGAATAACCTCAAAGTGATGCTGACAGTCATGTAGTAAGAGTTGCTACGAACCTCAAAATAATGCGACAGTCATGTCGTAAAAGTTGCTACGAACCTCAAAATATTGCGACAGTGATGTCGGAAGAATTGCTAATGAACTCAAGATTATGCTAACAGTAATGTAGTGATAGTTGCTAATCAACTCAGTGATGCTTACAGTAATGTAGTAAGTGTTTCGGATAACCTCAAAGTGATGCTTACAGTCATGTAGTAAGAGTTGCTACAAACCTCAAAATAATGCGAAAGTAATGTAGTAAAAGTTGCTACGAACCTCAAAATATTGCGACAGTGATGTCGGAAGAATTGCTAATGAACTCAAGATGATGCTAACAATAATGTAGTGATAGTTGCTAAGAAACTCAGTGATGCTTACAGAAATGTAGGAAGAGTTTCGAACAACCTCAAAGTGATGCTGACAGTCATTTAGTAAGAGTTGCTAATGAACTCAGTTCAATGCTACAGTGATTTCGTGAGAATTGCTTAACAACTCAAAATGATGCTAACAGTAATGTAGTGATAGTTGCTAATAAACTCAAAGTGATGCTGACAGTAATGTAGTAAGAGTTGCTAATGAACTTAAAATGATGCAACAATAATGTAGTAAGAGTTGCTACGAACCTCAAAATATTGCGACAGTGATGTCGGAAGAATTGCTAATGATCTCAAAATGATGCGACAGTGATGTAGTAAGAATTGCTAATGAACTCAAAATGATGCTAAAAGTAATGGAGTGAAACTTTCGAATAACCTCAAAGTGATGCTGACAGTCATGTAGTAAGAGTTGCTACGAACCTCAAAATAATGTGACAGTGATGTCGGAAGAATTGCTAATGATGTCAAAATGATGCGACAGTGATGTAGTAAAAGTTGCTACTAACCTCAAAATATTGCGACAGTGATATCGGAAGAATTGCTAATGAACTCAAGATGATGCTAACAGTAATGTAGTAAGAGTTGCTAAGAAACTCAGTGATGCTTACAGTAATGTAGTAAGAGTTTCGAACAACCTCAAAGTGATGCTGACAGTCATTTAGTAAGAGTTGCTAATGAACTCAATTTAATGCTACAGTGATGTCGTGAGAATTGCTCATAAACTCAAAATGATGCTAACAGTAATGTAGTGATAGTTGCTAATAAACTCAAAGTGATGCTGACAGTAATGTAGTAAGAGTTGCTACGAACCTCAAAATATTGCGACAGTGATGTCGGAAGAACTGCTAATGATCTCAAAATGATGTGACAGTGATGTAGTAAGAATTGCTAATGAACTTAAAATGATGCTAACAGTAATGTAGTGATAGTTGCTAAGAAACTCAGTGATGCTTACAGTAATGTAGTAAGAGTTGCTACGAACCTTAAAATTATGCAACAATAATGTAGTAAGAGTTGCTACGAACCTCAAAATATTGAAACAGTGATGTCGGAAGAATTGCTAATGATGTCAAAATGATGCGACAGTGATGTAGTAAAAGTTGCTACGAACCTCAAAATATTGCGACAGTGATGTCGGAAGAATTGCTAATGAACTCAAGATGATGCTAACAGTAATGTAGTGATAGTTGCTAAGAAACTCAGTGATGCTTACAGTAATGTAGGAAGAGTTTCGAACAACCTCAAAGTGATGCTGACAGTCATTTAGTAAGAGTTGGCCATGAACTCCATTTAATGCTACAGTGATGTCGTGAGAATTGCTCAACAACTCAAAATGATGCTAACAGTAATGTAGTGATAGTTGCTAATAAACTCAAAGTGATGCTGACAGTAATGGAGTAAGAGTTGTTACGAACCTTAAAATAATGCAACAATAATGTAATCAGAGTTGCCACGAACCTCAAAATATTGCGACAGTGATGTCGGAAGAATTGCTAATGATCTCAAAATGATGCGACAGTGATGTAGTAAGTATTGCTAATGAACTCAAAATGATGCTAAAAGTAATGGAGTGAAACTTTCGAATAACCTCAAAGTGATGCTGACAGTCAAGTAGTAAGAGTTGCTAAGAACCTCAAAATAATGTGACAGTAATGTAGTAAAAGTTGCTACGAACCTCAAAATAATGCGACAGTAATGTAGTAAAAGTTGCTACGAACCTCAAAATATTGCGACAGTGATGTCGGAAGAAATGCTAATGAACTCAAAATGATGCTAACAGTAATGTAGTGATAGTTGCTAATCAACTCAGTGATGCTTACAGCAATGTAGTAAGTGTTTCGAATAACCTCAAAGTGATGCTTACAGTCATGTAGTAAGTGTTGCTACAAACCTCAAAATATTGAAACAGTGATGTCGGAAGAATTGCTAATGAACTCAAGATGATGCTAACAGTAATGTAGTGATAGTTGCTTAGAAACTCAGTGATGCTTACAGTAATGTAGTAAGAGTTTCGAACAACCTCAAAGTGATGCTGACAGTCATTTAGTAAGAGTTGCTAATGAACTCAGTTCAGTGCTACAGTGATTTTGTGAGAATTGCTCAACAACTCAAAAAGATGCTAACAGTAATGTAGTGATAGTTGCTAATAAACTCAAAGTGATGCTGACTGTAATGTAGTAAGAGTTGCTAGGGAACCTTAAAATAATGCAACAATAATGTAGTAAGAGTTGCTACGAACCTCAAAATAATGTGAGTGTGATGTCGGAAGAATTGCTAATGATCTCAAAATGATGCGACAGTGTTGTCGGAAGAATTGCTAATGAACTCAAAATGATGATAACAGTAATAGAGTGAAACTTTCGAATGACCTCAAAGTGATGCTTACAGTCATGTAGTAAGTGTTGCTACGAACCTCAAAATATTGCGACAGTGATGTCGAAAGAATTGCTAATGAACTCAAGATGATGCTAACAGTAATGTAGTGATAGTTGCTAAGAAACTCAGTGATGCTTACAGTAATGTAGTAAGAGTTTCGAACAACCTCAAAGTGATGCTGACAGTCATTTAGTAAGAGTTGCTACGAACCTTAAAATAATGCAACAATAATGTAGTAAGAGTTGCTACGAACCTCAAAATAATGTGACAGTGATGTCAGAAGAATTGCTAATGATGTCAAAATGATGCGACAGTGATGTAGTAAGAGTTGCTACGAACCTCAAAATATTGCGACAGTGATGTCGGAAGAACTGCGAATGATCTCAAAATGATGTGACAGTGATGTAGTAAGAATTGCTAATGAACTTAAAATGATGCTAACAGTCATGTAGTGATAGTTGCTAAGAAACTCAGTGATGCTTACAGTAATGTAGTAAGAGTTGCTACGAACCTTAAAATAATGCAACAATAATGTGGTAAGAGTTGCTACGAACCTCAAAATATTGCGACAGTGATGTCGGAAGAATTGCTAATGATGTCAAAATGATGCGACAGTGATGTAGTAAAAGTTGCTACGAACCTCAAAATATTGCGACAGTGATGTCGGAAGAATTGCTAATGAACTCAAGATGATGCTAAAAGTAATGTAGTGATAGTTGCTAAGAAACTCAGTGATGCTTACAGTAATGTAGGAAGAGTTTCGAACAACCTCAAAGTGATGCTGACAGTCATTTAGTAAGAGTTGCTAATGAACTCAATTTAATGCTACAGTGATGTCGTGAGAATTGCTCAACAACTCAAAATGATGCTAACAGTAATGTAGTGATAGTTGCTAATAAACTCAAAGTGATGCTGACAGTAATGTAGTAAGAGTTGCTACGAACCTCAAAATATTGCGACAGTGATGTCGGAAGAACTGCTAATGATCTCAAAATGATGTGACAGTGATGTAGTAAGAATTGCTAATGAACTTAAAATGATGCTAACAGTCATGTAGTTATAGTTGCTAAGAAACTCAGTGATGCTGACAGTAATGGAGTAAGAGTTGCTACGAACCTTAAAATAATGCAACAATAATGTAGTAAGAGTTGCTACGAACCTCAAAATATTGCGACAGTGATGTCGGAAGAATTGCTAATGATCTCAAAATGATGCGACAGTGATGTAGTAAGAATTGCTAATGAACTCAAAATGATGCTAACAGTAATGGAGTGAAACTTTCGAATAACCTCAAAGTGATGCTGACAGTCATGTAGTAAGAGTTGCTCTGAACCTCAAAATAATGTGACAGTAATGGAGTAAAAGTTGCTACGAACCTCAAAATAATGCGACAGTAATGTAGTAAAAGTTGCTACGAACCTCAAAATATTGCGACAGTGATGTCGGAAGAAATGCTAATGAACTCAAAATGATGCTAACAGTAATGTAGTGATAGTTGCTAATCAACTCAGTGATGCTTACAGCAATGTAGTAAGTGTTTCGAATAACCTCAAAGTGATGCTTACAGTCATGTAGTAAGTGTTGCTACAAACTTCAAAATATTGCAACAGTGATGTCGGAAGAATTGCTAATGAACTCAAGATGATGCTAACAGTAATGTAGTGATAGTTGCTAAGAAACTCAGTGATGCTTACAGTAATGTAGTAAGAATTTCGAACAACCTCAAAGTGATGCTGACAGTCATTTAGTAAGAGTTGCTAATGAACTCAGTTCAGTGCTACAATGATTTTGTGAGAATTGCTCAACAACTCAAAATGATGCTAACAGTAATGTAGTGATAGTTGCTAATAAACTCAAAGTGATGCTGACAGTAATGTAGTAAGAGTTGCTAGGAACCTTAAAATAATGCAACAATAATGTAGTAAGAGTTGCTACGAACCTCAAAATAATGTCAGTGTGATGTCGGAAGAATTGCTAATGATCTCAAATAGATGCGACAGTGATGTAGTAAGAATTGCTAATGAACTCAAAATGATGCTAACAGTAATGGAGTGAAACTTTCGAATAACCTCAAAATGATGCTAACAGTCATTTAGTAAGTGTTGCTACGAACCTCAAAATATTGCGACAGTGATGTCGGAAGAATTGCGAATGAACTCAAGATGATGCTAACAGTAATGTAGTGATAGTTGCTAAGAAACTCAGTGATGCTTACAGTAATGTAGTAAGAGTTTCGAACAACCTCAAAGTGATGCTGACAGTAATGTAGTAAGAGTTGCTACGAACCTCAAAATAATGTGACAGTGATGTCAGAAGAATTGCTAATGATGTCAAAATGATGCGACAGTGATGTAGTAAGAGTTGTTACGAACCTCAAAATATTGCGACAGTGATGTCGGAAGAACTGCTAATGATCTCAAAATGATGAGACAGTGATGTAGTAAGAATTGCTAATGAACTTAAAATGATGCTAACAGTCATGTAGTGATAGTTGCTAAGAAACTCAGTGATGCTTACAGTAATGTAGTAAGAGTTGCTACGAACCTTAAAATAATGCAACAATAATGTGGTAAGAGTTGCTACGAACCTCAAAATATTGCGACAGTGATGTCGGAAGAATTGCTAATGAACTCAAGATGATGCTAACAGTACTGTAGTGATAGTTGCTAAGAAACTCAGTGATGCTTACAGTAATGTAGGAAGAGTTTCGAACAACCTCAAAGTGATGCTGACAGTCATTTAGTAAGAGTTGCTAATGAACTCAATTTAATGCTACAGTGATGTCGTGAGAATTGCTCAACAACTCAAAATGATGCTAACAGTAATTTAGTGATAGTTGCTAATAAACTCAAAGTGATGCTGACAGTAATGGAGTAAGAGTTGCTACGAACCTTAAAATAATGCAACAATAATGTAGTAAGAGTTGCTACGAACCTCAAAATATTGCGACAGTGATGTCGGAAGAATTGCTAATGATCTCAAAATGATGCGACAGTGATGTAGTAAGAATTGCTAATGAACTCAAAATGATGCTAACAGTAATGGAGTGAAACTTTCGAATAACCTCAAAGTGATGCTGACAGTCATGTAGTAAGAGTTGCTACGAACCTCAAAATAATGTGACAGTAATGGAGTAAAAGTTGCTACGAACCTCAAAATAATGCGACAGTAATGTAGTAAAAGTTGCTACGAACCTCAAAATATTGTGACAGTAATGGAGTAAAAGTTGCTACGAACCTCAAAATAATGCGACAGTAATGTAGTAAAAGTTGCTACGAATCTCAAAATATTGCGACAGTGATGTCGGAAGAATTGCTAATGAACTCAAAATGATGCTAACAGTAATGGAGTGAAACTTTCGAATAACCTCAAAGTGATGCTGACAGTCATGTAGTAAGAGTTGCTACGAACCTCAAAATAATGTGACAGTAATGGAGTAAAAGTTGCTACGAACCTCAAAATAATGCGACAGTAATGTAGTAAAAGTTGCTACGAACCTCAAAATATTGTGACAGTAATGGAGTAAAAGTTGCTACGAACCTCAAAATAATGCGACAGTAATGTAGTAAAAGTTGCTACGAACCTCAAAATATTGCGACAGTGATGTCGGAAGAATTGCTAATGATCTCAAAATGATGCGACAGTGATGTAGTAAGAATTGCTAATGAACTCAAAATGATGCTAACAGTAATGGAGTGAAACTTTCGAATAACGTCAAAGTGATGCTGACAGTCATGTAGTAAGAGTTGCTACGAACCTCAAAATAATGTGACAGTAATGGAGTAAAAGTTGCTACGAACCTCAAAATAATGCGACAGTAATGTAGTAAAAGTTGCTACGAACCTCAAAATATTGCGACAGTGATGTCGGAAGAAATGCTAATGAACTCAAAATGATGCTAACAGTAATGTAGTGATAGTTGCTAATCAACTCAAAGTGATGCTGACAGTAATGTAGTAAGAGTTGCTAGGAACCTTAAAATAATGCAACAATAATGTAGTAAGAGTTGCTACGAACCTCAAAATAATGTGAGTGTGATGTCGGAAGAATTGCTAATGATCTCAAATAGATGCGACAGTGATGTAGTAAGAATTGCTAATGAACTCAAAATGATGCTAACAGTAATGGAGTGAAACTTTCGAATAACCTCAAAGTGATGCTAACAGTCATGTAGTAAGTGTTGCTACGAACCTCAAAATATTGCGACAGTGATGTCAGAAGAATTGCTAATGATGTCAAAATGATGCGACAGTGATTTAGTAAGAATTGCTAATGAACTCAAAATGATGCTAACTGTAATGGAGTGAAACTTTCCAATAACCTCAAAGTGATGCTGACAGTCATTTAGTCAGAGTTGCTAATGAACTCAATTTAATGCTACAGTGATGTCGTGAGAATTGCTCAACAACTCAAAATGATGCTAACAGTAATGGAGTGAACGTTTCGAAGAACCTCAAATTTATGCTGACAGTCATGTACTAAGAGTTGCTACGAACCTAAAAATAATGCGACAGTAATGTAGTAAGAGTTGCTACGAACCTCAATATAATGCGACAGTAATGTAGTAAAAGTCGCTACGAACCTCAAAATATTGCGACAGTGATGTCGGAAGAATTGCTAATGAACTTAAAATGATGCTAACAGTAATGTAGTGATAGTTGCTAATCAACTCACTGATGCTTACAGTAATGTAGTAAGTTTTTCGAATAACCTCAAAGTGATGCTGACAGTCATGTAGGAAGAGTTGCTACGAACCTCAATATAATGCGACAGTAATGTAGTAAAAGTCGCTACGAACCTCAAAATATTGCGACAGTAATGTCGGAAGAATTGCGAATGAACTTAAAATGATGCTAACAGTAATGTAGTGATAGTTTCTAATCAACTCAGTGATGCTTACACTAATGTAGTAAGTGTTTCGAATAACCTCAAAGTGATGGTGACAGTCATTAGGAAGAGTTGCTACGAACCTCAAAATAATACGACAGTGATGTGAGAAGAATTGCTAAAGATCTCAAAATGATGCGACAGTGATTTAGTAAGAATTGCTCATGAACTCAAAATGATGCTAACAGTAATGGAGTGAACGTTTCGAATAACCTTAAGGTGATGGTGACAGTCATTTAGTAAGAGTTGCTAATGAACTCAATTTAATGCTACAGTGATGTCAGAAGAATTGGTAATGATCTCAAAATGATGCTAACAGTAATGGAGTGAACATTTCCAATAACCTCAAAGTGATGCTGACAGTCATGTACTAAGACTTGCTACGAATCTCAAAATAATGCGACAGTAATATAGTAAAAGTTGCTACGAACCTCAAAATATTGCGACAGTGATGTCGGAAGAATTGCTAATGAACTCAAAATGATGCTAACAGTAATGGAGTGAAACTTTCAAATAACCTAAAAGTGATGCTGTCAGTCATGTAGTAAATGTTGCTACAAACCTCAAAATAATGCGAAACTAATGTAGTAAAAGTTGCTACGAACCTCAAAATATTGCGACAGTGATGTCGAAAGGATTGCTAATGAACTCAAGATGATGCTAACAGTAATGTAGTGATAGTTGCTAAGAAACTCAGTGATGCTTACAGTAATGTAGTAAGAGTTTCGAACAACCTCAAAGTGATGTTGACAGTCATTTAGTAAGATTTGCTAATGAACTCAATTCAATGCTACAGTGATGTCCTGAGAATTGCTCATGAACTCAAAATGATGCTAACAGTAATGTAGTGATAGTTGCCAATAAACTCAAAGTGATGCTGACAGTAATGTAGTAAGAGTTGCTAGGAACCTTAAAATAATGCAACAATAATTTAGTAAGAGTTGCTACGAACCTCAAAATAACGTGACAATGATGTCAGAAGAATTGCTAATGAACTCAAGATGATGCTAACAGTAATGTAGTGATAGTTGCTAAGAAACTCAGTGATGCTACAAGTAATGTAGTAAGAGTTTCGAACAACCTCAAAGTGATGCTGACAGTCATTTAGTAAGAGTTGCCAATGAACTCAATGTAATGCTACAGTGATGTCGAGTACAGTGATGTCAAGAGTTGCTACGAACCTCAAAATATTGCGACAGTGATGTCGGAAGAATTGCTAATGAACTCAAGATGATGCTAACAGTAATGTAGTGAAAGTTGCAAAGAAACTCAGTGATGCTTACAATAATGTAGTAAGAGTTTCGAACAACCCCAAAGTGATGCTGACAGTCATTTAGTAAGAGTTGCTAATGAACTCAATTTAATGCTACAGTGATGTCGTGAGAAGTGCTCAACAACTCAAAATGATGCTAACAGTAATGTAGAGATAGTTGCTAATAAACTCAAAGTGATGCTGACAGTAATGTAGTAAGAGTTGCTACAAACCTCAAAATATTGCGACAGTGATGTCGGAAGAATTGCTAATGTTCTCAAAATGATGCGACAGTGATGTCGTAAGAATTTCTAATGAACTCAAAATGATGCTAACAGTAATGGCGTAAAACTTTCAATTAACCTCAAAGTGATGCTTACAGTCATGTAGTAAGTGTTGCTACGAACCTCAAAGTGATGGGACAGTAATGTAGTAAAAGTTGCTACGAACCTCAAAATATTGCGACAGTGATGTCGGAAGAATTGCTAATGAACTCAAAATGATGCTAACAATAATGTAGTGATAGTTGCTAATCAAGTCAGTGATGCTTACAGTCATGTAGTAAGTGTTTCGAATAACCTCAAAGTGATGCTGACAGTCATGTAGTAAGAGTTGCTACGAACCTCAATATAATGCGACAGTAATGTAGTAAAAGTCGCTACGAACCTCAAAATATTGCGACAGTGATGTCGGAAGAATTGCTAATGAACTTAAAATGATGCTAACAGTAATGTAGTGATAGTTACTAATCAACTCAGTGATGCTTACAGTAATGTAGTAAGTGTTTCGAATAACCTCAAAGTGATGGTGAAAGTCATGTAGGAAGAGTTGCTACGAACCTTAAATTAATGCGACAGTGATGTCAGAAGAATTGCTAAAGATCTCAAAATGATGCGACAGTGATTTAGAAAGAATTGCTCATGAACTCAAAATGATGCTAACAGTAATGGAGTGAACGTTTCGAATAACCTCAAAGTGATGCTGACTGTCTTGTACTAAGAGTTGCTACGAACCTCAAAATAATGCGACAGTGATGTCGGAAGACTAGCTAATGATCTCAAAATGATGCGACAGTGATGTAGTAAGAATTGCTAATGAACTCAATTTAATGCTACAGTGATGTCGTGAGAATTGCTCAACAACTCAAAATGATGCTAACAGTAATGGAGTGAAGCTTTCGAATAACCTCAAAGTGATGCTGACAGTCATTTAGTAAGAGTTGCTAATGAACTCAATTTAATGCTACAGTGATGTCGTGAGAATTGCTCAAAAACTCAAAATGATGCTAACAGTAATGTAGTGATAGTTGCTAATAAACTCAAAGTGATGCTGACAGTAATGTAGTAAGAGTTGCTACGAACCTTAAAATAATGCAACAGTAATGTAATAAGAGTTGCTACGAACCTCAAAATATTGCGACAGTGATGTCGGAAGAATTGCTAATGATCTCAAAATGATGCGATAGTGATGTAGTAAGAATTGCTAATGAACTCAAAATGATGCTAACAGTAATGGAGTGAAACTTTCGAAAAACCTCAAAGTGATGCTGACACTCATGTCGTAAGAGTTGCTACGAACCTCAAAATAATGCGACAGTAATGTAGTTAAAGTTGCTACGAACCTCAAAATAGTGCGACAGTGATGTCGGAAGAATTGCTAATGAACTCAAGATGATGCTAACAGTAATGTAGTGATAGTTGCTAAGAAACTCAGTGATGCTTACAGTAATGTAGTAAGAGTTTCGAACAACCTCAAAGTGATGCTGACAGTCATTTAGAAAGAGTTGCTAATGAACTCAATTCAATGCTAAAGTGATGTCGTGAGAATTGCTCATAAACTCAAAATGATGCTAACAGTAATGTAGTGATAGTTGCTAATAAAGTCAAAGTGATGCTGACAGTAATGTAGTAAGAGTTGCTACGAACCTTAAAATAATGCAACAATTATGTAGTAAGAGTTGCTACGAACCTCAAAATAATGTGACAGTGATGTCAGAAGAATTGCTAATGATCTCAAAAAGATGCGACAGTGATTTAGTAAGAATTGCTAATGAACTCAAAATGATGCTAACAGTAATGGAGTGAACGTTTCGAATAACCTCAAAGTGATGCTTACATTCATGTAGTAAGTGTTGCTACGAACCTCCAAATAATGCTACAGTAATGTAGTAAAAGTTGCTCGGAACCTCAAAATATTGCGACAGTGATGTCGGAAGAATTGCTAATGAACTCAAGATGATGCTAACAGTAATTTAGTGATAGTTGCTAAGAAACTCAGTGATGCTTACAGTAATGTAGTAAGAGTTTCGAACAACCTCAAAGTGATGCTGAAAGTCATTTAGTAAGAGTTGCTAATGAACTCAATTTAATGCTACAGTGATGTCGTGAGAATTGCTCATAAACTCAAAATGATGCTAACACTAATGTAGTGATAGTTGCTAATAAACTCAAAGTGATGCTGACAGTAATGTAGTAAGAGTTGCTACGAACCTCAAAATAATGAAAAAATAATGTAGTAAGAGTTGCTACGAACCTCAAAATAATGCAACAGTAATGTAGTAAGTGTTGCTACGAACCTCAAAATAATGTGACAGTGATGTCAGAAGAATTGCTAATGATCTCAAAATGATGCGACAGTGATTCAGTAAGAATTGCTAATGAACTCAAAATGATGCTAACAGTAATGGAGTGATAGTTGCTAATCAACTCAGTGATGCTTACAGTAATGTAGTAAGTGTTTAAAATAACCTCAAAGTGATGCTGACAGTCATGTAGTAAGAGTTGCTACGGACCTCAATATAATGCGACAGTAATGTAGTAAAAGTCGCTACGAACCTCAAAATATTGCGATAGTGATGTCGGAAGAATTGCTAATGAACTTAAAATGATGCTAACAGTAATGTAGTGATAGTTGCTAATCAACTCAGTGATGCTTACACTAATGTAGTAAGTGTTTCGAATAACCTCAAAGTGATGCTGACAGTCATGTAGTAAGAGTTGCTACGAACCTCAAAATAATGCAACAATAATGTAGTAAGAGTTGCTACGAACCTCAAAATAATGCGACAGTGATGTCGGAAGAATTGCTAAAGATCTCAAAAATGCGACAGTGATGTCAGAAGAATTGCTTATGATCTCAAAATGATGCTAACAGTAATGGAGTGAAACTTTCGAATAACCTCAAAATGATGCTTACAGTCATGTAGTAAGAGTTGCTACGAAACTCAAAATAATGCGACAGTAATGTAGTAAAAGTTGCTACGAACCTCAAAATTTTGCGACAGTGATGTCGGAAGAAATGCTAATGAACTCAAAATGATGCAAACAGTAATGTCGTGATAGTTGCTAATAAACTCAGTGATGCTTACAGTAATGTAGAAAGTGTTTAAAACAACCTCAAAGTGATGCTGACAGTAATGTAGTAAGAGTTGCTACGAACCTCAAAATAATGCGACAGTGATGTCGGAAGAATTGCGAATGAACTCAAAATGATGCTAACAGTAATGTAGTGATAGTTGCTAATTAACTCAGTGATGCTTACAGTAATGTAGTAAGTGTTTCGAACAACCTAAAAGTGATGCTGTCAGTCATGTAGTAACAATTGCTTCTAACCTCAAAATGATGCTAACAGTAATGTAGTGATAGTTGCTAATAAACTCAGTGATGCTTACAGTAATGTAGTAAGTGTTTCAAACAACCTCAAAGTGATGCTGACAGTCATGTAGTAAGAGTTGCTACTAACCTCAATTTAATGCGACAGTGATGTCTATGAATTGCTAATAACCTCAAAATGACGCTAAAAGTAATGTAGTGATAGTTGCTAATCAACTCAGTGATGCTAGCAGTAATGTAGTAAATGTTTCGAACAACCTCTAAGTGACGCTGACAGTCATGTAGTGAGAGTTGCTTCAAACCTCAAAATGATGCTAAAAGTAATGTAGTGATAGTAGCTAATGAACTCAAAGTGATGCTGACAGTAATGTAGTAAGAGTTGCTTCGAACCTCAAAGTAATGCGACAGTGATGTCAAAAGAATTGTTAATGATCTCAAACTGATGCGACAGTGATGTAGTAAGAATTGCTCATGAACTCAAATAGATACTAACAGTAATGTAGTGATAGTTGCTAATAAACTCAAAGTGATGCTGACAGTCATGTAGTAAGAGTTGCTAGGAACCTTAAAACAATGCAACCATAATGTAGTAAGAGTTGCTACGAACTTCAAAATATTGCGACAGTGATGTCGGAAGAATTGCTAATGATCTCAAAATGATGCGACAGTGATGTCGTAAGAATTGCTAATGAACTCAAAATGATGCTAACAGTAATGGGGTGAAACTTTCGAATAACCTCAAAGTGATGCTGACAGTCATGTAGTAAGAGTTGCTACGAACCTCAAAATAATGTGACAGTAATGTAGTAGAAGTTGCTACGAACCTCAAAATATTGCGACAGTGATGTCGGAAGAATTGCTAATGAACTCAAAATGATACTAACAGTAATGGAGTGAATGTTTCGAATAACCTCAAAGTGATGCTGACAGTCATGTACTAAGAGTTGCTACGAACCTCAAAATATTGCGACAGTGATGTCGGAAGAATTGCTAATGATCTATAAATGATGCAACAGTGATGTAGTAAGAATTGCTAATGAACTCAAAATGATGCTAACAGTAATGGAGTGAAACTTTCGAATAACCTCAAAGTGATGCTGACAGTCATGTAGTAAGTGTTGCTACAAACCTCAAAATAATGCGAAAGTAATGTAGTAAAAGTTGCTACGAAACTCAAAATATTGCGACAGTGATGTCGGAAGAATCGCTAATGAACTCAAGATGATGCTAACAGTAATGTAGTGAAAGATGCTAAGAAACTCAGTGATGCTTACAGTAATGTAGTAAGAGTTTCGAACAACCTCAAAGTGATGCTGACAGTCATTTAGTAAGAGTTGCTAATGAACTCAATTCAATGCTACAGTGATGTCGTGAGAATTACTCATAAACTCAAAATGATGCGAACAGTAATGTAGTGATAGTTGCTAATAAACTCAAAGTGATGCTGACAGTCATGTAGTAAGAGTTGCTACGAACCTTAAAATAATGCAACAATTATGTAGTAAGAGTTGCTACGAACCTCAAAATATTGCGACAGTGATGTCGGAAGAATTGCTAATGAAGTCAAAATGATGCTAACAGTCATGTAGTGATAGTTGCTGATCAACTCAGTAATGCTTACAGTAATGTAGTGAGTGTTTCGAATAACCTCAAAGTGATGCTGACAATCATGTAGTAAGAGTTGCTACGAACCTCAAAATAAAGCGACAGTGATGTCGGAAGAATTGCTAATGATCTCAAAATGATGCGACAGTGATGTAGTAAGAATTGCTAATGAACTCAAAATGATGCTAACAGTAATGGAGTGAATGTTTCGAATAACCTCAAAGTGATGCTGACAGTCATGTACTAAGAGTTGCTACGAACCTCAAAATATTGCGACAGTGATGTCGGAAGAATTGCGAATGAACTCAAGATGATGCTAACAGTAATGGAGTGAAACTTTCGAATAACCTCAAAGTGATGCTGACAGTCATGTAGTAAGTGTTGCTAAAAAACCTCAAAATAATGCGACAGTAATGTAGTAAATGTTGCTACGAACCTCAAAATAATGCGACAGTAATGTAGTAAAAGTTGCTACGAAACTCAAAATATTGCGACAGTGATGTCGGAAGAATTGCTAATGAACTCAAAATGATGCTAAAAGTAATGTAGTGATAGTTGCTAGTCAAGTCAGTGATGCTTACAGTAATGTAGGAAGTGTTTCGAATAACCTCAAAGTGATGCTGACAGTCATGTAGTAAGAGTTGCTTCGAACCTCAAAGTAATGCGACAGTGATGTCAAAAGAATTGTTAATGATCTCAAACTGATGCGACAGTGATGTAGTAAGAATTGCTCATGAACTCAAATAGATACTAACAGTAATGGAGTGAAAGTTTCGAATAACCTCAAAGTGATGCTGACAGTCATGTAGTAAGTGTTGCTACGAACCTCAAAATATTGCAAAAGTGATGTCGGAAGAATTGCTAATGAACTTAAAATGATGCTAACAGTAATGCAGTGATAGTTGCTAAGAAACTCGGTGATGCTTACAGTAATGTAGTAAGAGTTTCGAACAACCTCAAAGTCATGCTGACAGTCATTTAGTCAGAGTTGCGAATGAACTCAATTTAATGCTACAGTGATGTCGTGAGAATTGCTCAACAACGCAAAATGATGCTAACAGTAATGTAGTGATAGTTGCTAATAAACTCAAAGTGATGCTGACAGTAATGTAGTAAGAGTTGCTATGAACCTTAAAATAATGCGACAGTAATTTAGTAAAAGTTGCTACGAACCTCAAAATATTGCGACAGTGATGTCGGAAGATTTGCTAATGAACTTAAAATGATGCTAACAGTAATGTAGTGATAGTTGCTAATCAACTCAGTGATGCTTACAGTAATGTAGAAAGTGTTTCGAATAACCTCAAAGTGATGCTGACAGTCATGTAGCAAGAGTTGCTATGAACCTCAAAATGATGCGACAGTGATGTAGTTAGAATCGCTAATGAACTCAAAATGATGCTAACAGTAATGGAGTGAAACTTTCGAATAACCTCAAAGTGATGCTGAAAGTCATGTCGTAAGTGTTGCTACAAACCTCAAAATAATGCGACAGTCATGTATTTAAGTTGCTACGAACCTCAAAATATTGCGACAGTGATGTCGGAAGAATTGCTAATGAACTCAAGATGATGCTAACAGTAATGTAGCGATAGTTGCTAAGAAACTCAGTGATGCTTCAAGTAATGTAGTAAGAGTTTCGAACAACCTCAAAGTGATGCTGACAGTCATTTAGTAAGAGTTGCTAATGAACTCAATTCAATGCTACAGTGATGTCGTGAGAATTGCTCATTAACTCAAAATGATGCTCACAGTAATGTAGTGATAGTTGCCAATAAACTCAAAGTGATGCTGACAGTCATGTAGTAACAGTTGCTACGAACTTCAAAATAATGCGACAGTGATGTCGGAAGAATTGCTAATGAACTCAAAATGATGCTAACAGTAATGGAGTGAATGTTTCGAATAACCTCAAAGTGATGCTGACAGTCATGTACTAAGAGTTGCTACGAACCTCAAAATATTGCGACAGTGATGTCGGAAGAATTGCGAATGAACTCAAGATGATGCTAACAGTAATGGAGTGAAACTTTCGAATAACCTCAAAGTGATGCTGACAGTCATGTAGTAAGTGTTGCTACAAACCTCAAAATAATGCGACAGTCATGTAGTAAAAGTTGCTACGAACCTCAAAATAATGCGACAGTAATGTAGTAAAAGTTGCTACGAAACTCAAAATATTGCGACAGTGATGTCGGAAGAATTGCTAATGAACTCAAAATGATGCTAAAAGTAATGTAGTGATAGTTGCTAGTCAAGTCAGTGATGCTTACAGTAATGTAGGAAGTGTTTCGAATAACCTCAAAGTGATGCTGACAGTCATGTAGTAAGAGTTGCTACGAACCTCAATATAATGCGACAGTAATGTCGTAAAAGTTGCTACGAACCTCAAAATATTGCGACAGTGATGTCGGAAGACTTGCTAATGAACTTAAAATGATGCTAACAGTAATGTAGTTTATAGTTGCTAATCAACTCAGTGATGCTTCCAGTAATGTAGTTAGAGTTTCGAACAACCTCAAAGTGATGGTGACAGTCATGTAGTAACAGTTGCTACGAACCTCAAAATAATGCAAAAGTAATGTAGGAAAAGTTGCTACGAACCTCAAAATATTGCGACAGTGATGTCGGAAGAATCGCTAATGAACTCAAGATGATGCAAACAGTAATGTTGTGAAAGTTGCTAAGAAACTCAGTGATGCTTACAGTAATGTAGTAAGAGTTGCTACGAACCTTAAAATAATGCAACAATAATGTAGTAAGAGTTGCTACGAACCTCAAAATATTTCGACAGTGATGTCGGAAGAATTGCTAATGAACTCAAAATGATGCTAACAGTAATGTAGTGATAGTTGCTAATAAACTCAGTGATGCATAGAGTAATGTAGTAAGTGTTTCGAACAACCTCAAAGTGATGCTGACAGTCATGTAGTAAGAGTTGCTTCTAACCTCAAAATGATGCAAAAAAGTAATGTAGTGATAGTTGCTAATGAACTCAAAGTGATGCTGACAGTAATGTAGAAAGAGTTGCTTCGAACCTCAAAGTAATTTTACAGTGATGTCAAAAGTATTGTTAATGATCTCAAACTGATGCGACAGTGATGTCGTAAGAATTGCTAATGAACTCAAAATGATGCAAACAGTAATGGAGTGAAAGTTTCGAATAACCTCAAAGTGATGCTGACGGTCATGTAGTAAGAGTTGCTACGAACCTCAAAATAATGCTACAGTAATGTAGTAAAAGTTGCTCCGAACCTCAAAATATTGCGACAGTGATGTCGGAAGAATTGCTGATGAACTCAAAATGATGCTAACAGTAATGTAGTGATAGTTACAAATCAACTCAGTGGTGCTTACAGTAATGTAGTAAGTGTTTCGAATAACCTCAAAGTGATGCTGACAGTCATGTAGTAAGTGTTGCTACGAACCTCAATATAATGCGACAGTAATGTAGTAAAAGTTGCTACGAACCTCAAAATATTGCGACAGTGATGTCGGAAGAATTGCTCATGAACTCAAAATGATGCTAAAAGTAATGTAGTGATAGTTGCTAATCAACTCAGTGATGCTTACAGTAATGTAGTAAGTGTTTCGAACAACCTCAAAGTGATGGTGACAGTCATGTCGTAACAGTTGCTACATACCTCAAAATAATGCGACAGTGATGTCGGAAGAATTGCTAATGATCTCAAAATGATGCGACAGTTATGTAGTAAGAATTGCTAATGAACTCAAAATGATGCTAACAGTAATGGAGTGAAACTTTCGAAAAACCTCAAAGTGATGCTGACAGTCATGTAGTAAGTGTTGCTACAAACCTCAAAATAATGCAAAAGTAATGTAGTAAAAGTTGCTACGAACCTCAAAATATTGCGACAGTGATGTCGGAAGAATCGCTAATGAACTCAAGATGATGCTAACAGTAATGTTGTGAAAGTTGCTAAGAAACTCAGTGATGCTTACAGTAATGTAGTAAGTGTTTCGAACAACCTCAAAGTGATGCTTACAGTCATGTAGTAAGAGTTGCTTCTAACCTCAACATGATGCTAAAAGTAATGTAGTGATAGTTGCTAATGAACTCAAAGTGATGCTGACAGTAATGTAGTAAGAGTTGCTATGAACCTTAAAATAATGCAACAATAATGTAATAAGAGTTGCTACGAACCTCAAAATAATGTGACGGTGATGTCAGAAGAATTGCTAATGATCTCAAAATGATGCGACAGTGATTTAGTAAGAATTGCTTATGAAATCAAAATGATGCTAAAAGTAATGGAGTGAACGTTTCGAATAACCTCAAAGTGATGCTGACAGTCATGTACTAAGAGTTGCTACGAACCTCAAAATAATGCGACAGTAATGTAGTAAAAGTTGCTACGAACCTCAAAATATTGCGACAGTGATGTCTATGAATTGCTAATAAACTCAAAATGACGCTAACAGTAATGTAGTGATAGTTGCTAATAAACTCAAAATGATGCTAAAAGTAATGTAGTGATAGTTGCTAAACAACTCAGTGATGCTTACAGTAATGTAGTAAGTGTTTCGAACAACCTCAAAGTGACGCTGACAGTCATGTAGTAAGAGTTGCTTCTAACCTCAAAATGATGCTAAAAGTAATGTAGTGATAGTTACGAATGAACTCAAAGTGATGCTAGCAGTAATGTAGTAAGAGTTGCTTCGAACCTCAAAGTAATGCGACAGTGATGTCAAAAATATTGTTAATGATCTCAAACTGATGCGACAGTGATGTAGTAAGAAGTGCTAATGAACTCAAAATGATGCTAACAGTAATGGAGTGAAAGTTTCGAATAACCTCAAAGTGATGCTGACAGTCATGTAGTAAGAGTTGCTACGAACCTCAAAATAATGCGACAGTAATGTAGTAAAAGTTGTTACGAACCTCAAAATATTGCGACAGTGATGTCTGAAGAAATGCTAATGAACTCAAAATGATGCTAACAGTAATGTAGTGATAGTTGCTAATAAACTCAAAGTGATGCTATGTAGTAAGAGTTGCTACGAACCTCAAAATAATGTGACAGTGATGTCAGAAGAATTGCAAATGATCTCAAAATAATGCTACAGTGATGTAGTAAGAATTGCTAATGAACTCAAAATGATGCTGACAGTAATGGAGTGAAAGCATCAAATAACCTCAAAGTGATGCTGACAGTCATGTAGTAAGAGTTGCTACGAACCTCAAAATAATGCGACAGTAATGTAGTAAAAGTTGCTACGAACCTCAAAATATTACGACAGTGATGTCGGAAGAATTGCTAATGAACTCAAAATGATGCTAAAAGTAATGTAGTGATAGTTGCTAATCAACTCAGTGATGCTTACACTAATGTAGTGAGTGTTTCGAATAACCTCAAAATAATGCAACAATAATGTAGTAAGAGTTGCTACAAAACTCAAAATAATGCGACAGTGATGTCGGAAGAATTGCTAATGATCTCAAAATGATGAGACAGTGATGTAGTAAGAATTGCTAATGAACTCAAAATGATGCTAACAGTAATGGAGTGAAACTTTCGAAAAACGTCAAAGTGATGCTGACAGTCATGTAGTAAGTGTTGCTACAAACGTCAAAATAATGCGAAAGTAATGTAGTAAAAGTTGCTACGAACCTCAAAATATTGTGACAGTGATGTCGGAAGAATCGCTAATGAACTCAAGATGATGCCAACAGTAATGTTGTGAAAGTTGCTAAGAAACACAGTGATGCTTACAGTAATGTAGGAAGAGTTTCGAACAACCTCAAAGTGATGCTGACAGTCATGTAGTAAGAGTTGCTACTAACCTCAAAATAATGCAACAGTAATGTAGTCAGAGTTGCTACGAACCTCCGAATAAGGCGACAGTGATGTCAGAAGAATTGCTAATGATCTCAAAATGATGTGACAGTGATGTAGTAAGAATTGCTAATGAACTCAAAATGATGCTAACAGTAATGGAGTGAAAGTTTCGAATAACCTCAGAGTGATGCTGACAGTCATGTACTAAGAGTTGCTACGAACCTCAAAATAATGCGCCAGTTATTTCGTAAGAATTGCTAATAAACTCTAAATGATGCTAACAGTAATGTAGAGATAGTTCCTAATAAACTCAGTGATGCTTACAGTAATGTAGTCAGTGTTTTGAACAACCTCAAAGTGATGCTGACAGTCATGTGGTCAGAGTTGCGAGTAACCTAAAATTGATGCTGACAGTAATGTAGTAAGAGTTGCTACGAACCTCAAAATAATGCTACAGTGATGTCGTAAGAATTGCTAATCATCTAAAAATGATGCGACAGTGATGTCGTAAGTGTTTCGAACAACCTCAAAGTGATGCTGACAGTAATGTAGTAAGAGTTGCTACGAACCTTAAAATAATGCAACAGTAATGTAGTAAGAGTTGCTACGAACCTCAAAATAATGCGACAGTGATTTTTGGAAGAATTGCTAATGATCTCAAAATGATGCGACAGTGATGTAGTAAGAATTGCTAATGAACTCAAAATGATGCGAACAGTATGGAAGTGAAAGTTTCGAATAACCTCAAAGTGATGCTAACAGTAATGTAGTAAGTGTTGAAACTAGAACAACAAACTGTCCTCTGATGGTTGGACAGGTTGGTTTGGTCCGTCCTCTCACTCATCATTAAAAGCCCTTATTACTCATCATTCATCCAATCTGACACTCACGTCTGCAGTGGGGAATCCCCAGCAACCCGCGGCCCACATGGAGCAGTCTCGGCCAATCACGTTGGGCCTGCAGCGGCACCGACCACCAAATGACTCGCAGGTGTCACTCTCAGCTCCAACCTCATGGCAGGCACAAGGCAGGGCGCTGTTGGTGAAGAGAGCCCAAGAGACTCAGCTGAGCTGAGACAGAATGGAGACGAAGGACAGGAGGGATGACAGAGAAAAAGGAAACGTTAGCGAGACATTTTAGGAAAATTAGTTTAGTGGGGAAAAGGTTCTTAGCCAAACTTGCTAAATGGAAGGACAACAAAAAAACAAAGATCTTCAAAAGAAAATTAGCACAAAATGAAACCCTGCAAGAGAAAGTAAATCAAGAACTAAATATTCTTGAGGCTCAGGTCTTTAGTTCCAATGCTTGTAAATGACATCTGAATGCATTCACAACCCAAATCTGAGCAGACAGAAGCGTCCCAGTCAGGCCCAGTTTAGTTCCTCTAGAACATTCAGGGATACAGAACAGGGACCAACTCAGGCTGAGAGACACCGACTTGACATGAAAGCTGTTGAGGCCACAGTTGCTGATGAAGTGGTCAGATTTCTCCAGTGGTTCTTGGTTCAGGGAGCTGGAGCTGGAGCTGCTCTCAGGCACCACCAGGACGTGATCCTGGAGAGACAGAAGGAAGAAGTCCAGGCCTGACAGAGGAGAAGGAGGCACAGAGTAGAAACAGCAGATACGTGTGGGGAAAGGGAGAGGGTATCAGTCCAGCAGAGGAGCAGGAAACCTACCACCACAGGGCTCTGCCTGCAGGAACCTGCAGGTGAGGAGGACCTGGTGGTCCGGCACATCCAGAATGATCTGGTTTTCAGACACCGGCACGTTTCGGCAGCCGTAAGCGTGGGGACAGAAGGAGGCGTTGGCGTGGCCTGAAAGACACAAACAACCATCTCCATTTGAATGTTTCTCAAACAGCCGGAGCAGGAAAGCTAAGATGAATCAAAGATCCTCCACCCTGCCAGATCCGACCCTGGTAATGTAGACCTGCACAGGGTGGGTGGGGTGGAGCGGCTGGTGGTGGTGGAGGATGAAGACGTATCTGCCCAAAGCCTGGACACGGTGGAGTCCACCGCAGCGTTCTGAGTAGAAGGATGAGAGCGATGTTCAATGGTACATGTTTTCTTTCCTGAACCGCCGATGTTTCCAATCACGAATCTCAGTCATGAGATTTGAACATCATGGAGGAGTTCAAAAGTGTCAAACTGGGCCGGTCTCCATTTTATGAGTCCGGAGACCGAGGATAAAACTACAAGTCCCTGGTTCAGATTTGACTCTTCTGAATCCAAACACAGCAGCGTTCTTCCACCAGGCCAGATGAGTTGATCATGATAACAAGATATCTTCATGCTACTACAACACACAAACTCATCACAAGAAAAGACTTCATGGTGGAACAACAAATCTCCTCCCAATGAGAAAAACATTGAGTTGAACAATCAACTTTTCCATGATGACATGGAGAGCTTGGCAGCAGCAGCAGGCTTCCATTGGGGGCTGATATGCCAGCTCCACTTAGCCTTCTTTGGAATGGTTTCACCTGGAGTGATGCTGTTATTGAGACCTTTTATCTGGAACAACACCACCTGCATGGAGACTGAGGACTTCAACAGATGCAGATGTATGATGCGGACTTTGTGTTAAAACAGCAGAAAAAAAAGACAAAAAGGGGAGAATTTTAACAAAAGTATGCAAATGAGCTGAAGATCAAAATACAAAAAGTAAATCAAGGTTTTTTTCAAATGATTGCCAGCTATTTAGCTAAGAGAAGGACAAATGTCAATCAAGATGTCAGAATGGAACGATCCCACTGGCTTCTGGTCAAGGGAACCATGGAGATGCTAACTTCCTGTTGGACTATCAGGGTGTCTCATCCCTGACATGCTAACTTTCTTTTGGACGATAAGCGTGTCTCATCCCTGACATGCTAACTTCCTGTTGGACGATAAGCGTGTCTCATCCCCGACATGCTAACTTCCTGTTGGACGATAAGCGTGTCTCATCCCCGACATGCTAACTTCCTGTTGGACGATAAGCGTGTCTCATCCCTGACATGCTAACTTCCTGTTGGACGATAAGCGTGTCTCATCCCTGACATGCTAACTTCCTGTTGGACGATAAGCGTGTCTCATCCCTGACATGCTAACTTCCTGTTGGATGATAAGCGTGTCTCATCCCTGACATGCTAACTTCCTGTTGGACGATAAGCGTGTCTCATCCCTCACATGCTAACTTCCTGTTGGACGATAAGCGTGTCTCATCCCTCACATGCTAACTTCCTGTTGGACGATAAGCGTGTCTCATCCCTCACATGCTAACTTCCTGTTGGACGATAAGCGTGTCTCATCCCTGACATGCTAACTTCCTGTTGGACAATAAGTGTGTCTCATCCCTGACATGCTAACTTCCTGTTGGACTATGAGGGTGTCTCATCCCTGACATGCTAACTTCCTTTTGGACTATGAGGGTGTCTCATCCCTGACATGCTAACTTCCTGTTGGACTATAAAGCCTGATTTAAGCCTGATTTATGCTTCTGTGTCGAGTAGTATTCGTACCTACGCCGTCGTCGCAGACCGTACGCCGTAGCCTGAAACGCGCCTCCAAAAAATCCTACTTACGCATCGCGTCGACGCGTGGTGACGTCAACGTCGAGGACTGTGATTGGTCCGCTCAGAACGTTATTTCCGGTTCAGTCGCAGCACAGCAACACCGCCATTTTCAAAGTTTCTGTGGTGAAAGCTCCAAGAAAAAATGGACCAAGCTGAAGAAAGGATTATCGAGGAGGTGCTCAAGTACGACCACCTCTACAACGCCTCTTCGCGGCACTACAAAGACTGACAAATGGCCAACAATTGTTGTCTGTGACCGGAAGAAAACCAAGGAATCCGACAAGAGCCCCGTAAACAATACAAAGACAAAGCCACACCCCCTAGCGGCTTGGATGTGAATTGCAGAGCAACGACGCAGAATAAACCAGGCTTTCCAGTCGCACCTGTTTTACGCCCCCGTGCCAGATAAGGACCCCCATCGGGCTGTGCCACTCTGGAGGGAGCGCGTCTCACAGTCAGTCAGCGGAACCATGCGGATCCGGGCCGGAGCTGTGGGAAGGAGCGCCAATTGTATCGGGTTGTTGTTTTCTGGACTGCAGCAGAACAGGAGCAGCCGGGACTGGAATGTAGAAGGAGGTTATCTTGAAGTTGACTCAGTTATGGTGAACGATATTGTGGTTCAACACTTGAATGAGCTTTAAGGCAAACATATTTCATGAGGAAACAACGCCGGAATTGGACGGATTTCAGCGGCACACAACAACGTATCTGATACACCTCATTGGAAACCTGGTGGTCTCAGACTAAGAAACACCAGTCACCATGAAGAAAGGAACTTTTAGCTGAGTACTCATGTTCTTTTCTGCAGGTTGAATGTGGCATTTGTTGGACAGAAGCGTCTCGTCTCAACAAAAGCACCTCTTCAGTGCTGAGGCATGATGGGGCCAGGCATGAGAATGAAGTCCCAGATCCACCAGGATGAACTCAGGTATACAGCCACTCTCCAACTGACTCACAGTTGCTTCACTGAGAATTAATTCCTATTCATTTCTTCTCTCCTTCATCTTTAACCATCCAGCTTCCAGGAAGCAGATGCTGGATGAGGCTCTGCTGAATTTGATCCTGAAGGACTGCCAGCCCCTCAGCACTGTTGAGAGGGAAGGGTTCAGGGAACTGGTTCAGGTCCTTGAGCCTCATATGTTTGCCAACCAGAAAGGTTTGTCTTGAAATGATCTAAAGCAGTAGTTGATATCTCCAGTTTATTTCATCTCTAATTTCAATGTATTGATTTACTCTGGGCGTCATTTTCAGACCATCAAACAAACGGTGGCCAAAAAGTACCAGGAGGAACGGGAAGGAGTGAAAAAGGAAGTCCAGCTGCCATGTGGACATCTGTGGACATGGTGGCTCCCTTGGCTCTGACCTGTCACTGCATTAGTGAGAATGAATGTGTTGGGAGTGCAAGACTTTCCACAAAGTCACCCTGCATCATTTTGAGGTTCGTAGCAACTCTCACCACATCACTGTCGCATCATTTCTTAGGTTTGTAGCAACTCTCATTACATCACTTTAGCATCATTTTGAGGATCGTAGCAACTCTCATTACATCACTGTAGTATCATTTTGAGGATCGTAGCAACTCTCATTACATCACTGTCGCATCATTTTGAGGATAGTAGCAACTCCCATGACATTACTGTAGCATCGTTTTGAGATTCGTAGCAACTCTCATTACATCACTGTAGTATCATTTTGAGGATCGTAGCAACTCTCACCACATCACTGTAGTATCATTTTGAGATTCGTAGCAACTCTCACTACATCACTGTAGCATCATTTTGAGGATCGTAGCAACTCTCACTACATCACTGTCGCATCATTTTGAGGATAGTCGCAACTCTCACCACATCACTGTAGCATCATTTCTTAGGTAAGTAGCAACTCTCATTACATCACTTTAGCGTGATTTTTAAATTACTATCAACTCTCACCACATCACTGTCAGCATCATTTTGAGATTAGTATCAACTCTCACTACATCACTGCCACCTCATTTTGAGGATCGTAGCAGCTCTCATTACATCACTGTCGCATCATTTTCAGGTAATTAACAACTCTCACCACATCACTGGAGCATCATTTCTTTGGTTAGTAGCAATTCTTAAGACATCACGAGAGCATCGTTTTTGAGGTTTTTAGCCACTCTCACTACATCACTTTCAACATCATTTTGAGGTTAGTAGCAACTCTCACTACATCACTGTAATATCATTATGAGCTTCATCGTAATTATCACATCACTGTCGCATCATTTTTAGGATAGTAGCAACTCTCACGTCATTACTGTAGCATCATTTTGAGATTCGTAGCAACTCTCACTACATCACTGTAGCATCATTTCTTCGGTTAGTAGTAACTCTCATTACATCACTGTTGAATCATTTTGAGGTTCGTAGCAGCTCTCACCACATCACTGTAGCATCATTTCTTAGGTATGTAGCAACTTTCATTACATCACTTTAGCATGATTTTGAAATTACTATCAACTCTCACCACATGAATGTAGCATCATTTTGAGGATCGTAGCAACTCTCACTACATCAGTCGCATCATTTTGACATTTGAAGCAACTCTCAATTCATCACTGTAGCATCATTTCTTCGGTCAGTAGCAACTCCCATGACATCATTGTAGCATCATTTCTTAGGTAAGTAGCAACTCTCATTACATCACTTTAGCATGATTTTGAAATTACTATCAACTCTCACCACATCACTGTAGCATCATTTCTTAGGTTTGTAGCAAATCTCATTACATCACTCTAGCATCATTTTGAGATTAGTAGCAACTCTCATTACATCACTGTAGCATCATTTCTTAGGGAAGTAGCAACTCTCATTACACCGCTTTAGCGTTATTTTGAAATTACTATCAACTCTCACCACATCACTGTAGCATCACTTCTTAGATTTGTAGCAACTCTCATTACATCACTATCAGCATCATTTTGAGATTTGTGTCAACTCTCACTACATCATTGCCACCTCATTTTGAGGATCGTAGCAACTCTCACTACATCACTGTCGCATCATTTTGAGGATAGTCGCAACTCTCGCGACATTACTGCAGCATCATTTTGAGATTCGAAGGAACTCTCATTACATCACTGTAGCATCATTTTGAGGTTCGTAGCAACTCTCACCACATCACTGTCGCATCATTTCTCAGGTAAGTAGCAACTCTCATTACATCACTTTAGCATGATTTTGAAATTACTATCAACTCTCAGCACATGTCTGTAGCATCACTTCTTAGGTTGGTAGAAAATCTCATTACATCACTGTAGCATCATTTGGTCATTTGTAGCAACTCTCATTACATCACTGTTGCATCATTTTGAGGATAGTCGCAACTCTCACGACATTACTGGAGCATCATTTTGAGATTCCTAGCAACTCCCATGACATCACTGTACCATCATTTTGAGGTTCGTAGCAACTCTCACCACATCACTGTAGAATCATTTCTTAGGTAAGTATCAACTCTCATTACACCGCTTTAGCATTATTTTGAAATTAGTATCAACTCTCACCACATCACTGTCGCATCATTTTGAGGATCGTAGCAACTCTCACGACATTACTGTAGCATCATTTTGAGATTAGTATCAACTCTCACTACATCACTGTAGCATCATTTCTTAGGTTCGTAGCATCTCCCATGACATCACTGTAGCATCATTTTAAGGTTTGTAGCAACTCTCACTACATTACTGGAAGCATCAGTTTGAGCATCGTACCAACTCTGCCTACATCACTGTAGCATCATTTCTTCGGTTAGAAGCAACTCTCATGACATCACTTTAGCATGATTTTGAAATTACTATCAACTCTCACCACAACACTGTCAGTATAATTTCTTAGGTTAGTAGCAACTGTCATAACATCACTGTAGCATCATTTTGAGGATCGTAGCAACTCTCACTACATCACTGTCGCATCATTTTGAGGATAGTCGCAACTCTCACCACATCACTGTCGCATCATTTCTCAGGTAAGTAGCAACTCTCATTACATCACTTTAGCATGATTTTGAAATTACTATCAACTCTCAGCACATCGCTGGAGCATCATTTTGAGGATCGTAGCAACTCTCACGACATCACTTTAGCGTGATTTTGAAATTACGATCAACTCTCACTACATCACTGTTGCATCATTTTGACATTTGTAGCAACTCTCATTATATAACTGTAGCATCATTTCTTAGGTAAGTAGCAACTCCCATGACATCACTGCAGCATCATTTTGAGGTTTGTAGCAACTCTCACGACATTACTGGAAGTATCAGTTTGAGGTTCGTAGCAACTCTCACCACATCACTGTAGCATCATTTGTTTGGTTAGAAGCAACTCTCATGACATCGCTTTAGCATGATTTTGAAATTACTATCAACTGTCACCACAACACTGTTAGCATCATTTCTTAGGTTCGGAGCAACTGTCATAACATCACTGTAGAATCATTTTGAGGATCGTAGCAACTCTCACTACATCACTGTAGCATCATTTCTTAGGTTCGTAGCATCTCCCATGACATCACTGTAGCATCATTTTAAGGTTCGTAGCAACTCTCACCACATCACTGTTGAATCATTTCTTAGGTAAGTATCAACTCTCATTACACCGCTTTAGCATTATTTTGAAATTAGTATCAACTCTCACCACATCACTGTAGCATCATTTTGAGGATCGTAGCAACTCTCACGACATTACTGTAGCGTCATTTCTTAGGTAAGTAGCAACTCTCATTACATCACTTCAGCGTGATTTTGAAATTACTATCAACTCTCACCACATCACTGTAGCATCATTTCTTAGGTTTGTAGCAACTCTCATTACATCACTGTAGCATCATTTCTTAGGTTTGTAGCAACTCTCATTACATCACTCTCGCATCATTTGGACATTTGTAGCAACTCTCATTACATCACTCTAGCATAATTTTGAGGATAGTCGCAACTCTCACGACATTACTGGAGCATCATTTTGAGATTCCTAGCAACTCTCATTACATCACTGTAGCATCATTTTTAGGTTCGTAGCAACTCTCACCACATCACTGTAGCATCATTTCTTAGGTAAGTAGCAACTCTCATTACATCACTGTAGCATCACTTCTTAGGTTTGTCGCAACTCTCATTACATCACTTTAACATCATTTTGAGGATCGTAGCAACTCTCACGACATCACTGTAGCATCATTTTGAGGTTTGTAGCAACTCTCACCACATCACTGTAGCATCATTTATTAGGTAAGTAGCAACTCTCACCACATCACTGTAGCATGAAATTGACGTTAGTAGCAACTCTAACTACATGACTGTCAGCATCACTTTGAGGTTATTCGAAACTTTCACTCCTTTGTTGTTAGCATCATTTTGAGTTCATTAGCAATTCTTACTACATCAGTGTTGCATCATTTTGAGATCATTAGCAATTCTTCCGACATCACTTTCGCATTATTTTGATGTTCGTAGCAACTCTTACTACATTATTTTTGCATTATTTAAAGGTTCGTAGCAACTCTCACTACATTACTGTTAGCATCATTTTGAGTTTATTAGCAATTCTTCCTAAATCACTGTCGCATCATTTTGAGATCTTTAGCAATTCTTCTGACATCACTGTCTCAATATTTTTAGGTTCGTAGCAACTTTTACTACATTACTGTCGCATTATTTTGAGGTTCATAGCAACTCTTACTACATTATTGTTGCATTATTTAAAGGTTCGTAGCAACTCTTCCTACATTACTGTCAGCATCACTTTGAGTTTATTAGCAACTATCACTACATTATTGTTAGCATCATTTTGAGTTTTTTAGCAATTCTTACGACATCACTGTCGCATTATTTTGAGGTTAGTAGGAACTCTTACTACATGACTGTCAGCATCACTTTGAGGCTGTTCAAAACACTTACTACATAACTGTTAGCATCACTGAGTTTATTAGTAACTATCATTACGTTACTGTTAGCATCGTTTTGAGGTCAATAGCAATTCTTACGACATCACTGTCAGGATCATTTTTAATTTACTCGCAACTCAAACCACATGACTGTCAGCATCACTTTGAGGTTTTTCGAAACTTTCACTCCATTACTGTTAGCATCATTTTGAGTTCATTTGCAATTCTTACTACATCACTGTCACATCATTTTGAGATCATTAGCAATTCTTCCGACATCACTGTCGCATTATTTTGAGGTTCGTAGCAACTCTTACTACATGACTGTCAGCATCACTTTGAGGTTATTCGAAACTTTCACTCCTTTGTTGTTAGCATCATTTTGAGTTCATTAGCAATTCTTACTACATCAGTGTCGCATCATTTTGAGATCATTAGCAATTCTTCCGACATCACTTTCGCATTATTTTGATGTTCGTAGCAACTCTTACTACATTATTTTTGCATTATTTAAAGGTTCGTAGCAACTCTCACTACATTACTGTTAGCATCATTTTGAGTTTATTAGCAATTCTTCCTAAATCACTGTCGCATCATTTTGAGATCTTTAGCAATTCTTCTGACATCACTGTCTCAATATTTTTAGGTTCGTAGCAACTTTTACTACATTACTGTCGCATTATTTTGAGGTTCGTAGCAACTCTTACTTCATTATTGTTGCATTATTTAAAGGTTCGTAGCAACTCTTACTACATGACTTTCAGCATCACTTTGAGGTTATTCGAAACGTTCACTCCATTACTGTTTGCATCACTGAGTTTCTTAGCAACTATCACTACATTACTGTTAGCATAATCTTGAGTTAATTAGCAATTCTTCTGACATCACTGTCGCATTATTTTGAGGTTCGTAGCGACTTTTACTACATTACTGTCGCATTATATTGAGGTTCGTAGCAACACTTACTCCATGACTGTCAGCATCACTGACTTGATTAGCAACTATCACTACATTACTTTTAGCATCATTTTGAGTTCATTAGCAATTCTTCCGACATCACTGTCGCAATATTTTGAGGTTCGTAGCAACTTTTACTACATTACTGTCGCATTATTTTGAGGTTCGTAGCAACACTTACTACATTACTGTAAGCATCACTGAGTTAATTAGCAACTATCACTACATTACTGTTAGCATCATCTTGAGTTCATTAGCAATTCTTCCGACATCACTGTCGCAATATTTTGAGGTTCGTAGCAACTTTTACTACATGACTGTCAGCATCACTTTGAGGTTATTCGAAACGTTCACTCCATTACTGTTGGCATCATCTTGAGTTCATTAGCAGTTCTTCCGACATCACTGTCGCAATATTTTTAGATTCGTAGCAACTCTTAGTACATGACTGCCAGCATCACTTTGAGGTTATTGGAAACGTTCACTCCATTACTGTTAGCATCATTTTGAGATCATGACCAATACCTCTGACATCACTGTCGCATCATTTTGAGATCTTTTAGCAATTCTTCTAACATCACTGTCGCATTATTTTAAGGTTCGCAGCAACTCTTACTACATTACTTTCAGCATCACTTTGAGTTTATTAGCAACTTTCACTACATTACTGTTAGCATCATTTTGAGTTTATGAGCAATTCTCACGACATCACTGTAGCATTGAATTGAGTTCATTAGCAACTCTTACTAAATGACTGTCAGCATCACTTTGAGGTTGTTCGAAACCCCTTCTACATTACTGTACGCATCACTGAGTTTCTTAGGAACTATCACTACATTACTGTTAGCATCATCTTGAGTTCATTCGCAATTCTTCCGACATCACTGTCGCAATATTTTGAGGTTCGTAGCAACTTTTACAACATTACTTTCGCATTATTTTGAGATTTGTAGCAACACTTACTACATGACTGTCAGCATCACTTTGAGGTTATTCGAAAGTTTCACTCCATTACTGTTAGCATCATTTTGAGTTCATTAGCAATTCTTACTACATCACTGTCGCATCATTTTCAGATCATTAGCAATTCTTCCGACATCACTGTCGAATTATTTTGAGGTTCGTAGCAACTCTTAGTACATGACTGTCAGCATCACTTTGAGGTTATTTGAAACGTTCACTCCATTACTGTTAGCATCATTTTGAGTTCATTTGCACTTCTTACAAAATCACTGTCGCATCATTTTGAGATCTTTAGCAGTTCTTCTGACATCACTGTCGCATTATTTTGAGGTTCGTAGCAACTCTTACTACATGACTGTCACCATCACTTTGAGGTTATTCGAAACACGTACTACATTACTGTTAGCATCATTTTAAGTTCATTAGCAATTCTTCCGACATCACTGTCGCAATATTTTGAGGTTCGTAGCAACTTTAATACATTACTGTCGCATTATATTGAGTTTCGTGGCAACTCTTACTACATCATTGTTGCATTATTTTAAGGTTCGTAGCAACTCTTACTACATTACTGTCAGCATCACTTTGAGGTTATTCGAAACGTTCACTCCATTACTGTTCGCATCATTTTGAGATCATTACCAATTCTTCTGACATCACTGTCGCATCATTTTGAGATCTTTAGCAATTCTTCTGACATCACTGTCGCATTATTTTGAGGTTCGTAGCAACTCTTACTACATGACTGTCAGCATCACTTTGAGGTTGTTCGAAACACTTACTACATTACTCTAAGCATCACTGAGTTTATTAGCAACTATCACTACATTACTTTTAGCATCATTTTGAGTTCATTAGCAATTCTTACTAAATCACTGTCGCATCATTTTGAGATCTTTAGCAATTCTTCTGACATCACTGTCGCATTATTTTGAGGTTCGTAGCAACTCTTAGTACATGACTGTCAGCATCACTTTGAGGTTTTTCGAAACACTTACTACATTACTGTTAGCATCATGTTGAGTTCATTAGCAATTCTTACGACATCACTGTCCCATCAGTTTGAGATCATTACCAATTCTTCTGACATCACTGTCGCATCATTTTGAGGTTCATAGAAACTCTTACTACATGACTGTCAGCATCACCTTGAGGTTATTCGAAACTTTCACTCCATTACTGTTCGCATCATTTTGAGTTCATTAGCAATTCTTCCAACATCACTTTCGCAATATTTTGAGGTTCGTAGCAACTCTTACTACATTACTGTTGCATTATTTAAAGGTTCGTAGCAACTCTTACTACATTACTGTCAGCATCACTTTGAGTTTATTAGCAATTATCACTCCATTAATGTTAGCATCATTTTGAGTTTATTAGCAATTCTTACGACATCACTGTAGCATTAAATTGAGTTTAGTAGCAACTCTTACTCCTCCTGGAACCGTCACCTTACCGTGGTGGAGGATTTTGAGTGCCCTAGTGACCCTAGGAGCTATGCTGTCGGGGGCATTTTTCCCCTGGTAGGGTCAACCTAGGCAGACTGGTCCTAGGCGAAGGGCCAGACAAAGAACGGTTCAACAGACCCTTCATGGAAAATCCAGCAAGTGCTACATGTACCCTGCCCGGAGGGGCACTGGGGCCCCGCCCTGGAGCCAGGCCCAGGGTGGGGGCTCGAAGGCGAGCGCCTGGTGTCCGGGCCTTGGTCCGTGGGGCCCGGCCAGTCCCTGCCCGAAGAGGAGACACAGGCACGTCCTCCCTTGGACTCACCACTCATCGGGGGAACCGGAGGGGTCCGGTGCAATGTGGTTTGGGTGGCAGTTTCAGGCGGGTGTCTCGGCTGTCTGAACCACAGACATGGAAGCTGGCTTTTGGGACATGGAACGTTACCTCTCTGGTGGGGAAGGAGCTGGAGCTGGTGGAAGAGGTTGAGTGTTACCGGCTAGATATAGTCGGCCTCACCTCCACACATAGCTCTGGGTCCGGAACCCGAGTCCTTGAGAGGGGTTGGACTTTCTCTTTTGCTGGAGTTGCTCCGGGTGAGAGGCGGAGGGCGGGGGTGGGCTTTTTGGTTGCCCCTCGACTCTCTGCCTGTACGTTGGGGTTTACCCCCGTGGACGAAAGGGTTGCTTCCCTGCGCCTTCGGGTCGGGGAACGGGTCCTGACTGTGGTCTGCGCATATGCGCCGAAAACTAGTTCAGAGTACCCACCCTTTTTGGAGTCCTTGGGAAGGGTACTGGATGGTGCCCCGGCTGGGGACTCCATTGTCCTACTGGGAGACTTCAACGCTCACGTGGGCAACGACAGCATGACCTGGAGAGGTGTGATTGGGAGGAACGGCAGGCTCGACCTGAACCCGAGTGGTGTTCAGTTATTGAACTTCTGTGCAAGTCGCAGTTTGGCCATAACGAACACCATGTTCGAGCATAAGGATGCCCACCGGTGCACATGGCACCAGGACACCCTAGGTCGCAGGTCTATGATCGATTTTATAGTCGTATCATTTGACCTGCGACCGCATGTTCTGGACACTCGGGTGAAGAGAGGAGCTGAGCTGTCAACTGATCACCACCTGGTGGTGAGTTGGATCAGATGGCAGGGGAAGATGCCGCGCAGACCTGGCAGGCCCAAACGAGTAGTGAGGGTTTGTTGGGAACGCCTGGCAGAAGAACCAGTCAGAACGATCTTTAACTCCCACCTCCGGCAGAGCTTTGATCACATCATGGGGGTAGTGGGGGACATTGAGTCCGAATGGGCCATGTTCCGCTCTGCCATTGTCGAGGCGGCTGCTGTGAGCTGTGGCCGCAAGGCTGCTGGGGCCGGCCGCGGGGGTAATCCTCGAACACGCTGGTGGACACCAGAGGTGAGGGGAGCCGTCAGGCTGAAGAAGGAGGCTTACAGGGCATGGCTGGCCAACGCTGCCCTTTGTCACCGGTTCTGTTCATAACTTTTATGGACAGAATTTCTAGGCGCAGCCGGGTGGTGGAGGGGGTTGAGTTTGGTGGCGGGAGGATGTCGTCTTTGCTGTTTGTGGATGACGTAGTCCGCTTAGCGCCATCGGGCCACGACCTCCAGCTCTTGCTGGGACAGTTTGCAGCCGAATGTGAAGCAGCTGGGATGAGAATCAGCACCTCCAAGTCTGAGGCCATGGTCCTCGGCCGGAAAAGGGTGGGTTGCCCACTCCGGGTCGGGGGGGAGGTCTTACCTCAGGTGGAGGAGTTTAAGTATCTCGGGGTCTTCTTCACGAGTGAGGGTAAGATGGAGCAGGAGATTGACAGGCGGATTGTGGCGGCATCCGCAGTCTTGCGGTTGCTAAACCAGTCTGTTGTGGTGAAGAGGGAGCTTAGCCAAAAGGCCAGGCTCTCGATTTACCGGTCAATCTACGTTCCAATCCTCACCTATGGTCATGAGCTTTGGGTAATGACCGAAAGAACAAGATCGCGAATACAAGCGGCCGAAATGAGTTTCCTCCGCAGGGTGGCTGGGCTCTCCCTTAGAGATAGGGTGAGAAGCGCAGTCATTCGGGAGGGACTCAGAGTAGAACCGCTGCTCCTCCATGTCGAGAGGAGCGAGTTGAGGTGGTTCGGGCATCTGGTGAGGATACCTCCTGGGCGCCTCCCTCTGGAGGTTTTCCAGGCATGTCCAACTGGGAGGAGGCCGACCCAGGACACGGTGGAGGGATTATATCTCTCGGCTGGCCTGGGAACGCCTCGGGATCCTCCCGGAAGAGCTGGTTGAAGTGGCTGGGGAGAGGGCAGTCTGACTTCCTTGCTGAGACTGCTGCCCTCGCGACCCGGACCCACCGGATGAAGCGGAGGACGACGAAAGACGACGAAAGAAACTCTTACTACATGACTGTCAGGATCACTTTGAAGTTGTTCGAAACTCTTACGATATGACTGTCAGGATCACTTTGAAGTTGTTCGAAACACTTACTACATGACTGTCAGCATCACTTTGAGGTTCTTCGAAACTCTTACTACATTACTGTAAGCATCACTGAGTTCATTAGCAACTATCACTACGTTACTGTTAGCATCATTTTGAGTTCATTAGCAATTCTTACGACATCACTGTCCCATCAGTTTGAGATCATTACCAATTCTTCTGACATCACTGTCGCATTATTTTGAGGTTCGAAGCAACTCTTACTAAATGACTGTCAGCATCACTTTGAGGTTGTTCCAAACACTGACTACATTACTGTAAGCATCACTGAGTTTATTAGCAACTATCACTACATGACTGTTAGCATCATTTTGAGATCATTAGCAATTCTTCCGACATCACTGTCGCAATATTTTGAGGTTCGTAGCAACACTTACTACATGACTGTCAGCATCACTTTAGGTTATTCGAAACTTTCACTCCATTACTGTTAGCATCATTTTGAGTTCATTAGCAATTCTTACTACATCACTGTCGCATCATTTTGAGATCATTAGCAATTCTTCTGACATCACTGTCACATTATTTTGAGGTTCGTAGCAACTCTTACTACATTATTGTTGCATTATTTAAAGGTTCGTAGCAACTCTTACTACATAACTGTAAGCATCACTGAGTTTATTACCAACTATCACTACATTACTGTTCGCATCATTTTGAGATCTTTAGAAATTCTTCTGACATCACTGTCGCATTATTTGAGGTTCGTAGCAACTCTTACTACATGACTGTCAGCATCACTTTGAGGTTGTTCGAAACACGTACTGCATTACTTTAAGCATCACTGAGTTGATTAGCAACTTTAAGTACATCACTGTTAGCGTCATTTTGACTTCATTAGCAATTCTTACTACATCACTGTCGCATCATTTTGAGATCATTAGCAATTCTTCCGACATCACTGTCGCATTATTTTGAGGTTCGTAGCAACTCTTACTACATTACTGTTGCATTATTTAAAGGTTCGTAGCAACTCTTACTACATTACTGTTAGCATCACTTTGAGATCATTAGCAATTCTTACTCCATCACTGTCGCATCATTTTGAGATCATTGGCAATGTTTCCAACATCACTGTCGCATTATTTTGAGGTTTGAAGCAACTATCACTACATCACTGTTAGCATTATTTTGAGTTCATTAGCAATTCTTCCGACATCACTGTAGCATTATTTTGTGGTTAGTAGCAACTCTTACGACACGACTGTCAGCATCACTTTGAGTTTATTAGCAACTTTCACTACATCACTGTCGCATCATTTTGAGTTCATTAGCAATTCTTCCGACATCACTGTAGCATTATTTTGAGGTTTTGAGGTAAACTTACAAAGCTGAGAAATGTTCATGAAGAAGAAAGGCACACGTTATGATTGAGGCCAGAAACTAAAACTCCACACCAAATGTACTTTGACTTGTAGGATAATGAACTTGAATGTGTTGAAACAGCAGATCAATGAATCCACTACCACACAACAAGATGATGACCCCCTACCACAAGATGGCGTCACAGATCCTGACGCTCTGAGCAGGAAACACCGAGCAAAACATTACAACAAAGCTCCTGTTGTTCCCTCCAGGAAAAACTGTGGCTCTGATGAGAAGAAGGATCCCAGCGTCCTCTGAGGATCCATGGCCGCACCATTGGGTAGAAGGACGATGGGGTCGGCACCAGGAGGAACCCTGGTGTCTCCGATGCAGGGAAGATGGAGCAGTGAAGAGGCCACATTGTGGCGTGCTAAAGAGGACATTTGGTGGAGCCTGAGACAGCAAACATCACGCCCCCTTCATCAGAAGAACCACAGCACCAGAAGAAAGAATCCCGGCAGTGACGACAGGGAGGATCAGGGTGACCTCCTCACCTCCACCTTTGAACCTTCAAGTGAACTTTAAAAAGCTTTAGAGTGGAGAAGGATTTTAAAACATTTTATTGTTTTTTCCTTTCATTCTCATTTGTGCGATTGTCTGATTTATTAGAAATAAACACTGTCTGCTGGGTTTCCATTGACTGTGATTCTCTTTTTGCATGCAAGTTGAAAGTTCTGCCAATAAAAACACAAGTATTTGAAGACCAAAGGAAGAACCCCCAAAGTCACGACCCTGAGATCAAAGTGAACGCTCTGATCTCAGAGGTCTGGGATATTTCCCATCCCATGGTCCTTCAAATAAGAGCCCTGTGTCTCTGTCTCAAAGTTTTCAACCGTATTTGTTTGTTAAATTAAAACCAGACGACCACTGTGGTCCTTTTTACACGGTAAGTAAAGCACAGATGCCCTGGTGGACCTGTTGGCACCCTGGACTTTGAATCCAGTGACCTGAGTCCAAGTCTCAGTTCCAGCAGGTTTCCTGCAGCCTTCAGCAGAGCTGCCATGTTTCTCTGTAGAGAACTAAGTGATGCTCTCAGCAGGTTGAGGGCACCACCAACAAGTGAGGTATGAACCTCTGACTTCCTTCTTGGCAAACAGGAAACTCCTAATACCTCATTTGAGTAAAGTACCTCATATTCCTGACATCCAAGTAGTAGTGAAGTGGAGGAAGAAGGGAGGAGATCTCCAACAGGATCCTTCTTTCCTCTGTCCTCCTTGATCTCATGGATCACCACAGTCAAGGGGAGACCCAAGCTCCCGGATGGATCTGGCACTCAGGAACTGCTGAGTTTTCCAGTGGACTTTGTTCCATCCATGGTTCAGGAACAGGACTCCTCCTGGTTAACCTGGTATCTTTCCACCCAACTGTGGGTTCTTGGAGAATTTTTCATGTCGTGTCAAGAAATCAGGCTGGTGGGTTTTTCAATGAGAGAAATTCTGGTAACTTAATTAAGTGGCATGTTTGTTGAAGCAGTAATTAACTGATAAATTAAAGAAGGCCTGGCCAGTCTTTGCTCCCAGGTCATACGATGGAGTTAGAAAGTCCTGAATCAATCTGGAGTTCCATGATTTCCTTGTGGTTCATGATCCTTTTGCCAATGTAGTCTGGAACAAGAGCAAGATGAACCTCCACATAGCAACAGGTTGATTGCAGGTGATGTCAAGTGGTATTGAGAGGAACCTCCTCCTTGTGTTTGGTTACATGGTGGAATGGTGAGCCCTCTGGACTCTGGATCCAGTGATCCCAGTTCAAGTCTTGGGGGGACCTTCCTGTCTGGAATGTGTCCCATGTAACAAACTGATCAAGAGATGCAATGTGGCTCTAATGTTCTGGTTCATTTCTTACTGCCATGAACACAGACTGTGTGTTTAATGTTAACAATAAATGCAACAACTAAAAAGCCAGTAGCTCCTGTGGAAAAAAATTCTACTTTGTCAGTGAATTAATTCAGTCTGCAACTGTCAGTGTCTGTCAGGATGGCCGAGCGGTCTAAGGCGCAGCGTTCAGGTCGCAGTCTCTCCTGGAGGCGTGGGTTCGAATCCCACTTCTGACAAAGGACATTTTCTCCACATTCCCATGCATCCACAGTGGTACATTCCAAACCCAGTTGAAGCTGCTCTCCACTGATGGGAGTGAGTGGTTGAACTGGCAGCAGAGGAGGCAAAGGAGCTTCCCTGTGATGGTCCAACATTGCCTGGTTTCCTCCAACATGGAGCAGCCACCAAACTCTAACTTCAATGTTGGATCAAAGTCTGCTGAAGAAATGTGTTTGGTTCAAAAACCCATTTGTGTTCATCCTTCAATTCACATTTTGTCCATTAACTTCATAATCAGAGACTCCATCTCATCACATGACTAAAGTCTGGGTTCTGTATTGGTGGTAAAATATCCTTCCATGCCCCTCACTAGTTTGCACACAGAAAAGCATATTTTACTGGTTTCAGATCTCTTAGCTTGTTCTCTCACTTAAACCAGCTGAGGCAGCTTTCATTGTGTGATTGATTTAAAATATAAATATGGAACAGAACCATTGGAATCAGATGTCAGGACATTTGAAGGAATGTCAATCTCCTGTTGAAATGTTGCAGTGTGCAGCTGAGGCTCTCTGGCAGTGGCACCAGGAGCCACAATGGCAGAACCTGGACCCTCCTGGAGGAGAACCACAGGTGAGGGCCTTCTTGGCTCCAGATTGATGGAAATCAAGTGTCTGAGGCTGTTAGCAGCCATGAAGTTGATCTGGTTGGCACTGGTATTTGTTCTTGCTGCAGCTCAGGAGTGATTCAGGAGAAGAGTTTCAGAACAGCCCAGGTTGGGGACTGGAATTTTAGAATTTCCCCTGGAACCAGACAAACTTGGAGGGTAAAAGCTCCAATCATAGCCACTCAGATGCAGCAGCAGAAGAAGCTGTCATCCACCCTGACAGTCAGAGCATCAAGTCAAGAAAACATCACCATCTTGTAGTTCCAAACCTTCACCTGTCAGATTCAGCTACTTCTTATTGTGGGACTTTAAACTTGAACACAATGGAATTTGGACAAGGAGTTTTCCTTCCAGTCCAAACATCATCGTCCAGCCTCCAACCAGAGGTCCATCAGTTATCATGGAGCCACAGGTGGAGTCTGGATTCTTTTCTAGAATGAGACGGCAATGAGAGTCCTGCCAAGTGACATCAGTCACACGACTGGATGACAGTGTAGATGCCATTGTAGAGGTTGGGGAAATAGTCTCTGAGAATCCAGCTTGAACCCACAGCCTCCTTGTTTTCCAAAAACCATCAGTCTCCCTCCAATCCTGTACTTGGGTAAACAACAAAAACAGAGTAAAAGTCTCTGGCAACATATTTGTTTCCTGTAGGGTTTCTTCATGTATGTGTGGTGTACCTGCTTTCCCAGAGGACTGCCATCTTTGTTCTGTGGGCTGACATGTTTTAGTGTCAGCACAGGTCATAGCGCTGAGACTGAACTCTCATTCTCCTCCAAGTATTATTTCCACCTCACACTCCTGCAGATATTCAAGTGAACAGGGAACACAAATTTATGCTCAACTTCTCCTGTGTATTCATCCACAGTCACTAAACAACAACCAAACCAAACAAAAGAGGGTTTGCTAGCATGGCGATCAGCTGTAGTTCACAATCTTATCCAGGTCATATGACTCAGGAGTAGCGTGGCCGTCTGGCAACCAAAGGGTGGCTGGTTTGATCCTCACTTTCTCCAGTGACCATGTCAAAGTGTCCTTGAGTAAGATACTGAACCCCTAAATACTTCTGATGAGTAGGTTGGCTCCTTGCATGGCAGCCTTCAGCATCAGTGTGTGAGTGTGTGTGAATGAGAGGACATTGTTCAGCTCCTTGAGGGCTGCTGAGGTAGAAAGGCTCTGTACAAACTGAGTCCTTTTACCATTTCTTTCCTGCTTCTAGCGGCGCTGTCGTCACTTCCTGTGACCGTGGAGGGAAGGGGTCCCCCTTCAGAATAAGTTTGATATCATGATGTTACTTCCTCTTCAACACGCCTTTAGCAGACCAACTCAGAGAGCAGCACAGTGAGGTAGTGTGGCCGAGCGGTCTAAGGCGCTGGATTAAGGCTCCAGTCTCTAAGGAGGCGTGGGTTCAAATCCCACCACTGCCATCATTTCCCAGGTCACTGGAGAGGTGTCATCAAAATGAGCCCTGGAATCACAAGGTTTGCTGTGACGAGAGGCACTGACATCAAGACATGTTTGGAGCTGTTTATGGTTGATGGTTCTGTTCATGCCACTGTCACTAAAAAGAGTCAGCATTGCTGTGACAAACCTCAAAGGAAAAAAAGTCCATGGTGACAAGTGGAAAGACATTGATGAGGGACACCAGGATGCTTCTGTTGGTGTTCTTCTTCTTCCTGGAGTGTTCAGATCCTGCAGTGAGGCCACTGATCGTCTCTGGGACGCATCGACAGGCAGAAATATTTTCCGGGCCACAAGGCCACTTCAGAACTTTCAACGAACATCAAGAGTCCTCAGATTTGACGACAGAGACACCGGAGCAAGAACTGACAAGCTTGCCCCCATTGGGGATGTCTGGGAAAGATGGGTGCAGCTCCTTGCACCAACATTCAACCCAGGGCCAGAGGTGAGAGTGGATGAACGTCTTGTCCCTTTCTGAGGAAAATGCCCCTTCCAGCAGTCCATGCCCAGTAACCAGGAAGGACGGCAGAGCAGAGTTTGTGTTCTGGCTTGTTCTGCTTTTCATTTAGTGTTTATATTAAAGTTCTGTTGCTGAAAAAAAGACTTTTATGCCAAACCCAAAGGTTCATTTTATCATTTTTTTAATTGAAATCGAGGGTTTACTGAGTAAAAAAAGGTCCAGAGGCCCACAACAAAATATTCAAATCAATATTTCCATGGATAAGGAAGCCTACCAAGGAAACCAAGAGATGGAAACAACTTGGATGATAGAAAATTGTTTTTAGTGAATTTTACAGCTGATTGAAGATGTGGGTCAAAACTGACCGTTACCATAGAGATGGGAACAGAAAACTCAAATGGAAGCTCAAAAGGGGACTTAGCTCCAATGGTAGAGTGCTAGCTTAGCATGTGGGAGGTAGAGGGATCCATGCCCTCCTTCTCAGAATACTTCAGCTTGTTCTGTTGATCAGAGGAGCTGCTGGGTGATGAATGCTGATGTTTGTCCACTGCTGTGATAAAGTGTCCCCTGTTACTGAGATGAGGATGAACACCTGCTCAGGTCAAAGCTGCAATCAAACCAGGGACTCTGAACCTCCCACACAGTGAAGGAGTTTGTCCTGCAGGTTGATGGACGCTTATTAAGTTCTATCTTTGATCAAATATAAGAAATGTAAAATAATTCAACATTGATTGCATTTCCCTCCTTTCTTTGGTGCCCTCAGACTTTCTGAGAACTGTAGGAGGAACTGCTCACTATTCTGTGTTTCTTCTGCTCAGTGGAGGAAGGAACGAAGGACCGGAGCTCTAAGATTTTCAGTTCCTACATCAGTGAACAGACTTTCTGTGCTGCAAGGAACCAAAGCTACTAAGGAGGATTACAGAGTTTGGGAGTCAGTGACTTAATAGAGTCTAACAAAGGGTTGAACCTGAATGAGACAGTCACCCTTCAACATGGGGCCATGGCAGAGTGAACCAAGAACACTACAATGGGGGTGAGAGAGGAGCCATGATGGATTCACAGTTCATCACCTCCACCATCATGTGGACCACCTGATCACCTCTCCTTCAACCTCTAAATAACTCATTCCCTGACCGGGAATCGAACCCGGGCTGCGGCGGTGAAAGCACCAAATCCTAGCCACTAGACCATCAGGGACCACACTGAGCTCTCCAACAACAGAGACTATAGACAATGACTCAAGAACACAGGACTCTGTTGTCTCAGCTTGAGATGCAGAGGGTCCACCAAGACCACCAGACACCTCAGCCTCCTAAAGACAGTCCACCCCAAGGATCCTGTCCCCCTCTGCTCCAACTCAGCCCTCCATTCATAACTGACTTTGTCTCAGTCTCTTCCCAATGCCAGTCACTGAAACACTGACAATGTGATGGGGCTTCCTGTCTTTATTACATTTTCTTCAAAGGATCCCGTGTGTCTTCTTTCTCTCTGTCTGTACTGGAGTGTGGTACCAGGCCCAGCTTGAACGGGTGACTGTGTCTGAGTGGGTCGAGGCTGGGCTGCAGGTATTGGGAGGTTTGAACCCATCTGTGAGGCTCCAGGTGGAGCGATCACCTGTGAGGGTCCAGGGACAGCAGGAAGCTGCACAGATGGTAAAGACATGGAGGGGAGACAGGTGGTGCTGGAGCAGTGACAGGAAGTGTCTGGCATTTTGGTTCATCCTGTGAGATGACGTGAGGTTGTGGTTTTGCCTCCAGCCTCACCTCCTCATCAGTGTTCAAAAGGTTCAAAGGTGAAAAAATGGGATTCAACCAAACAGCTGGAATGAAGAGTTGGTAACACTTGCAGAGCTGCAGGGAGCTGGACAGGTCTCACCGTGGGGGGATTTGTCCCACAGATCCTGCTGAAGTGGCTCCTCCTCCTGAGACCTGCAATGCTGGCTGGACCTTTGGAAAAAGAACACAACAAATCTTCATAAACATTTACTTCAGCAGGAACACACAAGAAGGTGGGACTGGTTCCTTTTTCATGTTCACTATTTTGTCGTCTTGGTTCATGTTTTGGTTGTCAAAGTTAATTCTGAATATTTGTGGAAAGTTCGCCTGCCTTTACTTGTACCAATACTTCCTTTAGTAACAAATTAAAAAGCTCAAGCTAAACTTCAGTCAGGACAACCATTCTTTCTCATTCTTAGGCCTCTGTTTTATGTCCATGACCATCCTGTCTGTCACCTTTTGTGATGGAGACATCGGTTGATGACATCAGCAACGGTCCTCAACCTAACTGCCTCTGCCAGAAGTGAGCTGTCATCTGTCTCAGGGGACACAGTCGGGTGGACCGGGGCGGATGAGGGCCTGCTGCTTCCTTGAAATATTTCTAAATATTTCAGTTGCAACTGTATAGTGATGGTGGCTCAGTTTAGAGCTGTCAATCAATGTTAATAACTGATCTTAGCATCTGGAGATTATTTTAGGAACACAAATACTTTTACTTCATTCTGAGGATGAGCAGACGTTCAATATAATTCTCATTTCCTGGTCAAAGACTCCTGCTAGTCAGAGAGGATCTGGGCTGGATTGGAAAGCTTCTGAGAGGAAAACCTTCACTCTGGACTGGACTGAGAACGGAGCAGCCTCAGCTTCCTGGAGCCTGACTTGCCTCTGTGGTCTAAGGTTGTGTGGGCTGACATCACAGTGAAACTACTGAGATCACAGAGCCTTTGAGATCACAGGCTGACTTCCTTTTTATCCCTAAAATGAAGAATAAAAATGTTGTGTCTGTGTTTGTGTTGCTGCATCAGTTAAACAGTGACTCTGACAGAGGGGGTGTAGCTCAGTGGTAGAGCGCATGCTTTGCATGTATGAGGCCCCGGGTTCAATCCCCGGCATCTCCAGCTGGTCCTTTGGAGCCTTCATCTTATCAGCTCAAGTGATCCATAAATGTGACAACAGTTGATAACAAACTACCAGAAGAGAAACCAGTCTGTTGCATATCAAAGTATTTGTAGCTGGGTCAGTGTGACTGTGAGCCTTCATAGCCAGCATGAAGGAGCTGGTTTTATCTTTGGAGGGGAAATCCCACACACAGCTGCTCTCAGTTCCAAATGTGTGTGTCCTCACTCCTCCGTCCTCCTGCTGCCCTCAGAATACAGACACAATTCAACCTGGCAAGTTTGGAGCATAGAAGTGCTCCTGAAGAGATGTGTGTCAGCCCACAGCTGGCTGTTCTTACCTGGAACCTCAAGATGAAACTGCTTCCACAGACTGGAAATGAATCTGATGTTGACTTTTGGACAAATCACCTGTTCATCAGTTCATCATCACTTCCATCCATTTCTACTGCTGATCTTGTTATAGAAAGGAGTCTATCTGCTGTGTGACTGAGGCAGTTACTGTGAGCTGCTGCATGTCTCAGTGTGTGTGTGGGGGGGGGGGCTGTGTGTGACTGGTCGGCTGCCAAGGATTATTGATGAGATCAATCATGATCAGCTCTGAGATCACGGCACAGAAGAAGGAGACTTTTTGATTTTTGGGGGTTCAGTTTCTAAGTCAGACACATCATCACAATTTGAAGTTTTCCTCCAGTAAAAAACAAAACCAAACAAAAACATGATTTGACTTTTGATGTCTCCATTTTTTGGAAATTGTGAGTCCAACAAGCAGGAGGCCGTTTGAGCTTGGAAACTGTGAAGCATCACCAGTAACTGCTGGTTAATTTACAGGTGTTTCCTCCAAAAAGTTTAAAATGAACTCAATGCTGAATCCCTCGTCGTCATCACTGAGCTGCAGAACTGGTCCATGCAGGAGGCTGAGCAGGTCTTCCTCTCTGGTCCAGTGTCTCAGCACAGGTCAGAGTAGAGAATTAAAACATGAACACAAATCTTTATCAGCTATTTACTGATATCAGTGACTACCTTCAAGTAAGAGTGTTAGTGAATGGACCCTTTTTTAAGTTTATGTTATAATGTTTGAAAAATGATGCTCACAAAAACACAATAAAAGTGTTTGTGGTAAAATGATTCCAGTAGATTTTATTGCCATTTTAAGAGTTCAAGCGTATTTTGATGACATTGTTTGATATCATGACTCTCAGTTACTTTAGCAGGACCATCGGGACATGAAATCTTCCTCATCATCCCATATCGACCCTCAACCCCTCACACAGAACCAGGAGCCCTCAACTGAATGAACCTTTAAAACTATAAATTAGAAAGTATTTTGGTGGAACGAACCTTTAAAACTATAAATTAGAAAGTATTTTGGTGGAATGAACCTTTAAAACTATAAATTAGAAAGTATTTTGGTGGAATGAACCTTTAAAACTATAAATTAGAAAGTATTTTGGTGGAACGAACCTTTAAAACTATAAATTAGAAAGTATTTTGGTGGAACGAACCTTTAAAACTATAAATTAGAAAGTATTTTGGTGGAATGAACCTTTAAAACTATAAATTAGAAAGTATTTTGGAGGAATTGGAAATTAGGTATAAAAGGAAAATAATCCTTTTATACAGTAGTTAGAAACTAAAGGACAGGAAGTAGTATTTTGGTGGAATAAACCTTTAAAACTATCGTTACAAAGTAGTATTTTGAGATCATCTAATTCGATAGGTGGCGCTGTCACCAAACTAGAGCCCCAGGACTGCATTTTATCATCCAATTCAGTAGGTGGTGCTGTGGGGTCCTGGAACTGCAGCTCTCTGGTGCTGCAGGATCTCCTCTTGAAAAGCCTCACAGTTCAGAGTCGTTCCAGAATCTAGGAGCAGAAACCAAAGTCTCCTACGACGAGGATGGGATTGGAACCCACGCCTGCAGAGCTCAATGGATCAGCAGTCCATCACCTTAACCACTCGGCCACCTCGTCTCCTGACCACCATGATGTGCTGCTTTCTCTGAGCCTTTTAAACAGCTGAACTCTTTGGAGCCCATTTGTCAGAAATGGACCCAGCAGGAGCCACTGAACACAACTCTGACATCATCAGGCTTCTTCCCAGCAGCTTGGTGCTCCAGAAGGAAGAATCCAGACCATCGCTACATCATCAGAGTGAACACCAGCTGATGTTGACCAGTTTAACAAGCCTTTGACTGCTAAATGACATCCAAGCTCAGATTCTCTTGTCCTGGTAGAACAAGTCAGTGTTGAAGAAGATGAGAGCACCAGTCTCTTTCATCCAATGCTGGAACAGCGTTAGACTGAAGGTTAAAGGCAAGTTTTGAACTGAAGAAGCTTCTTGGACCTCTAAACTTCTTAACTCTCTTTCTCCAAGAACTGCGCCTGGACGACGGCCGTTTCCAGCGCTACTTCAGGCTGACGAGGTTCCTGTTCGATGACCTGTTTGTGAGGATCGGTGCCAGGATATCAAGGTCCAACACCAACTCCAGGCTCCAGGACCGTTGACATGACTTCCCTGACGCCAGGGGAATCTCAACGCTGACAGGCTCTCTGGACTCCTTGTCATGAGAATTTGTCACAAAAGTTGAATACTTTCAAATGCATGAATACGCGTCACTCACGTTGCCGGCGAGTACACACACCAGTTCAGCTCTCTACATGGACTTTACATGTGAACTTGTTGCACGAAAATTTGTGTCACGATTGATGTGAACACGCCTTCAGACTGTGAGGGCTGACATCACAGTGAAATGACAGAGATCACAGAGCCTTTGAGATCACAGGCTCAGTTACGTCCAGTTGACCAGATTTTACTTCGCTTCGATCTACGATGACCTGGATGAATGAGAACCTACACAGACATCTTGCCGAACACTATGGGAAGGACATCCTTAGTGTGGTGCGGGAATGCGAAAGGACTGCAAGGAAAATCGCAGACTACAGGAACCATCTACGTTCCAACCTCCGATGCCGCCAATACAACCTCATTCCCACTAGCCTACTACTAGGATCCACCGTGAGGGGCCACAGGGCCAGCAAGATTTTGGAACGGGCACAAAATCAGCTTCTCAACGAGAGAGTGAGACAGGTCCATTTCACCATCGAGGGACTAAAGACCAAGCTAGATCACCTTAATCAAGAGTTATCGCTATTTTTGCCACCCGCCATCTTGGACAAGGTCACCTCCTTCGTTGGGACAGCCCAACTATCTCAACATCAGAAGAGCAAGGAGAGGCAGAAAAGGACTTTCGCTCGCCTCCAGTCTCGCCTCGACCGGGAACGAGAAGCAGAAGGCCCAACCCCAGCGGACTCACAGGACAGGTGGATAAGGAACTTATCCAACAGGGAGCTCACCAGTCCTGAGAAACGCGTCCTTGCCAAAGGAATGAACTTTGCTGTCACCCCGAAACATCTCCCGACGGTGGACCTCATCACTGCCACAGAATCCGCCATCAAGAAGAACAACCTCTCCACCACAAAAGCAGATGAACTACGACTCAAGGTCACAGCGGCCCTCTCCGAAGCGAAGGTCCCCTCTGCCAACCTCTTGGTCCAGGAAAGGAAGGCCTTGAATGCACTGAGCAAAGATGAGAACATCACCATCCTTCCGGCTGACAAAGGAAGATGCATGGTGGTCCTTGACACAACTGACTACCAGGACAAGATCAGTTCTCTTCTCAGTGACATTCACACATATGAGACCTTAAAACGCGACTGAGTTGCTGCTGCCAGCACAGTCCATTAGCATCTGAGTGGTCGGTGAAACTCCCTAACGACCACCCCTGAAACTCCCTGACACCTCACAACGACTGTCGTTTGGGGAGGCCTGGTGAGTCTCGGGAGGGTCGTTTCCACCACATTAGCACTGACCACTCCCACATAGGTTTATAAGCTGGAGTTTCCACACTCTTCACTAGAACTGAAGAAGCCTCTCGGATGAGAGGTGAAACGTCTTCAAGATAAACTTACGTCCACTTGACCAGATTTTACTTCGCTTCGATCTACGATGACCTGGATGAATGAGAACCTACACAGACATCCCTAAAATGAAGAAAATAAATGTTGTGTCTGTGTTTGTGTTCCTGCATCAGTTAAACAGTGACTCTACCACAGGGGGTGTAGCTCAGTGGTAGAGCGCATGCTGAGCATGTGTGAGGCCCTGGGTTCAATCCCTGGCATCTCCAGCTGGTCCTGTGTAGCCTTCATCTTATCAGCTCAAGTGATCCTTAAATGTGACAACAGTCGATTCACTATCAGAAGACATCTTCTCCATGTTCAAGTTGGGCTAACTGTCCACAAATATTCAAAATTACTTTTGAAAATGAAAACATAGATCAAACCTGCCCTGTCAATCACCCACAATGGGCGGGTCATCCCACTCCCTATCAGGTTCCCCACTCCGTGACCCAGGAGGCTCCCTCTCCCTATCAGGACTAGAAATCCATTGGGGTCTCCCTGCTCAGGTAGGAGTCCTGCCCACAACGTTAAGCTATTGATGTTCTAGAGGAGACAACATCTGATCTTTGTTAGATCCACCAGTCAAAGGTTTTCTTTAAAGGCTGTAGCAGCTGAGAATGAGGGAGAGAGAGAATTAATAACCATCTTAGTGAGGACATTTTGAAAAATGATGACATTTTATTGACTTGTAGCACTGCAAAAATCATCTCCCCTCCAAAAACCCTCTTCTCCAACTCTGTACTCAAGTTGTCTCCTCATCAGGCACCACAGGATCCAGGACGTTCAGTCAAAAAAATCATTAGTGATTTTAAAAATGTCCATCAAACACAAAATAAGACTTCAAACAGGTTTTCAACTTTATTTGATGTTGACACATTTTGTCCATTTTGCCTCCACACTGTCCTTCATCACAGCATTTAATATCAGGACTGCTCCCAGATCAGCTCCATGACCTCATCCCTGCACCAGAGTACCGCCCAAGTTCATCAAGGATGGCCAACATGAGAGGGTCTAGATTCACCTCCATCTTTGGAGGTTGTTGGATTTCCTCCTGAGGACCGTCAGGCTGTTTCCTTACTTTGCTGTGACCCAACAGCAGACAGCAACAAGGACTGTGGTGCACTTGGTAAAATCACCATCTGGAGTCTGGACCAAGATGCTGATGTGATCCTTTGATGAGTTTAGAATCAGTCAGAGATCAAAGACTGGAGCAGGAATTCAATGCACAGAACCCAGAGATCAAAGACAGAATTCAGACATCAAACACAGAATTCAACGATCAATCAATTTGAGGAACCAGCATCTCATGTGAAGATGCTTCTGAACTCATGAAGTGAAATCCTAACAAATAGAGATGAATGAGTCCAACTGGGACTGGCGACCTGTCCAGGGTGTACCCCGCCTCTTGCCCGTAGATGCTGGGATAGGCTCCAGCCCCCCCGCGACCCTTAATAGTAAGGAATAAGCGGAAGATGATGATGGATGGAGTCCAACTGGACCTGAACAGGAGAGAAATAAAGGAGTTGTTATGTAATTGTTATTGATTTCCAGGCCAGGTGAGGGTTGGATTTTGTTTGTCCATGTTGAAGTGAACTGACAGTGGGACTGAGGACCTGGGCTGAAGTCCAGCTCACTGCTTGTTTAATAAACCACCTGATTGTTTTTCCTATCAGCTCTGATCTGATGGAAGAAACAAAAAGCCAAACTTCATTCGTCCGTGTCCAAACTCCAAGTCTGTTGATGTGCAGCACTCCAGTTATTTGTTTCTTTCCAGACAGAAGCAGGTTGGTGGAGGAATAAAACCTCAACAGTGAACAAACAGCAATGAGAGAAGTGAATCCTGCACTCAGAGAAGTTGTGTCTGCACTCGCCAACCAGGAAACGCGTCTATCTTCTGTGTGACTGAGGCAGCTGCTGAGAGCTGCGTTTCTCAGCTGTGTGGGGGCGGGACTCTGTGTGCCCCGGCTCAACCACGAGACCTCTGTGTACACTGTCAAGAAAAAAAACTATAAAAAAACGGTAAAAAGTCTGGCAGCAGAGTTTCCAGACGAATACCGTCAAATTACAGTGATGAACTGTTCCACAAAATTACATGGAATAAACTGTAAAAATACACAGCAGCTTTCACAGTCCCAACTCATTAAATTACAGTACATTAAAGGTGCCATAGAGAGGTTGAAGGGGTATTAATTCTTGTTCTGTGGTGTGATATGTAACCCCACAAAAAATGGTTGGGTCTGTGATGGCTCAGAAGCTTCCTAAAAGGCTCTCTGAAACCGCTATGTTACCATGTTGGGTTTAGAATGCCTCATTTGTCCCTATTGGGGTCGTTTCTGACCTCATCTGGCAACCTCATTATTTATGCAAGTGCATGAGTTGACGGAGATCAGTTGCAGTTGTTTATCTGGCAACCTCATTTAACTACTACTCGGTGATTGGCTGCCCTCACTGTCACTGAAAAGAAAGTACTCCCACTTTCTTGGCTAACTGTCGCCAGTGCTAAGTGTGACGGCTCCTGTCAATTGACAACATTCCATATCATACAACAACATTCGTAAGATAAGATACCAAGTAGCCACGGCCCATTCGCAGATCCAGCCGTATATGCAGCGGCGGGGTGACCGTCGGGACAACTGGGAGTTTTCCTGGTGGCCTGGCCCCTTGGTAGCCTGCCTGGCTGGCGAGATTCCTTCCCCCTCAAGCCAGGCCAGGCCAGCTAGCGACAGACAGCGCAGATAAAACAAAGGTCTCAATTGTATCGAGGCCATTCCTTCAATCAATCTGCTCAGTCAGTGCTGCTGCTGCAGGCTCCAGTTTGTGTCACGCTAGCGAGCGACACAAGAGGGCTGCGCTCACTCGGCTCGCTCGCATAATCGCCCCCCCCCCCCCGAAATATGTCAAAGGGGTGTGTGTGAGTGGGGGGGGGGGGCACTGACTGAACTGTGACGTAACACTTCAGCCAAAATCGCATTGGTCCATTTTCCCACGGCGATTCAAAAAAGGGGAGATCCTTCAAACAGAGGTTATGACACTGCCTCACACTTGGTGTGTGTTCCCCACAGCTGGGGGACGTTGAAGAAACACCAAAAACACAAAAACAATGATTTTCATTCTAGGTACCCTTTAATTGTTGATAAATGTGAATTAAACTGCAGGAAAAAAGGCCCATCACGTAAAAACACATGAAGAACAAGGACCTTTCAGGTTCTTCTCTAAGTTCAGGGCTCTTACTGGTTCATTTATGAAACAAACCAGTCTATGAGCAGGAATTTCCCATTAAAAAGTTCATTTGACAGTGGAAAAGCAAGCATAGTCCATCAAAATAGCCAAGTTTAAGGTCAATCACTGTCAATTGAAGCTATTTAGTTGTTACTTTATGAAACTGAGCCAACTTTCTACAGTGATTTCCTGTTAGATTCTGATTTCTCCAAGTATAAAAACTACAACAATGTATAAACACAGAATCTGTACTTTGAACAATAGAGAATTTCTGCATATTTACAGTATCAGTCCATCACTTTAGAGGATTGGAATGTAAAATAATCATTGGACAATGGAAATCATTTATCCTTTAACGAAACAACTTCAGTGCAGAGTTGATAACTGCACTTCAAACTTTGAACTGGTGTCCACATCAATGTGGAATTTGAGGAGGCCACAGCCACCAAATTTCCCAGAGTTCTTGACTATTTGCAGTCTCTTCCCTTGGAGAAGTCAAGTGGAACTACAAGACAAGGAGCAGAAATCCAAGCTGCTGGTGGACCACGTGGTGCTGTGTTGATGCTACTTTCCCACTCAAAGGGGATCGTGCAGGAATGTTCCACACGGTTGACCAAACTTCCATTGCAGAAGAGATTCAGGCAGTTCCACCCACGCCATGCATCCTTTTATGCTGTAAGTGTGAGGCAATACAATACAGTATGTTTCAGTGACATACATTTAGACAGAAGACCTGGTTTATTGGGTGATGTTTATTGACATGCCAATTGGATTGTGGTGCCAATATGGCTGACTTGGTCGGTGTAAATCTTATCATCACAAAACAAAGTACAATTTGTACTTGTAAGTACACACAAATGTTCAAATTACTTTTATAGACTTTAGTCCCCAAAGGAATTTAAGGCACCTGAAAGTGACTTTCATAAATCTGTGTGTCTGTGTACAGTACATGTCCCAAAAATGGAAAATAAAATTATTGGTCCCCAATCTCAAGGATAAAATTACGCTACAGTGATGTAGTGAGAGTTGCGACAAACCTCAAAATGATGCTACAGTGATGTAGTGAGAGTTTCTACTAAACTTAAAATAATGCAACAGTATTGTAGTAAGAGTTGCTACGAACCTCAAAATAATGCGACAGTCATGTAGTGAGAGTTGCTACTAACCTCAAAATAATGCGACAGTGATGTCGGAAGAATTGCTAATGATCTCAAAATGATGCTAACAGAAATGTAGTGAAAGTTTCGAATAACCTCAAAGTGATGTTGACAGTCATGTGGTTAGAGTTGCGAGTAACCTCAAAATGATGCTACAGTGATGTCGTAAGAATTGCTAATGATCTCCAAATGATGCTACGGTGATTAAGTAAGAATTGCTAATGAACTCAAAATGATGCTAACAGTAATGTAGTGATAGTTGCTAATAAACTCAGTGATGCTGAATGTAATGTAGTAAGAGTTGATACAAACCTAAAAATGCGACAGTGATGTGGGAAGAATTGCTAATGATCTCAAAATGATGCGACAGTGCTGTAGTAAGAATTGCTAATAAACTCAAAATGATGCTAACAGTAATGGAGTGATAGTTGCTAATAAACTCAGTGATGCTGATAGTAATGTAGTAAGGGTTGCAACAAACCTTAAAATAATGACACAGTAATGTGGTAAGAGTTGCTACGAACCTAAAAATAATGCGACAGTGATGTCAGAAGAATTGCAAATGATCTCAAAATGAGGTGACAGTGATATTCTTAAGACTAGCTAATAAACTCAAAATGGTACTGACGGTAATGTAGTGATAGTTGCTAATAAACTCAGTGATGCTTACAGTAATGTAGTAAGTGTTTCGAACAACCTCAAAGTGATGCTGACAGTCATGTAGTAAGGGTTGCGACGAACTTAAAAATAATGCGACAGTGATCTTGGAACAATTGCTAATGATCTAAAAATGATGCGACAGTGATGTAGTAAGAATTGATACCAATCTCAAAATAATGCAACAGTGATGTCGTAAGAATTGCTAATGAACTAAAAATGATGCTAAAAGTAATGTAGTGAGAGTTGCTAATAAACTCAGGGATGCTTACAGTAATGTAGAAAGAGTTTACAACAACCTCAAAGTGATGCTGACAGTCACGTAGTAAGAGTTGGTACGAACCTTAAAATAATGCAACAATAATGTAGTAAGAGTTGCTACGAATATCAAAATAATGCGACAGTGATGTCAGAAGAATTGCTAATGAACTCAAAATGATGCTAACAGTAATGTAGTGAAAGTTTTGAATAACCTCAAAGTGATGTTGACACTCATGCGGTTACAGTTGCGAGTAACCTAAAAATGATGCTGACAGTAATATAGTAAGAGTTGCTAATAACCTCAAAATAATGCTACAGTGATGTCTTAAGAATTGCTAATGATCTCAAAATGATGCGACAGTGATCTAGTAAGAATTGCTAATGAACTCAAAATGATGCCAACAGTAATGGAGTGAAAGTTTCGAATAACCTCAAAGTGATGCTGAAAGTCATGTAGTAAGGGTTGCTACGAACCTCAAAATAATGCGAAAGTGACATCGGAAGAATTGGTAATGATCTCAAAATGATGCTACAGTGATGTCGTAAGAATTGCGAATGATCTCAAAATGATGCGACAGTGATGTCGTAAGAATTGCTAATGAACTCAGTGATGCTTACAATAATGTAGTAAGTGTTTCCAACAACCTCAAAGTGATGCTGACAGTGATGTAGTAAGAGATGCTACTAAACTCAAAATAATGCAACAGTAATGTAGTAAGAGTTGCTACGAACCTCAAAAAATGCGAAAGTGATGTCAGAAGAATTGCTAATGATCTCAAAATGATGCGACAGTGATGTAGTAAGAATTGTTAATGAACTCAAAATGATGCTAACAGTAATGTAGTGAAAGTTTCGAATAACCTCAAAGTGATGCTGACAGTCATGTGGTTAGAGTTGCGAGTAACCTAAAAATGATGCTGACAGTGATGTCGTAAGAATTGCTATTAAACTCAAAACGATGCTAACAGTAACGAAGTGATAGTTGCTAAAAAACTCAGTGATGCTTACAGTAATGTAGTCAGTGTTTCGAACAACCTCAAAGTGATGCTGACAGTCATGTAGTAAGAGTTGCTACGAACCTCAAAATAATGCGACAGTGATGTCGGTAGAATTGCTCATGATCCCAAAATGATGCGACGGTGATGGAGTAAGAATTGCTAAGGAAATTAAAATGATGGTAAAAGTAATGTAGTGAAAGTTTCAAATAACCTCAAAGTGATGCTGACAGTCATGTGGTTAGAGTTGCGAGTAACCTAAAAATGATGCTGACAGTGATGTCGTGAGATTTGCTAATGATTTCAAAATGATGCGACAGTGATGTAGTAAGAATTGCTAATAAACTCAAAATGATGAGACAGTGATGTAGTAAGAGTTGCTAGTAACCTCAAAATAATGCTACAGTGATGTAGTAAGAGTTGCTACGAACCTCAAAATAATGCGACAGTGATGTCGGAAGAATTGCTAATGATCTCAAAATGATGCGACAGTGATGTAGTAAGAATTGCTAATGTACTCAAAATGATGCGAATAGTAATGGAGTGAAAGTTTCGAATAACCTCAAAGTGATGCTGACAGTGATGTCTTAAGAACTGCTATTGAACTCAAAAAGATGCTAACAGTAATGTAGTGGTAGTTGCTAATAAACTCAGTGATGCTGACAGTAATGTCGTAAGTGTTTCGAACAACCTCAAAGTGAGGCTGATAGTCATGTGGTTAGAGTTGCTACGAACCTTAAAATAATGCAACAATAATGTAGTAAGAGTTGCTACGAACCTCAAAATAATGCGACAGTGATGTCGGAAGAATTGCTAATGATCTCAAAATGATGCGACAGTGATTTAGAAAGAATTGCTAATGAACTCAAAATGATGCTAACAGTAATGGAGTGAACGTTTCGAATAACCTCAAAGTGATGCTAACAGTAATGTAGTAAGAGTTGCTACGAACCTCAAAATATTGCGACAGTGATGTCAGAAGAATTGCTAAAGATCTCAAAATGATGCGACAGTGATGTAGTAAGAATTGCAAATGAACTGAAAATGATGCTAACAGTAATGGAGTGAAAGTTTCGAGTAACCTCAAAGTGATGCTTACAGTCCTGTAGTAAGTGTTGCTTCGAACAACCTTAAGGTGATGCTGACAGTCATTTAGTAAGAGTTGCTATTGAACTCAATTCAATGCTACAGTGATGTCGTGGGAATTGCTCATGAACTCAAAATGATGCTAACAGTAATGTAGTGATAGTTGCTAATAAACTCAAAGTGATGGTGACAGTAATGTAGTAAGAGTTGCTAGGAACCTTAAAATAATGCAACAATAATGTAGTAAGAGTTGCTACGAACCTCAAACTATTGCGGCAGTGATGTCAGAAGAATTGCTGATGATCTCAAAATGATGCGACAGTGATTTAGTAAGAATTGCTAATGAACTCAAAATGATGCTAACAGTAATGGAGTGAACGTTTAGAATAACCTCAAATTGATGCTGACAGTCATGTACTAACAGTTGCTACGAACCTCAAAATAATGCGACAGTAATGTAGTAAAAGTTGCTACGAACCTCAAAATATTGCGACAGTGATGTCGGAAGAATTGCTAATGAACTCAAGATGATGCTAACAGTAATGGAGTGAAACTTTCGAAAAACCTCAAAGTGATGCTGATAGTCATGTACTAAGAGTTGCTACGAACCTCAAAATAATGCGACAGTAATGTAGTAAAACTTGCTACGAACCTCAAAATATTGCGAAAGTGATGTCGGAAGATTTGCTAATGAACTCAAGATTATGCTAACAGAAATGTAGTGATAGTTGCTAAGAAACTCAGTGATGCTTACAGTAATGTAGAAAGAGTTTCGAAAAACCTCAAAGTGATGCTGACAGTCATTTAGTAAGAGTTGCTAATGAACTCAATTTAATGCTAAAGTGATGTCGTGAGAATTGCTCATAAACTCAAAATGATGCTAACAGTAATGTAGTGATAGTTGCTAATAAACTCAAAGTGATGCTGACAGTCATGTAGTAAGATTTGCTACGAATCTCAAAATAATGTGACAGTGATGTCAGAAGAAATGATAATGACCTCAAAATGATGCGACAGTGATGTAGTAAGAATTGCTAATGAACTCAAAATGATGCTAACAGTAATGGAGTGAAACTTTCGAATAACCTAAAAGTGATGCTTACAGTCATGAAGTAAGTGTTGCTACGAACCTCAAAATAATGCGACAGTAATGTAGTAAAAGTTGCTACGAACCTCAAAATATTGCGACATTGATGTCGGAAGAATTGCTAATGAACTCAAAATGATGCTAACAGTAATGTAGTGATAGTTGCTAATCAACTCAGTGATGCTAACAGTAATGTAGTAAGAGTTTTGAACAACCTCAAAGTGATGCTTACAGTAATGTAGTAAGAGTTTCGAATAACCTCAAAGTGATGGTGAAAGTCATGTAGGAAGAGTTGCTACGAATCTCAAAATAATGCGACAGTGATGTCAGAAGAATTGCTCATGAACTTAAAATGATGCTAACAGTAATGTAGTGATAGTTGCTAATCAAGTCAGTGATGCTGACAGTAATGTAGTAAGTGTTTCGAATAACCTCAAAGTGACGGTGACAGTCATGTAGTAAGAGTTGCTACGTACCTTAAAATAATGCAACAATAATGAAGTAAGAGTTGCTACAAACCTCAAAATAATGTGACAGTGATGTCAGAAGAATTGCTAATGATCTCAAAATGATGCGACAGCGATTTAGTAAGAATTGCTAATGAACCAGTCATGTAGTAAGAGTTGCTACGAAACTCAATATAATGGGACAATAATGTAGTAAAAGTCGCTACGAACCTCAAAATATTGCGACAGTGATGTCAAAAGAATTGCTAATGAACTTAAAATGATGCTAACAGTAATGTAGTGATAGTTGCTAATCAACTCAGTGATGCTTACAGTAATGTAGTAAGTGTTTCGAACAACCTCAAAGTGATGCTGACAGTCATGTAGTAAGAGTTGCTACGAACCTCAAAATAATGCGACAGTGATGTCAGAAGAATTGCTAAAGCTCTCAAAATTATTCGAAAGTGATTTAGTAAGAATTGCTCATGAACTCAAAATGATGCTAACAGTAATAGAGTGAACGTTTCGAATAACCTCAAAGTGATGCTGACAGTCATGTAGTAAGTGTTGCTATGAACCTCAAAATAATGCGACAGTGATGTCGGAGGAATTGCTAATGAACTCAAGATGATGCTAACAGCAATGTAGTGATAGTTGCTAATAAACTCAGTCATGCTTACAGTAATGTAGTAAGAGTTTCGAACAACCTCAAAGTGATGCTGACAGTCATGTAGTAAGAGTTGCCAATGAACTCAATTCAGTGCTACAGTGATGTCGTGAGAATTGCTCAACAACTCAAAATGATGCTAACAGTAATGTAGTGATAGCTGCTGATAAACTCAAAGTGATGCTGACAGTAATGTATTAAGAGTTGCTACGAACCTTAAAATAATGCAACAATAATGTAGTAAGAGTTGCTACGAACCTCAAAATATTGCGACAGTGATGTTGGAAGAATTGCTAATGATCTCAAAATGATGCGACAGTGATGTAGTAAGAATTGCTAATGAACTCAAAATGATGCTAACAGTAATGGAGTGAACGTTTTGAATAACCTCAAAGTGATGCTGACAGTCTTGTAGTAAGTGTTGCTACGAACCTCAAAATAATGGGACAATAATGTAGTAAAAGTCGCTACGAACCTCAAAATATTGCGACAGTGATGTCGGAAGAATTGCTAATGAACTCAAAATGATGCTGACAGTCATGTAGTGATAGGTGCTAATCAACTCAGTGATGCTTACAGTAATGTAGGAAGAGTTTCGAATAACCTCAAAGTGATGCTGACAGTCATGTAGTAAGAGTTGCTCCGAACCTCAAAATAATGCGACAGTAATGTAGTAAAAGTTGCTACGAACCTCAAAATATTGCGACAGTGATATCGGAAGAAATGCTCATGAACTCGAAAATGATGCTAACAGTAATGTAGTGATAGTTGCTAATCAACTCAGTGATGCTTACAGTCATGTAGTAAGTGTTGCTACGAACCTCAAAAAAATGCGACAGGAATGTAGTAAAAGTTGCTACGAACCTCAAAATATTGCGACAGTGATGTCAGAAGAATTACTAATGAACTCAAGATGATGCTAACAGTAATGGAGTGAAACTTTCGAATAACTTCAAAGTGATGCTGACAGTCATGTAGTAAGAGTTGCTACGAACCTCAAAATAATGCGACAGTAATGTAGTAAAAGTTGCTACAAACCTCAAAATATTGCGACAGTGATGTCGGAAGAATTGCTAATGAACTCAAGATGATGCTAACAGTAACGTAGTGATAGTTGCTAAGAAACTCAGTGATGCTTACAGTAATGTAGTAAGAGTTTCGAACAACCTCAAAGTGATGCTGACAGTCATTTAGTGAGAGTTGCTTATGAACTCAATTTAATGCTACAGTGATGTCGTGAGAATTGCTCAACAACTCAAAATGATGCTAACAGTAATGTAGTGATAGTTGCTCATAAACTCAAAGTAATGCTGACAGTAATGTAGTAAGAGTTGCTACGAACCTTAAAATAATGCAACAATAATGTAGTAAAAGTCGCTACGAACCTCAAAATATTGCGACAGTGATGTCGGAAGAATTGCTAATGAACTCAAAATGATGCTAACAGTAATGTAGTGATAGTTGCTAATCAACTCAGTGATGCTTACAGTAATGTAGTAAGAGTTTCGAACAACCTCAAAGTGATGCTGACAGTCATGTAGTAAGAGTTGCTACGAACCTCAAAATAATGCGACAGTGATGTCAGAAGAATTGCTATAGCTCTCAAAATGATTCGAAAGTGATTTAGTAAGAATTGCTCATGAACTCAAAATGATGCTAACAGTAATGGAGTGAACGTTTCGAATAACCTCAAAGTGATGCTGACAGTCTTGTAGTAAGAGTTGCTACGAACCTCAAAATAATGCGACAGTGATGTCGGAAGAATTGCTCATGATCTCAAAATGATGCGACAGTGATGTAGTAAGAATTGCTCATGAACTCAAAATGATGCTAACAGTAATGGAGTGAAACTTTCGAATAACCTCAAAGTGATGCTGACAGTCATGTACTAAGAGTTGCTACAAACCTCAAAATAACGTGACAGTAATGTAGTAAAAGTTGCTACGAACCTCAAAATAATGCGACAGTAATGTAGTAAAAGTTGCTACGAACCTCAAAATATTGCGACAGTGATATCGGAAGAAATGCTCATGAACTCAAAATGATGCTAACAGTAATGTAGTGATAGTTGCTAATCAACTCAGTGATGCTTACAGTAATGTAGTAAGTGTTTCGAATAACCTCAAAGTGATGCTTACAGTCATGCAGTAAGTGTTGCTACAAACCTCAAAATAATGCGAAAGTAATGTCGTAAAAGTTGCTAGAAACCTCAAAATATTGCGACAGTGATGTCGGAAGAATTGCTAATGAACTCAAGATGATGCTAACCGTAATGTAGTGATAGTTGCTAATCAACTCAGTGATGCTGACAGTAATGTAGTAAGAGTTGCTACGAACCTTAAAATAATGCAACAATAATGTAATAAGAGTTGCTACGAACCTCAAAATATTGCGACAGTAATGTAGTAAAAGTTGCTACGAACCTCAAAATATTACGACAGTGATGTCGGAAGAATTGCTAATGATCTCAAAATGATGCGACAGTGATGGAGTAAGAATTGCTCATGAACTCAAAATGATGCTAACAGTAATGGAGTGAAACTTTCAAATAACCTCAAAGTGATGCTTACAGTCATGTAGTAAGTGTTGCTACGAACCTCAAAATAATGCGACAGTAGTGTAGTAAAAGTTGCTACGAACCTCAAAATATTGCAACAGTGTTGTCGGAAGAATTGCTAATGAACTCAAAATGATGCAAACAGTAATGTAGTGATAGTTGCTAATCAACTTAGTGATGCTTACAGTAATGTAGTAAGAGTTACTACGAACCTCAAAATAATGCGACAGTGATGTCAGAAGAATTGCTAAAGATCTCAAAATGATTCAAAAGTGATTTAGTAAGAATTGCTCATGAACTCAAAATGATGCTAACAGTAATGGAGTGAACGTTTCGAATAACCTCAAAGTGATGCTGACAGTCATGTAGGAAGAGTTGCTACGAACCTCAAAATAATGCGACAGTGATGTCAGAAGAATTGCTAAAGATCTCAAAATGATTCAAAAGTGATTTAGTAAGAATTGCTCATGAACTCAAAATGATGCTAACAGTAATGGAGTGAACGTTTCGAATAACCTCAAAGTGATGCTGACAGTCTTGTAGTAAGAGTTGCTACGAACCTCAAAATAATGTGACAGTGATGTCGGAAGAATTGCTAATGATGTCAAAATGATGCGACAGTGATGTAGTAAGAATTGCTAATGAACTCAAAATGATGATAACAGTAATGGAGTGAAACTTTCGAATAACCTCAAAGTGATGCTAATAGTCATGTAGTAAGTGTTGCTCCGAACCTCAAAATAATGAAACAGTAATGTAGTTAAAGTTGCTACGAACCTCAAAATATTGCGACAGTGATGTCAGAAGAATTGCTAATGAACTCAAGATGATGCTAACAGTAATGTAGTGATAGTTGCTAATAACCTCAAAGTGATGCTGACAGTAATGTAGTAAGAGTTGCTACGAACCTCAAAATATTGCGACAGTGATGTCGGAAGAATTGCTAATGAACTCAAGATGATGCTAACAGTAATGTAGTGATAGTTGCTAAGAAACTCAGTGATGCTTACAGTAATGTAGTAAGAGTTTCGAACAACCTCAAAGTGATGCTGACAGTCATGTAGTAAGAGTTGCTAATGAACTCAATTTAGTGCTACAGTGATGTCGTGAGAATTGCTCAACAACTCAAAATGATGCTAACAGTAATGTAGTGATAGCTGCTAATAAACTCAAAGTGATGCTGACAGTAATGTATTAAGGAGTTGCTACGAACCTTAAAATAATGCAACAATAATGTAGTCAGAGTTGCTACGAACCTCAAAATAATGTGACAGTGATGTCGGAAGAATTGCTAATGATGTCAAAATGATGCGACAGTGATTTAGTAAGAATTGCTAATGAACTCAAAATGATGCTAACAGTAATGGAGTGAACGTTTCGAATAACCTCAAAGTGATGCTTACAGTCATGTAGTAAGTGTTGCTACGAACCTAAAAATAATGCGAATGGAATGTAGTAAAAGTTGCTACGAACCTCAAAATATTGCGACAGTGATGTCAGAAGAATTGCTAATGAACTCAAGATGATGCTAACAGTAATGGAGTGAAACTTTCGAATAACCTCAAAGTGATGCTGACAGTCATGTAGTAACAGTTGCTACGAACCTCAAAATAATGCGACAGTAATGTAGTAAAAGTTGCTACGAACCTCAAAATATTGCGACAGTGATGTCGGAAGAATTGCTAATGAACTCAAGATGATGCTAACAGTAATGTAGTGATAGTTGCTAAGAAACTCAGTGATGCTTACAGTAATGTAGTAAGAGTTTCGAACAACCTCAAAGTGATGCTGACAGTCATTTAGTAAGAGTTGCTAATGAACTCAATTTAATGCTACAGTGATGTCGTGAGAATTGCTCAACAACTCAAAGTGATGCTAACAGTAATGGAGTGAAACTTTCGAATAACCTCAAAGTGATGCTTACAGTCATGTAGTAAGAGTTGCTATGAACCTCAAGATAATGCGACAGTAATGTAGTAAAAGTTGCTACGAACCTCAAAATATTGCGACAGTGATGTCGGAAGAATTGCTAATGAACTCAAAATGATGCTAACAGTAATGTAGTGATAGTTGCTAATCAACTCAGTGATGCGTACAGTAATGTAGTAAGTGTTTCGAATAACCTCAAAGTGATGCTGACAGTCATGTAGTAAGAGTTGCTACGAACCTTAAAATAATGCAACAATAATGTAGTAAGAGTTGCTACGAACCTCAAAATAATGTGACAGTGATGTCAGAAGAATTGCTAATGATCTCAAAATGATGCGACAGTGATTTAGTAAGAATTGCTAATGAACCAGTCATGTAGTAAGAGTCGCTACGAACCTCAATATAATGCGACAGTGATGTCAGAAGAATTGCTAAAGCTCTCAAAATGATTCGAAAGTGATTTAGTAAGAATTGCTCATGAACTCAAAATGATGCTAACAGTAATGGAGTGAACGTTTCGAATAACCTCAAAGTGATGCTGACAGTCATGTAGTAAGAGTATCTACGAACCTCAAAATAATGCGACAGTAATGTTGTAAAAGTTGCTACGAACCTCAAAATATTGCGACAGTGATGTCGGAAGAATTGCTAATGAACTCAAGATGATGCTAACAGTAATGTAGTGATAGTTGCTAATCAACTCAGTGATGCTTACAGTAATGTAGTAAGTGTTTCGAATAACCTCAAAGTGATGCTGACAGTCATGTAGTAAGAGTTGTTACGTACCTCAAAATAATGCGACAGTCATGTAGGAAGAGTTGCTACGAACCTCAAAATAATGCGACAGTGATGTCAAAAGAATTTCTAAAGATCTCAAAATGATTCAAAAGTGATTTAGTAAGAATTGCTCATGAACTCAAAATGATGCTAACAGTAATGGAGTGAACGTTTCGAATAACCTCAAAGTGATGCTGACAGTCTTGTAGTAAGAGTTGGTACGAACCTCAAAATAATGCGACAGTGATGTCGGAAGAATTGCTCATGATCTCAAAATGATGCGACAGTGATGTAGTAAGAATTGCTCATGAACTCAAAACGATGCTAACAGTAATGGAGTGAAACTTTCGAATAACCTCAAAGTGATGCTGACAGTCATGTAGTAAGAGTTGCTACGAACCTCAAAATAATGTGACAGTAATGTAGTAAAAGTTGCTACGAACCTCAAAATAATGCGACAGTAATGTAGTAAAAGTTGCTACGAACCTCAAAATATTGCGACAGTGATGTCGGAAGAAATGCTAATGAACTCAAAATGATGCTAACAGTAATGAAGTGATAGTTGCTAATCAACTCAGTGATGCTTACAGTAATGTAGTAAGTGTTTCGAATAACCTCAAAGTGATGCTGACAGTCATGTAGTAAGTGTTGCTACAAACCTCAAAATAATGCGAAAGTAATGTAGTAAAAGTTGCTAGAAACCTCAAAATATTGCGACAGTGATGTCTGAAGAATTGCTAATAAACTCAAGATGATGCTAACAGTAATGTAGTGATAGTTGCTAAGAAACTCAGTGATGCTTACAGTAATGTAGTAAGAGTTTCGAACAACCTCAAAGTGATGCTGACAGTCATTTAGTAAGAGTTGCGAATGTACTCAGTTCAATGCTACAGTGATTTCGTGAGAATTGCTCAAATACTCAAAATGATGCTAACAGTAATGTAGTGATAGTTGGTAATAAACTCAAAGTGATGCTGACAGTAATGTAGTAAGAGTTGCTACGAACCTTAAAATAATGCAACAATAATGCAGTAAGAGTTGCTACGAACCTCAAAATAATGTGACAGTGATGTCGGAAGAATTGCTAATGATGTCAAAATGATGCGACAGTGATGTAGTAAGAATTGCTAATGAACTCAAAATGATGCTAACAGTAATGGAGTGAAACTTTCGAATAACCTCAAAGTGATGCTGACAGTCATGTCGTAAGTGTTGCTCCGAACCTCAAAATAATGCGACAGTAATGTAGTAAAAGTTGCTACGAACCTCAAAATATTGCGACAGTGATGTCGGAAGAATTGCTAATGAACTCAGTGATGCTAACAGTAATGGAGTGATAGTTGCTAATAACCTCAAAGTGATGCTGACAGTGATGTAGTAAGAGTTGCTACGAACCTCAAAATAATGCAACAGTGATGTCAGAAGAATTGCTAATGATCCTCAAAAAATGTTACAGTGATGTCGTAAGAATTGCTAATGATCTCAAAATGATGCGACAATGATGTCGTAAGAATTGCTAATAAACTCAAAATGATGCTCACAGTAATGTAGTGATAGTTGCTAATAAACTACATGATGCTTTCAGTAATGTAGTAAGTGTTTTGAACAACCTCAAAGTGATGCTGACAGTCATGTAGTAAGAGTTGCTACTAACGTCAAAATAATGCTACAGTGATGTCGTAAGAATTGCTAATGAACTCAAAATGATGTTGACCGGAATGTAGTAAGTCTGGTAATAACCTTAAAATAATGCTAGTGATGTCGTACGAATGATCTGAAATGATGGGACAGTGATGTTGTAATAATTGCTAAAAACCTCGAAATGATGCTTACAGTAATGTAGTAAGAGTTGAAACTAGAACAACAAACTGTCCTCTGATGGTTGGACAGGTTGGTCTGGTCCGTCCTCTCACTCATCATTAAAAGCCCTTATTACTCATCATTCATCCAATCTGACACTCACGTCTGCAGTGGGGAATCCCCAGCAACCCGCGGCCCACATGGAGCAGTCTCGGCCAATCACGTGGGGCCTGCAGCGGCACCGACCACCAAATGACTCGCAGGTTTCACTCTCAGCTCCAACCTCATGGCAGGCACAAGGCAGGGCGCTGTTGGTGAAGAGAGCCCAAGAGACACAGCTGAGCTGAGACAGAATGGAGACGAAGGACAAGAGGGACGACAGAGAAAAAGGAAACGTTAGCGAGACATTTTAGGAAAATTAGTTTAGTGGGGAAAAGGTTCTTAGCCAAACTTGCTAAATGGAAGGACAACAAAAAAACAAAGATCTTCAAAAGAAAATTAGCACAAAATGAAAACCTGCAAGAGAAAGTAAATCAAGAACTAAATATTCTTGAGGCTCAGGTCTTTAGTTCCAATGCTTGTAAATGACATCTGAATGCATTCACAACCCAAATCTGAGCAGACAGAAGCGTCCCAGTCAGGCCCAGTTTAGTTCCTCTAGAACATTCAGGGATACAGAACATGGACCAACTCAGGCTGAGAGACACCGACTTGACATGAAAGCTGTTGAGGCCACAGTTGCTGATGAAGTGGTCAGATTTCTCCAGTGGTTCTTGGTTCAGGGAGCTGGAGCTGGAGCTGCTCTCAGGCACCACCAGGACGTGATCCTGGAGAGACAGAAGGAAGAAGTCCAGGCCTGACAGAGGAGAAGGAGGCACAGAGTAGAAACAGCAGATACGTGTGGGGAAAGGGAGAGGGTATCAGTCCAGCAGAGGAGCAGGAAACCTACCACCACAGGGCTCTGCCTGCAGGAACCTGCAGGTGAGGAGGACCTGGTGGTCCGGCACATCCAGAATGATCTGGTTTTCAGACACCGGCACGTTTCGGCAGCCGTAAGCGTGGGGACAGAAGGAGGCGTTGGCGTGGCCTGAAAGACACAAACAACCATCTCCATTTGAATGTTTCTCAAACAGCCGGAGCAGGAAAGCTAAGATGAATCAAAGATCCTCCACCCTGCCAGATCCGACCCTGGTAATGTAGACCTGCACAGGGTGGGTGGGGTGGAGCGGCTGGTGGTGGTGGAGGATGAAGACGTATCTGCCCAAAGCCTGGACACGGTGGAGTCCACCGCAGCCTTCTGAGTAGAAGGATGAGAGCGATGTTCAATGGTACATGTTTTCTTTCCTGAACCGCCGATGTTTCCAATCACGAATCTCAGTCATGAGATTTGAACATCATGAAGGAGTTCAAAAGTGTCAAACTGGGCCGGTCTCCATTTTATGAGTCCAGAGACAGAGGATAAAACTACAAGTCCCTGGTTCAGATTTGACTCGTCTGAATCCAAACACAGCAGCGTTCTTCCACCAGGCCAGATGAGTTGATCATGATAACAAGATATCTTCATGCTACTACAACACACAAACTCATCACCAGAAAAGACTTCATGGTGGAACAACAAATCTCCTCCCAATGGGAAAAACATTGGGAGGAGAAACAAGAGCGCTGAGGGGACACAGGAGGAGCTACAGGGGGAGGGAAGGTGGATCAGAACCGTTCTAACAAGAGCGCTGAGGGGACACAGGAGGAGCTACAGGGGGAGGGAAGGTGGATCAGAACCGTTCTAACAAGAGCGCTGTCCCACTAATGTTCCTCACCAGAATCCTCCTGTCAGGGGGGAACCGTCCATGGGTACTGATGCAGCAGACTGAAGGTTCAACGTAGTCCATGCTGAACTGGTCTTGAGGCACCAGGTGGACTTTGTGCTAAAAACAGCAGAAAAAAAGACAAAAAGGGGAGAATTTTAACAAAAGTATGCAAATGAGCTGAAGATCAAAATACAAAAAGTAAATCAAGGTTTTTTTTTTCAAATGATTGCCAGCTATTTAGCTCAGAGAAGGACAAATGTCAATCAAGATGTCAGAATGGAACGATCCCACTGGCTTCTGGTCAAGGGAACCATGGAGATGCTAACTTCCTGTTGGACTATCAGGGTGTCTCATCCCTGACATGCTAACTTCCTGTTGGACGATAAACGTGTCTCATCCATGACATGCTAACTTCCTGTTGGACGATAAATGTGTCTCATCCCTGACATGCTAACTTCCTGTTGGACTATCAGGGTGTCTCATCCCTGACATGCTAACTTACTGTTGGACGATAAGCGTGTCTCATCCCTGACATGCGAACTTCCTGTTGGACTATCAGGGTGTCTCATCCCTGACATGCTAACTTCCTGTTGGACGATCAGGGTGTCTCATCCCTGACATGCTAACTTCCTGTTGGACGATAAGCGTGTCTCATCCCTGACATGCTAACTTCCTGTTGGACGATAAGCGTGTCTCATCCCTGACATGCTAACTACCTGTTGGACTATGAGGGTGTCTCATCCCTGACATGCTAACTTCCTTTTGGACTATCAGGGTGTCTCATCCCTGACATGCTAACTTCCTGTTGGACGATAAGCGTGTCTCATCCCTGACATGCTAACTTCCTTTTGTACTATCAGGGTGTCTCATCCCTGACATGCTAACTTCCTGTTGGACTATAAAGCCTGATTTAAGCCTAATTTATGCTTCTGCGTCGAGTAGTATTGTATAGTATTCGTACCTACGCCGTCGACGCAGACCAGACGCTGTAGCCTGAGACGCGCCTCCAAAAAATCCTGCTTCCGCATCGCGTCGACGCGAGGTGACGTCAACGTCGAGGACTGTGATGGGTCCGCTCAGGACGTTATTTCCGGTTCAGTCGCAGCACAACACCGCCATTTTCAAAGTTTCTGAGGTGAAAGCTTCAAGAAAAAATGGACCAAGCAGAAGAAAGGATTATTCGCGGCACTACAAAGACTGACAAATGGCCAACAATTGTTGTCTGTGACCGGAAGAAAACCAAGGAATCCGACAAGAGCCCCGTAAACAATACAAAGACAAAGCCACACCCCCTAGCGGCTTGGCGGTGTATTGCAGAGCAACGCGTTCCCTCGACGCAGAATAAACCAGGCTTTCCAGTCGCACCTGTTTCACGCCCCCGTGCCAGATAAGGACCCCCATCGGGCTGTGCCACTCTGGAGGGAGCGCGTCTCACAGTCAGTCAGCGGAACCATGCGGATCCGGGCCGGAGCTGTGGGAAGGAGCGCCAATTGTATCGGGTTGTTGTTTTCTGGACTGCAGCAGAACAGGAGCAGCCGGGACTGGAATGTAGAAGCAGGTTATCTTGAAGTTGACTCAGTTATGGTGAACGATATTGTGGTTCAACACTTTAATGAGCTTTAAGGCAAACACATTTCATGAGGAAACAACGCCGGAATTGGACGGATTTCAGCGGCACACAACAACGTATCCGATACACCTCATTGGAAACCTGGTGGTCTAAGACTAAGAAACACCAGTCACCATGAAGAAAGGAACTTTTAGCTGAGCACTCATGTTCTTTTCTGCAGGTTGAATGTCTCATTTGTTGGACAGAAGCGTCTCATCTCAACAAAAGCACCTCTTCAGTGCTGAGGCATGATGGGGCCAGGCATGAGAATGAAGTCCCAGATCCACCAGGATGAACTCAGGTATACAGCCACTCTCCAACTGACTCACAGTTGCTTCATTGATCATTAATTCCTATTCATTTCTTCTCTCCTTCATCTTTAACCATCCAGCTTCCAGGAAGCAGATGCTGGATGAGGCTCTGCTGAATTTGATCCTGAAGGACTGCCAGCCCCTCAGCACTGTTGAGAGGGAAGGGTTCAGGGAACTGGTTCAGGTCCTTGAGCCTCATATGTTTGCCAACCAGAAAGGTTTGTGTGGAAATGATCTAAAGCAGTCGTTGATATCTCCAGTTTATTTCATCTCTAATTTCAATGTATTGATTTACTCTGGGTGTCATTTTCAGACCATCAAACAAACGGTGGCCAAAAAGTACCAGGAGGAACGGGAAGGAGTGAAAAAGGAAGTCCAGCTGCCATGTGGACATCTGTGGACATGGAGGCTCCCTTGGCTCTGACCTGTCACTGCATTCGTGAGAATGATTGTGTTGGGAGTGCAAGACTTTCCACAAAGTCACCCTGCTGACAGTTTGGCCCCAGTCCAAAGAGGCCTGATGGAGGACTGGGCCATCACCAACAAAGTCAAGTGTCTTGTGAGCGATGCAGCACCAAACATGACAGCATCCACTAGACAGCTCCAAATTCACCACTCAGTCGGCACTGCACATCGTCTGAATCTAGGAGTCAGAAAATCCTGTGATCAGATCCCCACTTCCATCATCAGACACAAAGCCAGGAACACTGTCACATCCTTCAGATCAGCACTACAGCCAAGGAGAAGCTGGCTCAGGTGCAGCAACAGATGGGAGGGCCAACCCTGAAACTCATCAGTGAGGTGCCAACACGCTGGAACAGCACACACAGCTGTCAGGGCTGCATGATGAGAGGGAACCAGTGTGGGAACCTCTGGCCTCTCTAAGACAGATTTGACTCCACTGACAGCTGAGGAGTTCACCACCATAGGAGAAGCACTTCTAGTAAACAGAGGTCATTCTAGTAGCCTGGTCCCTCTGTGGTTGAGCTATAATTTTAGGAAATATGGTCATTATTCAATGGTGACATCTCTCTGCTGAATAATGTAGAACTGAACGGATCCACTGGACCTTCTTTTTACAAACAGCAGCATGCAGCAGCTGTCCTGAGTGGAAAACTGCACATTTCTGTTGGTGAGAGTTAATCAAGCGATGGACTTTGTCTCTCAACAGAAGCTGTGTGGAAAAACCCTGCAGCTACGAGCGCTTCAGATTCTGAGAGTGATTCTTACGCCATTGGCTGGTTTAACCTGGCGTCTGACCGTGGAGGTGGCCGAGTGGAGTGTGACATGGCTGCACAGGTAAATCAAGTAAAGCAGTGTTAGTCTTTGGCAGCAGGCCAGGCCGACAAATGCTAATGTCTCTGACTGACTGACTGATGAAGTTGGACCATTGGTCAGCCACAATGATGCATGACCACAAATAGTGGCCTGGGTCTTTATGAAGCTCACATCACTGTAGCATCATTTTGAGGTTACGAGCAACTCTCATTACATCACTTAAGCATCATTTCTTAGCTTAGGAGCAACTCTCATTGCATAACTTTAGCATCATTTTGAGATTAGTTGCAACTCTCACTACATTACTGTAGCATCATTTTGACATTAGTAGCAACTCTCACTACATTACTGTAGCATCATTTTGACATTAGTAGCAACTCTCGTTACATCACTTTTGCATCATTTTGAGATTCGTAGCAAATCTCACTACATTACTGTTGCATAATTTCTTAGATTAGTAGCAACTCTCATTACATCACTGTAGCATCATTTTGACATTAGTAGCAACTCTCACTACATCACTTAAGCATCATTTTGAGATTCGTAGCAAATCTCACTACATTACTGTAGCATAATTTCTTAGATTAGTAGCAACTCTCATTGCATAACTTTAGCATCATTTTGAGATTAGTTGCAACTCCCACTACATTAATGTAGCATCATTTCTTAGGTAAGTAGCAACTCATTACATCACCGTCAGCATCATTTTGACATTAGTAGCAACTCTCACTACATCACTGTAGCATAATTTCTTAGGTTAGTAGCATCTCTCATTGCATTACTTGATTATCATTTCTTATTTGAGAAGAAACTCTTATTACATGACTGTAGCATAATTTTTAGATGAGTAGCAACTCTCACTACATCACTGAAACTCCATTTTCAGTTAAGCAGAAACTCTCACTCCATGACTGTAGCATCATTTTGAGGTTTTAAGCAACTCTCACTACATCACTGTCGCATCATTTCTTAGGTTAGTAGCAACTCTCATTACATCACTTTAGCATCATTTTGAGATTAGTAGCAACTCTCACCACATCACTGAAGCATCATTTTGAGATCAGTTGAAACTCTCACTACATCACTGTAGCATCATTTCTTAGGTTAGTAGCAACTCTCATTACATCACTGAAGCATCACTTTGAAAATAGGAGCAACTCTCACTACATCAGTGTAAAATCATTCTTAGGTTTGTAGCAACTCTCATTGCATCACTTTAGCATCATTTTGAGGTTAGTCGTGACTCTCATTACATCACTTTAGCATCATTTTGAGATTCGTAGCGAATCTCACTACATCACTGTCGCATCATTTCTTAGGTTAATAGCAACTCTCATTACATCACGTTCGCATCATTTTGAGGTTCGTAACAACTCTCATTATATCACTGTCAGCATCATTTACTAGGTTCTTTACATCACTTTAGCATCATTTTGAGATTCGTAGCAACTCCCACTACATTAATATAGCATCATTTCGTAGGTGAGTAGCAACTCTCATTACATCACTGTCACCATCATTTTGACATTAGTAGCAACTCTCACTACATCACTGCAGCATCATTTCTTAGGTTCGTAGCATCTCTCATTACATCACTTGATTATCATTTGTTATGTGAGAAGAAACTCTCACTACATCACTGTAGCTTTATTTTCAGTTTAGAAGAACCTCTCACTACATTACTGTAAGCATCATTTTAAGGATAGTGTCAACTCTTACTTCATCACTGTAGCATCATTTTGAGGTTCGTAGCAACTCTCATTACATCACTTCAGCATCATTTTTAAATTAGTAGCAACTGTCATTCCATAACTTTTGCATCATTTTGAGATTAGTAGCAACTCTCACTACATCACTGTAGCATCATTTTGAGGTTCGTAGCAACTCTCATTACATCACTTTTGCATCATTTTGAAATTAGTAGCAACTCTCATTACATCACTTTAGCATCATTTTGAGATTAGTAGCAACTCTCACCACATCACTGTAGCATCATTTTGAGGTTCGTAGAAACTCTCACCACATCACTGTCGCATCATTTCTTAGGTTAATAGACACTCTCATTACATCACGTTCGCATCGTTTTGAAGTTCGTAGCAACTCTCACGACATCACTGCAAGCATTATTTTGAGGTTAGTCGCAGTTTCACTACATCACTGTAAGCATCATTTTGAGGTTCGTCGCAACTCTCATTACATCACTGTAGCATCATTTTGACATTAGTAGCAACTCTCACTACATCACTGTAGCATCATTTTGAGGTTCGTAGCAACTCTCACCACATCACTGTAGCATAATTTCTTAGGGAAGTAGCAACTCTCATTACATCACTGTAGCATCATTTTGAGGTTCGTAGCAACTCTCACCACATCACTGTCGCATCATTTCTCAGGTAAGTAGCAACTCTCATTACATCACTTTAGCATGATTTTGAAATTACTATCAACTCTCAGCACATGTCTGTAGCATAATTTCTTAGGTTTGTAGCAACTCTGCCTACATCACTGTAGCATCATTTCTTCGGTTAGAAGAAACTCTCATGACATCACTTTAGCATGATTTTGAAATTACTATCAACTCTAACCACAACACTGTCAGTATAATTTCTTAGGTTAGTAGCAACTGTCATAACATCACTGTAGCATCATTTTGAGGATCGTAGCAACTCTTACTACATTATTGTTGCATTATTTTAAGGTTCGTAGCAACTCTTACTACATGACTGTCAGCATCACTTTGAGGTTGTTCGAAACACTTACTTGTTACTGTAAGCATCAGTGAGTTGATTAGCAACTATCACTACATTACTGTAAGCATTATCTTGAGTTCATTAGAAATTCTTCCGACATCACTGTCGCAATATTTTGAGGTTCGTATCAACTTTTACTAAATTACTGTCGCATTATTTTGAGGTACGTTGTTGCACTTACTACATGACTGTTAGCATCACTTTGAGGTTATTCGAAACTTTCACTCCATTAGTGTTCGCATCATTTTGAGTTCATTAGCAATTCTTCCTACATCACTGTCGCATCATTTTGAGATCATTAGCAATTCTTCCGACAACACTGTCGCATTATTTTGAGGTTCGTAGCAACTCTTACTACATCACTGTCAGCATCACTTTGAGGTTTTTCGAAACGTTCACTCCATTACTGTTAGCATCAATTTGAGATCATTAGCAATTCTTACTAAATCACTGTCGCATCATTTTGAGATCATTAGCAATTCTTCCGACATCACTGTCGCATTATTTTTAGGTTCGTAGCAACTCTTACTACATTACTTTCAGCATCACTTTGAGATCATTAGCAATTCTTCTGACATCACTGTCGCATTATTTTGAGGTTCGTAGCAACTCTTACTGCATGACTGTCAGCATCACTTCGAGGTTGTTCGAAACACTAAGTACATTACTGTAAGCATCACTGAGTTGATTAGCAACTGTCACTGCACGACGGTTCGCATCATTTTGAGTTCATTAGCAATTCTTCCGACATCACTGTCGCAATATTTTGAGGTTCGTAGCAACTTTTACTACATTACTGTCGCATTATTTTGAGGTTCGTAGCAACTGTCAGCATCACTTTGAAGTTGTTCGAAACACTTACTCCATGAATGTCAGCATCACTTTGAGGTTGTTTGAAACTCTTACTACATTACTGTAAGCATCACTGAGCTTATTTGCAACTATCACTACATTACTGTTAGCATCATCTTGAGTTCATTAGCAAATCATACGACATCACTGTCGCATCATTTTGAGACCATTAGCAATTATTCTGACATCACTGTCGCAATATTTTGAGGTTCGTATTAACTATTACTACATGTCTTTCAGCATCACTTTGAAGTTGTTCGAAACTTTCACTCCATTAATGTTAGCATCATTTTGAGTTTATTAGCAATTCTTACTAAATCACTGTCGCATCATTTTGAGATCTTTAGCAATTCTTCTGACATCACTGTCGCATTATTTTGAGGTTCGTAGCAACTCTTCCTGCATGACTGTCAGCATCACTTTGAGGTTGTTGGAAACACTTAGTACATTACTGTCAGCATCACTGAGTTGATTAGCAACTATCACTACATTACTGTTAGCATCGTTTTGAGTTCAATAGCAATTCTTACGACATCACTGTCAGCATCATTTTTTTTTACTCGCAACTCAAACCACATGACTGTCAGCATCACTTTGAGGTTATTCGAAACTTTCACTCCATTACTGTTAGCATCACTTTGAGTTAATTAGCAATTCTTACTAAATCACAGTCGCATCATTTTGAGATCTTCAGCAATTCTCCTGACATCACTGCCGCATTATTTTGAGTTTCGTAGCAACTCTTACTACATTACTGTCAGCATCACTTTGAGGTTGTTCTAAACGTTCACTCCATTACTGTTAGCATCATTTTGAGTTGATTAGCAATTCTTACTAAATCACTGTCGCATCATTTGAGATCTTTAGCAATTCATCTGACATCACTGTCGCAATATTTTGAGGTTCGTAGCAACTTTTTCTACATTACTGTCGCATTATTTTGAGGTTCGTAGCAACTCTTACTACATGACCGTCAGCATCACTTTGAAGTTGTTCGAAACTTTCACTCCATTAATGTTAGCATCATTTTGAGTTCATTAGCAATTCTTACTAAATCACTGTCGCATCATTTTGAGATCTTTAGCAATTCTTCTGACATCACTGTCGCATTATTTTGATGTTCGTAGCAACTCTTACTACATTACTGTTGCATTATTTAAAGGTTCGTAGCAACTCTTACTACATTACTGTCAGCATAACTTTGAGTTTATTAGCAACTTTCACTCCATTCATGTTAGCATCAATTTGAGTTCATTAGCAATTCTTACTAAATCACTGTAGCATCATTTTGAGATCTTTAGCAATTCTTCTGACATCACTGTCGCATTATTTTGAGGTTCGTAGCAACTCTTACTACATGACTGTCAGCATCAGTTTGAGGTTGTTCGAAACTCTTACTACATTACTGTGAGCATCGTTTTGAGTTCAATAGCAATTCTTACGACATCACTGTCAGCATCATTTTTTTTTACTCGCAACTCAAACCACATGACTGTCAGCATCACTTTGAGGTTGTTCTAAACGTTCACTCCATTACTGTTGGCATCATTTTGAGTTGATTAGCAATTCTTACTAAATCACTGTCGCATCATTTGAGATCTTTAGCAATTCATCTGACATCACTGTCGCAGTATTTTGAGGTTCGTAGCAACTTTTTCTACATTACTGTCGCATTATTTTGAGGTTCGTAGCAACTCTTACTACATGACCGTCAGCATCACTTTGAGGTTATTCGAAACTTTCACTCCATTACTGTGAGCACCCTTTTGAGTTCATCAGCAATTCTTACTAAATCACTGTCGCATCATTTTGAGATCATTAGCAATTCTTACTACATCACTGTCAGCATAACTTTGAGTTTATTAGCAACTTTCACTCCATTCATGTTAGCATCAATTTGAGTTCATTAGCAATTCTTACTAAATCACTGTAGCATCATTTTGAGATCTTTAGCAATTCTTCTGACTTCACTGTCGCATTATTTTGAGGTTCGTAGCAACTCTTACTACATGACTGTCAGCATCACTTTGAGGTTGTTCAAAACGTTCACTCCATTAATGTTAGCATCATTTTGAGTTTATTAGCAATTCTTACTAAATCACTGTCGCATCATTTTGAGATCTTTAGCAATTCTTCTGACATCACTGTCGCATTATTTTGAGGTTCGTAGCAACTCTTACTACATTATTGTTGCATTATTTTGAGGTTCGTAGCAACTCTTACTACATGATTGTCAGCATCACTTTGAGGTTGTTCGAAACACTTACTACATACTGTAAGCATCACTGAGTTGATTAGCAACTATCACACCATTACTGTTAGCATCATTTTGAGTTCATTAGACATTCTTCCGACATCACTGTCGCAATATTTTGAGGTTCGTATCAACTTTTACTAAATTACTGTCGCATTATTTTGAGGTTCGTAGCAACTCTTACTACATCACTGTCGCATCATTTTGAGATCATTAGCAATTCTTCCGACATCACTGTCGCATTATTTTGAGGTTCGTAGCAACTCTTACTACATTACTGTCAGCATCACTTTGAGGTTGTTCGAAACACTTACTACATTACTGTAAGCATCACTGAGTTGATTAGCAGCTATCACTACATTACTGTTTGCATCATTTTGAGTTCATTAGCAATTCTTACTAAATCACTGTCGCATCATTTTGAGATCTTTAGCAATTCATGTGACATCACTGTCGCAATATTTTGAGGTTCGTAGCAACTTTTTCTACATTACTGTCACATTATTTTGAGGTTCGTAGCAACTCTTACTACATGACCGTCAGCATCACTTTGAGGTTATTCGAAACTTTCACTCCATTACTGTTAGCATCATTTTGAGTTCATTCGCAATTATCACTACTTTACTGTTAGCATCATTTTAAGTTCATTAGCAATTCTTCCGACATCACTGTCGCATTATTTTGAGGTTCGTAGCAACTCTTAGTACAAGACTGTCAGCATCACTTTGAGGTTATTCGAAAGTTTCACTCCATTACTGTTAGCATCATTTTGAGTTCATTAGCAATTCTTTCTACATCACTGTCGCATCATTTTGAGATCATTAGCAATTCTTCCGACATCACTGTCGAAATATTTTGAGGTTCGTAGCAACTTTTACTACATTACTGTCGCATTATTTTTAGGTTCGTAGCAACTCTTACTACATTACTGTCAGCATCACTTTGAGTTTATTAGCAACTATCGCTACATTACTGTTTGCATCATTTTGAGTTGTTGAGCAATTCTCACGACATCACTGTAGCATTAAATTGAGTTCATTAGCAACTCTTACTACATGACTGTCAGCATCACTTTGAGGTTGTTCGAAACTCTTACTACATTACTTTAAGCATCACTGAGTTTCTTAGCAACTATCACTACATTACTGTTAGCATCATCTTGAGTTCATTAGCAATTCTTCCGACATCACTGTCCTAATATTTTGAGGTTCGTAGCAACTTTTACTACATTACTGTCGCATTACTTTGAGGTTCGTAGCAACACTTACTACATGACTGTAAGCATCACTTTGAGGTTATTCGAAACTTTCACTCCATTACTGTTAGCATCATTTTGAGTTCATTAGCAATTCTTACTACATCACTGTCGCATCATTTTGAGATCATTAGCAATTCTTCCGACATCACTGTTGCAATATTTTGAGGTTCGTAGCAACTCTTACTACATTACTGTTGCATTATTTTAAGGTTTGTAGGAACTCTTACTACATTACTATCAGCATCACTTTGAGTTTATGAGCAACTATCACTACATCACTGTTAGCATCATTTTGAGTTGTTGAGCAATTCTCACGACATCACTGTAGCATTAAATTGAGTTCATTAGCAACTCTTACTAAATGACTGTCAGCATCACTTTGAGGTTGTTCGAAACTCTTTCTACATTACTGTAAGCATCACTGAGTTTCTTAGCAACTATCACTACATTACTGTTAGCATCATCTTGAGTTCATTAGCAATTCTTCCAACATCACTGTCGCAATATTTTGATGTTCGTAGCAACTTTTACTACATTACTGTCGCATTATTTTGAGGTTCGTAGCAACTCTTACTACATGACTGTCAGCATAACTTTGAGGTTATTCGAAACTTTCACTCCATTACTGTTAGCATCATTTTGAGTTCATTAGCAATTCTTACGACATCACAGTAGCATTCAATTGAGTTCATTAGCAACTCTTACTACATTACTGTCAGCATCACTTTGAGGTTGTTTGAAACTCTTACTACATTACTGTAAGCATCACTGAGTTTATTAGCAACTATCACTACATTACTGTTAGCATCATCTTGAGTTCATTAGCAATTCTTACGACATCATTGTCGCAATATTTTGAGGTTCGTATTAACTATTACTACATGTCTTTCAGCATCACTTTGAAGTTGTTCGAAACTTTCACTCCATTAATGTTAGCATCATTTTGAGTTTATTAGCAATTCTTACTAAATCACTGTCGCATCATTTTGAGATCTTTAGCAATTCTTCTGACATCACTGTCGCAATATTTTGAGGTTCGTAGCAACTCTTACTACATGACTGTCAGCATCACTTTGAGGTTATTCGAAACGTTCACTCCATAACTGTTAGCATCATTTTGAGATCATTAGCAGTTCTTCCGACATCACTGTCGCAATATTTTGAGGTTCGTAGCAACTTTTACTACATTACTGTCGCATTATTTTGAGGTTCGTAGCAACTCTTACTACATGACTGTCAGCATAACTTTGAGGTTATTCGAAACTTTCACTCCATTACTGTTAGCATCATTTTGAGTTCATTAGCAATTCTTACGACATCACAGTAGCATTCAATTGAGTTCATTAGCAACTCTTACTACATGACTGTCAGCATCACTTTGAGGTTGTTTGAAACTCTTACTACATTACTGTAAGCATCACTGAGTTTATTAGCAACTATCACTACATTACTGTTAGCATCATCTTGAGTTCATTAGCAATTCTTACGACATCATTGTCGCAATATTTTGAGGTTCGTATTAACTATTACTACATGTCTTTCAGCATCACTTTGAAGTTGTTCGAAACTTTCACTCCATTAATGTTAGCATCATTTTGAGTTTATTAGCAATTCTTACTAAATCACTGTCGCATCATTTTGAGATCTTTAGCAATTCTTCTGACATCACTGTCGCAATATTTTGAGGTTCGTAGCAACTCTTACTACATGACTGTCAGCATCACTTTGAGGTTATTCGAAACGTTCACTCCATAACTGTTAGCATCATTTTGAGATCATTAGCAGTTCTTCCGACATCACTGTCGCAATATTTTGAGGTTCGTAGCAACTTTTACTACATTACCGTTGCATTATTTTGAGGTTCGTAGCAACTCTTACTACATGACTGTCAGCATCACTTTGAGGTTATTCGAAACTTTCACTCCATTACTGTTAGCATCATTTTGAGTTCATTAGAAATTCTTACTACATCACTGTCGCAATATTTTGATGTTCGTAGCAACTTTTACTACATTACTGTCGCATTATTTTGAGGTTCGTAGCAACTCTTACTACATGACTGTCAGCATAACTTTGAGGTTATTCGAAACTTTCACTCCATTACTGTTAGCATCATTTTGAGTTCATTAGCAATTCTTACGACATCACAGTAGCATTCAATTGAGTTCATTAGCAACTCTTACTACATGACTGTCAGCATCACTTTGAGGTTGTTTGAAACTCTTACTACATTACTGTAAGCATCACTGAGTTTATTAGCAACTATCACTACATTACTGTTAGCATCATCTTGAGTTCATTAGCAATTCTTACGACATCATTGTCGCAATATTTTGAGGTTCATATTAACTATTACTACATGTCTTTCAGCATCACTTTGAAGTTGTTCGAAACTTTCACTCCATTAATGTTAGCATCATTTTGAGTTTATTAGCAATTCTTACTAAATCACTGTCGCATCATTTTGAGATCTTTCGCAATTCTTCTGACATCACTGTCGCATTATTTTGAGGTTCGTAGCAACTCTTACTGCATGACTGTCAGCATCACTTTGAGGTTGTTCGAAACACTTAGTACATTACTGTAAGCATCACTGAGTTGATTAGCAACTATCACTACATTACTGTTAGCATCATTTTGAGTTCATTAGCAATTCTTCCGACATCACTGTCGCAATATTTTGAGGTTCGTAGCAACTTTTACTACATTGCCGTCGCATTATTTTGAGGTTCGTAGCAACTCTTACTACATGACTGTCAGCATCACTTTGAGGTTATTCGAAACTTTCACTCCATTACTGTTCGCATCATTTTGAGTTCATTAGCAACTCTTACTACATGACTGTCAGCATCACTTTGAAGTTTTTCGAAACACTTACTACATGACTGTCAGCATCACTTTGAGGTTCGTAGCAACTCTTACTACATTACTGTCAGCATCACTTTGAGTTTTTTAGCAACTATCACTACATTACTGTTAGCATCATCTTGAGTTCATTAGCAATTCTTACGACATCACTGTCGCATCATTTTGAGACCATTAGCAATTATTCTGACATCACTGTCGCAATATTTTGAGGTTCGTATTAACTCTTACTACATGTCTTTCAGCATCACTTTGAAGTTGTTCGAAACTTTCACTCCATTAATGTTAGCATCATTTTGAGTTTATTAGCAATTCTTACTAAATTACTGTCGCATCATTTTGAGATCTTTAGCAATTCTTCTGACATCACTGTCGCATTATTTTGAGGTTCGTAGCAACTCTTACAACATGACTGTCAGAATCACTTTGAGGTTATTCGAAACTTTCACTCCATTACTGTGAGCACCCTTTTGAGTTCATGAGCAATTCTTACTAAATCACTGTCGCATCATTTTGAGATCATTAGCAATTCTTCTGACTACACTGTCGCATTATTTTGAGGTTCGTAGCAACTCTTACTACATGACTGTCAGCATCACTTTGAGGTTGTTCAAAACGTTCACTCCATTAATGTTAGGATCATTTTGAGTTTATTAGCAATTCTTATTAAATCACTGTCGCATCATTTTGAGATCTTTAGCAATTCTTCTGACATCACTGTCGCATTATTTTGAGGTTCGTAGCAACTCTTACTACATTATTGTTGCATTATTTTGAGGTTCGTAGCAACTCTTACTACATGATTGTCAGCATCACTTTGAGGTTGTTCGAAACACTTACTACATACTGTAAGCATCACTGAGTTGATTAGCAACTATCACTACATTACTGTTAGCATCATTTTGAGTTCATTAGACATTCTTCCGACATCACTGTCGCAATATTTTGAGGTTCGTATCAACTTTGAATAAATTACTGTCGCATTATTTTGAGGTTCGTAGCAACTCTTACTACATCACTGTCGCATCATTTTGAGATCATTAGCAATTCTTCCGACATCACTGTCGCATTATTTTGAGGTTCGTAGCAACTCTTACTACATTACTCTCAGCATCACTTTGAGGTTGTTCGAAACACTTACTACATTACTGTAAGCATCACTGAGTTGATTAGCAGCTATCACTACATTACTGTTTGCATCATTTTGAGTTCATTAGCAATTCTTACTAAATCACTGTCGCATCATTTTGAGATCTTTAGCAATTCATGTGACATCACTGTCGCAATATTTTGAGGTTCGTAGCAACTTTTTCTACATTACTGTCGCATTATTTTAAGGTTCGTAGCAACTCTTACTACATGACCGTCAGCATCACTTTGAGGTTATTCGAAACTTTCACTCCATTACTGTTAGCATCATTTTGAGTTCATTAGCAATTATCACTACTTTACTGTTAGCATCATTTTAAGTTCATTAGCAATTCTTCCGACATCACTGTCGCATTATTTTGAGGTTCGTAGCAACTCTTAGTACAAGACTGTCAGCATCACTTTGAGGTTATTCGAAAGTTTCACTCCATTACTGTTAGCATCATTTTGAGTTCATTAGCAATTCTTTCTACATCACTGTCGCATCATTTTGAGATCATTAGCAATTCTTCCGACATCACTGTCGAAATATTTTGAGGTTCGTAGCAACTTTTACTACATTACTGTCGCATTATTTTTAGGTTCGTAGCAACTCTTACTACATTACTGTCAGCATCACTTTGAGTTTATTAGCAACTATCGCTACATTACTGTTTGCATCATTTTGAGTTGTTGAGCAATTCTCACGACATCACTGTAGCATTAAATTGAGTTCATTAGCAACTCTTACTACATGACTGTCAGCATCACTTTGAGGTTATTCGAAAGTTTCACTCCATTACTGTTAGCATCATTTTGAGTTCATTAGCAATTCTTCCGACATTACTGTCGCAATATTTTGAGGTTCGTAGCAACTCTTACTACATTATTGTTGCATTATTTTAAGGTTCGTAGCAACTCTTACTACATTACTGTCAGCATCACTTTGAGTTTATTAGCAACTATCGCTACATTACTGTTTGCATCATTTTGAGTTGTTGAGCAATTCTCACGACATCACTGTAGCATTAAATTGAGTTCATTAGCAACTCTTACTACATGACTGTCAGCATCACTTTGAGGTTGTTCGAAACTCTTACTACATTACTTTAAGCATCACTGAGTTTCTTAGCAACTATCACTACATTACTGTTAGCATCATCTTGAGTTCATTAGCAATTGTTCCGACATCACTGTCCTAATATTTTGAGGTTCGTAGCAACTTTTACTACATTACTGTCGCATTACTTTGAGGTTCGTAGCAACACTTACTACATGACTGTAAGCATCACTTTGAGGTTATTCGAAAGTTTCACTCCATTACTGTTAGCATCATTTTGAGTTCATTAGCAATTCTTACTACATCACTGTCGCATCATTTTGAGATCATTAGCAATTCTTCCGACATCACTGTTGCAATATTTTGAGGTTCGTAGCAACTCTTACTACATTACTGTTGCATTATTTTAAGGTTTGTAGGAACTCTTACTACATTACTATCAGCATCACTTTGAGTTTATTAGCAACTATCACTACATCACTGTTAGCATCATTTTGAGTTGTTGAGCAATTCTCACGACATCACTGTAGCATTAAATTGAGTTCATTAGCAACTCTTACTAAATGACTGTCAGCATCACTTTGAGGTTGTTCGAAACTCTTTCTACATTACTGTAAGCATCACTGAGTTTCTTAGCAACTATCACTACATTACTGTTAGCATCATCTTGAGTTCATTAGCAATTCTTCCAACATCACTGTCGCAATATTTTGAGGTTCGTAGCAACTCTTACTACATGACTGTCAGCATCACTTTGAGGTTATTCGAAACGTTCACTCCATAACTGTTAGCATCATTTTGAGATCATTAGCAGTTCTTCCGACATCACTGTCGCAATATTTTGAGGTTCGTAGCAACTTTTACTACATTACCGTTGCATTATTTTGAGGTTCGTAGCAACTCTTACTACATGACTGTCAGCATCACTTTGAGGTTATTCGAAACTTTCACTCCATTACTGTTAGCATCATTTTGAGTTCATTAGAAATTCTTACTACATCACTGTCGCAATATTTTGATGTTCGTAGCAACTTTTACTACATTACTGTCGCATTATTTTGAGGTTCGTAGCAACTCTTACTACATGACTGTCAGCATAACTTTGAGGTTATTCGAAACTTTCACTCCATTACTGTTAGCATCATTTTGAGTTCATTAGCAATTCTTACGACATCACAGTAGCATTCAATTGAGTTCATTCGCAACTCTTACTACATGACTGTCAGCATCACTTTGAGGTTGTTTGAAACTCTTACTACATTACTGTAAGCATCACTGAGTTTATTAGCAACTATCACTACATTACTGTTAGCATCATCTTGAGTTCATTAGCAATTCTTACGACATCATTGTCGCAATATTTTGAGGTTCGTATTAACTATTACTACATGTCTTTCAGCATCACTTTGAAGTTGTTCGAAACTTTCACTCCATTAATGTTAGCATCATTTTGAGTTTATTAGCAATTCTTACTAAATCACTGTCGCATCATTTTGAGATCTTTAGCAATTCTTCTGACATCACTGTTGCATTATTTTGAGGTTCGTAGCAACTCTTACTGCATGACTGTCAGCATCACTTTGAGGTTGTTCGAAACACTTAGTACATTACTGTAAGCATCACTGAGTTGATTAGCAACTATCACTACATTACTGTTAGCATCATTTTGAGTTCATTAGCAATTCTTCCGACATCACTGTCGCAATATTTTGAGGTTCGTAGCAACTTTTACTACATTGCCGTCGCATTATTTTGAGGTTCGTAGCAACTCTTACTACATGACTGTCAGCATCACTTTGAGGTTATTCGAAACTATCACTACATTACTGTCGCATCATTTTGAGTTCATTAGCAATTCTTACAACATCACAGTAGCATTCAATTGAGTTCATTAGCAACTCTTACTACATGACTGTCAGCATCACTTTGAAGTTTTTCGAAACACTTACTACATTACTGTAAGCATCACTGACTTGATTAGCAACTATCACTACATTACTGTCGCATCATTTTGAGTTCATGAGCAATTCTCACGACATCACTGTAGCATTGAATTGAGTTCATTAGCAACTCTTACTAAATGACTGTCAGCATCACTTTGAGGTTATTCGAAACACTTACTACATTACTGTAAGCATCACTGAGTTTCTTAGCAACTATCACTACATTATTGTTAGCATCATCTTGAGTTCATTAGCAATTCTTCCGACATCACTGTCGCAATATTTTGAGGTTCGTAGCAACTTTTACTACATTACTGTCGCATTATTTTGAGGTTCGTAGCAACACTTACTACATGACTGTCAGCATCACTTTGAGGTCATTCAAAACATTCACTCCATTACTGTTAGCATCATTTTGAGTTCATTAACAATTCTTACTAAATCACTGTCGCATCATTTTGAGATCATGAGCAATTCTTCCGACAACACTGTCGCATTATTTTGAGGTTCGTAGCAACTCTTCCTACATGACTGTCACCATCACTTTTGAGGTTATTCGAAACACTTACTACATGACTGTAAGCATCACTGAGTTGATTAGCAACTATCACTACATTACTGTTAGCATCATTTTAAGTTCATTAGCAATTCTTCCGACATCACTGTCGCAATATTTTGAGGTTCGTAGCGACGTTTACTACATTACTGTCGCATTATATTGAGGTTCGTAGCAACTTTTCCTACATGACTGTCACCATCACTTTTGAGGTTATTCGAAACATTTACTACATTACTGTAAGCATCACTGACTTGATTAGCAACTATCACTCCATTACTGTTAGCATCATTTTGAGTTCATTAGCAATTCTTACTACATCACTGTCGCATCATTTTGAGATCATTAGCAATTCTTCTGACATCACTGTCACATTAATTTGAGGTTCGTAGCAACTCTTACTACATTATTGTTGCATTATTTTAAGGTTCGTAGAAACTCTGACTACATTACTGTCAGCATCACTTTGAGTTTATTAGCAACTATCACTACATTACTGTTAGCATCATTTTGAGTTCATGAGCAATTCTCACGACATCACTGTAGCATTGAATTGAGTTCATTAGCAACTCTTACTAAATGACTTTCAGCATCACTTTGAGGTTGTTCGAAACTCTTACTACATTACTGGAAGCATCACTGAGTTTCTTAGCAACTATCACTACATTATTGTTAGCATCATCTTGAGTTCATTAGCAGTTCTTCCGACATCACTGTCGCAATATTTTGAGGTTCGTAGCAACTCTTACTACATGACTGTTGCATTATTTAAAGGTTCGTAGAAACTCTTACTACATGACTGTCAGCATCACTTTGAGGTTATTCGAAACTTTCACTCCATTACTGTTAGCATCATTTTTGGTACATTAGCAATTCTTACTACATCACTGTTGCATCATTTTTAGATCATTAGTAATTCTTCTGACATCACTGTCGCATTATTTTGAGGTTCGTAGCAACTCTTACTACATTACTGTCAGCATCACTTTGAGTTTTTTAGCAACTATCACTACATTACTGTTAGCATCATTTTGAGTTTATGAGCAATTCTCACGACATCACTGTAGCATTGAATTGAGTTCATTAGCAACTCTTACTAAATGACTGTCAGCATCACTTTGAGGTTATTCGAAACTCTTACTACATTACTGTAAGCACCAATGAGTTTCTTAGCAACTATCACTACATTACTGTTAGCATCATTTTAAGTTCATTAGCAATTCTTACTACATTACTGTCGCATCATTTTGAGATCATTAGCAATTCTTCCGACATCACTATCGCAATATTTTGAGGTTCGTAGCAACTTTTACTACATTTCTGTCGCATTATATTCAGGTTCGTAGCAACTCTTCCTACATGACTGTCAGCATCACTTTGAGGTTGTTCGAAACTCTTACTACATTACTGTAAGCATCACTGACTTGATTAGCAACTATCACTACGTTACTGTTAGCATCATTTTGAGTTCATGAGCAATTCTTACTAAATCACTTTCGCATCATTTTGAGATCTTTAGCAATTTTTCTGAAATCACTGTCGCATTATTTTGAGGTTCGTAGCAACTCTTCCTACATGACTGTCACCATCACTTTTGAGGTTATTCGAAACACTTACTACATGACTGTAAGCATCACTGAGTTGATTAGCAACTATCACTACATTACTGTTAGCATCATTTTAAGTTCATTAGCAATTCTTCCGACATCACTGTCGCAATATTTTGAGGTTTGTAGCGACTTTTACTACATTACTGTCGCATTATATTGAGATTCTTAGCAACTATCACTACATTATTGTTAGCATCATCTTGAGTTCATTAGCAATTCTTCCGACATCACTGTCGCAATATTTTGAGGTTCGTCGCAACTTTTACTACATTACTGTCGCATTATTTTGAGGTTCGTAGCAACACTTACTACATGACTGTCAGCATCACTTTGAGGTTATTCGAAGGCTTCACTCCATTACTGTTAGCATCATTTTTAGTTCATTAGCAATTCTTACTACATCACTGTCGCATCATTTTGAGATCATTAGCAATTCTTACTTAATCACTGTCGCATCATTTTTAGATCATTAGCAATTCTTCTGACATCACTGTCACATTATTTTGAGGTTCGTAGCAACTATCACTACATTATTGTTGCATTATTTAAAGGTTCGTAGAAACTCTTACTACATCACTGTCAGCATCACTTTGAGTTTATTAGCAACTATCACTACATTACTGTTAGCATCATTTTGAGTTTATTAGCAATTCTCACGACATCACTGTAGCATTGAATTGAGTTCATTAGCAACTCTTACTAAATGACTGTCAGCATCACTTTGAGGTTGTTCGAAACTCTTACTACATTACTGTAAGCATCACTGAGTTTCTGAGCAACTATCACTACATTACTGTTAGCATCATTTTAAGTTCATTAGCAATTCTTACTACATTACTGTCGCATCCTTTTGAGATAATTAGCAATTCTTCCGACATCACTGTCGCAATATTTTGAGGTTCGTAGCGACTTTTACTACATTACTGTCGCATTATATTGAGGTTCGTAGCAACTATCACTACATTACTGTTAGCATCATTTTAATTTCATTAGCAATTCTTCCGACATCACTGTCGCAATATTTTGAGGTTCGTAGCGACTTTTACTACATTACTGTCGCATTATATTGAGGTTCGTAGCAACTCTTACTACATGACTGTCAGCATCACTTTGAGGTTATTTGAAAGTTTCACTCCATTACTGTTAGCATCATTTTGAGTTCATTAGCAATTCTTCCGACATCACTGTCGCAATATTTTGAGGTTCGTAGCAACTCTTACTACATTATTGTTGCATTATTTTAAGGTTCGTAGCAACTATCACTACATTACTGTCAGCATCACTTTGAGGTTACTCGAAACTTTCACTACATTACTGTAGCATCATTTTAAGATAATTAGCAATTCTTCCGACATCACAGTCGCATTATTTTGAGGTTATTAGCAACTCTTATTACATTACTGTCTGCATCATTTTTAGGTTACTTGAAACTCTAACCACATGAGTGTCAGCATCACTTAGTTTATTAGCAACTATCACTACATTACCGTTAGCATCATTTTGAGTTCATTAGCAATGTGGGGCTTTGATCTGGAATTGTAAGAAAAATCACTGAATGAACAACACAAACACAGACTGTGTCTGAAATTCCACACCTGCACCCGAAACCAGTGTGGACTCAATTGTATCCACTATCCATACTGATTCTGGAGAAATTTCTTTGTGTGTTTTGATGGACGCGAGCCAAGCAGAAATTTCCCACAATGCAATAGGGCGGCGTTTGGTCAGTGTTGAGCAGGCGTCAGTCTGACAACGATGTCATATTATTGTGTCATCACCTGACCAGACCCAAAAGTAGGCTCAGGTATCAGTTTCTTCTCAATGCTAATGTCTGCTAGCTTAGTCTGCTACTTTGATGGCTCTGCCTGCTCAAAGGTCCAGACCCCTGGATGTGGTGGTTCCTACCTGAACGTAGATTCTGTCAGCTCATGTTGTTAAATCAACTCACCAGGAACACCAGTAGATTTCAATGGACTGACAATGAGTCTCATTGAATGGGTGTCTCGTCCAATGAGAAACAATCAGTCTCAGGTTGAAGCTCATCAATGAGGTCTTGTGGATCAGTGGCTTGCATGAATGAATGAGTTGGAAGACTTCTTGGAAATTAAAGAGGATTTAATACAATTAAGAAAACACTTAAGACAGAGTGATAATTCCAGCAGAGTAATTAAGGCCCATATTGAGTAGCAGGTATGAATTAGCCTGGATTTATCTGAGCTTCAAGTAGACGGCTAAGAGGCAGGTGGAAAGGTGTGTAGGATGAACGATGTTGACCTCCAACCAAATGAAGAGGACTGAGTGGAGGCTGACCAGCTCTACGGAGTCAGGCGGAGTTTGGCAGCGAGACAGGAGTCCAGGCCTGAATCGGTGAAAACCAACGTAACCGGCTTACGTTCTCAGCTGGATTCTCCCATCGATGTACGACGCCTCTCCAACGAACTGGTGGGAGGACGGCCTCCAAAGCCTCCACCTCGTCGACCGTGGCTCCCGCTGAGATTCGCTCGATGAAGAAGGGAAGCGTGTTGATTGGCTACCCTCTGGTCTCAGGCTGCTGGCTGCCTGGACTAAGCTGCTCTTCTCCAACACAAAGGTGGCTTCTCTCTCTTCAAGGCTCACAGGAGGTCAAGAGTGTAGCGACCGTGAGCCGAGATCGATGATGAATTACAAAAATAGAAAATCAAAAAATAAATTAGTGGAATAGAAAAGAAAAGGGGAGAGCCGGACCAGCTGCTCTAGGAGCTCACACTCAAAGGGCAGAAACAAGAAGCACTGAAGAGAGCGCCAGCAGTGGATGGTGCCACCACTGTTACAGTAAACTGGTCCGCCTCAGAGCAGTGACCTTTGACCTGTGAGGGGTTGTTGGCCAATCAGCACACTTTGCTGTCTTCAGTCCTTCTCAGATATCAACAAATGAAGCTGGTTGAACAGACAGCAATCATCATCACTCAGAGACATCACCTGGAGAGGAAGACTGCTCCGAGTTCTGACAATGACAGTGAAGAGACAAGGAGAGCTGGACAACCACAGACAGCGAAACATTCGGAACATCATGTTGATACACGTGTGTGTGTGTGTGTGTGTGTGTGTGTGTGTGTGTGTGTGTGTGTGTGTGTGTGTGTGTCAGAATCGGAATCAGAATCTTTTATTTTCGTTGTACGGGGGGGGGGGGGGTACAGTGACAATAGTTAGAGCGCTCTTCCAGAGCCACCGTGCACCACAGAATGCAGATACAAAGAAAAGATAGAAAAGATAAAAGCAAGATAAAAGACACTGTTAGAACAGAAAGATCCATCAACCCACCAACCAGAGGTGTGTCTGGTACAGATGTGGAATTATTGGCTCACACAATGTTGAGGACACTGGAAGAAGACAAACAAAAAAGGCTGGTGTGATCCAGACCTTCATCAAAAATGGTCCTGGAGAACTGTTCAATGTGTCAGGACTTCTGTCCATTGTCTTCTGCTTATCCTGTTCAGGGTCATGAGGGGGTGGAGCCTATCCCAGCAGCTTTTGGATGACAGGCCGTGTTCACCCTGGACAGGTCACCAGTCCATCACAGGGCCAACACATCCACAGACAAACATTCCAAGCCAGACTCAGGAGGATCTCTCCACCCTACAGACTGTAAAGGAACCATCAAAGATGGCAGTTGGAGTTCTGTGGATCTGTGCTGGATTCCTCGTCCTCACGGACCAGAAGTCTGTCTGAAATACTGCACTGATTGATGATCTTTTCATGAATCTGGAAAAGCTTCTAAAATGAAAGGAAAACAATCCTATCTTCTTCATGTCTCAAGCCAAATCAAACCAAGAGTTCTTTTATCATATTTTTTTAACCGGACGTCTGCTTTGACTGGTTGGTTGTTGAAAGAGAGCAGGACAGGACAGACAGCAGAAGACAAATATAGAGAAGGAAAGACAAAAGACAGAGAGAAAGGAGGGAGAGAATGACAAAAAGATGGGAACAAGATGAGGGTGAAAGACAAGCAGAGAGAAAGACAGAGGGACAGGGGGATGGAAGACAGACACACAACCAACAACAGCAGCAGCAATAATAGTAAACTAGCTGCCAATGATAACGTCTCCTGGTCGCTGAAGCAATCAACTTCATAATAGGAGGATTGAAGAGCCAGGAAATAAAATATTAGCACAATACTGATGTGAATGTTCGTGCAATACTGAGAACACTGATATGTAGACGACTAGTAGGGGCGGCACGGTGGTGCAAGAAGACAAACAAAAAAGGCTGGTGTGATCCAGACCTTCATCAAAAATGGTCCTGGAGAACTGTTCAATGTGTCAGGACTTCAGAAGCTCCAATCCTCTCTAAGGTCCAGTGAGAGTGGAAGAGATTATAAATGAGAGAAGCAGGGCCCTCCCTCAGAACTGAACCAGCTCAGTTGGGAGAGCGTTAGACTGAAGATCTAAAGGTCCCTGGTCCGATCCCAGGTTTCAGCAGAGGAGCAGCATTGACTTTACTTTCCAGTGGAGGAACTGCAGACATGAAGGAAACTAACATCTTGTCCTGTGCATTCTTGTGACATTCAGGACATTTTTGGAGCCTCTTGTTGGATTTTGCCACAGAGAATCAGAGCCAATCAAAAGCATGGTGGACTTCAACATGGAGGACTGAACAAGTCAAGAAAGCAGCAGTTTGACCTTCACAGGTGTTTCTGTTCCTGTCTCAATGCTGTAGAAAGAGCCTGAGGAGCTCAGACGGTAGAGCATCAGACTTTTAATGTGAGGGTCCAGGGTTCAAGTCCCTATTCAGGTGCTGTGGAGGTTCCAGTGTTTGACAACATGGTACTGGATGAAGTTCAGTGTTGAACAAACTGTCATCATCAAAAGTAGAAGTGTTCTTGTCTCGCCACTGTGAGACAGTCGCTAGGAAAGTGACCAACAATAATTTCATGTGGCATGCAATTAACAAAAGACCTACATTGATGGTCGAGGGGGGCTGGAGCCTATCCCAGCATCTACAGGCCAGAGGCGGGGTTCACCCTGGACAGGTCGCCAGTCCATCACAGGGTCAGCATATAGAGACGAACAACCATTCACACTCACATTCATACCTACGGTCAATTTAGAGTGTCCAATCAGCCTCGTCCCCAATTACATGTCTTTGGACGGTGGGAAGGAGCCGGAGTACCAGAGAGAACCCACGCATTCATGGGGAGAACATACAGGCTCTACACAGAAAGATTCCCCACCCGAGCCTGGACTCAAACCCAGAACCTTCTTGCTGTGAGGCCACAGTGCTCACCACTGCACCACCATGCTGCCATGGTCTCTTCTACTTTCCTCAATTGTGTTTCTTTCATGTCCTCCTGAGATCAAAGACAGAATTCTAGCTACTGTCAAAGCCCTGATGACATCATCAGGAATTCTGACTTTGATCTGGAGACTCTTGCTTTAATCTGAATTTGATCTGACTAATGTTTTAGTTTAGGTTGCATGATGCCGACCACCTGATTTCTCCTGATGGACTGGTGACCTGTCCAGGGTGAACCCTGCCTCTTGAACAATGTCACCTGGGATCGCCCCCCCCCCCCCCTCCATGACCCTTAAAGGATAAGAATAGAAAGTGGATGGAGGGATGGACTCAACACTGAAATCAGCTGATCTGATCCACATTCTAATGTTTCCTGTCCCTCTTTAGGAGTCAATGAGAATAGTAGTGTATATAATAATGTATATCCAACCTTGTAGTATCTTTCCAAAGCTTTTAGTATTTCTTCTTGTTTCTACTTGTAGTTTTAGTGTCTGGATCTTTTCTTTTGATGTCCTGCTGTCTGCTCTTTGCTTTTGGAGCTTCCTTCAACAACTACCAGGCCTCCTGGGTACTGTAGGAAACATGGTCAAGTTCTTCTGACCTCTCCAGGAACGTCCTGCTTACATTGGTCGGTCTTCATTTTGACTCCTCCCACTGCCACAATGACCAGCCTTTATACTCTTGGTGACTGGGGCCCTGGTTGCTGCAGGCCTCAACACCAGCCTGTGGTTGTGAGCAGGGCAGAACAGAACTGACAGTATCTCCCATGCAGGACCTGGGTCAGCACCTGGTGCCAGCTGGGGCACCGCTTTAACCTGGACCCCTAGAAGATCTTCTCCAGGAACTGGCCTTTTTGGTTCCATCAAGGCCTGTGAGGATGGTGAAGAGTGATCCTCCACCAGGCAGCACAGGCAGCAGCAGCCATTTTGTTCCACTAGAATCAAGTATGATAGTGACAGACTGGTGAGTACTTGCTAACTAACACTTCCTGTTTTTACTGCTATTCTTCCATGAATGTGCTCATGTTGGCTGGTCCCCAACCACAGTTTCACAGCCATGATGACATCTTTCATCAACAATCAGACTTATTTTTTCTCTATTTGGACAAATAAGGATTCAACTGACACGGCTGGCCAACGTCCTGGAGTTCATTCAGCCTGGAGAACCAGGTGCTGGTTCCTTCTTTTACCAGGCAGGAACGGGCAGCAGATCCAAGATCAGTAGGTGCAGATGTCTGCTTTGACTGGTAGGAGGAAAGAGAGCAGGAGAGCTGGTCAGAGACAAAGACAGATCATGAAGAAGGAGTGCTGTATTCTGCTAGCACATGCTAGTGACAGTCAGAGATCAGGAGTCTCAGCAGGGAAAGATTCATCTCTTATTTCAGAGGACGATTGGACGTTCACTGGAAGACTGTGAATGTTTGAGGGTCAGAGGAGAAAAGAGGACAAGTGCACCTGTTGTGTGTGATGGGGCACCAGCATGGAGGAAGTTGTCAAACATTTTGAGCGAAAAAGCGTGAATCTTCAAGTAAAGAATTAAAATGATTTAGTTCACAATGAGGTCTCTGTCATAAAACAAAAGGAACAACTGACTCCCTCACCATTTCCACCCTCTTCAACAGATTCACATTTCAAAACAACCAGGTTTATTTTGTTCCCTTCTTTCAGCAGAGGATGGTTTTGATCCATCCAACTCTGGGTTCTGGGCCCAGCACACTTCCTCTGTAAATCCATATTTTGGGTTCTGGCTTGTTCTGCTTTTCATTTTGTGTTTGTATTAAAGTTCTGTTGCTGAAAAAAAGACTTTTTTGCCTTTTTAAAAACACACACACACACACACACACTACAGCCAAGCATATAGAATGATACAGTCTGAGGTGGTTTTGACTGGTCGGCACCAGTGTGCACTGTTTGGCACTGAAGTCATGTGACTGAAGTCATCCAGTCATGTGACTGAAGTCATCCATTCATGTCAGTGATGTCACTCTGCAGGACTGTCATTGCCGTCTCATTCTAAAAAAGAATCCAGACTCCACCTGTGGCTCCATGATAACTGATGGACCTCTGGTTGGAGGCTGGACGATGATGTTTGGTCTGGGGGGGTTAAGATGGTGGGGGCTGTTTCAGTTCTAGTGCTGAAGGCTTTCACCATGACAGTCAGACTCTCCTCTGTCCTTCATGGTCCCTCAAATGTGCAGTGTGGACCTCACACACTGAATTTAGCCTGAAAACTCTTCATGAACAGCAGGAGACTCAGAGTCTCTGTGGCGCTCGGCTGTTAACAGAGAGGCTGGTGGTTGGAGCCCCCCAGGGACCAGGACCAGGCTCTACTGGTGCTGAGGACTCTGTTGATCAGCTGCTGAGTTGCTACTTGATGTCAACATTGGTCTGTTTCATCCTGAGTAGTTTGATCCTAGCAGAGTCGCTGCATCGATGATCTGAATGTGGACGGACAGACTGACCCTCCACAGCAGACGCCTGTCACAGATCTCTGGATGAGACACTTTGAGGTAAAGCCAGGTTCTGCCAGTCCCACTCACATGTTTCAATCACATGTTCAGAGATGGGTTTGTTGTTCCTGAATCCATTTCTTATTTTCTGATCACCTTGTGGATTGTTCATCATTCTCCTCATCACCATACTTTAGGTTGCAGTACGAACACCTGAGTTAGTCTGGGGTTGCAGGAATCATACAGCATCCAGATAATAGCAGGTTGAAACATTTATTTAAAAGAGTTTAACATGGTTACACACACACACACACACACACACACACACACAGCCTTTCTTTGGTATAAAATGGTCTGTCATGTTCTCTCACATTGCACAACAACACAACAAACAAAGACGGCAGGTCCAGTGTGGTCCTGATAAGACCACTGGACTGCAGGGTCCCAGTATCACTGGTGACAATGGTTTTACCAGCTGGGACCTTGGACAAGAACTTCTCAGAGGAAACTCATCATGGAGGCTCAGTGAAGAAAACTAGACCTGAGCTGCCTGCTGGAACCTAGCAGGTGAAGGACAGAGCTCCACCTCTTTGGAGACACCACCACTGTGGGCTCATGTTGGCAAAAGAAGTGGGTCAGTTTTTGACACACACACACACACACACACACACACACACTTGGATATACATGCCTTTAACTGCTTCAATTACTGCAGGAACCATCCAGAACCTGAACCTCTATATGTGATTCTGGGTCTGTTTGTTTCCATAGGCTAGCACACGGCACAGGTCAGCCTGGTTTCAGAATGTTTCTTGGAATCCTTATTATCAATAAAGTATCAAATATTTTGCATAATAAATGCATGCATGGCCTCATATTTTGCCATTTTAACGTGCTTTAAGTTGACGGTGCCCACCTGTCGTGTCAATGTTTCTATGTTTGTCTGTTCTGGTCTGAATGAAAGAGGAGGTTTTCTTGGTCATGTGACGTGGATGAGAGTTCAACTAGAACTTCCTGCTTCAACAGGATTTGAGTTTGTTGGGATTTTGTCAAAGACACCAACCAAACCTCTGAGTGGTGCAGATGTCTGCTGCCTCCTCAGAGCAGACTGGAGCTCAGCCTCACTCACCTGTGGGAGCCCCAGCAGAGCCACCGTGTGATGGAGTTTCAGTTTAGGATCCAAGGTCCTGGATTGAATTGGTGTTTTGTGTTTTTAGGCCTCCTGGCACCGATGAATGAATGAACCATTGTTCCAGAGGGAGCTGGTGTCAGGTCAGTCCCTGTTTCTACAAGACCTCCTGCTGCAGAGCCACATTGGGAAACATCCATCCATCCATTTTCTTCCACTTATCCTGTTTAGGATTGTGTGTGTGTGTGTGTGTGTGTGTGTGTGTGTGTGTGTGTGTGTGTGTGTGTGTGTGTGTGTGTGTGTCAAGTCAAGTCTCAACAAAGTTCTCTCATGACTCTTTACTAGTAGAGCAGGTCCAGCACCAAACTGCTTCAATGAACCTACACCCAACAATTCTCCACCAGCAGCACATCCTGCAACAGTGGTGATGAAAACCTTCCTTTCAACAGGCAGGAACGTCGGGCAGATCCAGGATCAGTGGGGACGGACGTCTGCTTTGACTGGTTGGGGGGAAAGAGAGCAGGAGAGCAGGGCAGAGACAAAGACAGAGAATGCTCTCCTAAAACAAGGACTGTTCAGTCAATGGTAGAGCAGAGTGGAGCAGAGGAAGCGTGCTGGGCCCATAACCCAGAGGTCGATGGATCAAAACCATCCTCTGCTAGAAGAAGAAAAATAAAATGAACCAGTGTCTTTAGAAATGTGTGTCTGTTAAAAAGAGGTTCATAAGGATTTTGTCTTCCTCCACAATCACCAACCATTGTGAGAGTGAACAACAGTCCACTTTCTGACTGAAGCAAAAGTAGACTTCAAAAGGTTTTTCTGATTCAACATAGCAGCTAAATTTCCATTTCCATTTCCTGAACAGGACAGGTTAAAAAAAGGGAATGTCATGACGAAACTGGGAAACATCCATCCATCCATTTTCTTCCACTTATCCTGTTTAGGGTTGTGTGTGTGGGAGGGGTGAGGGGGGTGAGGGGGGTGGGCTGGAGCCTATCAATGTGAAACATTTGAAATTCAGATCCCTTCTTCTTTTCCTGCTCCAGCAGAGTGGCTCAGCAGAAGAGAGCTGGGCCCAGAACCCAGAGGTCAATGGATTGAAACCATGCTCTGCTAAAAGAACAAATAAAATGAACCACAACCAGGCTCTACAATCAGTACCCCCCCCCCCCCCCCCCCCCCCCATCTGGGAGCAAAGGTTTGCACCTACAGCTCTTAAGGAGCTTCCTTGGGCCACTCTCCCCTTTTGGCTCCACCCCCTTTAAGGAAACCACCAGGAAGAGGTGAGGACTGACGTGACGACTGAAACTGCCACATTTACATGAGACAAACTAGATTAACACTAAATACCAGGCCTTGCACAGTGATTCCCACTGACTGACACTGGGGTCTTCATTTTCCACAGGCAGGATGGCCGGTCCCCCTGTGCTTCCCAGGTCCCTCCCTGGAACACATGGCATAGAAAATGTTTCACTTGTTTGCTGATTCAATAAACCTCACCCTTAACATGTGTGTGTGCCTCTAATTTACATAAACTGTTAATACCAAGACAAATGCTACCTTCAATTAATCATTCATGTCATGGAACCCTTGGTCTCCATGACATTGGTCAACCAGAGAAGCTTCAACTGGTGACGCTCATTAAACCATGCATGAAGGTCAACCTGCATTATCTGCTGTGCTCCTTAACAGGGGAATTAGCTCCAATGGTAGAGCACTAGCTTAGCATGTGAGCAGTAGAGGGATCGATGCCCTCATTCTCCAGAATACTTCAGCTTGTTCTGTTGATCAGAGGAGCTGCTGGGTGATGAATGCTGATGTTTGTCCACTGCTGTGATAAAGTGTCCCCCTGTTACTGAGATGAGGATGAACACCTGCTCAGGTCAAAGCTGCAATGAAGTCAAGTCATCACCCTGTAAAGCACCAAATAACAAAAGTTACACTTTACAAGTAGAACAGGTCCAGTTCAACACTCCTTAAATGAATTTACACCCAACTATTCTTCATGAGCAAGCACATCCTAGCTTAGGCCCAACTTTTCTTGGCGCTCTCCCAGATGCTTGGGAGCTGCTGGGGGAGCGCTAGTTGGGCCTAAGCTAGGAGCTAAGCTAAGGTGGTCTGCACCAGCTAGTGAGGGCTGGCTAGCTCTTGCAGCTTTTGGTGCAGAGCCGCTGCAGGTCCAATTCAACATCGCTAAGCCTCACCTCCAACACAACAAAAAACTACATTTAACACACTTATCAGTATCACTAAAGGAGGCAGAGGAGGAACAAAACATGTGGCACTCTGAGCAGGAGAGAGGAGGACAAGAGGGAGAAGCCATCATTAGCTTAGCGTGTTTACAAGGCAGAAAGACTGTTGCTACCAGAATGATGGTCTTTTAAACTTCAGCCAAATAAAGAAATTAGGTATTAATTTTTGGTGGGTAATTAGTCAATGAAATAAGGAATCAGCAGGGAGGATCACACTTTAGCGAGCACAATGAAGCAAGGCTCTACGTTCAGCAACACAGAAAAAGGAGTTGAGGTCACACGCTTCCTGCACCCAAGGTCAAAAATCCAGGACGGACGAAGGGGAGGACGACAAAGACAAAGACACAAGAAACAGAGATAATAACCATAAACTCCATAACAACCATAACAAATATAACCATACAGAACATATATAACAAATAGAACAAGAAAAGCATTAAAAGATATGTCACCTCTGGTCAAATACCCTGATTTGCATTTGTGTCTGTCAGCATTTTCATTTTCATGTTAAAGCCTCCAGAATGAGGGGAGGGGTCAGGGGCAGTTTTCTGTGTTGTCTGCAAACTGAATTACAGGAAACCTGAACTTCCACTGTCAATGTATCCAACTGATGAATAATTGTTTGATCTATACATAGATAACTTGTAGTTATTGCCCACACACACACACACACACACACACACACACACACACACACACACACACACACATTTTGTGAAACATCTCAGGAGTCATCAGGTGTTTTACTCAGAGGGATTCATTCATGATAAATGAGCATGGAGGAGACCCAGTAATCATCGACACAAGCGTCACATGAGCAGGTCACCACCCACTTTTATTGATTGGTTCTTGTAAGAATCACTCCTAACGCCATCAGGAGGTCATTTTTTGTCCTGCCCTGTCTCAACTGTTGGAGCACAACTACAGCCTGAACTCTGCCACTACCTTATCCCTCCCTAACAACCTCATACAGACCCACTATCTGGACTAGCCTGATCCCCCCTGACCCTCATCAGTCACTCGTAGTGCCTCACACTGGAGGGAATAGGAGCGTCTGTGAGCTCTGACTGTTGGGATGCACATCCATGTGATGGAAGAGCTGTTTTAAACAGGGAATCATTTGACCTCTTGACCTGTGTGAGCAGGTACAGAGGGACGATTCCATCATGAACAATAATATTACTAAACAAATGGGTCTTTAGCTTCTTTCTGAAGGTGTCCACAGCGTCCTCATGTCCAGTGGGAGAGCGTTCCAGAGTCTAGAAGCTGCAACCTGGAAGGTTCACTCTCCTTCAGTGAGGCTGAATCCCTGTGGTCAGGGAGGATAAGGGACCCCACAGGTGTCATTAAAGTGCTTTAGACTACAAAGCACTCAGCTGATCAAGCTGGGATCAACTGCTGTGGTGATCAAGGTATCATCATGTATAACAAACAAAGAAAACAAAGTTGAGGAAAAGCACACAAAGAAGAAACTATGAACATAAACAGAGCATCTTCTACACCAGATGTCACACGGCTCAGTAGACCTCTGGTTTGACCCCTAGCAGGTCCAGTCTCCAGGGTGCCCCCATCATTTTGCTCTTCAGTCACAGGACATGCAGCAGAATCCCATCGCTCCTCTGCAGAAGAACATATGGGAGAGTCTGCTTGCTCTTCTCTGGCTGGACGTAGGGGAGAGTCTGTTTGCTCTTCTCTGGCTGGACGTAGGGGAGAGTCTGTTTGCTCTTCTCTGGCTGGACGTAGGGGAGAGTCTGTTTGCTCTTCTCTGGCTGGACGTAGGGGAGAGTCTGCTTGCTCTTCTCTGGCTGGACGTAGGGGAGAGTCTGCTTGCTCTTCTCTGGCTGGACGTAGGGGAGAGTCTGCTTGCTCTTCTCTGGCTGGACGTAGGGGAGAGTCTGTTTGCTCTTCTCTGGCTGGACGTATGGGAGAGTCTGTTTGCTCTTCTGTGGCTGGACGTAGGGGAGAGTCTGACTTGACACACACACACACACACACACACACACACACACACAATCCTAAACACGATAAGTGGAAGAAAATGGATGGATGGATGTTTCCCAATGTGGCTCTGCAGCAGGAGGTCTTGTAGAAACAGGGACTGACCTGACACCAGCTCCCTCTGGAACAATGGTTCATTCATTCATCGGTGCCAGGAGGCCTAAAAACACAAAACACCAATTCAATCCAGGACCTTGGAGCCTGAACTGAAACTCCATCACACGGTGGCTCTGCTGGGGCTCCCACAGGTGAGTGAGGCTGAGCTCCAGTCTGCTCTGAGGAGGCAGCAGACATCTGCACCACTCAGAGGTTTGGTTGGTGTCTTTGACAAAATCCCAACAAACTCAAATCCTGTTGAAGCAGGAAGTTCTAGTTGAACTCTCATCCACGTCACATGACCAAGAAAACCTCCTCTTTCATTCAGACCAGAACAGACAAACATAGAAACATTGACACCACAGGTGGGCACCGTCAACTTAAAGCACGTTAAAATGGCAAAATATGAGGCCATGCATGCATTTATTATGCAAAATATTTGATACTTTATTGATAATAAGGATTCCAAGAAACTTTTGGAAACCAGGCCACCCTGTGCCGTGTGCTCGCCTATGGAAACAAACAGACCCAGGATCAGATATAGAGGTTCAGGTTCTGGATGGTTCTGGTTGGTTCCTGCAGTTAAAGGCATATATATCCAAGTGTGTGTGTGTGTGTGTGTGTGCATGCATGTGTACCGTAAATGAGCAATTCGTAGCAAAGTCGATGTGGACCCCGGGCGTTTAAAAGAGACCAGGCGTCTCTTGGTAACAGGCTTTTATTTTGGCACTGGCCAGCGCTGGGCCACTATTATTATTTTTTTAGCAATAGGTATACAAGGTATAACAATATACTGTAGTACTTTAAAGAACAGTAGTGCAAATATCAAGATTGTCCAGAGAACACTTTACACAAGAACACTTTATTAGGAAGAAAAGGGGCGTGACAACTTGAGGCCCGTATCCTTCCACTTCCACGACAGTCTCATGCGGCCAAAATAGCAGATCTACACATTCACAATGACGCGTTACCACCTTGTACATCTTTTTTTTTCTTTTTTTGCATGGAACTGAGAGCTTGAAGATTTGCTGTCTGCGGTGCACTGACATCATGAGACATAAATTACTGGGAAGTTCAAATAAATTGCAAAATCTTACATGAAACCAAGTTAAGATCAAATTAATCTCAAATAACGGCCCCCAGGCGTTTAAACGAACCTGGCGTTTATTTGAGACAGGCGTCTATTTTACAAAATGAGGTTGGACCCTCGGCCATCAAATGAGACCCGGCGGCACTTTGACACCAGGCTGTTAATTGGTCAGTTAGGGTAGATTAAGGTTGATAACATCCACTCCAAATAGTCAAACACAGGGGTGAGGATACAAGCAGAGCCTCTACATGGAAACAAAAGCACTGACAACTTTAAAACTGTACAGTGAGTTAAGAAAAATACTCTCTTTAAACCTTTTTATTAACTGTCCTCATAAACCTGTCTTTTAATAAACTTTCCATTCTTCTGTTAACTTTAAGTTCACTGTTCAGTAACTGGATGGATGACAACAACAGAGATGCCTGTTTCTGAGTTGAGTCATATGGAGGTTGATCTCATGGTGGATAAAACTGCAGGCTCACTGCTGCAGAAGTTTGCTTTTTCCTTTGTTTGGTGACGCATTTCCTTTGTTTGGCAGGAGGCAGGGTGAAGGGAAGTAGACCCAAATGAAGAGGAGGGGAAGGAGGGTGCACAAAAGAGGTTTGTTAAAGAGACTGGAGAGACTGGAGACGAGAGACTGGAGAATTGAGACTGGAGAGACTAGAGGCTTAAGATGAGAGACTGGAGGTGAGAGACCAGGGAAACCTGCAGGCTTGAGACTAGCAGCTCGTGACTGGAGACTTGTGGCTTGTGATTGGCGGCTGTCACAATGCTTGACGTAGACTTCGACATCACAGCACAGCAGTACAATAAACATCACCACACTAACGACCCCATCGGTCCTTTAAAAAGAAGATCATTAACAACAGAGAACAGCTCTGTGGTAGAATTCAACACTTGGCAACTAAACAAGAGGCAGAAAAGTCTTAAAATGCATAAGAAGGTCCTCTGTAGAGCCAGAGCCGCCTCAGTAAACACAGAAACTGCTGCTAAACCAGATATTTCTTTAGACCACTTTCATCAAATTAACAGTCCAGAACTTCATTCAATGATGACCTCATCAAAACCTTCATCCTGTCTCTTAGATTGTTTCCTACTAGGCTGCCTAAGGAAGTCTTCCCTCAGTGACCACCTCTTTATTCAATCTGATTCCTCTGTCTGTAGTAACAGGATATGAACCACAGTCCTTGAAGGTAGCTGTCATTAAACCACTGCTTCAGAAGCCTCCTCTAGAACCTAGCGCTCTCAGCACCGGGACTCCAGCCGCTGAGTCTCCTTCTCCCAGCTGCAGCAGGAAGTCTTCAGCGGCGGCGAGGATCCGCTCCTGGACCGACACCCGCAGCAGCTGCGCGGCGCACATGTTGAGGTTCTACCGGCGCCACTCAGCCTTCAGGAGACAAAGACCGAGGCCTTCCGCTTCTTTTCTTCTTCGTCTTCTTCAAAACGAGCACAGTCCAAGCTCTGTTCTCTGTGCCACTCCAGACTCGCTAACCTGGTAGCAGCGGTAGTGATGAGTGGAGTGATCCAGGATTTCGTTTTGAAAAACGGTTATCGATGACGTATTTAGTGACGTCCAAAGCCTCGCCGACCGGCAGTGACCACGTGACTGATTCAAGACCTGGTTCTCTGGCTTGGCGTGAGATTCTAAACCACTAAAGCCTGATTTATGCTTCTGCGTCGCGTCGACGAAAACCCCAACAAAATCCTGCCTCTGTGTCACGTCGACGCGTGGTGACGTCAACGTCGAAGACTGTGATTGGTCCGCTCAGAACGTCATTTCCGGTTCAGTCGCGGCACAACAAGACCGCCATTTTCAAAGTTTCTGTGGTGAAAGCTCCAAGAAAAAAATGGACCAAGCCGAAGAAAGGATTATTCGCGGCACTACAAAGACTGACAAATGGCCAACAATTGTTGTCTGTGACCGGAAGAAAACCAAGGAATCCGACAAGAGCCCCGTAAACAATACAAAGACAAAGCCACACCCCCTAGCGGCTTGGCGGTGAATTGCAGAGCAACGCGTTCCCTCGACGCAGAATAAACCAGGCTTTCCAGTCGCACATGTTTTACGCCCCCGTGCCAGATAAGGACCCCCATCGGGCTGTGCCACTCTGGAGGGAGCGCGTCTCACAGTCAGTCAGCGGAACCATGCGGATCCGGGCCGGAGCTGTGGGAAGGAGCGCCAATTGTATCGGGTTGTTGTTTTCTGGACTGCAGCAGAACAGGAGCAGCCGGGACTGGAATGTAGAAGTAGGTTATCTTGAAGTTGACTCAGTTATGGTGAACGATATTGTGGTTCAACACTTTAATGAGCTTTAAGGCAAACACATTTCATGAGGAAACAACGCCGGAATTGGACGGATTTCAGCGGCACACAACAACGTATCCGATACACCTCATTGGAAACCTGGTGGTCTAAGACTAAGAAACACCAGTCACCATGAAGAAAGGAACTTTTAGCTGACTACTCATGTTCTTTTCTGCAGGTTGAATGTGGCATTTGTTGGACAGAAGCGTCTCATCTCAACAAAAGCACCTCTTCAGTGCTGAGGCATGATGGGGCCAGGCATGAGAATGAAGTCCCAGATCCACCAGGATGAACTCAGGTATACAGCCACTCTCCAACTGACTCACAGTTGCTTCATTGATCATTAATTCCTCTTCATTTCTTCTCTCCTTCATCTTTAACCATCCAGCTTCCAGGAAGCAGATGCTGGATGAGGCTCTGCTGAATTTGATCCTGAAGGACTGCCAGCCCCTCAGCACTGTTGAGAGGGAAAGGTTCAGGGAACTGGTTCAGGTCCTTGAGCCTCCAGCAGCTCTTACTACATTACTGTAAGCATCACTGAGTTGATTAGCAAATATCACTACATTACTGTTAGCATCAATTTGAGTTCATTAGAAATTCTTCCGACATCACTGTCGCAATATTTTGAGGTTCGTAGCAACTCTTACTACATTACTGTCAGCATCACTTTGAGTTTATTAGCAACTATCTCTACATTACTGTTAGCATCATCTTGAGTTCATTCGCAATTCTTCCGACATCACTGTCGCAATATTTTGAGGTTCGTAGCAACTCGTAGTACATGACTGTCAGCATCACTTTGAGGTTATTCGAAACATTCACTCCATGACTGTCAGCATCACTTTGAGTTTATTAGCAACTATCTCTACATCACTGTCGCATCATTTTGAGTTCATTAGCAATTCTTACTACATCACTGTCGCATCATTTTGAGATCATTAGCAATTCTTCCGACATCACTGTCGCATTATTTTGAGGTTCGTAGCAACTCTTACTACATGACTGTCATCATTACTTTGAGGTTATTCGAAACACTTACTACATTACTGTAAGCATCACTGAGTTGATTAGCAACTATCACTACATTACTGTTAGCATCATCTTGAGTTCATTAGCAATTCTTCCGACATCACTGTCGCAATATTTTGAGGTTCGTAGCAACTCTTACTACATTATTGTTGCATTATTTTAAGGTTCGTAGCAACTCTTACAACATGACTGTCAGCATTACTTTGAGATTATTAGCAACTATCACTACATTACTGTTAGCATCATTTTGAGTTGTTGAGCAATTCTCACGACATCACTGTCGAAATATTTTGAGGTTGGAAGCAACTTTTACTACATTACTGTCGCATTATTTTGAGGTTCGTAGCAACACTTACTACATGACTGTAAGCATCACTTTGAGGTTATTCGAAAGTTTCACTCCATTACTGTTAGCATCATCTTGAGTTCATTAGCAATTCTTCCAACATCACTGTCGCCATATTTTGAGGTTCGTAGCAACTTTTACTACATTACTGTCGCATTATTTTGAGGTTCGTAACAACTCTGACTACATGACTGTCAGCATCACTTTGAGGTTATTCGAAACACTTACTACATTACTGTAAGCATCACTGAGTTGATTAGCAACTATCACTACATTACTGTTAGCATCATTTTAAGTTCATTAGCAATTCTTACTCCATCACTGTCGCATCATTTTAAGATCATTAGGAATTCTTCTGACATCACTGTCACAATATTTTGAGGTTCGTAGCAACTCTTACTACATTATTGTTGCATTATTTTAAGGTTCGTAGCAACTCTTACTACATTACTGTCAGCATCACTTTGAGTTTTTTAGCAACTATCACTACATTACTGTTCGCATCATTTTGAGTTGTTGAGCAATTCTCACGACATCACTGCAGCATTAAATTGAGTTCATTAGCAACTCTTACTAAATGACTGTCAGCATCACTTTGAGGTTGTTCGAAACTCTTACTACTTTACTGTAAGCATCACTGAGTTTCTTAGCAACAATCACTACATTACTGTTAGCATCATCTTGAGTTCATTAGCAATTCTTCCGACATCACTGTCGCAATATTTTGAGGTTCGTAGCAACTCTTACTACATTATTGTTGCATTATTTTAAGGTTCGTAGCAACTCTTACAACATGACTGTCAGCATTACTTTGAGATTATTAGCAACTATCACTACATTACTGTTAGCATCATTTTGAGTTGTTGAGCAATTCTCACGACATCACTGTCGAAATATTTTGAGGTTGGAAGCAACTTTTACTACATTACTGTCGCATTATTTTGAGGTTCGTAGCAACACTTACTACATGACTGTCAGCATCACTTTGAGGTTATTCGAAAGTTTCACTCCATTACTGTTAGCATCATCTTGAGTTCATTAGCAATTCTTCCAACATCACTGTCGCCATATTTTGAGGTTCGTAGCAACTTTTACTACATTACTGTCGCATTATTTTGAGGTTCGTAACAACTCTGACTACATGACTGTCAGCATCACTTTGAGGTTATTCGAAACGTTCACTCCATTACTGTTAGCATCATTTTGAGATCATTACCAATTCTTCTGACATCACTGTCGCATCATTTTGAGATCTTTAGCAATTCTTCCGACATCACTGTCGCATTATTTTGAGGTTCGTAGCAACTCTTAGTACATGACTGTCAGCATCACTTTGAGGTTATTCGAAACACTTACTACATTACTGTAAGCATCACTGAGTTTATTAGCAACGTTCACTCCATTACTGTTAGCATCATTTTGAGTTCATTAGCAATTCTTACTAAATCACTGTCGCATCATTTTGAGATCTTTAGCAATTCTTCTGACATCACTGTCGCATTATTTTGAGGTTCGTAGCAACTCTTACTACATGACTGTCAGCATCACTTTGAGGTTATTCGAAAGTTTCACTCCATTACTGTTAGCATCATTTTGAGTTTTTGAGCAATTCTCACGACATCACTGTAGCATTAAATTGAGTTCATTAGCAACTCTTACTAAATGACTGTCAGCATCACTTTGAGGTTGTTCGAAACTCTTACTACATTACTGTAAGCATCACTGAGTTTCTGAACAACTATCACTACAATACTGTTAGCATCATCTTGAGTTCATTAGCAATTCTTCCGACATCACTGTCGCAATATTTTGAGGTTCGTAGCAACTTTTACTACATTACTGTCGCATTATTTTGAGGGTCGTAGCAACACTTACTACATGACTGTAAGCATCACTTTGAGGTTATTCGAAAGTTTCACTCCATTACTGTTAGCATCATTTTGAGTTCATTAGCAATTCTTACTACATCACTTTCGCATCATTTTGAGATCATTAGCAATTCTTCCGACATCACTGTTTCAATATTTTGAGGTTCGTAGCAACACTTACTACATTTCTGTGAGCATCACTTTGAGTTTATTAGCAACTATCACTTCATTACTGTTAACATCATTTTGAGTTGTTGAGCAATTCTTTCGACATCACTGTAGCATTAAATTGAGTTCATTAGCAACTCTTACTAAATGACTGTCAGCATCACTTTGAGGTTGTTCGAAACTCTTACTACATTACTGTAAGCATCACTGAGTTTCTTAGCAACTATCACTACATTACTGTTAGCATCATTTTGAGTTCATCAGCAATTCTTCCGACATCACTGTCGCAATATTTTGAGGTTAGTAGCAACTTTTACTACATTACTGTCGCATTATTTTGAGATTCGTAGCAACTCTTAGTACATGACTGTCAGCATCACTTTGAGGTTATTCGAAACGTTCACTCCATTACTGTTAGCATCATTTTGAGATCTTTAGCAATTCTTCTGACATCACTGTCGCATTATTTTGAGGTTCGTAGCAACTCTTACTACATGACTGTCAGCATCACTTTGAGGTTATTCGAAAGTTTCACTCCATTACTGTTGGCATCATTTTGAGTTTTTGAGCAATTCTCACGACATCACTGTAGCATTAAATTGAGTTCATGAGCAACTCTTACTAAATGACTGTCAGCATCACTTTGAGGTTGTTCGAAACTCTTACTACATTACTGTAAGCATCACTGAGTTTCTGAACAACTATCACTACAATACTGTTAGCATCATCTTGAGTTCATTAGCAATTCTTCCGACATCACTGTCGCAATATTTTGAGGTTCGTAGCAACTTTTACTACATTACTGTCGCATTATTTTGAGGGTCGTAGCAACACTTACTACATGACTGTAAGCATCACTTTGAGGTTATTCGAAAGTTTCACTCCATTACTGTTAGCATCATTTTGAGTTCATTAGCAATTCTTACTACATCACTTTCGCATCATTTTGAGATCATTAGCAATTCTTCCGACATCACTGTTTCAATATTTTGAGGTTCGTAGCAACACTTACTACATTTCTGTGAGCATCACTTTGAGTTTATTAGCAACTATCACTTCATTACTGTTAACATCATTTTGAGTTGTTGAGCAATTCTTTCGACATCACTGTAGCATTAAATTGAGTTCATTAGCAACTCTTACTAAATGACTGTCAGCATCACTTTGAGGTTGTTCGAAACTCTTACTACATTACTGTAAGCATCACTGAGTTTCTTAGCAACTATCACTACATTACTGTTAGCATCATTTTGAGTTCATTAGCAATTCTTCCGACATCACTGTCGCAATATTTTGAGGTTCGTAGCAACTTTTACTACATTACTGTCGCATTATTTTGAGATTCGTAGCAACTCTTAGTACATGACTGTCAGCATCACTTTGAGGTTATTCGAAACGTTCACTCCATTACTGTTAGCATCATTTTGAGATCTTTAGCAATTCTTCCGACATCACTGTCGCATTATTTTGAGGTTCGTAGCAACTCTTACTACATGACTGTCAGCATCACTTTGAGGTTGTTCGAAACACTTACTACATTACTGTTTGCATCATTTTGAGTTCATGAGCAATTCTTCCGACATCACTGTCGCATTATTTTGAGGTCCGTAGCAACTCTTAGTACAAGACTGTCACCATCACTTTGAGGTTATTCGAAACACTTACTACATTACTGTTAGCATCATTTTGAGTTCATGAGCAATTCTCACTAAATCACTGTCACATCATTTTTAGATCTTTAGCAATTCTTCTGACATCACTGTCGCATTATTTTGAGGTTCGTAGCAACTCTTCCTACATGACTGTCACCATCACTTTGAGGTTATTCGAAACACTTACTACATTACTGTAAGCATCACTGAGTTGATTAGCAACTACCACTACATTACTGTCAGCATCATTTTAAGTTCATTTGCAATTCTTCCGACATCACTGTCGCAATATTTTGAGGTTCGTAGCGACTTTTACTTCATTACTGTCGCATTATATTGAGGTTCGTAGCAACTCTTACTACATGACTGTCAGCATCACTTTGAGGTTTTTCGAAACACTTACTACATGACTGTAAGCATCACTGAGTTGATTAGCAACTATCACTACATTACTGTTAGCATCATTTTGAGTTCATTAGCAATTCTTCCGACATCACTGTCGCAATATTTTGAGGTTCGTCGCGACTTTTACTACATTACTGTCGCATTATATTGAGGTCCGTAGCAACTCTTACTACATGACTGTCAGCATCACTTTGAGGTTATTCGAAACACTTACTACATTACTTTAAGCATCACTGAGTTGATAAGCAACTATCACTCCATGACTGTTAGCATCATTTTGAGTTCATTTGCAATTCTTACTAAATCACTGTCGCATCATTTTGAGATCATTTGCAATTCTTCTGACATCACTCTCACATTATTTTGAGGTTGGTAGCAACTCTTACTACATTATTTTTGCATTATTTTAAGGTTCGTAGCAACTCTTACTACATTACTGTCAGCATCACTTTGAGTATATTAGAAACTATCACTACATTACTGTTAGCATCATTTTGAGTTCATGAGCAATTCTCACGACATCATTGTAGCATTAAATTGAGTTCATTTGCAACTCTTACTAAATGACAGCATCACTTTGAGGTTATTCGAAAGTTTCACTCCATTACTGTGAGCATCATCTTGAGTTCATTAGCAATTCTTCCGACATCACTGTCGCAATATTTTGAGGTTCGTTGCAACTTTTTCTACATTACTGTCGCATTATTTTGAGGTTCGTAGCAACTCTTACGACATGACTGTCACAATCACTTTGAGGTTGTTCGAAACACTTACTACATTACTGTAAGCATCACTGAGTTGATTAGCAACTATCACTACATTACTGTTAGGATCATTTTGAGCTCATTAGCAATTCTTCCGACATAACTGTCGCAATATTTTGAGGTTCGTAGCAACTTTTACTACATTACTGTCGCATTATTTTGAGGGTCGTAGCAACACTTACTACATGACTGTAAGCATCACTTTGAGGTTATTCGAAAGTTTCACTCCATTACTTTTGGCATCATTTTGAGTTCATTAGCAATTCTTACTACATCACTGTCGCATCATTTTGAGATCATTAGCAATTCTTCCGACATCACTGTCGCAATATTTTGAGGTTCGTAGCAACTCTTACTCCATTATTGTTGCATTATTTTAAGGTTCGTAGCAACTCTTACTACATTACTGTCAGCATCACTTTGAGTTTATTAGCAACTATCACTACATTACTGTTAGCATCATTTTGAGTTGTTGAGATATTCTCACGACATCACTGTAGCATTGAATTGAGTTCATTAGCAACTCTTACTAAATGACTGTCAGCATCACTTTGAGGTCGTTCGAAACTCTTACTACATTGCTGTAAGCATCACTGAGTTTCTTAGCAACTATCACTACATTGCTGTTAGCATCATCTTGAGTATATTAGCAATTCTTCCGACATCACTGTCGCATTATTTTGAGGTTTGTTGCAACACTTACTACATGACTGTCAGCATCACTTTTAGGTTATTCGAAAGTTTCACTCCATTACTGTTAGCATCATTTTGAGTTCATTAGCAATTCTTATTACATCACTGTCGCATCATTTTGAGTTCATTAGCAATTCTTACTACATCACTGTCGCATCATTTTGAGATCATTAGCAATTCTTCCGACATCACTGTCGCAATATTTTGAGGTTCGTAGCAACTTTTACTACATTAATGTTGCATTATTTTGAGGTTCGTAGCAACTCTTAGTACATGACTGTCAGCATCACTTTGAGGTTATTCGAAACGTTCACTCCATTACTGTTAGCATCATTTTGAGTTCATTAGCAATTCTTACTAAATCACTGTCGCATCATTTGGAGGTCATTAGCAATTCTTCTGACATCACTGTCACAATCATTTGAGGTTCGTAGCAACTCTTACTACATTATTGTTGCATTATTTTCAGGTTCGTAGCAACTCTTACTACATTACTGTCAGCATCACTTTGAGTTTAGTAGCAACTATCACTACATTACTTTTAGCATCATTTTGAGTTCATTAGCAATTCTTCCGACATCACTGTTGCATCATTTTGAGATCATTAGCAATTCTTCTGACATCACTGTCCCAATATTTTGAGGTTCGTAGCAACTCTTACTACATTACTGTTGCATTATTTAAAGGTTCGTAGCAACTCTTACTACATTACTGTCAGCATCACTTTGAGTTTCTTAGCAACTATCACTACATTACTGTTAGCATCATTTTGAGTTATAGAGCAATTCTCACGACATCACTGTAGCATTAAATTGAGTTCATTAGCAACTCTTACTAAATGACTGTCAGCATCACTTTGAGGTTGTTCGAAACTCTGACTACATTACTGTAAGCATCACTGAGTTTCTTAGCAACTATCACTACATTATTGTAAGCATCATTTTGAGTTCATTAGCAATTCTTCCGACATCACTGTCGCAATATTTTTCGGTTCGCAGCAACTTTTACTACATTACTGTCGCACTATTTTGAGGTTCGTAGCAAGACTTACTACATGACTGTCAGTATCACTTTGAGGTTATTCGAAAGTTTCACTCCATTACTGTTAGCATCATTTTGAGTTCATTAGCAATTCTTCCGACATCACTGTCGCAATATTTTGAGGTTCGTAGCAACTCTTACTACATTACTGTTGCATTATTTAAAGGTTCGTAGCGACTCTTACTACATTACTGTCAACATCACTTTGAGTTTCTTAGCAACTATCAGTACATTACTGTTAGCATCATTTTGAGTTATAGAGCAATTTTCACGACATCACTGTAGCATTAAATTGAGTTCATTAGCAACTCTTACTAAATGACTGTCAGCATCACTTTGAGGTTGTTCGAAACTCTGACTACATTACTGTAAGCATCAATGAGTTTCTTAGCAACTATCACTACATTACTGTTAGCATCATCTTGAGTTCATTAGCAATTCTTCCGACATCACTGTCGCAATATTTTGAGGTTCGTAGCAACTCTTACTACGTGACTGTCAGCATCACTGAGTTGATTAGCAACTATCACTCCATTACTGTTAGCATCATTTTGAGTTCATTAGCAATTCTTCCGACATCACTGTCGCAATATTTTGAGGTTCGTAGCAACTTTTACTAAATTACTGTCACATTATTTTGAGGTTCGTAGAAACTCTTAGTACAAGACTGTCAGCATCACTTTGAGGTTATTCGAAATGTTCACTCCATTACTGTTAGCATCATTTTGAGTTCATGTGCAATTCTTACTAAATCACTGTCGCATCATTTTGAGATCATTAGCAATTCTTCTGACATCACTGTCGCATTATTTTGAGGTTTGTAGCAACTCTTCCTACATGACTGTCACCATCACTTTGAGGTTATTCGAAACACTTACTACATTACTGTAAGCATCACTGACTTGATTAGCAACTATCACTACATTACTGTTAGCATCATTTTAAGTTCATTAGCAATTCTTCCGACATCACTGTCGCAATATTTTGAGGTTCGTAGCAACTTTTACTACATTACTGTTGCATTATATTGACGTTCGTAGCAACTCTTACTACATGACTGTAAGCATCACTTTGAGTTGCTTAGCAACTATCACTTCATTACTGTTAGCATCATTTTGAGTTATAGAGCAATTCTCACGACATCACTGTAGCATTAAATTGAGTTCATTAGCAACTCTTACTAAATGACTGTCAGCATCACTTTGAGGTTGTTCGAAACACTTACTACATTACTGTAAGCATCAATGAGTTTCTTAGCAACTATCACTACATTACTGTTAGCATCATCTTGAGTTCATTAGCAATTCTTCCGACATCACTGTCGCAATATTTTGCGGTTCGCAGCAACTTTTACTACATTACTGTCGCATTATTTTGAGGTTCGTAGCAACACTTACTACATGACTGTCAGTATCACTTTGAGGTTATTCGAAAGTTTCACTCCATTACTGTTAGCATCATTTTGAGTTCATTAGCAATTCTTACTAAATCACAGTCGCATCATTTTGAGATCATTAGCAATTCTTCCGACATCACTGTCGCATTATTTTGAGGTTGTAGCAACTCTTCGTACAAGACTGTCAGCATCACTTTGAGGTTATTCGAAACTTTCACTCCATTACTGTTAGCATCATTTTGAGTTCATTAGCAATTCTTACTAAATCACAGTCGCATCATTTTGAGATCATTAGCAATTCTTCCGACATCACTGTCGCAATATTTTTAGGTTCGTAGCAACTCTTACTACATGACTGTCAGCATCACTTTGAGGTTATTCGAAACTTTCACTCCATTGCTGTTAGCATAATTTTGAGTTCATGTGCAATTCTTACTAAATAACTGTCGCATCATTTTGAGATCTTTAGCATTTCTTCTGACATCACTGTCGCATTATTTTGAGGTTTGTAGCAACTCTTCCTACATGACTGTCACCATCACTTTGAGGTTATTCGAAACACTTACTACATTACTGTAAGCATCACTGAGTTGCTTTGCAACTATCACTACATTACTGTTAGCATCACTTTAAGTTCATCCGCAATTCTTCCGACATCACTGTCGCAATATTTTGAGGTTCGTAGCAACTTTTACTACATTACTGTTGCATTATATTGAGGTTCGTAGCAACTCTTACTACATGACTGTCAGCATTACTTTGAGGTTATTCGAAACACTTACTACATTACTGTAAGCATCACTGACTTGATTAGCAACTATCACTACATTACTTTTAACGTCATTTTGAGTTCATTAGCAATTCTTCCGACATCACTGTCGAAATATTTTGAGGTTCGTAGCAATTTTTACTACATTACTGTCGCATTATTTTGAGGTTCGTAGCAACTCTTACTACATGACTGTCAGCATCACTTTGAGGTTATTCGAAAGTTTCACTCCATTACTGTTAGCATCATTTTGAGTTCATTAGCAATTCTTACTACATCACTGTCGCATCATTTTCAGATCATTAGCAAGTCTTCCGACATCACTGTCGCAATATTTTGAGGTTCGTAGCAACTTTTACTACATTACTGTCGCATTATTTTGAGGTTCGTAGCTACTCTTAGTACAAGACTTTCAGCATCACTTTGAGGTTATTCGAAAGTTTCACTCCATTACTGTTAGCATCATTTTGAGTTCGTTAGCAATTCTTACTAAATCACTGTCGCATCATTTTGAGATCTTTAGCAATTCTTCTGACATCACTGTAGTGTTAAATTGAGTTCATTAGCAACTCTTACTACATGACTTTCACCATCACTTTGAGGTTGTTCGAAACACTTACTACATTACTGTAAGCATCACTGACTTGATTAGCAACTATCACTACATTACTGTTAGCATCATTTTGAGTTCATTAGCAATTCTTCCGACATCACTGTCGCAATATTTTGAGGTTCGTAGCAACTCTTACTACATGACTGTCAGCATCACTTTGAGGTTCGTAGCAACTCTTACTACATGACTGTCAGCATCACTTTGAGGTTATTCGAAACTTTCACTCCTTTACTGTTAGCATCATTTTGAGTTCATTAGCAATTCTTACTACATCACTGTCGCATCATTTTGAGATCATTAGAAATTCTTTTGACATCACTGTCACATTATTTTGAGGTTCGTAGCAACTCTTACTACATTACTGTCAGCATGACTTTGAGTTGTTGAGCAATTCTCACGACATCACTGTAGCATTAAATTGAGTTCAATAGCAACTCTTACTACATGACTGTCAGCATCACTTTCAGGTTATTCGAAACACTGACTACAATACTGTAAGCATCACTGAGTTGATTAGCAACTATCACTACATTACTGTTAGCATCATTTTGAGTTCATTAGCAATTCTTCCGACATCACTGTCGCAATATTTTGAGGTTCGTAGCAACTATTACTACGTTAATGTCGCATTATTTTGAGGTTCGTAGCAACTGTTACTACATTACTTTCAGCATCACTTTGAGGTATTTCGAAACACTTACTACATCACTGTCAGCATCACTGAGTTGATAAGCAACTATCATTACGTTACTGTGAGCATCGTTTTGAGTTCAATAGCAATTCTTACGACATGACTGTCAGCATCATTTTTAATTTACCCGCAAATCAAACCACATGACTGTCAGCATCACTTTGAGGTAATTAGAAACTTTCACTCCATTACTGTTAGCATCATTTTGAGTTCATTAGCAATTCTTCCTACATCACTGTTGCATCATTTTGAGATCATTAGCAGTTCTTCCCACATCAATGTCGCATTATTTTGAGGTTCGTTGCAACTCTTACTACATTATTGTTGCATTATTTAAAGAATCATAGCAATTCTTACTACATGACTGTCAGCATCACTTTGAGGTTATTCGAAAGTTTCACTCCATTACTGTTAGCATCATTTTGAGTTCATTAGCAATTCTTACTACATCACTGTCGCATCATTTTCAGATCATTAGCAATTCTTCCGACATCACTGTCGCAATATTTTGAGGTTCGTAGCAACTTTTACTACATTACTGTCGCATTATTTTGAGGTTCGTAGCTACTCTTAGTACAAGACTTTCAGCATCACTTTGAGGTTATTCGAAAGTTTCACTCCATTACTGTTAGCATCATTTTGAGTTCATTAGCAATTCTTACTAAATCACTGTCGCATCATTTTGAGATCTTTAGCAATTCTTCTGACATCACTGTAGTATTAAATTGAGTTCATTAGCAACTCTTACTACATGACTTTCACCATCACTTTGAGGTTATTCGAAACACTTACTACATTAGTGTAAGCATCAGTGAGTTGATTAGCAACTATCACTACATTACTGTAAGCATCATTTTGAGTTCATTAGCAATTCTTCCGACATCACTGTCGCAATATTTTGAGGTTCGTAGCAACTTTTACTACATTACTGTCGCATTATTTTGAGATCATTAGAAATTCTTTTGACATCACTGTCACATTATTTTGAGGTTCGTAGCAACTCTTACTACATTACTGTCAGCATGACTTTGAGTTGTTGAGCAATTCTCACGACATCACTGTAGCATTAAATTGAGTTCAATAGCAACTCTTACTACATGACTTTCAGCATCACTTTCAGGTTATTCGAAACACTGACTACAATACTGTAAGCATCACTGAGTTGATTAGCAACTATCACTACATTACTGTTAGCATCATTTTGAGTTCATTAGCAATTCTTCCGACATCACTGTCGCAATATTTTGAGGTTCGTAGCAACTATTACTACGTTAATGTCGCATTATTTTGAGGTTCGTAGCAACTCTTACTACATCACTGTCAGCATCACTGAGTTGATAAGCAACTATCATTACGTTACTGTGAGCATCGTTTTGAGTTCAATAGCAATTCTTCCTACATCACTGTTGCATCATTTTGAGATCATTAGCAGTTCTTCCCACATCAATGTCGCATTATTTTGAGGTTCGTTGCAACTCTTACTACATTATTGTTGCATTATTTAAAGAATCATAGCAACTCTTACTACATTACTGTCAGCATCACTTTGAGTTTATTAGCAACTTTCACTCCATTACTGTTAGCATCATTTTGAGTTTATTCGCAATACTGACGACATCACTGTAGCATTAAATTGAGTTTCGTAGCAACTCTTACTACATGACCGTCAGCATCACTTTGAGGTTATTCGAAACTTTCACTCCATTACTGTTAGCATCATTTTGAGCTCATTAGCAATTCTTCTGACATCACTGTCGCATTATTTTAAGTTTTGCAGCAACTCTTACTACATGGCTTTCAGCATCACTTTGAGGTAGTTCGAAACGTTCACTCCATTACTGTTAGCATCATTTTGAGTTCATTAGTAATTCTTACTAAATCACTGTCGCATCATTTTGAGATCTTTAGCAATTCTTCCGACATCACTGTCGCATTATTTTGAGGTTCGTAGCAACTCTTACTACATGACTTTCAGCATCACTTTGAGGTTTTTCGAAACACTTACTACATGACTGTAAGCATCACTGAGTTGATTAGCAACTATCACTACATTACTGTTAGCATCGTTTTGAGTTCAGTAGCAATTTTTACAACATCAGTGTCGCAATATTTTGAGGTTCGTAGCAACTCTTCCTACATGACTGTTAGCATCACTTTGAGGTTATTTGAAACACTTACTACATTACTGTTAGCATCATTTTGAGTTCATTAGCAACTCTTACTACATTACTGTTGCATCATTTTGAGATCATTTGCAATTCTTCTGACATCACTGTCACATTATTTTGAGGTTCGTAGCAACTCTTAGTACAAGACTGTCAGCATCACTTTGAGGTTATTCAAAACGTTCACTCCATTACTGTTAGCATCATCTTGAGTTCATTAGCAATTCTTCCGACATCACTGTCGCAATATTTTGCGGTTCGCAGCAACTTTTACTACATTACTGTCGCATTATTTTGAGGTTCGTAGCAACTCTTCGTACAAGACTGTCAGCATCACTTTGAGGTTATTCGAAACGTTCACTCCATTACTGTTAGCATCATTTTGAGATCTTTAGCAATTCTTCCGACATCACTGTCGCATTATTTTGAGGTTCGTAGCAACTCTTACTACATGACTGTCAGCATCACTTTGAGGTTGTTCGAAACACTTACTACATTACTGTTTGCATCATTTTGAGTTCATGAGCAATTCTTATTACATCACTGTCGCATCATTTTGAGATCATTAGCAATTCTTCCGACATCACTGTCGCAATATGTTGAGGTTCGTAGCAACTTTTACTACATTACTGTCGCATTATTTTGGGATTTGTAGCAACTCTTAGTACATGACTGTCAGCATGACTTTGAGGTTATTCGAAACGTTCACTCCATTACTGTTAGCATCACTTTGAGATCATTACCAATTCTTCTGAACTCACTGTCGCATCATTTTGAGATCTTTAGCAATTCTTCCGACATCACTGTCGCATTATTTTGAGGTTCGTAGCAACTCTTACTACATGACTGTCAGCATCACTTTGAGGTTATTTGAAACACTTACTACATTACTGTTAGCATCACTGACTTGATTAGCAACTACCACTACATTACTGTTAGCATCATTTTGAGTTCATTAGCTATTCTTACGACATCACTGTCGCAATATTTTGAGGTTCGTAGCAACTTTTACTACATGACTTTCAGCATCATTTGAAATTGTTCGAAACTCTTACGACATAACTGTAAGCCTCACTGAGTTTATTAGCAACTATCACTACATTACTGTTAGCATCATCTTGAGTTCATTAGCAATTCTGACTCCATCACTGTCACATCATTTTGAGATCATTTGCAATTCTTCCGACATCACTGTCGCATTTTTTGGAGGTTAGTAGCAACTCTTACTACATGACTATCAGCATCACTTTGAGGTTGTTCGAAACTTTCACTTCATTCCTGAAAGAATCACTGAGTTTATAGCAACTATCACTACATTACTGTTAGCATCATTTTGAATTCATTAGCAATTCTTCTGACATCACTGTAGCATTATTTTGTGGTTAGTAGCAACTCTTACTACACGACTGTCAGCATTACTTTGAGGTTGTTCGAAACACTTTCTACATTACATTTAGCATCTTTTTTAGTTCATTAGCAATTCTTAATCCATTACTGTCACATCACTTTGAGATCATTCGCAATTCTTCAAACATTACTGTTGCATTATTTTGAGGTTGGTAGCAACTCTTACTACATTAGTGTCAGCATCACTTTGAGTTTATTAGCAACTATCACTACATTACTGTTAGCATCATTTTGAGTTCATTAGCAATTCTTATGACATCACTGTCGCATCATTTTGAGATCATTAGGAATTCTTCCGACATCACTGTCGCATTATTTTGAGGTTCGTAGCAACTCTTACTACATGACTGTCAGCATCACTTTGAGGTTATTCGAACCTTTCACTTCTTTACTGAAAGCATCACTGAGTTTATAGCAACTGTCACTCCATTACTGTTAGCATCATTTTGAGTTTATTAGCAATTCTTACTCCATCACTGTCGCATCATTTTTAGATCATTGGCAATGTTTCCAACATCACTGTCGCATTATTTTGAGGTTCGAAGCAACTCTTACTACATGACTGTTGCATTACTTTGAGGTTATTCGAAACTTTCACTACATTACTGTTAGCATTATTTTGAGTTCATTAGCAATTCTTCCGACATCACTATAGCATTATTTTGAGGTTTTGAGGTACCTTTGTTTGTAACCGATCTGCTGACCAGTGAGACGCCACCATGCACGGCTGTCGGCTCCGTAAAGGAGGGAGAGGAAGTGGAAAGGACGGAGAAGGGTCGGACCAGGTCTATTTCTAGGTGACCACTCACTATCGTCTGCCATACTGCCCCTCATGGTGGGGAGTGTAGCGCTATCCTGACACAGTACATTTGTTTCATTCTTTTGCTCTTGCACTTTAATTAAAATGGACTTGACTTGAGAACGTTTTGTTTCAAAATATAGATGAATTCCCAGATTTATAGGTAGCATGAGTATGAAGTTGCACTTGCACCCGGTGGGAAAATGTCCTCTGCATTTGACTCTAACTATGTAGGAGCAGTGGTAGCAGTGTCAGCCTGGGGGCTTGGTCAAGATCAATGACAGGAGTAGCAGACAGGTAATATCCATAGCATGCTTGTTGTTTTAGAGGAGTAAGGGTACACTGTTGGTCTCTCACCTGATGCGCTGTCATCAGCACAAATGATCTGTTCCTAAACATCAAAATCTACCATCCCCCTGATTGTTTTTTACAACTGGAGTACTGGTTAACTCTTTAGAAAGCCTTCATTCAGAGCTGTGAAGAACCTTGAACCTGATATCCCAGACATCAAAGTGGGCCACTAACTGGCCAGATGAAGCTATGCTAGGCTGCTGTATTCTGAAGAGCTAAAGTAGCAGCTTCTGAGAGGGATGCTAACCTGGATGTGTTCATCTCCTACTTTAATATCAGCCCCCAACTTGGAGCTCTGACAGCCTCCAGCTTGTTGTTCCTGTTTCTGCTTCAGTCAACAGGGAACTCCAACCTGCAGTAGAATCTTCAACAATGGAATAGAAAAGTGAGGAAGAAAAACTAGAATAAACTTACAAAGCTGAGAAATGTTCATGAAGAAGAAAGGCACACGTTATGATTGAGGCCAGAAACTAAAACTCCACACCAAATGTACTTTGACTTGTAGGATAATGAACTTGAATGTGTTGAAACAGCAGATCAATGAATCCACTACCACACAACAAGATGATGACCCCCTACCACAAGATGGCGTCACAGATCCTGACGCTCTGAGCAGGAAACACCGAGCAAAACATTACAACAAAGCTCCTGTTGTTCCCTCCAGGAAAAACTGTGGCTCTGATGAGAAGAAGGATCCCAGCCTCCTCTGAGGATCCATGGCCGCACCATTGGGTAGAAGGACGATGGGGTCGGCACCAGGAGGAACCCTGGTGTCTCCGATGCAGGGAAGATGGAGCAGTGAAGAGGCCACATTGTGGCGTCCTAAAGAGGACATTTGGTGGAGCCTGAGACAGCAAACATCACGCCCCCTTCATCAGAAGAACCACAGCACCAGAAGAAAGAATCCCGGCAGTGACGACAGGCAGGATCAGGGTGACCTCCTCACCTCCACCTTTGAACCTTCAAATGAACTTTAAAAAGCTTTAGAGTGGAGAAGGACTTTAAAACATTTTATTGTTTTTTCCTTTCATTCTCATTTGTGCGATTGTCTGATTTATTAGAAATAAACACTGTCTGCTGGGTTTACATTGACTGTGATTCTCTTTTTGCATGCAAGTTGAAAGTTCTGCCAATAAAAACACAAGTATTTGAAGACCAAAGGAAGGACCCCCAAAGTCCGCACCCTGAGATCAAAGTGAGCGCTCTGATCTCAGAGGTCTGGGATATTTCCCATCCCATGGCCCTTCAAATAAGAGCCCTGTGTCTCTGTCTCAAAGTTTTCAACCGTATTTGTTTGTTAAATTAAAACCAGACGACCACTGTGGTCCTTTTTACACGGTAAGTAAAGCACAGATGCCCTGGTGGACCTGTTGGCACCCTGGACTTTGAATCCAGTGACCTGAGTCCAAGTCTCCGTTCCAGCAGGTTTCCTGCAGCCTTCAGCAGAGCTGCCATGTTTCTCTGTAGAGAACTAAGTGATGCTCTCAGCAGGTTGAGGGCACTACCAACAAGTGAGGGATGAACCTCTGACTTCCTTCTTGTCAAACAGGAAACTCCTAATACCTCATTTGAGTAAAGTACCTCATATTCCTGACATCCAAGTAGTAGTGAAGTGGAGGAAGAAGGGAGGAGATCTCCAACAGGATCCTTCTTTCCTCTGTCCTCCTTGATCTCATGGATCACCACAGTCAGCACAGACTCCTCCTGGTTAACCTGGTATCTTTCCACCCAACTGTGGGTTCTTGGAGAATTTTTCATGTCATGTCAAGAAATCAGGCTGGTGGGTTTTTCAATGAGAGAAATTCTGGTAACTTAATTAAGTGGCATGTTTGTTGAAGCAGTAATTAACTGATAAATTAAGGAAGGCCTGGCCAGTCTTTGCTCCCAGGTCATACGATGGAGTTAGAAAGTCCTGAATCAATCTGGAGTTCCATGATTTCCTTGTGGTTCATGATCCTTTTGCCAATGTAGTCTGGAACAAGAGCAAGATGAACCTCCACATAGCAACAGGTTGATTGCAGGTGATGTCAAGTTGTATTTAGAGGAACCTCCTCCTTGTGTTTGGTTCCAGGGTGGAAGGGAGAGAACTCTGGATCCAGTGATCCCAGTTCAAGTCTTGGTGGGACCTTCCTGTCTGGAATGTGTCCCATGTAATAAACTGATCAAGAGATGTTATGTGGTTCAAATGTTCTGGTTCATTTCTTGTCCTTTAGAAAAATGAAAATCATTTCTTTCTGCCATGAACTCAGACTGTGTGTTTAATGTTAACAATAAATGCAACAAATAAGGAGCCAGTAGCTCCTGTGGAAAAAATTCTACTTTGTCAATGAATTAATTCAGTCTGCATCTAAGTGTCTGTCTGGATGGCCGAGCGGTCTAAGGCGCTGCGTTCAGGTCGCAGTCTCTTCTGGAGGCGTGGGTTCAAATCCCACTTCTGACAAAGGACATTTTCTCCACATTCCTATGCATCCACAATGGTAAATTCCAAACCCAGTTGAAGCTGCTCTCCACTGAGGGGAGTGAGTGGTTGAACTGGCAGCAGAGGAGGCAAAGGAGCTTCCCTGTGACGGTCCAACATCGCCTGGTTTCCTCCAACATGGAGCAGCCACCAAAATCTAACTTCAATGTTGGATCAAAGTCTGCTGAAGAAATGTGTTTTCTTTCAAGTCACATTTTGTCCATTAACTTCATTATCAGAGACTCCATCTCATCACATGACTAAAGTCTGGGTTCTGTATTGGTGGTAAAATATCCTTCCATGCCCCTCACTAGTTTGCACACAGAAAAGCATATTTTACTGGTTTCAGATCTCTTAGCTTGTTCTCTCTCTTAAACCAGCTGAGGCAGCTTTCATTGTGTGATTGATTTAAAATATAAAGATGGAACAGAACCATTGGAATCAGATGTCAGGACATTTGAAGGAATGTCAATCTCCTGTTGAAATGTTGCAGTGTGCAGCTGAGGCTCTCTGGCAGTGGCACAAGGAACCACAATGGCAGAACCTGGACCCTCCTGGAGGAGAACCACAGGTGAGGGCCTTCTTGGCTCCAGATTGATGGAAATCAAGTGTCTGAGGCTGTTAGCAGCCATGAAGTTGATCTGGTTGGCACTGGTATTTGTTCTTGCTGCAGCTCAGGAGTGATTCAGGAGAAGAGTTTCAGAACAGCCAAGGTTGGGGACTGGAATTTTAGAATTTCCCCTGGAACCAAACAACCTTGGAGGGTAAAACCTCCAATCCTAGCCACTCAGATGCAGCAGCAGAAGAAGCTGTCATCTACCCTGACAGTCAGAGCATCAAGTCAAGAAAACATCACCATCTTGTAGTTCCAAACCTCCACCTGTCAGATTCAGCTACTTCTGATTGTGGGACTTTAAACTTGAACACAATGGAATTTGGACAAGGAGTTTTCCTTCCAGTCCAAACATCATCGTCCAGCCTCCAACCAGAGGTCCATCAGTTATCATGGAGCCACAGGTGGAGTCTGGATTCTTTTCTGGAATGTGATGGCAGTGAGAGTCCTGCCAAGTGACATCACTGACATGACTGGATGACTTCAATCACGTGACTGGATGACTTCAGTCACGTGACTGGATGACTTCAGTCACGTGACTGGATGACTTCAGTCACGTGACTGGATGACTTCAGTCACGTGACTGGATGACTTCAGTCACATGACTGGATGACAGTGTAGATGCCAATGTAGAGGTTGGGGAAATAGTCTCTGAGAATCCAGCTTGAACCCACAGCCTCCTTGTTTTCCAAAAACCCAAACAGCGACCATCAGTCTCCCTCCAATCCTGTACTTTGGTAAACAACAAAAACAGAGTAAAAGTCTCTGGCAACATATTTGTTTCCTGTAGGGTTTCTTCATGTATGTGTGGTGTACCTGCTTTCCCAGAGGACTGCCATCTTTGTTCTGTGGGCTGACATGTTTTAGTGTCAGCACAGGTCATAGCGCTGAGACTGAACTCTCATTCTCCTCCAAGTAGTATTTCCACCTCACACTCCTGCATATATTCAAGTGAACAGGGAACACAAATTTATGCTCAACTTCTCCTGTGTATTCATCCACAGTCACTAAACAACAACCAAACCAAACAAAAGGGGTTTGCTAGCATGGCGATCAGCTGTAGTTCACCATCTTATCCAGGTCACATGACTCAGGAGTGGCGTGGCCGTCTGGCAACCAAAGGGTGGCTGGTTTGATCCTCACTTTCTCCAGTGACCATGTCAAAGTGTCCTTGAGTGAGATACTGAACCCCTCAATACTTCTGATGAGTAGGTTGGCTCCTTGCATGGCAGCCTTCAGCATCAGTGTGTGAGTGTGTGTGAATGAGAGGACATTGTTCAGCTCCTTGAGGGCTGCTGAGGTAGAAAGGCTCTGTACAAACTGAGTCCTTTTACCATTTCTTTCCTGCTTCTAGCGGCGCTGTCGTCACTTCCTGTGACCGTGGGAGGAAAGGAGTCCCCCTTCAGAATAAGTTTTATATCATGATGTTACTTCCTCTTCAACATGCCTTTAGCAGACCAACTCAGAGAACAGCTCAGTGAGGTAGTGTGGCCGAGCGGTCTAAGGCGCTGGATTAAGGCTCCAGTCTCTGAGGAGGCGTGGGTTCAAATCCCACCACTGCCATCATGTCCCAGGTCACTGGAGAGGTGTGGCAGGTCTCTTACTGCCTCTCCTCTCTCTTCCACTGAGGTCTTCAAACCTGTGACCAAAAGAAGAACCCTCCTCTGAGTCCACAGACCTGAGCATCACTACTCTGACTACCATGTTATCAGGGTGAAGTCAATGGGGAGGTAGTCAGTTGTTCCTTTGTTTTTTGACAGAGGCTTCATTGTGAATGAAATCATTTTAATTCTTTACTTGAAGTTTCACGCTGTTTCGACCGAAAAAGGCGAGTTCCTGGAGAAGATCTTCCAGGGGTCCAGGTTAAAGTGGTGCCCAAGCTGGCACCAGGCGCTGACCCAGGTCCTGCATGGGAGATACTGTCAGTTCTGTTCTGCCCTGCTCACAACCACAGGCTGGTGTTGAGGCCTGCAGCAACCAGGGCCCCAGTCACCAAGAGTATAAAGGCTGGTCATTGTGGCAGTGGGAGGAGTCAAAATGAAGACAGACCAATGTGAGCAGGACGTTCCTGGAGAAGTCAGAAGAACTTGACCATGTTTCCTACAGTACCCAGGAGGCCTGGTAGTTGTTGAAGGAAGCTCCAAAAGCAAAGAGCAGACAGCAGGACATCAAAAGAAAAGATCCAGACACTAAAACTACAAGTAGAAACAAGAAGAAATACTAAAAGCTTTGGAAAGATACTACAAGGTTGGATATACATTATTATATACACTACTATTCTCATTGACTCCTAAAGAGGGACAGGAAACATTAGAATGTGGATCAGATCAGCTGATTTCAGTGTTGAGTCCATCCCTCCATCCACTTTCTATTCTTATCCTTTAAGGGTCATGGGTGGGGGGGGGGGGGGGGCGATCCCAGGTGACATTGTTCAAGAGGCAGGGTTCACCCTGGACAGGTCAGAATTCCTGATGATGTCATCAGGGCTTTGACAGTAACTAGAATTCTGTCTTTGATCTCAGGAGGACATGAAAGAAACCCAACTGAGGAAAGTGGAGGAGAACATTCAGCTTCATTAGAAACACTTGAACTGTTGAACAGTAGAATTTGTTTGAAACAGTTTACAACACTGAGTGACAGGATTGAAGAGGGAAGAGTTTTCTACTTTAAATTTAATTCTAACTTTAAACTGGAGATGAACATTTTTAGTAGTTCATATTCTAACATACAGAGGAAGTCATGACATTCCCTTTTTTAAAAAAGAAAAAACATGTGAAGCTCCTCCCCCCAGCTCCAGATGGACAGACAGACATGAGAGAGGCCAGGAAGCAAAGAAGTGTTGTGCTCCTCTCCAGTGCTCTGGTGTTGTTGTGTTCTTCTCAGCTTCATCATGAAGACCTGCTGGCACTGGGCGCTGGTGGAAGTTTGCAGCTCTCACTGGAAAGTCCTGAGGCTCCTCCCACTCTGAAGCAGGCAGTTGCTCCCAGCCAGCCCTCACTTTCACTCTCTGGTGTAGGAGTGAAGAACAAAATCAGAATCAAGAACCATCACTCTTTCATTGGGGCTCCTTTCTCCTTGTTCTGATCCAGAAACTCAACAGCTTCTATCATTGATTGACAGGAAATGTTGATGACACACTGGGATTTTTGTTCTCCTGCTGTCACTGTCAAGTGCAGCTGAACATGAGAGGTAGCAGGATCATTCATGTGTTCATGTTTCCAGCAGACAAGGAGGAAACCTGGGAGGACTTCAGTGACTTTGATCAGTGGTTCTCACTTCATCTTCTCAGTATAAAGTTCAAAGCGAGCTGGCCAGGAGTTGAACCTAGAATCTTCTGATCCGTAGTCAGACGCGTTGTCCATTGCGCCACCAGCCCTGTGAAGAAGCTGCTATGTTCATGTGTGCTTGCTTTTACAGAAAAGCCCAACAAGGTGGTGGCATTTTCAGGGGACACAATGGTGCAGTGGTCAGTACTGTGGCCTCCCAGCAAGAAGGTTCAGCTCTCCTCCTATTTGGTTGCTAGGAACCTGAATCAGTCCTCAGTGGAGCCGTGCTGCTGAGGCTGAGTGAGGCTGAGTGAGGGACTGAGCAGGAGCCAGCAGGTCCAAGCAGGTTCAGGCAAACTCCCCTCGGTCCACCAACATCAAAGCAGAGGAACAGAGTTCATCTAACAAAATGGATTCATATCATCTCCTCTTGGAATGTTCTGGAACTACAAGTACACTTAAAATGGCTGACTTATGACAACAGAAGGAACTTTGAAGTAGATTTGATTTATTTAAGTCAGTGACAGTCATTTTTTCAAGAACTTAGTTCAGGTAACTTGATTGTTTTACTAAGATGAGCTTTAATGTTCTACCATTGAAACAAGACCTTCATGTATTTATGATGACATCACCAATAGGAGCCTTCAGTCTGTCAGGGGGTAGAGTTCAGTCACCACCAATGACATCAGAGTCAGAGTTAGAGATCAAAGACAGACATTAAAGTCTCACATTAAAGTCTCTCTTATTAAAAAAATTAAAGTGTTATATCTTTGAAAATATACTGCAATACATGAAATATTATATTTCCATGGATGGTAACCTCGTTCTTATATTCTTTAATATACTGCAATAGTAATGGACCCTCAATGACACTGTAGTGATGAATCTATCAAGGAGTACAAATGATTATAATCAGAGAATTTTGAAGTCAAGTTTGAGATCAGTTTGATCCTCTCTCTCTCTCTGTCTCTCTCTCTCTCTCCCTCTGTCTCTCTCTCCCCCCTCTCTCTCCCTGTCTCCCCCCTCTCTCCCTCTCTCTCTGTCTCCCCCCTCTCTCCCCCTCTCTCTGTCTACCCCCCCTCTCCCTCTCTCTCTCTGTCTCCCCCCTCCCTCTATCTCTCTCTCTCCCTCTCTCTCTCTCTCTGTCTCCCCCCCTCTCTCTCTCTCTCAGGAGCTTTTAAATGAATATTTTAATAAAACAGAACAGGAGACTGAAGAGTGATCACTCAAACCCACAGGCTGAATGGGACATCTCTTAAAAAATTGAACCACTGAGTAAAACCATAGAAGCGCTCCTGTCTAGTCGGTGCTAACAAGTTAGCTGTTGAGTGAGTCCAGCTGTGCTGTCTAGGAATCCTGGTCAAAAGCCTCCACACATCAAACAGCTGGTGTGTTGGTGGATCTGTGGATCCTGCTGGAAGAAGCAGGGTGGAGCTCTGAATGGTTCCTGTCTCAAAGAGCTTCTCTGTGCAGCTCCCATCAGCTCCTAAAAACAGGAAACCAGCAGATTCACTGTTGAACGGTGGCATTAAAATGTCTCAAAAGCTGTCCTGTCCACCATTTGTTGGTGCAAAGACATTTAAAAACACCAGTTGAACATTTTCCAAAGTTGCTCTCACCTTCTTTCAAACACCTGGAATGATTTCCTCCAAACCAAAAGAAACTGGTAAAAAAACAACAACAAAAACTCCTGGAGAATCAAACTCCACCGTCTGCTCCAACTGGACTTGGGACTTCAAATGACCTCCATTAAAAGCCTGCCTGCATCCCCATTCACTGACTGTTGTGCTGTGGGTCTCCTGGACAAACATGGCAGGATCCTCTTGATCTCCAGGAGTTTAAAAGAGCAGCTCTTTTAGAATGGGTTCTGGCTCCATTCAGGTTTAGAGAGCTGAGACTAAAATCACACATGAATGAAAGAGGGAACCCAACAAAACAAGTCAGCGTGAAAGAGGAGCAGATTTTAAAACTCCTCATCATTTCCACCTCCAGGAGTGAAGCCTCCCGGGACCCAAGAGGCTCCAGCTGGCAGAGGTCTCACTGGTTTCTCCACCACCTCGCTAACCTGAGCTGGAGCATCTGAGAACCAAACAGTGACCCCCTTCATTCCAGAGCCGACTCCACAAACTCTGAGCCCCCACTTTACCCACAGCCAGCAGGGCTCCTCAACACTGCATGACACACGACGACTAAATTTAACACTTCTCATCAAGAGATCTGTCACAGGTGTCTACTGTGGAGGGTCAATCTGTCCGTCCACATTCAGATCATAAACACAGCGACTCCTAAGCACCAGTAGAGCCTGCTCATCGTCCCTGGGTGGGCTCGAACCACCAGCCTCTTGGTTAACAGCCGAGCGCGCTGACCGATTGCGCCACAGAGACTCTGAGGCACCTGCTTTTCATGAAGAGTTTTCAGGCTAAATTCAGTTTGTGAGGTCCACACTGCACATTTGAGGGACCATGAAGGACAGAGGAGAGTCTGACTGTCATGGTGAAAGCCTTCAGCACTAGAGCTGAAACAGCCCCACCATCTTAACCCCCCCAGACCAAACAGGCTTCATCAGAAACAGACCCCCCTCCTAGAACATCCAGAGATCATCAGTCTCATTAATAGAACATGACAAACAATCAAGAACTTGTTATTGTTTGATCAGAAGCTGAAACAATGTTTCTATGTTTGTCAGTTCTGGTCTGAATGAAAGAGGAGGTTTTCTTGGTCATGTGACGTGGGTGAGAGTTCAACTAGAACTTCCTGATTCAACAGGATTTGAGTTTGTTGGGATTTTGTCAAAGCCACCAACCAAACCTCTGAGTGGTGCAGATGTCTGCTGCCTCCTCAGAGCAGACTGGAGCTCAGCCTCACTCACCTGTGGGAGCCCCAGCAGAGCCACCGTGTGATGGACTTTCAGTTTAGGCTCCAAGGTCCTGGATTGAATTGGTGTTTTGTGTTTTTAGGCCTCCTAGCACCGATGAATGAATGAACCATTGTTCCAGAGGGAGCTGGTGTCAGGTCAGTCCCTGTTTCTACAAGACCTCCTGCTGCAGAGCCAAACTGGGAAACATTTGAAACTCAAAATCCTGTTCTTGTCACAATCCTGGTCTCCTAAATCAAGGCCTGTTCAGTCAATGGTAGAGCAGAGAGGAGCAGAGGAAGAGAGCTGGGACCAGAACCCAGAGGTCGATGGATCAAAACCATCCTCTGCTAAAAGAAAGGAACAAAATAAACCCTTATCTTTAGGAATGTGTGTCTGTTAAAAAGAGGTTCATAAGGATTTTGTCTTCCTCCACAATCACCAACCATTGTGAGAGTAAACAACAGTCCACTTTCTGACTGAAGCAAAAGTTGACTTCAAAAGGTTTTTCTGATTCAACATAGCAGCTAAATTTCCATTTCTCCACTGATTATCTGTTATGGTTCATGGGGGGTGGAGCCTATCACAGCTGACATTGGTCGAGGGGCGGGGTTCATCCTGGACAGGTCACCAGTCCATCACAGGACCAACACATGGAGACAGACAACCATTCACACTCACAGTCACACCTACAGTCAATTTAGAGTATCAATCAGCCTCGTCCCCTCTTGATGTCTTTGGACTGTGGGAGGAAGCTGGAGTACCAGAGAGAACCCACACAGGAACAGGGAGAACATGGAGACTCACACAGAAAGATCCTGTGCTGGAGCCAGGACTAGAACCTGGAACCTTCTTGCTGTGAGGAGACAGTGCTGACCACTGCACCACTGTGCTGGATTTTCTGTAACATCAAGTACATCTGAACTGGCACTTGACAGTGACAGCAGGAGAACAAAAATCCCAGTGTGTCATCAACATTTCCTGTCAAATCAATGATAGAAGCTGTTGAATTTCTGGATCAGGAGAAAGGAGCCCCAATGAAAGAGTGATGGTTCTTGATTCTGATTTTGTTCTTCACTCCTACACCAGAGAGTGAAAGTGTGGGCTGGCTGGGAGCAACTGCCTGCTTCAGAGTGGGAGGAGCCTCAGGACTTTCCAGTGAGAGCTGCAAACTTCCACCAGCGCCCAGTGCCAGCAGGTCTTCATGATGGAGCTGAGAAGAACACAACAACACCAGAGCACTGGAGAGGAGCACAACACTTCTTTGCTTCCTTGCCTCTCTCATGTCTGTCTGTCCATCTGGAGCTGGGGGGAGGAGCTTCACATGTTTTTCTTTTTTTAAAAAGGGAATGACATGACTTCCTCTGTATGTTAGAATATGAACTACTAAAAATGTTCATCCACAGTTTAAAGTTAGAATTAAACTGAAAACACAAAAACCTTCCCTCTTCAATCCTGTCACTCAGTGTTGTAAACTGTTTCTAACAAATTCTACTGTTCAACAGTTCAAGTGTTTCTAATGAAGCTGAATGTTCTCCTCTACTTTCCTCAATTGGGTTTCTTTCATGTCCTCCTGAGATCAAAGACAGAATTCTAGGTACAAATAAATACACTATCAAAGCCTCCTGATGACATCATCATTAATTCTGTCTTTGATCTGTGTCTGTCCAGCCTGTCCTGAGTGGATCCAACAGTTTCCCATGGGTGACTCTGTCGTGGTCTCTCTCCTGCTGTCTCCAACTCTCAGAGTGCTTCTACTGGTTTCTCTCCATCGTCCCTGTTGCTAGGCAGAGCACTGGTGAGGACTGAGGCCAGTGATGACATCACCTCCAGCTGAGACCTGCTAGGTGATCCTGCTTCATTCAACTCTGCTGCCTCTGCCACTGCCCTGACTGGTGAGGCTGACAGCAGGTTCTCTCTCATCTAAACTCTCTGTTTACAATGGAGGCTGAAATCCTTGTGATTGGTGGTTCAATCATCAGGTCTGTTGAACTCCCAGGTGCCATCACCTGCTGTCTTCCTGGTGCCAAAGTTGTGGACATTATTGAACGTCTCCAGGACTCATCGATCTCCACCCCTCAGCTCACATCCTGATTATACAGGTGTGTGTGAATGACATCACGAAGAGGCAGCCAATCATACTTCATGACCAGCTTGAGTCTCTTGCTATTTCAAATCAGAGTCTGGGTAAATTCTGTGTTTTTTCTGGCTCCATCTCTGCTCCTTCCAGAAGCAGGGAGCATTTCAGCCTCTTTCCAGTCTGCATGAATGCTGAAAGGCTTCTGTACTGTTTGGCTTTGCTGTTCCCTGCAGCTTGGACATCAGATTAGAACGAACCACACTCACTAACTCACCTGTTCTTAACCACTGAGAGCTGATTGGGTTAAACATGGAAAAACACTGACTCGCTATGAGGATGTTCCCCTGCCCTGTGTGGGTGGAGCCAAGAGAGTAAAAAGACTGTGAGACCCAGAAATCAGGGCTTCTTCTCCTCCATCTTCAGGTGGTCAGACTGAAGTCTCAGCTCTGACTCTGGATCTGTTCTCTTTGTGCCAACATAAATGTGATTGGACCAGAGAAGTTGATGAGGATTTAGTGAACCTTTCCACTGAGGTGGAACAATCCTGGGAAGAAGGAGAGGAAATGAAAGCTTCTCAGTGTAAAGTTTTAATTAAGCTGGCCAGGAGTTGAACCTAGAAGCTTCTGATTTGTAGTCAGACACATTATCCAGTGTGCCACTACCCCTGAGATTAGTGTAGTGTGTTCATGTGTACTTGATTTTACAGAAAATCCAAAAATTCTGATGGCATTTTCAGGGGACAAAATGGTGCAATGGTTCGTGCTGTTGCCTCACAGCAAGAAGGTTCTGGGTTTGCATGTTCTCCCTGTTCCTGTGTGGGTTCTCTCTGGTACTCCAGCTTCCTCCCACAGTCCAAAGACATCAAGAGGGGACGAGGCTGATTGATACTCTAAATTGACCGTAGGTGTGACTGTGAGTGTGAATGGTTGTCTGTCTCTATGTGTTGGTCCTGTGATGGACTGGTGACCTGTCCAGGGTGAACCCCGCCCCTCGACCAATGTCAGATCAAAGCCAAGATTAAAGAAAGAGCCTCCAGATCAAAGACAGAATTGATGATGATGTCATCAGGAGGCTTTGATAGTGTATTTATTTGTACCTAGAATTCTGTCTTTGATCTCAGGAGGACATGAAAGAAACACAACTGAGGAAAGTAGAGGAGAACATTCAGCTTCATTAGAAACACTTGAACTGTTGAACAGTAGAATTTGTTTGAAACAGTTTACAACACTGAGTGACAGGATTGAAGAGGGAAGATTTTTGTATTTTCAGTTTAATTCTAACTTTAAACTGGGCATGAACATTTTTAGTCGTTCATATTCTAACATACAGGGGAAGTCATGACATTCCCTTTTTTTTAACCTGTCCTGTTCAGGAAATGGAAATGGAAATTTAGCTGCTATGTTGAATCAGAAAAACCTTTTGAAGTAAACTTTTGCTTCAGTCAGAAAGGAGACTGTTGTTAACTCACAATGGTTGGTGATTCTGCAGTAAGATCAATTTGTTTTCCACCCCTTTTTATCAGATTCACATTTCTAAACTAACAGGTTTATTTTGTTCTTTTCCTTTACCAGAGGATGGTTTTGATCCATCAACCTCTGCGTTCTGGGCCCAGCTCTCTTCCTCTGCTCCTCTCTGCTCTACCATCTATTGAACAGGTCTTGATTTAGGAGAGCAGGATTGAGACAAGAACAGGAATGTGAGTGTTGAAGGTTCACAATTTGGCTCTGAAGCCTCAGCAGGTAAAGATTCATCTCTTATTTCAGAGGTGATTTGAAGAATTCATTGTTGCTGAACTGTTGATGCTTCAGTTTCTGGACGTTCACTGGTGGAATGTTTGAGGGTCAGAGGTGAAAAGAGCACAAGTGCACCTGTTGTGTGTGATGGAGCACCAGCATGGAGGAAGTTGTCATACATTTCCAGGAAATAGCGTGAAACTTCAAGTAAAGAATTAAAATTATTTAATTCAGTGTTTAACTCCCAGGCCTCTGGAATAAAACACCAGGAACAACTGACCACCTCACCATGACTTCACCCTGATAACCAGGAGGTAACCTGGTAGTCAGAGCAGCGGTGCTCAGGTCTGTGGACTCAGAGGAGGGTTCTTCTTCTGGTCCTGGGTTTGAAGACATCAGCAGCCTTGTTGGAGTCAACTGGGATGTTCCTCTCAATAGACAGCAGCATTAAATCAGAGAGCCTGTCTGCTCCATGGCTCCTCCTGAGCTGGTCCTGGATCAGCTTCAGTTTGGAGCGTCACCGTTACACTGGAGCAGAGGTCACTGGCAGTGCTGCATATACTGGGAGGAGCCTGTGGCTCTGGGTACACTGTGCCCATGTAGTTGGCTTGAAGGCAGCTCAGCGTTACTGCACATTGTTGTTTTGGAGAGTTCAAGATGAGGAGAACACTTCAAGTTCAGGACATTTTCTTCCCAGAGTGATAAAAGCAGCCAACACCTCCAGCACAGAGAGGAGAGACCTGCCACACCTCTCCAGTGTCCTGGGACATGATGGCAGTGGTGGGATTTGAACCCACGTCTCCTCAGAGACTGGAGCCTTAATCCAGCACCTTAGACCACTCAGCCACACTACCTCACTGAGCAGGTCAGTGAGTTGGTCTGCTAAACGCATGTTGAAAAGGAAGTAACAATGATTTCAAACTTATTCTGAAGGGTGACCCCTTCCCTCCCGTGGTCACAGGAAGTGACGACAGCACCGCTTGAAGAAGCCGAGAAAGAAATGGAAAAAGGACTCAATTTAAACAGAGCCTTTCTATCTCAGCAGCCATGCTAGCAAACCCCCTTTTGTCTGGTTTGGACAGACAGACAGACTACTTTATTAATCCCTTTTGGACGTTCCGTGAGGGAAATCGCACTCTCCTCAACATACATTCACAGCACTGTTACCATAGATTAGACTAAAAATAGCAAAGAAGATATATATATGCATATATACATGTGCGTGTGCCTGTGTGTACCTGGATGATTATGTATATGTGCATAGTGACAGGAATAATCATAATATTAATTGTTGTTAATTGTTATTAAAACAATAATAATGATGATGATATAATATAATAATGATTATGATATAATATGATAAAACATATAATAGTTATAATAATAATAATAATAGCAGTAGTAACAAGAATTATATAATAATAATAATAATAATAATAATAATAATAATAATAAAAATAAAAATAATAATAATAATAATAATGTACAGTCCCTTATATTACACGAGTGTCCGGTTGTTATTGGGGCAAGCTAATGGTGCTCAGCCCTCTCCTACAGTCCTTCTGTTGGCCCTCCCCCCCTCCAGTGAGGAGTTTAACAGTTTAATGGCTCGGGGGATGAAGGAGGTCGTCAGTCTGGTTGTTGTTTAGTGGCTGTGGATGAACACACAGGAGAAGTTGAGCATGAATCTGTGTTCCTGTTCACTTGAATACATGCAGGAGCAGCAGGTGGAAATACTACTGTTTATTTTTGTTCTGATTTCAGAACTGTTGACACAACGGTGTCAGATTAAAGCATCTCCACCTTCCAGATGCTGGTCTCCTTCTGGGGTCCTGACTGACCTCCATCTTGTGTTCTGGATCCACCTGAACCCAGCAGCTCCAGATCCCTTCACTCCTTACAGGGATAGAAAATGGCTGCTGGATGGAAGTCCCCCAACTGTGGCTGTTCTGAAACTCTTCTCCTCAGTCACTCCTGAGTTGACACTGAGATGGAAACTCTGAGTATCAGGTTCAGAACAGCTGATCTGAGTTGGTCCAATCAGCTGTGAGTACATTCACCTTGAGTGTCACACGTGCACAACCACGACAAAATGACATCATCAATGGAGCCCCGATACCACGAGTCACCATGACAACCAAGAACAAAATAACAAGTTACTTTGAAACAAGACCTTCATATATTTATGATGACATCACCAATATGAGCCTTCCCAGTCTGTCAGGGGGTAGAATTCAGTCAGCACCAATGACATCAGAGTCAGAGTTTAGAGATCAAAGACAGACATTAAAGCCTCTCTGATAAAACAAAAATATAGTGAAGTACACTGGAAAAGAATATTGCAGTATGTTAAATATCATGTTTCCATGGAGGGGCAGTTTGACATTTTTATTTTGGATGCATTTATATTTTAGAATCAGAAAGGCAGTGACAGTGACATCATCGAGACAAAACGTGGTGTTACAAAGGTGAGGTGAGCAATTTTAACAGTCAATCCAAAATTTAGGCCTGAAGTTAGAAATAATATTAGCTAGCTGGCTACGTTAGCTAGTTAACATTAGCAAGCTGGTGATATTTAGCACCACCAACTAGTTAAACAAGGTCAACAGCTGTTATGATGATGGTCACATGATTTAACCTTCCTCCTGTGGGACCTGTTTTAGGATTTAAATGCATCAAAGAACCACATCAATTTGTTTATTGTATCAAGGATTTTTGACTTTGTCAGGAACCTCTAGTTCAACAAAATAAAAGAAAAAATGTTTTTCACTGAATTATAAAATCATTAGGATTGGTTTAGACCCAGTTATCAATATAAGATGACAAAGCAACAATCAGAGCCAAACCTGAAGTCAGAAGTGCACTGTCAGCAACACTGCCAGCAGCTCCTCTCCCAGTCATGGGAGCTTCAGGGACTCTCATCAGCCTCGTTCTCCCATCGACCTGCACAACAACACAACAAAGACCATCCTTGATGTGTCTGCATAGAATGCATTTGTGTTGTGGACCCACATCCACCAAGAGTGCAACAGCGTCCTCCTCAGCAGCCCTGCCTCAACACCAACCAGAACAGCCACAGCCACAACCCCACTCAGGATCTGGTTCCAGAAGAAAGAGGGTCAGGACTGCCCAAGCAGTCAGGACAGCAGGACGGACGGATGGTGCTTCAACTGAAGGAACATCTCTGCAGAGAACACACACAAGTGTCACACATGAATCTAAACACAAACAATCAATCAATCAATCAATCAATATTTCCATGGATAAGGAAGCCTAACAAGGTCACCAAGAGATGGAAACAACTTGGAGGATAGAAAATTGTTTTAGTTTATTTGACAGCTGATTGAAGACGTGGGTCAAAACTGACCGTTACCATAGAGATGGGAACAGGAAGCTGACACAAGAGGAAGGTTCCAGCTCTGAAAAAGGAGTTTGATCAAAATCTTGAACTGCCAGTAGAAATATCCTTTTGTATGTTGACCTTTGTTGACAGAAGTCACTTTAGCTTGGCAGTGAAAAGAATGGCTGCTAGCTTGACAAAGAACTGCACAAACTAGGTTCAAGCTGGACTTTGGACCCTGGTATCTGCAATGACTCCATCAACTCCTAATCTAGCAGCTCTGCTGGGTCCAACTATTTTACAGAACATTTGACAGACCTGTGGAGCAGTGAGGACAGACATGAGTTGATCACATGATCCACTGAAGTGCCATTTTACCTGCCACTGAGGTCACCAACATGAGCTGGAGTTGGGAATCTTGAACTGAACCTGGTATCACAGCGACACCTGCTGCTGCAAAATGGAACAGCAACATTTAACCCAAGTACAGGATTGGAGGGAGACTGATGGTCGCTGTTTGGGTTTTTGAAAAACAAAGAGGGCGTGGGTTCAAGCTGGATTCTCAGAGACTATTTCCCCAACCTCTACATTGGAATCTACACTGTCATCCAGTCACATGACTGAAGTCATCCAGTCATGTCAGTGATGTCACTCTGCAGGACTGTAATTACCGTCACATTATAGAAAAGAATCCAGACTCCTCATTTCTGGGGCAGTTTTGGTCTTTAAAGACTTGACAGTTCCAGGAGATTTAGTCTGGCTCAAGATCTTCAGATCAACACAGGGCAGAAGGCTATGACTCCATTGGATTGTATCGTTGGAGCATTCAGAGATCTGGTGGATCTCAGTAAGAGCTGTATTTATCCACTGAATGATCCTGGTCAATGTGATCCTGATCCTCCATCTCTCAGGCTGACAGAGCAGGAGGACCTGACTGAGAAGAAAGCTGCACTTGAGCAGCTTCAGTCTCTGTGTGACAACACACAGGCAGAAAACCAGAATTTGAGGAAACAAGTTTCTACTCTTGAACGTGAGAATAAAAGAGCAATCCAGGAGCTACAGAACCTCACTGCTGTGGTGGCCAACCTCCAAACGGTCCAGGACAAGAACCAGACTCAGATAGAAGATCTGAACGCAACAGTCCACAGTCTTCAGCGTGAGGGGAGGAAGGTTGATGGAGAGAACAATGAGTTCAGAAAAGAGCTGACCCAGGTTCAGTCTCTGAGGGAGAGTGAACAGGTGGAGATGAAATGTCTTGAGGAAGACCTGACAGAGAAGAAAAGTGCACTTGATCAGCTTCAGTCTCTGTGTGACAAGAGATGGACAGAAAACCAGAATTTGTGGGGACAGGTTTCTAGTCTTGGACAAGAGAAGATTATTGCATATCAGCTGGTAGAGAACATGTCTGCCATGTTGGGCAACCTTGAATCTGTGAGGGAGGAGAACCAGGCTCAGATCAGAGACCTGAACACACAAGTCCACAATCTTCAGCTTGAGGTGAAGATGGTTTGCAAGGAGAAGTGTGACCTCAAGTGTGAGCTCAACTCCATCCAGGCAGAGAAGAACAAAATGAGAGAAGAACTCACTGAGAAGAAGACGACTCTTGAACAGCTGAGATCCCAGAGTGAGGAGAGAGAGGCAGAAAATGGATGTTTGAGGAGACGAGTTTCTACTGCATCTCAGGAGACAGAGACCTTCACTGCTGAGTTGGCCCACCTTGAATCAAGGAAGGACCAGGACCCCACAAAGACTGGTAGTCTGAACGGTGAAGTTCAGAGTCTTCTATGTGCAGTGACAGCACATATTGATGATTTCATCATTGGGAAATCCTGGGAAATCTTCATGATTTAAAAAGCTGTTTGAAAGAGGAAAATCATGGCCTTCAAGCGAAGGTCCAGCAAACTTCTGAAGAGCAAATAGACTCTCCCCTACGTCCAGCCAGAGAAGAGCAAACAGACTCTCCCCTACGTCCAGCCAGAGAAGAGCAAACAGACTCTCCCCTACGTCCAGCCAGAGAAGAGCAAACAGACTCTCCCCTACGTCCAGCCAGAGAGGAGCAAACAGACTCTCCCCTACGTCCAGCCAGAGAGGCGCAAACAGACTCTCCCCTACGTCCAGCCAGAGAGGAGCAAACAGACTCTCCACTACGTCCAGCCAGAGAACAGCAAACAGACTCTCCCCTACGTCCAGCCAGAGAGGAGCAAACAGACTCTCCCCTACGTCCAGCCAGAGAGGAGCAAACAGACTCTCCCATACGTCCAGCCAGAGAAGAGCAAACAGACTCTCCCCTATGTCCAGCCAGAGAAGAGCAAGCAGACTCTCCCATACGTCCAGCCAGAGAGGAGCAAACAGACTCTCCCATACGTCCAGCCAGAGAAGAGCAAACAGACTCTCCCCTACGTCCAGCCAGAGAAGAGCAAACAGACTCTCCCCTACGTCCAGCCAGAGAAGAGCAAACAGACTCTCCCCTACGTCCAGCCAGAGAAGAGCAAACAGACTCTCCCCTACGTTCAGCCAGAGAAGAGCAAAATGACTCTCCCATACGTCCAGCCAGAGAAGAGCAAACAGGCTCTCCCATATGTCCAGCCAGAGAAGAGCAAACAGACTCTCCCCTACGTCCAGCCAGAGAAGAGCAAACAGACTCTCCCCTACGTCCAGCCAGAGAAGAGCAAACAGACTCTCCCCTACGTCCAGCCAGAGAGGAGCAAACAGACTCTCCCCTACGTCCAGCCAGAGAGGAGCAAACAGACTCTCCCCTACGTCCAGCCAGAGAGGAGCAAACAGACTCTCCACTACGTCCAGCCAGAGAACAGCAAACAGACTCTCCCCTACGTCCAGCCAGAGAGGAGCAAACAGACACTCCCCTACGTCCAGCCAGAGAGGAGCAAACAGACTCTCCCATACGTCCAGCCAGAGAAGAGCAAACAGACTCTCCCCTATGTCCAGCCAGAGAAGAGCAAGCAGACTCTCCCATACGTCCAGCCAGAGAGGAGCAAACAGACTCTCCCATACGTCCAGCCAGAGAAGAGCAAACAGACTCTCCCCTACGTCCAGCCAGAGAAGAGCAAACAGACTCTCCCCTACGTCCAGCCAGAGAAGAGCAAACAGACTCTCCCCTACGTCCAGCCAGAGAAGAGCAAACAGACTCTCCCCTACGTTCAGCCAGAGAAGAGCAAAATGACTCTCCCATACGTCCAGCCAGAGAAGAGCAAACAGGCTCTCCCATATGTCCAGCCAGAGAAGAGCAAACAGACTCTCCCCTACGTCCAGCCAGAGAAGAGCAAACAGACTCTCCCCTACGTCCAGCCAGAGAAGAGCAAACAGACTCTCCCCTACGTCCAGCCAGAGAGGAGCAAACAGACTCTCCCCTACGTCCAGCCAGAGAGGAGCAAACAGACTCTCCCCTACGTCCAGCCAGAGAGGAGCAAACAGACTCTCCACTACGTCCAGCCAGAGAACAGCAAACAGACTCTCCCCTACGTCCAGCCAGAGAGGAGCAAACAGACACTCCCCTACGTCCAGCCAGAGAGGAGCAAACAGACTCTCCCATACGTCCAGCCAGAGAAGAGCAAACAGACTCTCCCCTATGTCCAGCCAGAGAAGAGCAAGCAGACTCTCCCATACGTCCAGCCAGAGAGGAGCAAACAGACTCTCCCATACGTCCAGCCAGAGAAGAGCAAACAGACTCTCCCCTACGTCCAGCCAGAGAAGAGCAAACAGACTCTCCCCTACGTCCAGCCAGAGAAGAGCAAACAGACTCTCCCCTACGTTCAGCCAGAGAAGAGCAAAATGACTCTCCCATACGTCCAGCCAGAGAAGAGCAAACAGGCTCTCCCATACGTCCAGCCAGAGAAGAGCAAACAGACTCTCCCATACGTCCAGCCAGAGAAGAGCAAACTGACTCTCCCCTACGTCCAACCAGAGAAGAGCAAACAGACTCTCCCCTACATCCAGCCAGGGAAGAGCAAACAGACTCTCCCCTACGTCCAGCCAGTGAAGAGCAAACAGACTCTCCCCTACGTCCAGCCAGAGAAGAGCAAACAGACTCTCCCCTACGTCCAGCCAGAGAAGAGCAAGCAGATGCTCTCACATGTTCTTCTGCAGAGGAGCGATGGCATTCTGCTGCATGTCCTGCAACTGAAAAGCAGAATGATGGGGGCACCCTGGAGACTGGACCTGCTAGGGGTCAAACCAGAGGTCAACTGAGCCGTGTGACATCTGGTGTAGAAGATGCTCTGTTTATGTACATCGTTTTTTCTTTGTGTGCTTTTCCTCAACTTTGTTTTCTTTGTTTGTTATATATTATGATACCTTGATCACCACAGCAGTTGATCCCAGCTTGATTAGCTGTGTCCTTTGCAGTCTAAAGCACTTTAGTGATACCTGTGGGGTCCCTTATCCTCACTGACCACAGGTATTCAGCCTCAGTTAAGGAGAGTGAACCTTCCAGGTTGCAGCTCCTAGACTCTGGAATGCTCTCCCACTGGACATGAGGACGCTGTGGACGCCTTCAGAAAGAAGCTAAAGACCCATTTGTTTCGTAATATTATTGTTCATGATGGAATCGTCCCTCTGTACTTGCCCACACAGGTCAAGAGGTCAAATGATTCCTTGTTTAAAACAGCTCTTCCATCACATGGATGTGCATCCCAACAGTCAGAGTTCACCGATACTCCTATTCCCTCCAGTGGGAGGCACTAGGAGTGACTGATGAGGGTCAGGGGGGATCAGGCTAGTCCAGATAGTGGGTCTGTATGAGGTTGTTAGGGAGGGATAAGGTAGTGGCAGAGTTCAGGCTGTAGTTGTGCTCCAACAGTTGAGACAGGGCAGGATAAAAAATGACACCCTGATGGCGTTAGGAGTGATTCTTACAAGAACCAATCAATAAAAGTGGGTGGTGACCTGCTCATGTGACGCTTGTGTTGATGATTACTGGGTCTCCTCCATGCTCATTTATCATGAATGAATCCCTCTAAGTAAAACACCTGATGACTCCTGAGTTGTTTCACAAAATGTGTGTGTGTGTGTGTGTGTGTGTGTGTGTGTGTGTGTGTGTGTGTGTGTGTGTGTGTGTGTGTGTGTGTGTGTGTGGGCAATAACTACAAGTTATCTATGTATAGATCAAACAATTATTCATCAATTGGATACATTGACAGTGGAAGTTCAGGTTTCCTGTAATTCAGTTTGCAGACAACACAGAAAACTGCCCCTGACCCCTCCCCTCATTCTGGAGGCTTTAACATGAAAATGAAAATGCTGAGAGACACAAATGCAAATCAGGGTATCTGACCAGAGGTGACATATTTTTTAATGCTTTTCTTGTTATATTTGTTATATATGTTCTGTATGGTTATATTTGTTATGGTTGTTATGGAGTTGATGATTATTATCTCTGTTTCTTGTGTCTTTGTCTTTGTCGTCCTCCCATTCGTCTGTCCTGGATTTTTGACCTTGGTTGCAGGAAGCCTGTGACCTCAACTCCTTTTTCTGTGTTGCTGAATGTAGAGCCTTGCTTCATTGTGCTAGCTAAAGTGTGGTCCTCCCTGCTAATTCCTTATTTCATTGACTAATTACCCACCAAAAATTAATACCTAATTGCTTTATTTGGCTGAAGTTTAAAAGACCACCATTCTGGTAGCAACAGTCTTTCTGCCTTGTAAACATGCTAAGCTAACGATGGCTTCTCCCTCTTGTTCTCTTCTCTCCTGCTCAGAGTGCCACATGTTTTGTTCCTCCTCTGCCTCCTTTAGTGATACTGATAAGTGTGTTAAATGTAGTTTTTTGTTGTGTTGGAGGTGAGGCTTAGCGATGTTGTATTGGACCTGCAGCGGCTCTGCACCAACAGCTGCGAGAGCTAGCCAACCCTCACTAGCTGGTGCAGACCACCTTAGCTTAGCTCCTAGCTTAGGCCCAACTAGCGCTCCCCCAGCAGCTCCCAAGCATCTGGGAGAGTGCCAAGAAAAGTTGGGCCTAAGCTAGGATGTGCTTGCTCATGAAGAATTGTTGGGTGTAAATTCATTTAGGGAGTGTTGAACTGGACCTGTTCTACTTGTAAAGTGTAACTTTTGTTGTTATTTGGTGCTTTACAGGGTGATGACTTGACTTCATTGGAGCTTTGACCTGAGCAGGTGTTCATTCACATCTCAGTAACAGGGGACACTTTATCACACCAGTGGACAAACATCAGCATTCATCACCCAGCAGCTCCTCTGATTATGCATGTGGATGTATTACTGAGTTGGTGAAGTAGTCTGGAATCATGTATATATTTAGTCAGGTTAAGTTGTTGAGATGGTGCTGGTTTGATGTAAATATTGATTGTAGAGCATGGTTGTGGTCTCACCTCCACTCTATGGGCCATCCATCATCATCTTCTGCTTATTCCTTACTAGTAAGGGTCGTGGGGGGGCTGGTGCCTATCCCAGCATCTATGGGCGAGAGGCGGGGTTCACCCTGGACAGGTCACCAGTCCATCACAGGGCCAACACACAGAGACTAACAACCATTCACACTCACACCTACAGTCAATTTAGAGAATCCAATCAGCCTCGTCCCCAAATTGCATGTCTTTGGACAGTGGGAGGAAGCTGGAGTACCCGGAGAGAACCCACGCAGGGATGGGGAGAACATGCAGACTCACACAGAAAGATTCTGCGCCCGAGCTGGGACTCAAACCCGGAACCTTCTTGCTGTGAGGGCACAGTGCTAACCACTGCACCACCGTGCAGCCCCGCTCTAGGGGCTGGTCTGTCTAATTTCCTGCAGCCAGGAGGGAATTAAAGGCAGTCAGGGGTTTTTAATGTAAGTTGATGGTGTCTCATGCAATCTCTTTCAATACTCCAGTGGTGGCTTAAGTGAAGAAAAACATGGGTTAGTCAGTAGGACTGTGTGTGTGTGTGTGTGTGTGTGTGTGTGTGTGTGTGTGTGTGTGTGTGTTTCCATGCAGACTTGCCCTTGTGAAAACCGATTTGATTTGGAAACCATCTCATCTAAAGCTCCTCTCCAAAAACCCTCTTCTTCAACTTTGTACCCAAGTTGTCTCCTCATCAGGCACCACAGTATCCAGTAGGTTCAGTTAAAACAGTCATCAGTGATTAATGTTCATGTTCAATGATGAGGTTTTGATTTTTTCTTCTAGAATCATCTGAACAAACCCTCCTCAACACAGTGAAGCCTTCATCTAACAGGAGGAGTTTCTTTTCCCAGTGATTCCACTGGTAAAGTGAAAAGCTTCGTTCATCAGACTGGTCTGATAGGATCAACTACTGGTTGCTCTGGAGTGGAAACAGCAACCTGTCAGGAAACATTAGCCAGATCAAAGCCAAGATTAAAAAAAGAGCCTCCAGATCAAAGTCAGAATTGATGATGATGATGTCATCAGGGGGCTTTGATCGTGTCTTTATTTGTACCCAGAATTCTGTCTTTGATCTCAGGAGGACATGAGAGAAACCCAATTGAGGAAAGCAGAGGAGAACATTCAGCTTCATTAGAAACACTTGAACTGTTCAACAGTAGAATTTGTTTGAAACAGTTTACAACACAGAGATTTTTGTGTTTTCAGTTTAATTCTAACTTAAAACTGGGCATGAACATTTTTAGTAGTTCATATTCTAACATACAGAGGAAGTCATGACATTCCCTTTTTTTTAACCTGTCCTGTTCAGGAAATGGAAATTTAGCTGCTATGTTGAATCAGAAAAACCTTTTGAAGTCTACTTTTGCTTCAGTCAGAAAGTGGACTGTTGTTAACTCTCACAATGGTTGGTGATTGTGGAGGAAGACAAAATCCTTCTGAATCTCTTTTTAACAGACACACATTTCTAAAGACACTGGTTCATTTTATTTTTCTTCTTCTAGCAGAGGATGGTTTTGATCCATCGACCTCTGGGTTATGGGCCCAGCACGCTTCCTCTGCGCCACTCTGCTCTACCATTGACTGAACAGTCCTTGTTTTAGGAGAGCATTCTCTGTCTTTGTCTCTGCCCTGCTCTCCTGCTCTCTTTCCCCCCAATCGGTCAAAGCAGACGTCCGTCCCCACTGATCCTGGATCTGCTCCACATTCCTGCCTGTTAAAAGGAAGGTTTTCATTGCCACTGTTGCAGGATGTGCTTGCTGGTGGAGAATTGTTGGTGTAGATTCATTGAAGGAGTTTGGTGCTGGACCTGCTCTACGAGTAAAGAGTCATGAGAGAACTTTTGTAGTGACTTGACTTGACTTGACACATACACACACACACACACACACACACACACACACACAATCCTAAACAGGATAAGGGGAAGAAAATGGATGTTGGATGTTTCCCAATGTGGCTCTGCAGCAGGAGGTCTTGTAGAAACAGGGACTGACCTGACACCAGCTACCTCTGGAACAATGGTTCATTCATTCATCGGTGCCAGGAGGCCTAGAAACACACAAAACACCAATTCAATCCAGGACCTTGGAGCCTAAACTGAAGCTCCATCACACAGTGGCTCTGCTGGGGCTCCCACAGGTGAGTGAGGCTGAGCTCCAGTCTGCTCTGAGGAGGCAGCAGACATCTGCACCACTCAGAGGTTTGGTTGGTGTCTTTGACAAAATCCCAACAAACTCAAATCCTGTTGAATCAGGAAATTCTAGTTGAACTCTCATCCACGTCACATGACCAAGAAAACCTCCTCATTCATTCAGACCAGAACAGACAAACATAGAAACATTGACACGACAGGTGGGCACCGTCAACTTAAAGCACTTTAAAATGGCAAAATATGAGGCCATGCATGCATTTATTATGCAAAATATTGAATATTTTATTGATAATAAGGATTTCAAGAAACTTTCTAAAACCAGGCCACCCTGTGCCGTGTGCTAGCCTATGGAAACAAACAGACCCAGGATCAGATATAGAGGTTCAGGTTCTGGATGGTTCTGGTTGGTTCCTGCAGTAAAAGGCATATATATCCAAGTGTGTGTGTGTGTGTGTGCATGCATGTGTACCGTAAATGAGCAATTAGTAGCAAAATCGATGTGGACCCCGGGCGTTTAAAAGAGACCAGGCGTCTCTTGGTAACAGGCTTTTATTTTGGCACTGGCCAGCACTGGGCCACTATTATTATTTTTTTAGCAATAGGTATACAAGGTATAACAATATACTGTAGTACTTTAAAGAACAGTAGTGCAAATATCAAGATTGTCCAGAGAACACTTTACACAAGAACACTTTATTAGGAAGAAAAGGGGCGTGACAACTTGAGGCCCGTATCCTTCCACTTCCACGACAGTCTCATGTGGCCAAAATAGCAGATCTTCACATTCACAATGACGCGTTACCACCTTGAAGATCTTTTTTTTTGCGTGGAACCGTGAGCTTGAAGATTTGCTGTTTGCGGTGCACTGACATCATGAGCCATAAATTACTGGGAAGTTCAAATAAATTGCAACATCTTACATGAAACCAAGTTAAGATAACATTGATCTCAAATAACGGCCCCCAGGCGTTTAAACGAACCTGGCGTTTATTTGAGACAGGCGTCTACTTTACAAAATGAGGTTGGACCCTCAGCCATCAAATGAGACCCGGCGGAACTTTGACACCAGGCTGTTAATTGGTGATTTAGGGTATTTATTTTACTGTCTACTTCATTGACAGGTGGTAAAAATGTCTGGTGTTTCCTGAACTTAACTGAGTGCTGCTCAGTAAAGTTGCCATGACTTGAGATTCTCTTCCTGCTGGGTCCATTTCAACATTCTCTTCCTTCCTATCATTGGAGATAAAGTATCAGTCAGGGCTGTACTTGATTAGTACTGCATATAGTACACATCAGTCACTGCCATTACACAGTGGAATGGTAGTTGAAGTACTGTTTAGCAGCAAGCTGAAAACTGTTGTGGTCTTTGACAGTTCTCTTGTTTCTGAATGAAAATCCTGTGAAGGAGAATCATGGAGACATCCTAAAAATGGCTGAGGTCTCTGAGCTGCAGCAGGTCTGAGCTGCTTTTGATGCCCAGATGATGAGGAGGCAGTGAATGGTGGGTTTGGTGGAGCTGGAAAAGGCTGCAGGTGGTGAGGGGTCTGCTGGTGTCAGGACTTCCTCTCCAGGTCTGAGGGCTTCCCCCTGCAGTTCCCACAAACACCACAACAGTCCTGGAACCCCTGCAGATGGTGGAGGACCATGATGACCCCGATGCACCATCAGGGCATCAAAAAGCAGTCCTGATGGTCAAAAAGGTCCCTCCACTCATCCAGGGTCAACTCTAGAAGAAGCTTCTGGAACACATGAGCAAACACACTCAAATATAAATCCTGATGTAAACACACTGGCAAACCAACGTTTACCACAATGTTGATTTTTACAATTTCCTTCAATGTTTGAAAAACATCAAAGTGGACAGAAGCCCAGATGGTCCAAACCTGTTTCCTGTCTCCTGCCATTGTGGAGAGCCTCTGCTCTGTCCTGCTGCTGTCCAGTTGTCTCTACTGAGCTACTCTGCTGGTTCCACCTTGAAGAGGGTCTGAGCTAAAACTGAACCTTGGGGAACTTCAACCTTTGATCTCAGAGTTCTGTGTTTGATCTCAGAATTCTTTCTTTGATCTCACCTTGATTTCTCAATGATTTCTTTGTGGACACAAATTGTCTTTGATCTCTCAGTGAGAGAAGACATAGCAGCTCCAACCTCAGCCTCCAGGAGGCCCTGATCCTCTAGTGGTCAGTACTCTGTGTTGTGGCTGCAGCAACCCTGGTTTGAATCAGGGTCCCAGCAGCATGAGACAAATTTCTTGTGTGCATTGATGGACACAAGCCAAGTAGAAATTTCCCACAATGCAATAGGGCGGTGTTTGGTCCATGTTGAGCAGGCGTCAGTCTGACAATGATGTCATATTATTGTGTCATCACTTGACCAGACCCAAAAGTAGGCTCAGGTATCAGTTTCTTCTCAATGCTAACGTCTGCTAGCTTAGTCTGCTACTTTGATGGCTCTTCCTGCTCAAAGGTCCAGACCCCTGGATGTGGTGGTTCCTACCTGAACGTAGATTCTGTCAGCTCATGTTGTTAAATCAACTCACCAGGAACACCAGTAGATTTCAATGGACTGACAATGAGTCTCATTGAATGGTAAACATGTCAAATATGAAGTCATCACCTGAGGAGGTCTGCTGCTGGAATGAAGCTCCAGATATTCACAAGATATTCTAGATCTTAAAATAAAGCATTTTTGTATTTGATTTATTGTTCATCAGCCTGCTTCATGTGGTGTGATTTTATGTGTTCTATATTAAATAGAACTTTGTAAACGATCGTCCCTCAGGATGTAGAACGATGTCAAAAAGTCTTCTCTCAGCTCTCCTTTCCTCTGAACAGAGGAGTCTCTGCTGAGGTCGTCCCTGTCAGAGTCCTGACGTCTATTAAGTCTTCTGTTTCTCGTTATGGTGAAAAGTTGAACAGCTACAAGAAAACAACACAGTTTTTTGGGTTTTTTTTGGACGGGCACACAGAGCGGTGCTGCTGCTGTGCTGACAGGAATGGTCACCATGGCAACAACTCAGCAGCAGGAAGCAGGAACTGAGTAGAACGTCTGAATGAATGCAGACTATTGAGATTTATTGAGAATTGTGCTGAACTTAAGTGAACTTTTTGAGTGTGAACTGTTTAGTGCGGCATTTCAGACACACAGAGAGACTCAGGCAGACAGAAGATGAGGGGAAGGGAAGTAACCTGAAAATGAGAGGAGAGGTTCAACATCAAACTAAAACAGGAAGAACAGGACACAAATGTGATATCAAAATAAAAGACAGACTCTGAGACATGACCCCCCAGTTCCTGCTGCTTCCAGCTCTTCATATCGAGCCCCTCCTACAGTGGTTTACAGACCACAAATATTCAAGGTGTCCACATAAATGGAGAAGAACACAAGGTGGCGCTGGACGCTGATGATGTTTTAACATATTGAAGTGAGCCCCTAACACAGGACCTGCATGAATAAAACTCTTTGAAACACTGGGAAGCTCTGCTGGATATAAATTCTCCATTCTAAAACACAGGTTCTGACCTTTAATCACTGACCTCCAGAACTCATGGAGGAGAACCTCCACCTGGATTGGAGCCAGAACTCCTTGAAGATGGTAGAAGAAGAAGGAACTCCATTTCCTGTCTGAGTCTGAGTTTCAGGATTGATGGAGGAAAACCAAATGTCCTACCACAAAATCTCTTTCTAGTTGCGGGACCAACTGGAGAAACTGCCTTCAAACCTTTTCTGAATTGAACAAAATGCTTTCCAGATTTACTGGAAAGTCCTCAGGCTCCTCCCACTCTGAAGCAGGCAGTTGCTCCCAGCCAGCCCACACTTTCACTCTCTGGTGTAGGAGTGAAGAACAAAATCAGAATCAAGAACCATCACTTCAGGTGTGAAAGCTTCTGTTTATGAAGTTTGAACTGAGCCAGGAGTTGAACCTAGAATCTTCTGATCCAAAGTCAGACACGTTGTCCATTGCATCACCAGCCCTACAGAGGGGAGGGGCTTATACAAAAAAAGTCAACACGTTCTTTTGTTTGACAGAAAATTTAAATGCTATGGTGGCATTTTCTGTTTTTGTGCTGTCTGATTTTCTAAATATCAGGTTTAGATCATCAACACTGGAACATCAAAACAGAATACAGTAATTAATAAAAGATGATCAACTTTTTTAATATAACATTTATTATTGACTTTTTTAAAGAAGAAAATAAGAAAGAGAACCTGCATCATCCCAGCCATGAAGACCTCAACATGGTTGAAGAGAAAGTCTTGTGGTGGATTCTTGTGTTTTGCAGCATCCTTGATGAGTCTGCATAGAAACATTGGTGTTGTGGACCCACATCCACCAGGAGTGGAGCTCAACCAAGAAGAGCAAGAGGAGAATGTTTGTGGAGGAGCTGGGAAGTTCCCTGGTCAAGCCACACACTGAGGGAAGGGAACGGACGCCCCGAGACCCAGACGCTGCAGCCTTGCTCAGACACCTGCAGAGCTCAGCAGCACTCCATCCATGCCATCAGCAACACAGAGAGCATCCACACCAGCGTCCTCCTCAGCAGCCCTGCCTCAACACCAACCAGAACAGCCACAGCCACAACCCCCTCAGGACCTGGTTCCAGAAGAAAGAGGGTCAGGACTGCCCAAGCAGTCAGGACAGCAGGACGGACGGATGGTGCTTCAACTGCAGGAACATCTCTGGAAAGAACACACAGAAGTGTCACACATGCATCTGAACACACACACACACACACACACACATACACACACACACACACACACACACACATACACACACACACACACACACACATGCATATTTTTACACACAGAGACTTTTCCTCTGTTTTTGTTTTTTCCTGGTTTTGAACCAGTAACTGGTTTCTGTTGGTTTGATTTGCTTGACTGGTTGTTGTTTGTTGACCTTCCAAATCCATATTTTGGGTTCTGGCTTGTTCTGCTTTTCATTTTGTGTTTGTATTAAAGTTCTGTTGCTGAAAAAGAGACTTTTTCTCTTTTTCTTGAAGTAAATATATGAGGGTCTGAACTGACCCATAACACCATGGATGTTCCAATAGTTAATGATATTAAAATGAATACTAAATCAAACAGATTTATTTCAGAGGTCTGTTAATACCCCTCCATTTATTGATGTGAGTTTCTTGAGGTTCATTTGACCATTTTTTAATTAAAATCCAATCCTCTAACTGACCGTTCACATAGAGATGGGAACAGGAAGCTGACACAAGAGGAAGGTTCCAGCTCTGAAAAAGGATTTGATCAAAATCTTGAACTGCCAGTAGAAATATCCTTTTGTATGTTGACCTTTGTTGACAGAAGTCACTTTAGCTTGGCAGTGAAAAGAATGGCTGCTAGCTTGACAAAGAACTGCACAAACCAGGTTCAAGCTGGACTTTGGACCCTGGTATCTGCAACGACTCCATCAACTCCTAATCTAGCAGCTCTGCTGGGTCCAACTATTTTACAGAACATTTGACAGACCTGTGGAGCAGTGAGGACACACATGAGTGGACCTTTGCTATCTGGGTGTCCTCCAGTCACATGACCTGAGTCATCCAGTTATGTCACTTGGCAGGACTGTCATTGCCATCTCATGATTCATCAGGACCGCCTTCTTCCACCTGCAGTATCGCTAAGATTAGGAAGATCCTTTCCCAGAGTGATGCTGAAAAACTGGTGCATGCATTCATCACTTCTAGGCTGGACTACTGCAACTCTCTCCTGTAAAGATGTCCTAAATACTCTCTAAAGAGTCTCCAGCTGGTCCAGAACGCTGCAGCCAGGGTTCTGACAGGAGTTAGAAGAGAGAACACATCTCTCCACTTTAGCTTCTCTCCTTCCTGTAGGATCCAGAATCCACTTCAAAATCCTTCTGCTGACTCATCAGGCTCTCAGTGATGAAGCTCCATCCTCTCTGAAAGAACTCATTGGTCCCTCCTGTCCTACCAGAGCACTCCGCTCCCAGAATGCAGGTCTCTGCATGGTTCCTTCACTTCTCTCTCTTTTATTGTGCTGACACTTTCAAAATTGGATGCTGTTTTTGTCGTCTGCCCCTGAAGCCACTAAATAAATAGTATTTTAAAAACAGGACATGGACAGAGCAGCCACTCACTACCGCTCAGAAGTGAGGACACCCTCTTCTTCAGTGGTGTCCTTTATCTGTACTACTTTCTACACTGGAGCTTCACACTGAAGACATCAAATATATCAATCAAGATACATGGAGTCATGGAGCAGAGCCAAGAATTGTTAAGAACTGGAAACAGGTCTGATATTCTAGCTCCTCAAAGTGGCCTCCCTCTGCTCGTCCTGCTCTCAGGGAGCTTCATGATGTCATCACCTGAAATGGTTCCCCTATCAGGTTCACCTTGTCAGGTTCCTTGGTGGAACTTCCTACCTTCTTCCTGGGGTGGAGCATCAGTTGAGCTGAGCAGAAGTCAGGTTTCTCCCCAGCTGACAGCTCCCTTTCCCAACTGGTAGAATTCCTGTCATGGCAGGAACCATCAGCTCAGTAGAGAGGAACCACCGTCCATCAGTGCTCTAAGACCTGAAGGTCAGGCGCTGTGGAAAACTGAAAAATCTTTGAACTTGTCCACGAGTGCAGTCGCAAAAATCAGGAGCTGCAACGAAACCGGCTCAGGTGAGGACCAGATCAAAGGCAGATTCCTGATGATGTCATCAGGGGGCTTTCCCAGTGTATTTGATCCTAGAATTCTGTCTTTGATGTCAGGACACATCAAAGAAACTGAATTCTGGCGAGTATGTGGTAGCCTTCTAGGCTGGGCTAAAAAACCCACCTCAACCTGGTGTCTCCAGAGGAGAAACCCCAAGCCTGTGTTGTAGCAGCAGGTAGAGCCATCAGTTCACCACCATGAAGCCCCACTTTGTCAAGGACCCTGCACATTGGAGACCTTTGGTTCCACCGCCGTGGCTTTGTGGACACAGAGAAGGAGAAGGGACGGTCTCTCCATGCAGGGATCCATGAGCCACATGGAGGCCTCTCCTCTCCTCTCTCCTCCCCTCTTCTCTCCTCTCTCCTCTCCTCTCCTCTCTCTAACGCCCAAATCAGGTCAAAGCAGAACAGGTGTGGGAAGGCCTCAGTCAAGGTCAAAGGTCACTGGAGATCGCTCAAAATGATGCAACAGTAATGGAGTGAGAGTTGCTTAAAACCTAAAAAATGATGCTACAGTGATGTCATGAGAGTTGCTACGAACCTCAAAATGATGCTGACAATAATGTAGTGAGAGTTGCTACGAACCTCAAAAACAAGGCGGGATGCATTCCCACTCCCCCGCATCGAGGAGAGTCTGGATGCTCTTAGCGGAGCAGCCTTCTTCTCCACCATTGACTTAGCGAGTGGATATCACCAAGTGGCGATGCACAAAAAGGACAGAGAAAAGACTGCATTCACGACACCCTTTGGCCTGTATGAGTACTTACGGATGCCATTTGGGCTCTGTAATGCCCCTGCAACGTTTCAGTGTTTGATGCAGGCTACAATGAGTGATCTGGCTTTCCACATTGTGCTGATTTATTTAGATGATTTGCTGATGTTTTCGCCCACATTCCAAGATCATCTGGTGAGACGTGAAACTGTACTGAAGAGGCTTAGGGAGACTGGACTGAAAGTTAAAGTGGAAAAATGTCATTTTCTTCAACCGGAGGTTCGGTTCCTTGGTCACCAGGTTTCAGCCCAGGGAGTAGGTACTGACCCAGAAAAGATCAGTGCAGTGAAGCTCTGGCCCATTCCTAACACTGTAAAGGAGCTTAGGTCCTTTTTGGGTTTTTGCAGTTATTATAGGAGATTCATCGAGGAATTTTCACAGATTGCAGGGCCTCTACATGATGTTGTAACTGCTTGTGTCCGGGAGAACAGCCCGGTTAAAGCCAATCAGTTGTTTGGTCAGCTTGGACACCAAAGTGCCTACAGGCCTTTGAGAACCTGAAAGAAAAGCTCACTAGCGCACCCACGCTAGGCTATGCAGATTTCACGCTCCCTTTTATACTAGAGACAGATGCTAGTAGCCTGGGATTAGGAGCAGTCTTATACCAGGAGCAATACGGGAGGAAAACGGTCATAGCCTATGCTAGCCGGAGGCTCAGAGGAGCAGAAAAAAATGATCAGAACTATAGCAGTATGAAGTTGGAACTGCTGGCCTTGAAGTGGGCCGTCACCGAAAAATTTCGGAGCTATCTATTGGGGTCACAGTTCACAGTCTTTACGGACAAAAACCAGTTATGCCACCTTTCTACAGCCAGTCTAGGAGCCATGCAGCAGCGATGGGTTGCTCAGTTGGCTGTGTTTGATTTCGATGTAAAGTATCGCCCTGGCCGGTGTAATACAGCTGCTGATGCTCTATCCCGTTTACCAGCAGAGAGTGAGCCAGAACCTGATAGTGAGGATGCAGAGTCTGATGGTTGCGTGGCCATATGCAACGCTCTGAGACCAGGCGCAGTCCTAGATGTGGACCTTGTGACAGCAGGAGTTGAATGTTGTAGGGTCAGACAGCTGCGAGCATCTGCGGCTAGTGAGGCTAGTGAGACAGTGGCTGCTGAAGCAGTTCTGGACAACACTCCCACGCTCCCTGGTTATCCCAGAGCTGAACTCCAGAGCCTCCAAGAGTCTGACCCGGCCCTTAAAGTGGTAAGAGGTTTCTGGGATAAACAGAAGAAACCGACTTATCAGGAAAAGAAAGGGTTGACCAAACCAGCGCGCTCTTTGCTTAAATTGTGGTCGCGGCTTCAAGAAAAAGATGGACTATTGTATAGAGTTATTGAACATGATCATGTCGGAATCTGTCAGCAGCTCCTGCTACCGCGGTGCCTGAAGGAGCAGGTACTCAAAAATGTCCACAATCAGATGGGACATCAGGGCATAGAGAGGACATTGAGTTTGCTAAGGCAGAGATGTTTCTGGGTGGGCATGCATGGAGATGTTGAGCAGTGGGTGAAGAGATGTGAGTGATGTGTGTTAACTAAGATGCCTCATCCGAAAATTCAGGCACCCCAGACTCCGTTCCTGGCTACCCGTCCACTCGAGGTGGTTGCTGTGGATTACACGACACTCGAACGCGCCACAGATGGCCGTGAAAATGTCCTGGTTATTACTGACATGTTTACTAAGTTTAGCCAGGCCTTTGCCACACGAGATCAGAAGGCCGCTACAACTGCCAAAGTCATCCTGAAGGAGTGGTTTCTCAAATATGGAGTGCCTGAGCGCCTGCACTCCGATCAGGGTAGGAATTTTGAGAGTGCTGTGATTGCTGAGTTATGCAGGTTGTATGAGGTGAAGAAGACACGAACCACACCTCACCATCCTCAGGGGAACCCCCAGTGTGAGAGGTTCAATCGCACGCTGCATGATCTTCTGCGCACACTTCCCCCTGAGAAGAAGCGGCGGTGGCCAGAACACTTAGCCCAGCTAGTGTATGCGTACAACGTCACACCACACTCAACTACAGGTTACTCACCCTACTACATGCTGTTTGGTGTTCACCCGCATCTTCCCGTTGATGCTTTGTTGGCTCATGAGCAGGAGAAGAATGAAGGCCAGACTGGTTAGCTGTGCACCAGGAACGTCTCCAGGATGCACATGCCAGAGCGAGAGAATGTGCAGAACGGAAGGCTGAGGAGAGAGCAGCTCAGCAGCAGGAGCGTGTGTATTGCCCTCCGGTGGAGGTAAGACAGTTAGTGCATCTTCGCCATAGGCCACCAGGAAGAAATAAGATCCAGGATGCTTGGTCAGCCATGGCATACAAGGTTGTGGATGTTCAAGGTACCACATATACCGTGGAGCCAATAGAGGGTGGGCCAGCGAAACGAGTACGCCGTTCTAACCTGCCACCACGTGTAGTTCCTTTGCCTGCACCTAGACGGCGTCGCTGTTCACCTTCTCCTTTGATTGAGCCTGTCCCAATTCAGGAATCAGAGACTGAGTTCAGGGAGCCTGACTTTATTTTAGAAGAGAGAGTGACTTTTCCAGTGCATGAATATGGTGTGACTCAGGAAACAGAGAATCTGAATCCAGGGACTGCAGAGACAGAATACCTGTTAGCTGGAGAACCGGAGAGTAGAGTGGAGAGCGAGGAGGGACACGAGCGGGAGGTGGATGACATGCCACAGGGGGGCTTGGCAATAGAACCTCCATCCTGTTCCCATCCACATTTAAAGAATCTCTCTGTACCTGTAGGAAGTCCAAAGGAGAGGCCTTTGCCTGCTCCACGGAAGGGGAGGGGGGAAACTGTCAGGAGAGACACACCCGTTCCTCCACCGAGAAGGAGTCAGAGAACCACGGCTGGGCGAAACAAGAATCCTTTAACTTGCTTATGTCTGCATGTAACTGTGTCCTTTAGTCCAGACTTACTGTCTCAGGTGTTAGCAGGTATGGTTCTTTATTCCTCAAAACTGAAAGGGTCCCTAGAAACACTAGTCAGCGAGGACGTTGACTCGGAGCAGGGGAGAATGTAACCAGGTGAATAGGGGTGACTGTTGTTTCTTGTCACAGAATACATTTCTGGGTGTATCACCTTAAAACCTGCTGTGGGGGGAGTCTCGCGAGAGAAGTCACGTGAGACTTCGCGCGCCCGCGAAGAATCGCCTACTGAGGAGAGGAGTAGCGATTCTGCAGCCACCTGTCCGGGTGTGGTCCGAGTGTGTCGTCCGGTGTCCAGTGTGTTGGCGGTGCTGTGCCGGGAGTTCGCCTGAACGGCAGCGGTTCAGCGTGAGTGATGATGGGAGAGTTAGAAACGTTCGTCCGGTGTTGTTTATATGTTGTTGTTCACCCATTTAGAGGGGAGATACGGAGGTGTCCGCACCTGCTGCAGGAAGCTAAGCTCTCAGACGGCTGCACTGAGTGAGTTTGTCTCAGGTGCTGATTTCTTGTTATTGAAATCCATCCTGACATGAAAACATGGTAGTTGATTTCTGTTACATGCCGGATGTTTAGGACCTTCGTGAAGTGTGTTTATTCAGATAATGGAAGTGTGGCTGACGATTTGTATTTTGTTTTATTTCCTGTCTGTACAGGAAAAAGCAGCCACTACTGTTGTCTGTCCAGGATAAAAATGTTGCCTTTTTATGATCCAAAGATTGTCTGTTAGTTGCAGAAGGATTAAGACAGATAGGCAAACAATATATGTTTCTGTTTCATTTATTTTTGTCAAATCCACTTCAAAACGAAGCTAATTAATGCTGTTCTCGGCTGAGGACAGTCGGGCAGTAAAGACCCACTGAAGTGTATCATTGTGCCAGCCTCATCCCTGTGTAATCTGGTCACTTTAACGAGGCATTTTCTGGGCAGAGGAACAGCTCCGTGTGTTGTATGATGTCTATGAATGCTCTGTTAATGAGACGAAGTCCTGTAATTAGCAGAAATTACATAGAATTATACGATATTTACTGACGTTAGTTATTAATAACTGTGACATCACAAGAAGGTACCTGTTATTAATACTGCACAAGTGTGTTAACACACATTTTTGGGTTCACCTTTGTCCTCTCTCTCTCTCTCTCTCTCTCTCTCTCTCTCTCTCTCTCTCTCTCTCTCTCTCTCTCTCTCTCTAAGCGCTACGCTGAGTTTTTAACATTCCGTAAGTTCTACCTCCACGGTGCTAACTACTGGCTAGCTAGCCTCAGCTAACTAGCCTAGCTGTTAGCCTAGCTTCGACGCTAACCTGTTGCTAGGCAACCATACTCCCCCTCCTCTTCCTCACTCACACACACGTTTACACACGCACGCACACACACACATTATCACTTGTGTCTTTTGGTTAGATAACAGTTGTACCAACGTGTTGCTGATTGATGGATGCACTGTGTTAATAAATATATTTTTATTATAAGAGAGGAGTCGTAGTGTCTTTTGTGTACCAACTTGTGGTCACGTGTCTCATCAATAGCAGTGCTCTGATCTCATCCTCCAACATCAGAGCTGTCCCTTGGTCGTTCATGTGACAGAATATTGACTGTTAGTAGATAAACTCTGTTAGAGACTGGTAACTGTTACAAGTTTGGTCGTTTTTTAGTTTCCCTGAACTCATCAGGGTGGTGCCCCGAATAATTAATAGTTAATATTAATTATTAATTTATTTAATAATCGATAATTATATTCATAATTATCAATTATCATTATTTTTGACCAATTCGCTCTTCAGCGCACAACAGAGGTCACCGTGACTCAGCCTGCAGCAGTGAGATCTGCTCCAGGAGCCTCCGTCTCCCTCCCATGTTCAACCAGTCAGGATGTTTATAGTGGGAACCGTTTATCCTGGTACCAGCAGAGAGAAGGAGAACCTCCTAAACCTCTCATTTACCGGGCCACCTCGAGAGCATCAGGGACTCCAGCTCGTTTTTCAGGCAGTGGATCAAACTCTGGCTTCACTCTGACCATCAGTGGAGTTCAGGCTGAAGATGCAGCCGTTTATCACTGTCAGAGTCTTCACAGCATCAACAGTCAGGGGGTGTTCACACTGTGAAAAACCATCGTACAAAAACCTCCCTCAGTCACACTGAAGTGAAACTGAACTGACTGCTGCAGCTGGGAGCTGCTGACACACACACACACACACACACACACACACACACACACACACACACACACTCACACACACACACACTCACACACACACACACACACACACACACACACACACACACTCACACACACACACACACACACACACACACAGGCTTGATGAGAAGAACTAGAACTAGAAGAACTAGGATTCATATTTTCTGCTGATGACGTTGTGATCTTCATCCCCAATTCTTCATCCTGATTGTGGTCCTTCATCAGATTAGCAGCTTCTCTCTGATGATGTCACTCACATCAACTTTGCTTCTGCTTGGATTTTCAATGAACTTCAAGAAAAACCAGCAGCAGCAGCAGGGAGGGACGACTGGACCCTGCAGAGAGAGACTGATCAGCTCTAAAAGGGGACAGGAGGCTGAGACTTCTGCTGCTTGTCCTCACACGACTCTGCTGAGGAGACTTTTGGAGGAAACTCGTCTTCGGTCGCTCATTTCTCTCTGAGCTCAGTAACCATAGCAACCGAGAGGCATCGCTGCTGGACCGTGACAACAGACGGTTTCAGAACTAAAGATAAAAAGAAGAGAGAACTCACCGTTCCTAAGTTTCAACAGCCAAAATAAAAGCAGCTTTGGAAAGTTTGAAAAACCACCAGAATGAACACTTGTTGGTTCATCTGGTTTGGTTTCACTGAAGCCAAACACAAGATCCAGATTTTCCTGGTCCTCCTGCTAGCAGGCGTCCCTGACTGGACTAAACTACACCAAACAAAACTGTTTGTCAGGACAAGTTGATTTTACAGAGCGTGGAGAGAATTTTGAATTGAAACCATCTTTTTATTGCAACAGGAAAAGATGGAGGTCAACATGACACAAGAACCCATCTTCAACAGACGCAGTGAGAACCCACAGAACACTGAGGTTCTCAGAGCGTCTGTGAGCCCCACTGAGCCAAAAACTCTTCCACACTGTTCACTGGTGAATCAGAACTAAAATCTAGCCTGATTCTGGCTTCACCGTGGACACAAACACAAATGAACAAACAACAAGTAGACGCTCCCTGACTGAATTCTACCCCCTGACAGACTGAAGGCTCATATTGGTGATGCAGGTAGGTGCTGCCCCCTAGTGACCCTATGGAGAATGACATGTAATGACATGAACATTCTACATTTTCCATTTCTTGAGGCCGTTACATAAAAATATGAAGTTGATCCAAGTCAGAAACCTTCAAACTGGATGTGAGTCCAGTTGTTTAAAGTATAGTCAATGGTGACACCCCAGTAGTTTGTAGTCTGCTGGGTGTCATGGAATGTTTGCTAGTGAATGAAACGTGGCAGCCCTGCACCAACTGCTCAGAGTCCATGTTGCCTGGGTGGACTGCATGTTTGTGTTCCGTCGTCTGTCTTGGAAGCCTCGTCTGGTTCTTCCTCCACAGAACTCTTTGCTCACAGGACATTCCAGTCTGTTCATGACAGATGTGGTTTTCCAGGTCATGGAATGATTCACAGGGAATTGTTTTTGGGAGGCAGCGTCCTGGAGGGTTTGGTTTGCTCTCCGTTTGCTCAGTGATTAAATAGAAACCAACCTTTGACATGACAGTGCAGTGTTGCTGATGTTTGTGTCAAGTAAGTTGCATGGAACAATCAGCACTGCAAACTGGGTTTCAGCTGGAGGTTCAGAGGAAAGTAGAGAAGTCTTCCGGGGGCCTGGAGCTCTGTGGTGGGTTGGAGCTGAACTAGAGAGTATTGATGGTGGAGGACCAGGAACACGTCACTGGAACCAGAACCACACTGCAAGCCAGTTTGCTCTCTTGCTTCCTTCCAAATGTTCAAATGTTCCATTTGAAGTGGAACCTTCCTGTCTCTCTTTACTGAGACCCAATGAGGGTGTGGCTAATCTGAACAGGTCAGACCAGCGTTGACTGCACACTCCAAACATCTTATTAGGAAGGGGTGGTGAACACAAACATGCTAACTTCCTTAGCGCGAGCCAGAGACCAGTCAGTTTACAGTCCAGCCCTCATTTGGTCTCAAGCTTTTGGTTTGTGAGTGAAAGAAGAATGGAATCCAATGTTGTTGAGGAAGTCCAATCAGCTGAAACTCAAACATTTCTGTTTTAATGGAGAAACTCCTGGTAAAATCTGGTTTTACCATCAAAAATAATCTAAATGTTCTTTTCACCTTCAAACAAACTTTCCTTTCCCCGTGAACAATGAGCATAAATCAGCTGCAGCCATGTTTTAGGAATGTTCCTACTGTGTAGTGACCAGTGAGGAGAGGCTGTTACCATGGGGACAATGTTTACTTTGTCCTGTTACTAGGAGGAGGGATTTACCTGTGGCTGAGCATCGAAGGCAGCTTCAAGGAACCAGAAATGCCCTTATTTGGACATGACTTTGTCGAAGGATTCCCCTGAAATTCAAGGCCCTGAATGGGAAAGTATTTACAAACCTGGTAACTTAAACAACAAACCAGTCAAACCACAGCTACCAGTTTAAACTTCAGACTTGGAGGTTCATGTTCATGGTCGACTTCCAAAACTTGACTTCAGAATTCTTTGAACCCAGAATTTTTTTACTCTTTGATTTCAGAATTTCGTCTTTGATGTCATCGTGACACAATGGACCAAACCTCTAGATTTGATATTCTACTGCCCTCTGGTGGTGAGGCAGTGGGGACGCAGGTGATCTGCTGGTCTGGTTGAACGTGAGTGGACAGAAACCTTGTTGAGGTGACTGGGAGTTCCTGACTGTGGTGAGCTGCCTTGCTTCTCCTCAGGTCTTCATGGTGGCTTTCTGCTGGACTGTTGTTGAAGGGAACATGGCATCCTATCATTTTCAGCTCTGACATCTGGACAGTGGACAGATGTGACATCATCATGGTCTCACTGCCTGCTTTGTTCATGGATCAATGGAACGTTGTGTTGGAACCTTTATTGTAGAACTGCTATGAGCTGAGAGCTCAGTGTTGTTGGAACAACGCAGCTCCACATGGGACTGATGTGATGAAGAGGTTTTTATTGAGCTGAAGCTGGAGAGCAACAATCAAAATGGAGCAGCAAACATTCTGATGGCAACGTTTACAGAGGAAAACTGTTGCAGAGTTCAGAGTCCCAGTGAGTCAGGTCAGGACTGGGAACACTGGTCTCTCCTCAGCACCTCTGACACTGGAGTCTGGGAGCCCTGGGTGGCCTCACAGCTCACCGAGCACACCTTCCTCCACTGGTCTGCGGGGAGCCTCAGGGTGCTGCTCCAGCTGTAGAGGCCGTCCTTCTCCAGCACCCCGGGGCTCCTGCTCTCCTCCCCGCTGCCGCTGCTGCTGCTGCCGTCCACCTTCCAGGCCAGACTCCAGTCTGAAGGGAAGCCCTTGTTGGCCAGACACACCAGCGTGACCCTCCCCTGCTGCAGCTCCTGGCTGGAGGGGGGCAGCACCGTCAGGGAGGGAGGGACATCACCTAGAAGACACCGCTCAGATTAGAGGACAGGGCAGCTGTCAATCAAACCCTGCTGCTTGGACACCAGGACTGTGAGAGCAGATTTCCTCTTGAAGGAGTTTCTGTCAGATGTTTCTCTGCTCCAGCAGTCACTCACTCACACATTGTTTCACTTCCCTTCAAGAAGCGGCTCAGAAAGAGTCCTCACCACCCAAATAGAAGCAGGACCCTGACAATGGAGGAAAGCCCCTTTGGCAGCAGCTCCACTTTGAAAACTGCCATCAACTAAAGCTTCTCTGTTCAGTCATGAAGATGAAGAACAAAGAAACCCCACACATTCCAATCTCCCTGATTCAGCTGCTGGTAGAATGGACTTGTAGCAGATTGAGTCCTTGAACAGAGGGGTTCACCTCACTGAGGCTGACAGTCTCCAAGCAGAGTGAAGCAACCAGCACCAATGATTCTACAGGGGATTTTCAACCTGCACTCATCAAACACTGCAAATGAGTGACAAGCAAACGGCAAATTAGAAAATTACATTGAAATGAAATGAAATCTGTTCAATTCACCATGTAAAACTGGGCCATTTTCAAATGGAAGCGTCCGTTCTTCTTGATGTGGACTTCAGTCCTCACTCATCAAACAGTTCAAACTGAAGGGAAACCCATTGGATCATTTCTACACTTCAAGGAGTTCAATTTCAGTCTGACAGGAATTTGGACAGAAACCTTCTTGGAGTCGTTCTCCACGTTAAGCAGGAGAACTCAACACATCAACACACAAACTGTGAAAAACACACAAAAACTCTGCTGCAAATGTTCCCAGATGGAATTTCCAACCAAACTGGACAACATTTTCCTCAGAGTTTGAGCAGAAACTTACGTCCAACATCCAGTCTGGTTCCTCCACCGAACGTCCACCACAGTGACACAAACTCATTGAGGCGCCGTACAAAAACCTCTGACTGTAGAGACACGACTCTCTGACTGGGAAACACACACCCACTTGAGTCAGAAGCCAGCAGTCAAACGTCTGAGCTGCTTTGAACCCTGCCAGCACAGCAGCAGGTCAACAAGTCTGCTTCCATATTCTAGATGGTCATGAATCAAGAGATTAGACCTGAAAATAAAGAGAAGTCATGGAAGCTACGGAGCCCCAGAGCGGCCAAAGACCGACTTGAACAAGTTCCCTCAGTTCATCAATCCATGGCCAGGAGAAAGAACCTGTTCCCTCTGATGCAGAACTTGGAACCGGTTCTATTTGATGACCACAAATGAACGAGGTTCATCATTAAAAAATCAAATGAATCCCATTGTGGGAGCAACATCTGGCTCCAACATGTGTTTTCTGTCTCTCTGGCCTCTCCAGGGCTCCGTACTCATCACATGAAGGTCAGAGCAGCTAAAAAGGAGCTCTGACACATCCTGATCAATACTCTGATCAGGTGATTGATTGATTGACGGATGCAGCAGCAGCATCAGAGCGTCCACGTCTCTGCTGAGTCCCTCTGAACATTTCCATAGACAGACACTTTGCATCAGCAGCACCATGCTCCAGTGCTCCGGGACACTTTATAGTCCTGAGACTTGAACCCTGGATGACTGACAGCTGTCCGTCACCACAACAGAAGCCACAGAAATCTGCTCATCAGAAACATGGCGTTGACCTCCGCCCTCGTCTGGACGCTCCTCTGCTGCTGCTTGACAGGTAAAGTCCAGAGGGTCCAGCTGCTGTCCTCCATCAACATGGGTCCTCTGAGATGAAGCTGCTTGATGGTTGTGTGTGTGTCTCCTCAGAGTCCAGAGGTCAGGTCACCGTGACTCAGCCTGCAGCAGTGAGATCTGCTCCAGGAGACTCCGTCTCCCTCCCATGTTCAACCAGTCAGGATGTTTATAGTGGGAACCGTTTATCCTGGTACCAGCAGAGAGAAGGAGAACCTCCTAAACTTCTCATTTACCTGGCAACCTCGAGAACATCAGGGATTCCAGCTCGTTTTTCAGGCAGTGGATCAAACTCTGGCTTCACTCTGACCATCAGTGGAGTTCAGGCTGAAGATGCAGCCGTTTATCACTGTCAGAGTTATCACAGCATCAACAGTCAGGGGGTGTTCACACTGTGAAAAACCATCGTACAAAAACCTCCCTCAGTCACACTGAAGTGAAACTGAACTGACTGCTGCAGCTGGGAGCTGCTGACACACACACACACACACACACACACACACACACACACACACACACACACACACACACACACACACACACACACACACACACACACACACACACACACACACACACACACACACTCACACACACACACACACACACTCACACACACACACACACACACACACTCACACACACACACACACACACACACTCACACACACACACACACACACACACACACTCACACATACACACACACACTCACACACACACACACACACACTCACACACACACACACACACACACACACTCACACACACACACACACACACACTCACACACACTCACACACACACACACACACAGGCTTGATGAGAAGAACTAGAACTAGAAGAACTAGGATTCAGATTTTCTGCTGATGACGTTGTGATCTTCATCCCCAATTCTTCATCCTGATTGTGGTCCTTCATCAGATTAGCAGCTTCTCTCTGATGATGTCACTCACATCAACTTTGCTTCTGCTTGGATTTTCAATGAACTTCAAGAAAAACCAGCAGCAGCAGCAGGGAGGGACGACTGGACCCTGCAGAGAGAGACTGATCAGCTCTAAAAGGGGACAGGAGGCTGAGACTTCTGCTGCTCGTCCTCACACGACTCTGCTGAGGAGACTTTTGGAGGAAACTCGTCTTCGGTCTCTCATTTCTCTCTGAGCTCAGTAACCATAGCAACCGAGAGGCATCGCTGCTGGACCGTGACAACAGACGGTTTCAGAACTAAAGATAAAAAGAAGAGAGAACTCTCCGTTACTAAGTTTCAACAGCCAAAATAAAAGCAGCTTTGGAAAGTTTGAAAAACCACCAGAATGAACACTTGTTGGTTCATCTGGTTTGGTTTCACTGAAGCCAAACACAAGATCCAGATTTTCCTGGTCCTCCTGCTAGCAGGCGTCCCTGACTGGACTAAACTACACCAAACAAAACTGTTTGTCAGGACAAGTTGATTTTACAGAGCGTGGAGAGAATTTTGAATTGAAACCATCTTTTTATTGCAACAGGAAAAGATGGAGGTCAACATGACACAAGAACCCATCTTCAACAGACGCAGTGAGAACCCACAGAACACTGAGGTTCTCAGAGCGTCTGTGAGCCCCACTGAGCCAAAAACTCTTCCACACTGTTCACTGGTGAATCAGAACTAAAATCTAGCCTGATTCTGGCTTCACCGTGGACACAAACATTGGCAGCAGCTCTTTATCCAAACCTTCTCCATTTGTTTGTTCTTCTTTTGTCAATGGACAACTTGGCTTCTCCCGCAACAAACTTGAATATTTGCCAGGTTTCTGCCCATTGTTCTCCTTTGGACCTTCACTAAATTAAAAGCAGTCTGAGCCCAGATCCCATTGCATCATGCAGAGATAAAATCCTACCAACCAAACAAACCCCTGAGTCTGGGACAGTCCAAATATCAGTGTTAGATGGTTTCAGGCTCTTGGCAGAAGGGACACTGGGCAGAGACACCAGGGTCCATTTGAAGCAGAGGTGTTGACCACTAAAGTTCCATGAAGGATTCACCACTGCAAACCTGCAGACCTCTGATTTCAAGGTGCTTGATACAACAGCTTCCACACCAGCTTGCAGCCGTCCTCTACCTTTAGTCTGTCTCAACACACAGTGTCCCTTCTCCCTCCCAGCTCTCCCTTGTTGAAGGCCTTCACTCAGCATTTGGAACACCCAGCACGTTCAGGTCTGCAGCCAGAACTCACAGAACTCTTGTCCATTAAAAAAGTCCCCTCATATGTCCAGCTGGGGAACCGTTAAGATTTCAATGTGCTTCATGTCAGAAATATCAAGACCAAAGTCCTGGACCCAGGCACCCTCTGTGTCTGGATCAGTGATGAACCTATGAAGTTCAGGAGCTGAGAGGCTGCCACGGCCGCACTGAAATCTAGACTCCCTGATCTGAAAGAGGCCAGAGCAGCACTGTGTGGCTCTGAACTGGCGTTTGGGGGAGTCACTACTTTGAAGGAGCAGGCCCAAGCCGCTCACTCCCCATGGGCCAGATTTATGATGCAAGGGATCCTCAACACTGAGGTATCAATTAGTATGCAAGTAATTCTACACAAACCTGGTCAATGACTGCCAGAATGTTTTTGATTTTTATTCATGACAAATAACATTTAATGTACTGCAGTAGTTTCCAATATATTCCACTATATTCTTGTTTGATACAAGAGGCTTTAATCTGTGCCTTTGATGTCATCATAAATATATGAAGGTCTTGTTTCAGTGTCAGGAACCAATCAGAGCAGCCTCCTCCTGACTAAACAGCTCTACTCATCAAGCCCCTGACCCCAGACTCTTCTTGGTGAACTGATCAGAGATCAGATTAGTAGAGAAGCAGTGACACAAAGGGAAACTTCCTCATTCCCTGAACGCAGCTTCATCAAACAGAGCAATGCTAACTGTTCACCTGCAGTCGTGATGTCATCAGGACAGGAAGTTGATCAAACGTGTAACCTAGATGAGAGACGTATCATTAGTTGTGTTACTGCTCCTTTAATAAGTGCCGGTCAGGTGACTACAGCGGCCCCTGCAGTAGAGAGGGAGAATAACGAAAGCAAGAGCAGCACGCTACAGACAGCAGACGGACGACTCGAGAATGAGAGAGGAAAGAGTAAACAAAGCAGACTCTTTTGAGGTTTTCTCCTTGGTCCCTTCATTTTTTGAGAAGACACTGGACTCAACTGCTGTCCATGATTCTGGATTGTGTTGATTGTGTTGTGAACGAGGATTTGGCCAGGTTTTGTAGGCGGGATCACTGGTGTGCGAACACACCTGACGCTGTGGAGAAAAGATGGCGAGCCACCCACAGGAGAGAGAGAGTCGGAGTGGAAAATGGCGCCGCAAACCTCACCCACCCAGGTGACACTGACCCTGACGGTGGGATTGTGGTAGGACAGAACTGACAGGTTTCACAGAGACACCTTGAATTTCTTTTGGACTGATAACGGACTGAACGAAAAGACTGGTGATGAACGGGAGAGACTCTGATTATTGATTTGTGAGATTGAGTTGTAAATTGAAATATTTTGGCACTGAGTTTTATTTTTATAACTTTGTTTTGTTCACGTTTCCTGATTGTGTGCCAAATCGGTGTTACATGAGTGGGTTGTTGATAGGGAGTTCAAGCTTGGATAGAGCCACATGGGAACTTTGACCCTCATCAACCATGCAGGGAGGAGTTCTCAGAGTCTGATTGTGCTGATGAATCATCAGAACTCTCCATCACGCCGTGACGAGGACATCTCAGTGTCAAATCTGTCATTTCCTGCTGCCAGTAGGTGGCGCTGTGGTCACTGCTGACCTGTAGATGTGTTCAGACTGGGATGTTGATCAAACCTGGAAGTTTCAAACAGATCTGACAGGTGGAGAGGATTCAGAAGAGTTGAAGCTTCATTTTAGTTGGAGCCTGAAAATGAGGTGAGACTGAGGGCTCACAGGAGTTGCAGGTAGGTGCTGCCCCCTAGTGACCCAGTGGAGAATGACATGTAATGACATGAACGTTCTCCATTTTTCCAGTTCTTGACTTCATTCATCCTCAAACTTCTTCAAGCTGGAAGAGAGTGAGATCATTTAAAGTAGAGAGTCAATAATCAGCATCTCATCACTCATTTGTTCTCTGGTGGTGACCTCACGACTCAGCAGTGTGACATCACACATTTCGCTGATGTCATCCTCAAGTGTGTCACTCAGTTCATGCAGCCTTCATTGTTTTATTTTATTTTTTCCTTTCACTTTGATCTTCACAAAGACAAAGTGCGTCTGATGGAGGCACCGCTGATAGAGTGGAATGTTTCCATGTTGCCATGATAACGTGAGGCCCCTCACCTCCTCTGTTCCTTCTGCCGGTCGGCGTCAGAAGAGCAAGATGGCTGCTTCTCCATCTGGGTGGATGAGCAGCTCCTCCCATCTCAGGCAGACGCTCCCTGGCTGCATGTCAGCAGCTCCTCAAAGCTCCTTCTGCTTTCTTTGCTCTCCTGATGCTGCGCTGGTGGATTTGTCCACCTCTCATTCTCCAGGGTTCTCAGCCTCATGTTCTCTCCCTCCTGTTCCAGCTCCTCCAAGTTTCCAGTGGAAGTTTGGCTTTTGTTTGCTACTTTGTCTTTTCTCCTCTGTTGGTGCTTTGAGTTCCTTTGTTGTTCTTTGTCTTTTCATCATTCAAGCCTCCTTTTGTTGAACGCTCCTCTCCCCCGTCTGTATTTGGGTCCTGTTCTCCTCCACTTTGGCCGAGAAGGCGGCCCAACAAGAGTCACCAGTGATGTCACAGCTCCTGGATGCCCCGCCCCTTCATCTGGTGCAGGTGGTGTGATGTCACTGAATCCCACTCAGACCAAACCAGTCAGAGATCAGTGTGTTTGTGTCAGTGATGTCATCGCTGCTGACATCACAGCCCTCCATCCACACACGCCAGACTGAGGTGGAGCAGGTGATGTTGGGGTTTTCAAGGTCTTCGTCATGAGTGGGAGGAGCTGAGCTGGTGAATGATCAGCTGACCAGGTCTGGGCTCAGTTCAGATGTTGAGCCACTGCTGACTGCCGTTTGCCTGAGGAAGACCCAACGTTCCCCTCAAGAAATGGAGGGCAGTTTTTAGTGCAGCGTTCATTCTGGTTGGAGTTTTCCTTTCCTTTGCCCTGCACCTCTCTGGTGGGGAGGTGCTCCCTGTTGACAAGGACTCAGTGGAGAAGACTGGACCAGGACCTTCACTGGTTCAAGGAGCACCGAGGCAAAGGGAGGCCCAGACCAGCAGCCAGGGTGACCAGTTTGAAAAGCTGCTCCTCTTCCATGCTGACTTGTTGGTGTCTCCTCTTTTATTCCTGAGTGATTTTGATCTCAGCTCTCTGAACCTGAATGGAGCAGAACCAGGAAATCATTGCAGGAAATCATGGAGGAGAAATGAATGAATGAGACTTCCAGTCAAACTGAGACAAACGTCCAGGTTTGGTCATCAAAGATATCTGACATTCATCAGTAGACTGACAAAGATGCTCATTATTATTGCAGCAGATTAAACTAGAGAATAAACAGGGTCTCACTTTGGAAAAAAATATTGCAGGATATTTTTGTTTTATCAGAGAGGCTTTAATGTCTGTCTTTGATGTCTAAACTCTGACTCTGATGTCATTGGTGGTGACTGAATTCTACCCCCTGACACACTGAAGGCTCATATTGGTGATGCAGGTAGGTGCTGCCCCCTAGTGACCCAATGGAGAACGACATGTAATGACATGAAGAGTCTACATTTTTCCACTTGTGAGATAAAAATACCTCACAGCAAGAAGGTTCAGGGTTCGAGTCCTGGCTGGAGCACAGGATCTTTCTGTGTGAGTCTGCATGTTCTCCTGTTCCTGTGTGGGTTCTCTCTGGTACTCCAGCTTCCTCCACAGTCCAAAGACATCAAGAGGGGACGAGGCTGATTGATACTCTAAATTGACCGTAGGTGTGACTGTGAGTGTGAATGGTTGTCTGTCTCTATGTGTTGGTCCTGTGATGGACTGGTGACCTGTCCAGGGTGAACCCTGCCTCTCGCCTGTAGACGCTGGGATAGGCTCCACCCCCCATGACCCTTCACAGGAATAAGAGGAAGAGAATGGATGGATGGATGTTGGAAACGACTGCAATACAGTATATAAATATTCTAGTTCCGTACATGGGAACCTGGTTCTTCTGCTCTTTAACATCCTCTAATAGGAATGGACCGTCTATGACAAAGTATCAATAAATCTATCAAGGAGGAAGAAGAATTCTGATCAAAGAACTGAAGTCAATCTGGAGATCAGTTGATCTCTGGAAGGAGGAGGAGGAGGCATCCTGTGCTTTTATCTCTCTGTTCATGTTTCCTCCTGTGTGTGTGTGTGTGTGTGTGTGTGTGTGTGTGTGTGTGTGTTTGTGTGTGTGTGTGTGTGTGTCCCAGCTGCAGCAGTCAGTTCAGGCTCCTTCAGTGTGACTGAGGGAGGTTTCTGTCCGATGGTTTCTCCCAGTGTGAACACAGCCTGACTGCTGATGCTGTGCCGACTCTGACAGTGGTTCAGTTTTTCTCAGTGGCTTTGTTGCTGCTCTCAGATCAGAATGAAAGTTCTCTCAACTCTGAGTTCAGCCTCCACAACATCGAGTCACTTGTTTCTCCTTCCTTTGATCAAATAGCGAACGCTTTTGGACGAGGAGGGAGGAAACCACGGCGTTTCACTGCTTTACATTTAGAATCTCACGCCAAGCCGGAGAAACAGGTCCTGAATCAGTCACGTGGTCACTGCCGGCTGGCGAGGCTTCGGACGTCACCACATACGTCATCAATATGCGCTTCACAGAACGAGACGAAGACGCGGGACGTTTCAAACAACAAGGAAAGAAGGAGAAGTCCGTGAACCCCCGGCCTCGGTCTTTGTCTCCTGAAGGCTGAGTGGCGCCGGTAGAACCTCAACATGTGCGCCGCGCAGCTGCTGCGGGTGTCGGTCCAGGAGCGGATCCTCGCCGCCGCTGAAGACTTCCTGCTGCAGCTGGGAGAAGGAGACTCAGCGGCTGGAGTCCCGGTGCTGAGAGCGCTGCTCACCGAGCGGCTGGCGGCGGCCGCGGAGCAGATCGTGGCTCTGCTGGAGGAAACCGTGGCGGAGTACGAGCGGGAGAACCGCCGTCAGAGGTTGCTGCTCGATGCCGTGCTGAAGCCCCGAGTCAGGCTGGACAGAGCAGGTGAGTCCCCGCAGGGACCTGCTGGGCCCCTCATTCAGCCAGAAAGTGGAGCTGCAGAGGTCGTCAGAGAGCATTTTGTCACCATCTGTGTTGAACTTTATTAGGAATGGTGTTGGTTCATTGATGAAGCTACCGGACTGAGGCTCAGGAGAGGACAGGAAGAGAGAGCAGGGACAGGACAGGGAGGACAAGGGGGGGGCAACTATAGGAGAAAAACAAACAAACAAACAAAAACAGTAACAACAATAACAACAGAGATTTATCGAGAGTTCGATCGGAAATTCTACTGGTCACCAAGAGACAAACTATAAAAATAGACCAGAGAGAGAGAGAGAGAGTAGAGCCAGCAGGTATTTCTTCTCAGAGTATTACAGTTCTACAACACAGAACAACAGAAGTTATCAGTCGAGAAAAACTCTCACTGACCTGTCTTTGTAGCCAGAGAGGCGTGTATTTTGAGACCAGGTGTGTGTGTGTGTGTGTGTGTGTGTGTGTGTGTGTGTGTGTGTGTGTGTGTGTGCGTGTGTGTGTGTGTGTGTGCGTGTGTGTGTGTGTGTGTGTGTGCGTGTGTGTGTGTGTGTGTGTGTGTGTGTGTGTGTGTGCGTGCGTGCGTGCTACGGTTTGTCTTGGATGCTGTGGGTAGCTGACTGTAGCTGATGTGGGGGACCAGAACATCACACCCCCAGTCCAGGATAGCAGGCAGGTCAGGACCAAACCACCAGGGCACCCAGAAACCCCCTGAACACAGGGAGCCCCAGGAACCCCCCCCCCCCCAGGCCACAGGCCCAACCCAGGCCCGCGCTGGTGCAGTTAGCAAAAGGGGCAGCAATGGACCCACTCCCCGCCCCAGCTGCCCCCCCATACCAACATGGGTGCAGGGTGTGTGTTGTGCGTGGGAGTGTAGATGTGATGGTGTGGATGACTAGAATGTAGTTAAAATTCAGGGAGGCACCCGGGGTGTGGGAGCGCCGCCGGTTGCTTGTTTGTGCCATTTATTCTTTTTTATATATAAATATTAATATTAATATTGGTCCAGACGTTATGTGTGCCAGAGAGCTAAGTATTTCCCGTGTAGGTGTTTTTGTGTTGTGTTATTTTTTGATGGGTCCATGATGATCATGAAGTGAAAGAAACAAAGACCTGACGCATCAGTGGATCTCAGGAATCGTCACTCCAGGGCTGGAACCTGAGGTGTGAGTCACTGTCAGTGGTCAATGTTAAGAACACTCCCATTGACAGGCATCAGAAGCATGTTACCATTGAACTGAACCAAGTCAAGACCAAGCTGAGGGGACATTCACACTGTGTTGCTAACTCCTGCTAACTGAGTCGTGTGTGACAGGCTGGCCCAGCATGCTGTGCATGTTGGTGTCCTTGTGTCGTTCTTCTGTAGGCTGCTACGGTGGTACCTTGTTAAAAGATGATCCTGTACACTGGAAATTATATCAGCCCATTAAAAACAACCTTTTTTTCTCCACTGCCCGGTTGGCCTGGGCTGGACCGGCCATTAGGGAATCATTCCACTTCTCCCAGTGACCAGCACCTCCCTGGCTGTGAGTGGAGGTGGGCTGACATGTTTAGCATCGGTACAGGTTCCCTCTGGTTCTAGGGACTGAACTGTCATTCTCCTACAGGGTCTCATTCTAGAAATGAACATTCTGACTAGCAGATGTGATCATGAATGGACAAAACCATTCAGCAGAGGGGACCTTTGACCTTTGACCTTGGTGACACAACGTTGATCCAAGCATCTGAAGCCAGCGTTTCTGTTCCCAGTTTGCTGACTGGTCGTCAGTAGCAGGACGTCTCTTTTCATTGAGTTGATTTCTGTTTCTGTCTGTTGCTCCACTGTTTCAGAGTCAAATGAAGAGATTTCTGATGTTGCTGTTTGTGTCCTGCAGATGTGGAGCAGCTGCTGGTGATTAAAGAAGAGGTTCCCCCTGAGCTGCAGGACCCAGAGCCCCCCCACATTAAAGAGGAGTGGGAGGAGCTCTGGACCAGTGAGGAGGGAGGGCAGCTTCAAGGGCAGCAGGAGGCTGATATCACCACGTTCACCTTCACTCTGGTCCCTGTGAAGAGTGAAGGGGACGAAGAGAAACCTCAGTTCCCACAGCTTCATCAGAGTCTAACTGAGGAGAACTTGAAAGAAGAGTCTCTGAGCAGCAGCCCAATTCATCCTCTGAAAACAGAAGCTGATGGAGAAGAGAGTGGAGGACCAGAACCAGAACCAGCCAGCAAGGTAGATCCAGATCCACTTGTACAACCCCAGACTGAAGACCAGATGTCAGACTCTTTTGAAGCTGAGACTGAAGTCAGTGAGGATGATTGGGTCAGACCTGATAACACGGCCACCTCTGAGCACAAGGAACCCTTTGGCTCAAGGAGGAATTTGCTTCAGAAACTGAGCCCAGGACAGGAAGTGACTCATTGCAGCTCAAAAGATCAAAAACTAAAGACGGAAAGAGAATCAGAGATCATCAGGAACGTGACCTTTGGTCCTTCTGAATCTGAGACAGAAGTCAGTGAGGATGAGCGTCCCTTTAGGTGCTCAACATGCAGTAAAGGTTTTAGTAATAGAAGGCTTTTGGATAAACACATGAGAACACACACTGGGGAGAAACCATCCCCATGCTCAATTTGTGGTAGAGGATTCTCAAAGGGATATTTGAAAACACACATGAGAACACATACTGGAGAGAAACTGTTTCCCTGCTCAGATTGTGGCTCAAGATTTTTAGAAAAGGGACATCTGAAAAGACACATGAGATCACACACTGGAGAGAAACCATTCCCCTGCTCAGTTTGTGGCGCAAGATTTTCAGTAAAGGGTTGTCTGAACAGACACATGAGAATGCATACTGGAGAGAAACCATTCCCCTGCTCAGTTTGTGGCAAAAGATTCTCAGATCAGGGACATCTGAAAAGACACATGAGAAAACACACTGGGGAAAAACCGTTTCCCTGCTTAGTTTGTGACAAAATATTCTCACAACAGGGACATCTGAAAAGACACATGAGAAAGCACACTGGGGAGAAACCATTCCCCTGCTCAGTTTGTGGCAAAAGATTCTCAGTTAAGGGATGTTTGAAAACACACATGAGAACATACACTGGGGAGAAACCATTCCCCTGCTCAGTTTGTGGCAAAAGATTGTCAGACAAAGGAAATCTGAAAAATCACATGAGAACACACACTGGGGAGAAACCATTCCCCTGCTCAGTTTGTGCTAAAAGATTCTCGGTAAAGGGACATCTGAAAACACGCATGAGAACGCACACTGGGGAAAAACCATTCCCCTGCTCAGTTTGTGGCAAAAGATTCTCAGTAAAGGGACATCTGAAAACACACATGAAAACGCACACTGGGGAGAAACCATTTGTCAAAATATCGCACTGAAGCTTTGAAAAAAAGAGTGGGAAACGCAGGTTGAAAGCCAAATAATGAATGTATTCTCTGATAACTCCTCCCTGCCTGGTTGATCTGAGTCAAAGTTCCCATGTTTGATCAACTTCCTGTCCTGAAGACTTCACTACTGCAGGTGAACAGTTAGCATTGCTCTGTTTGATGAAGCTGCGTTCAGGGAATGAGGAAGTTTCCCTTTGTGCCAATGCTTTTCTACTAATTTGATCCTCTAACCCAGGGGTCGACAACTGCGGCTCCGGAGCCGCATGTGGCTTTTTCATCCTTAAGTTGCAGCTCTGCGTGGCTTGGGAAAATACATTTTAAGTGTCCGATTGAAGTGTATGTTATTTGTCTCAAAAACGTGTATCATGTCTTCTTATTAAGTCAAAGTTTTTAACTTCTTTCTTCAGACCTTGTGCAATTTCGGTGATCAGCATTTGCCTTCTTCAGAGACGTTTGACAGCACTCGACGTGTCAGCAGGCAGCCGGCATGTGCGGAAAGCCCAGCGACACCTAAACTGCGCAATATCTGAACAAAGTATTTTCTACTACAACTACAATTCTACTACAATTTCATTTAGCAGACGCTTTTGTCCAAAGCGACGTACAACACAAGCAAGAATTTAGACCTATTTTCTTTGTGTTTGTTCATTTGTTTAATTGTAGTTGTAAATTGTAAGATTATTGTGATCTCGAAATATTAAAATAAAATTATATATACGGTAATTTCTGGACTATCAGCCGCTACTTTTTCCCCCTGCTTTGAACGCTGCGGCTTATACAACGGTGCGGCTGGTAGGCTGGTTATATTTTAAACAGATGTTACTGCACCTTTAGGCCTACTGCTATGTTACAGGCACTTTTAAAAAACACTTAATTCGTAGGGCTGCAATGATTAGTCGACGTTGTTGACAAAAATTTGATAATTGAAATAGTCGACAGTGAAGTCCATTGTCGCCAGACGCGTTTTTCCAACAGAGTGAGGCTTCTCACCTGATTATAATCTCTGCTGAGAGTCGCTCATGCGCAGTAGCGTCTCTGTCTCTGAGCGCTAACATACAGAAATGGCGGCGTCAACATCAGGTACGTGTACCAAACTTCTAAAGTTTGGTGGTATTTCAGCCTGGATACGGCGAATAAAAAGACTACTTGGAAAGGTTGCAAAGCAGACCTTGGTGTCATGGCAGCACCTCGGCGATGCAGGAACATTTAAAGAGAAAGCACGTGGGGCAGTTGAACGGAACAGAGTCTGACTCGCCTCGGTGAGATTCAAGGAACATTCAAGCCAATATGGTTTTTATGACACACATGGTACATTTTAGAAGCGTATTTTCGCTATAAAAGTGTTTACTTGATTTTAATTTATTATTTATTTGCCTGACAGAGGTTTATTTATTTATGGATCTATGTCTCTGCTGACCGAGCACTGGGCCTAATTGGTTTTAGACAGGACGTTTTTATTTAATTTTTGTACGAACCTGCATTGTTCAATAAAGGATGTATTTTTCATTGTACCATCTTTCTTGTTTATTATCATTGCCTCATAATTAAATCAACTTCATGCTAAATTTAAGAAAAAATTAATAAATATCCGATTAGTCAACTAATCGTTTCAATAGTCGGTGACTAGTGGACTATTAAAATAGTCGTTAGTTGCAGCCCTGTTAATTAAGGGTAGCCTCGTCCAGCGCTGTAAGCTTCGTTTATGGTCCGTTCGCTGAGAGAGCACCGTTTATTTCTCCTCAGTAAACACGTTTCAAATGCTGTGAAAGTTTGTGTGTCTGAAACGCGATGTGTCGTGTGATACAGGACAGTTTACACAGCACGGTTCATGTTCCGTACTGTTGTTATAAGTGATGCATGTATGCAACTTGTTGTTTGTAGGAAATGTTAACAAATTGGAAGCTTCCCCAAACAGCCGTCTCTTTCCTGACAATCCCCTCTGTGCACAAACCCTTACATGTGGTCATTAAACATTAAAACACCTGCGGCTTAGAGTCCAGTGCGGCTTCTATATATACACATTTGTTTTTACCTAAATTTCGCTGGTCTTCTAGAATCATCTGAACAAACCCTCCTCAACACAGTGAAGCCTTCGTCTGACAGGAGGAGTTTCTTTTCCCAGTGATTCCACTGGTAAAGTGAAAAGCTTCGTTCATCAGACTGGTCTGATAGGATCAACTACTGGTTGCTCTGGAGTGGAAACAGCAACCTGTCAGGAAACGTTAGTTTTCAGCTTCTATCATTGATTTGACAGGAAATGTTGATGACACACTGGGATTTTTGTTCTCTTGCTGTCACTGTCAAGTGCCAGTTCAGATGTACTTGATGTTACAGAAAATCCAGCACGGTGGTGCAGTGGTCAGCACTGTGGCCTCACAGCAAGAAGGTTCCAGGTTCTAGTCCTGGCTCCAGCACAGGATCTTTCTGTGTGAGTCTCCATGTTCTCCCTGTTCCTGCGTGGTTCTCTCTGGTACTCCAGCTTCCTCCCACAGTCCAAAGACATCAAGGGGGGACGAGGCTGATTGATACTCTAAATTGACTGTAGGCGTGACTGTGAGAGTGACTGGTTGTCTGTCTCTATGTGTTGGTCCTGTGATGGACTGGTGACCTGTCCAGGGTGAACCCCGCCTCTCGACCAAAGTCAGCTGTGATAGGCTCCACCCCCCCCCCATGAACCTTAACAGATAATCAGTGGAGAAATGAAAAATTTAGCTGCTATGTTGAATCAGAAAAACCTTTTGAAGTCTACTTTTGCTTCAGTCAGAAAGTGGACTTTGTCTCTGCCCTGCTCTCCTGCTCTCTTTCCCCCCAACCGGTCAAAGCAGACGTCCGTCCCCACTGATCCTGGATCTGCTCGACGTTCCTGCCTGTTAAAAGGAAGGTTTTCATCACCACTGTTGCAGGATGTGCTGCTGATGGAGAATTGTTGGTGTAGATTCATTGAAGGAGTTTGGTGCTGGACCTGCTCTACTAGTAAAGAGTCATGAGAGAACCTTGTTGTGACTTCACACACACACAAACACACACACACACACACACACACACACACACACACACACATTCATTTCTTCCTACCATGAACACAGACTGTGTTTAATGTTAACAAAAATTCTACTTTGTCAGTGAATTAATTCAGTCTGCATCTAAGTTTCTGTCAGGATGGCCGAGCGGTCTAAGGCACTGCGTTCAGGTTGCAGTCTCTCCTGGAGGCGTGGGTTCAAATCCCACTTCTGACAAAGGACATTTTCTCCACATTCCTATGCATCCACAGTGGTAAATTCCAAACCCAGTTGAAGCTGCTCTCCACTGATGGGAGTGAGTGGTTGAACTGGCAGCAGAGGAGGCAAAGGAGCTTCCCTGTGACGGTCCAACATCGCCTGGTTTCCTCCAACATGGAGCAGCCACCAAACTCTAACTTCAATGTTGGATCAAAGTCTGCTGAAGGAATGTGTTTGGTTCAAAAACCCATTTGTGTTCATCCTTCAATTCACATTTTGTCCATTAACTTCATCATCAGAGTCTCCATCTCATCACATGACTAAAGTCTGGGTTCTGTGTTGGTGGTAAACATCCTTCCACTCACCCAGGCTCCTCACTGGTCTGCACACAGAAATGCATATTTTACTGGTTTAACCAGTTCCTCAAGTAGTTTAGGAAAAAAGACACTTTGTTAGCTCCTGTAAAGGTCCCACTTTGGGTCGTAACACTTTTTCCTGACTGCTTGACGTCTCAGTCAGAACAGCTGAGATGAGAACTGAATGTCTGGATTTCTTCCTGACATCATCAGGGTCTGAGGAGTTCATTAAAAAAAGGATTCAGTCAGATGGGAGTTAGAACTTGGAGACCAAAGAAGGAACCCTCTAAATTCAGGACCCTGAGATCAAAGTGAACACTCTGATCTCAGAGGTCTGGGATATTTCACATCCTGATGGCCCTCCAAAATAAGAGCCCTGTGTTACTGTCTAAAAATCATCATTTGTTTGTGAAAAAATCAGGGTATGTTTGTCAGACTTTGTCAGACCTTTCCCCAAATCATCATTTGTTTGTGGAAATTAGATCCAGAAAACCACTGTAGTCCCTCGTACATGATTAGTGCCATAGTTTGTCTCACTTGTTTCATCTTTGATGGTTCCATGGTGGAATGGTGAGCACTCTAGACTCTGAATCCAGTGATCCCAGTTCAAATCTCAGTGGGGCCTCCAGCAGGTCTCTGACAGGTGTTGATTGAGGAGTTGTGGCTGCTGACTACAGTGGAAGACACCATCAACAATGATGTGTAGGAGCTCTCAGCTCCTTCAGTCACATGACTGGGTCATCCTGTCATGTCAGTGATGTCACTTGGCAGGACTGCCATTGCATTCTTAATTCTATAACATCTGAGATTAAAATCTATGGAATTACAACCAACAAGCAGTCAAACACCTGATCAGATGCTCCTTCATCAGGCTGAGAAGAATCAATCTAAACTGGGATGAAGAAAATTAACTGAGAGGAGAAACCTCCTGATTGGATGACATGGACCCACCTGATCCATGTCAGCCTTGTTGGAGCAGAAAGAGGTGGATCAGAGGAATCAGTGGATCAAGACTCAGGTGGCAGATGAAGAATCTCTGTATTCACAATGGAGTCAGAGAAATCTTCCAACGTGAGAGAACGTGACAGACCATTTTATACTGAAGACAGGCTGTGTGTGTGTGTGTGTGTGTGTGTGTGTATGCGCGTGTGTGTGTGTGTGTGTGTGTGTGTGTTCCAACTGGAAGGAAACTGAATAATAACCAGACTAACTTTTATCATTGACCAAGTCTGGTTGACTCACTAAATTCATAACTCAAGTGATTATTTAATTAATAAACAGAACATTTGTCTAAAGTCATGATCAAATTCATGTAAAATCTGAGCAACGAGGGTTTGAAAATGTTCCAATGAGCCAAACCAATGTTGACAGTTAAAAGAAGCCAATGTGGGAGGATTCTTTCTGTCTCAGCAGTAAAGACCAATCCCACAGCTCTCGTGAAGCATCAGGTCCTCTGTGAGAGGTGGGAATCCAACCAGGGACCTTTGGATCCACACCAATCTTCCCTGACCTCATAGAAACTGGAACCTTTCAACAAATAAATTCAAATTCAACTCAGCAGCAACTCTAGAACAGTTGCTAACTTGCTAATTCCTGTTAGCTCCAGATCAGACAATGCAGGCTCACCTTCACGCTTGGTTGTACGACCGTCACCAGTTGAAGCTTCTCTGGTTCAACAAACTCTGGGGACTCAAGACACAAGTCAGCACCGGTGCAGGTCCAGATCCAGATGTTAGCTGAGGGGGACAATGGCTTAAGGGAGCTCCAGGGAGCTGGTTTGAACTGGTCCCTCATCTCTGTGAGTAGAAACCATCTGAGGTGGAGGGGGAAGATCTGCTTTGACCTCCTGATCTCCCAGTAAAGCCAGTATAGATGTTGAGCTTGGAGGAGTTGATGGCCTCCTTCATCTTCTTGTTGGAGATGTTTGCTAAACTCAGCACCACCACAGATCAGAGGAACGTCCACTTGTCAGCTGGACACTGGAGTTTCGAGTGACCTGCAGGATCTTAGTTGTGGTGGCAGCAGGCCTGTTCCAAGAGCTTTGCTCACATTCCTGATCAGGCTTCATAATGGTTCTGGACCACTGAGTGATAGAAGCTGATCCTGGGGGTGGACTGTCTTTAGGGGGCTGAGGTGTCTGGTGGTCTTGGTGGACCCTCTGCATCTCAAGCTGAGACCACAGAGTCCTGTGTTCTTGAGTCATTGTCTATAGTCTCTGTTGTTGGAGAGCTCAGTGTGGTACCTGATGGTCTAGTAACTAGGATTTGGCGCTCTCACCCCCGCGGCCCGGGTTCGATTCCCGGTCAGGGAATGAGTTATTTAGAGGTTGAGGGAGAGGTGATCAGGTGGTCCACATGATGGTGGAGGTGATGAACTGTGAATCCATCATGGCTCCACTCTCACCCCCATTGTAGTGTTCTTGGTTCACTCTGCCATGGCCCCATGTTGAAGGGTGACTGTCTCATTCAGGTTCAACCCTTTGTTAGACTCTATTAAGTCACTGACTCCTGCAAGGACAAACTGTAATCCTCCTTAGTAGCTTTGGCTCCTTGCAGCACAGAAAGTCCATTCACTGATGTAGGAACTGGAAAACTTAGAGCTCCTGTTCTCGGTTCCTTCCTCCATTGAGCAGAACAGAGAGCAGTTCCTCCTACAGTTCTCGGAAAATCTGAGGGCACCAAAGAAAGGAGAGAAACGCAATCAATGTTGAATTCATTTACATTTCTTATATTTGATCAAAGCTAGAACTTAAGAAGCTGCCATCGACCTTGATGACCAACTCCTTCACTGTGTGGTTCAGAGTCCCTGGTTTGATTTGTGTCAGGACTTCAGAAGCTCCAATCCTCTCTAAGGTCCAGTGAGAGTGGAAGAGATTATAAATGAGAGAAGCAGGGCCCTCACTCAGAACTGAACCAGCTCAGTTGGGAGAGCCTTAGACTGAAGATCTAAAGGTCCCTGCTCCGATCCCAGGTTTCAGCAGAGGAGCAGCACTGACTTTACTTTCCAGTGGAGGAACTGCAGACATGAAGGAAACTAACATCTTGTCCTGTGCATTCTTGTGACATTCAGGACATTTTTGGAGCCTCTTGTTGGATTTTGCCACAGAGAATCAGAGCCAATCAAAAGCTTGGTGGACTTTAACATGGAGGACTGAACAAGTCAAGAAAGCATCAGTTTGACCTTCACAAGTGTTTCTGTTCCTGTCTCAATGCTGTAGAAAGAGCCTGAGGAGCTCAGAGGGTAGAGCATCAGACTTTTAATGTGAGGGTCCAGGGTTCAAGTCCCTGTTCAGGTGCTGTGGAGGTTCCAGTGTTTGACAACATGGTACTGGATGAAGTTTAGTGTTGAACAAACTGTCATCATCAAAAGTAGAAGTGTTCTTGTCTTGCCACTGTGAGACAGTTGCTGGAAAAGTGACCAATAATAATTTCATGTGGCATGCAATTAACAAAAGACCACAAATGACACTGGTCAAGTCAGTTTTATTTGTATTGAACCAAATCACAACAAAGTTCTCTCATGACTCTTTACTAGTACAGCAGGTCCAGCACCAAACTGCTTCAATGAACCTCCACCCAACAATTCTCCATCAGCAGCACATCCTGCAACAGTGGTGATGAAAACCTTCCTTTTAACAGGCAGGAACGTCAAGCAGATCCAGGATCAGTGGAAAGGGATGTTTGCTTTGACCAGTTGGGGGGAAAGAGAGCAGGAGAGCAGGGCAGAGACAAAGACAGAGAATGGAGGAAGACAGATATGCAGAAGGAAAGAGAAGGACAGAGATAAAGAGAGAGAGAAGTGAAGAGACTGATGGACAGACAGGAGAAGTAGTGAAGGGTGGATGAGGCGTCATGAAGCCTGTGGACGCCATGACACTGTGTTACTGTCACTGAATACTGACACCTGCTGGACTGTAAACTTCCCTGCAGGCTTGACCGACTGAACTGACACTGATTTGATGACCCGTGAACACAATGAGATCATTGAAGTCTTTGCGTTCATACTGGATCGTTCCATGTCTTTGAACAATGGGACCATGATGTGAAAGTCTCAGTGAAAGTGTTGGGAATGAGGACGCTTTGATTTTACAATTTTTATTAAAAAAAGAAGTTTTCCAACGTTTTCAAATCAAGTCTGTTGGGTTTCTTGAAGCGATTTCTCCTGCCGTGGAGAACACACGCTCACATGGCCCTGATGATGACGGCCTGCACAGGAAGTCTGTGGCCAGCAGGAAGAGGCTGGGACAGGCAGTCTGCTGGCTCTTCAGTGCACCAGAGGATCTTGAGTCCGTCCAGTATCTGCTAGTATCGCTGTACTTGATGTACTTGATGTACTTGCTGTACTTGATGTACTCGCTGTACTTGATGTACTCGCTGGAGTTCCACTTCTTCCAAGTCTCCCCACTTCATCATCCAAGTGCTGCCACAGGTCATTTAAAAGAAAAAACAAACAAACAAACAAACTGTCCTTTTAGTACAATTTCCAAAAACCAACACGATGATGAACAACATGGCTGATGGGGCTGAGAGAGCTGTGATGGAAACAAAGCTGCAACAGACGCGCGGACCAGAGGGAGGAAACCACGGCGTTTCACTGCTTTACATTTAGAATCTCACGCCAAGCCGGAGAAGCAGGTCCTGAATCAGTCACGTGGTCACTGCTGGCTGGCGAGGCTTCGGACGTCACCACATACGTCATCAATACGCACTTCACAAAAGGAGAAGAAGACGCGGGAAGCTTTGAACACAACAAGGAAAGACGGAGAAGTCCGTGAACCCCCGGCCTCGGTCTTTGTCTCCTGAAGGCTGAGTGGCGCCGGTAGAACCTCAACATGTGCGCCACGCAGCTGCTGCGGGTGTCGGTCCAGGAGCGGATCCTCGCCGCCGCTGAAGACTTCCTGCTGCAGCTGGGAGAAGGAGACTCAGCGGCTGGAGTCCCGGTGCTGAGAGCGCTGCTCACCGAGCGGCTGGCGGCGGCCGCGGAGCAGATCGTGGCTCTGCTGGAGGAAACCGTGGTGGAGTACGAGCGGGAGAACCGCCGGCAGAGGTTGCTGCTCGATGCCGTGCTGAAGCCCCGAGTCAGGCTGGACAGAGCAGGTGAGTCCCCGCAGGGACCTGCTGGGCCCCGAATTCAGTCCAGGAAGTGGAGCTGCAGCAGGGCCGGTTTTAGACAGGCATTTGTAAGGGGGCAGACAGGAATGTGAAGGGGGCACATGGTGGCGACTGAAGCCTGATTTATGCTTCTGCGTCGTGGCGACGCCGTAGCCCCTACGTCGTCACTGTGCATTTATAGTTCTGCGTCGAGGGAACGCGTTGCTCTGTAATTCACCGCCAAGCCACTAGAGGGGTGTGGCTTTATCTTCTATGGTTTTGGGGGACTCTTGTCGAATTCCTTAGTTTTCTTCCGGTCAAAGCACATGGGTCAGAGACAGAGACAACAATGGAAGTTGTACAGGTGGTCATACCTGCGAACCTCCTCGATAACTCTTTCTTCGGCTTGGTCCATTTTTATTTTTGCGTGTTGCTCTCACCACAGAAACTTAAAAAATAGCGGTGTTGTTGTGCTGAACCGGAAACGTCGTGTGAGCGGACCAATCACAGTCCGTTGACGTTCACGTCACAGTCAGGATTTTTTGGAGGTGCACGTTGGGCTACGGCGTAGGGGTCTGCGTTGCCGGCATAGGTACGGCGTCGCCACGACGCAGAAGCATAAATCAGGCTTGAGGCCGGAAAGGGTGTGGTGGTTTTGGGGGGGGGGGGGGGTAAGGTGGTTCTCTGGATCACTGTTTTTGTCATGTAATTGGATTGCACTTTGTCAGACCTTCACCCTCAGACCGGTCCAACCTGGTCCCACATGAAGGCTAAAGCCCAGTTCACACTGCAAGATTTTAGGCGTCAGTGACTTCCCTCCCCCAATCAGGCTGAGGCATTAATGAACGCTCCTGTGCGCCGACAAATCTTGTCGTGTGAACAGCAGCCTGATTGAGCGTCGACGGTGTGAACAGCAGGGCCTGTCGCAAACAAAAGTAGCGTAGTTTGAACAGGGCTTGAGCTTCTGCAGGTGGAACTCTGAGGGTCCCTGAGGGTCCCTGAGGCCCCAAACCCCTGACCAGGAGCAGGTGGCAGTCCCTCGGGGCCAAATTAAAAAAGAAAACTAAAAAAACATTTCTGGTTCCAATTCTGAGATCAACTTACAAAATAAAGTCAGACTCAATAAGAGCTCTCAATGTAGCCGATATTTACCAAACTGAAGGGTTGGCGTTGTGTTAAACCTCTTGTTTCTTCTTGTCCTGTTCTCAGCTTCTTGTTTGGAGCACCTGAACAGCTCCACTCTCCTTTCTCACCAATCCACTCCTCAACAACAGCCTCCTGTTTCCCTTTGCAAACTCTAACAAACCTCCATATCCAAGTCATTTGTTCTGGACTTCTCATGGCCCAAGTTGACCAAAGTCCTCTTTCTTTGATGGATCGTGGTTTGATGGTAGGGGGTTCAGATCTGTGACAAAGCAGAGAAGGAACTCTCCCAAGATGCTGAGACGCATCAATGACACGGAGGAATGAATGGACAAAACCATTCAGCAGAGGGGACCTATGACCTTTGACCTGGGTGACCCAACGTTGATCCAAGCATCTGAAGCCAGCGTTTCTGTTCCGAGTTTGCTGACTGGTCGTCAGTAGCAGGACGTCTCTTTTCATTGAGTTGATTTCTGTTTCTGTCTGTTGCTCCGCTGTTTCAGAGTCAAATGAAGAGATTTCTGATGTTGCTGTTTGTGTCCTGCAGATGTGGAGCAGCTGCTGGTGATTAAAGAAGAGGTTCCCCCTGAGCTGCAGGACCCAGAGCCCCCCCACATTAAAGAGGAGTGGGAGGAGCTCTGGACCAGTGAGGAGGGAGGGCAGCTTCAAGGGCAGCAGGAGGCTGATATCACCACGTTCCCCTTCACTCTGGTCCCTGTGAAGAGGACGAAGAGAAACCTCAGTTCCCAAAGCTTCACCAGAGACTAACTGAGGAGAACTTGAAAGAAGAGTCTCTGAGCAGCAGCCCAGTTCATCCTCTGAAAACAGAAGCTGATGGAGAAGAGTGTGGAGGACCAGAACCAGAACCAGCCAGCAAGGTAGATCCAGATCCACTTGTACAACCCCAGACTGAAGACCAGATGTCAGACTCTTCTGAAGCTGAGACTGAAGTCAGTGAGGATGATTGGGTCAGACCTGATAACACGGCCACCTCTGAGCACAAGGAACCCTTTGGCTCAAGGAGGAATTTGCCTCAGAAACTGAGCCCAGGACAGGAAGTTACTCATTGCAGTTCAAAAGAGCAAAAAGTAAAGACTGAAAGAGAATCAGAAATCATCAGGAACGTGACCTCTGGTCCTTCTGAATCTGAGACAGAAGTCAGTGAGGATGAGCGTCCCTTTAGGTGCTCAACATGCAGTAAAGATTTTGATTACAGAGGTGGTTTAGATACACACATGAGAACTCACACTGGGGAGAAACCGTTCCCCTGCTCAGTTTGTGGCAAAAGATTCTCAGTTAAGGGAGATCTGAAAAGACACATGAGAACACACACTGGGGAGAAACCATTTCCCTGCTCAGTGTGTGGAAAAAGATTCTCATTGAAGGGACATCTAAAAAGACACATGAGAACACACACTGGGGACAAACCGTTTCTCTGCTCAGTTTGTGGCAGAAGGTTTTCAGAAAAGGGATGTCCGAAAAAGCACATGAGAACGCACACTGGAGAAAAACTGTTTCCCTGCTCAGTTTGTGGCGGAAGATTTGCAGAAAAGGGATATCTGAAAATACACATGAGAACACACACTGGGGAGAAACCATTCCTTTGCTCAGTTTGTGGCAGAAGATTCCCAGTGAAGGCAAATTTAGAATCACACATGAGAAGACACACTGGGGAGAAACCATTTCCCTGCTCAGTGTGTGGAAAAAGATTCTCATTGAAGGGACATCTTAAAACACACATGAGAACCCATATTGGGGAGAAACCACCTTGCCATGCTGTGGCTTTGAAGCGTGACAAGAGAGCGAGACGCAGGTTGAAGGCCCATCCAGCCATCCAGCCATTGTCTTCTGCTTCCTGTTAAGGGAAGGGGGGGGGGGTGGAGCTTATCCCAGCGTCTATGAGCAAGAGGTGGGTTCACCCTGGACAGGTCGCCAGTTCATCACAGGGCCAACACATAGAGACAGACAACCATTCACTCTCACAGTCACACCTACGGTCAATTTAGAGTATCAATCAGCCTCGTCCCCTCTTGATGTCTTTGGACTGTGGGAGGAAGCTGGAGTACCAGAGAGAACCCACACAGGAACAGGGAGAACATGGAGACTCACACAGAAAGATCCGGCACTTGAGCTGGGACTCGAATCCGGAACCTTCTTTCTGTGAGGCAACAGTGCTGACCACTGCACCACCGGGCAGCTCAAGTTGCAGGCCAAATAATGAAATTATTTCATGAAGAAAAAAATGCAACGATAAACCAAAATTGAACTCAGACAACAATGTGATGTGATCGTCAGTACAGTTGGTGGTGTGGGTTCCTGTGTGCATGTGTGTAAGGGAGGTGGGAGGAAGAGATGTTGGCTGCTGAACTTCAAAGAGACAATGGATGAGGAGGAAGAGAGGCTCCTGGCCAGCAAGGCGGGTTCTGTATGTAGAGAGCACCGGGCCCAGGAGCTTCAACTAGGAGGAACGAACAGCCCCCCACCCTCCAGATACCTGCTGCAACACAACTGCTTTCTCCAGGATTTTAGAGAGGAGGGGAGGTTAGCTATCAGTCCATAGTTGGCTAGAACCTCAGGGTCTAGAGGAGGCTTCTGAAGCAGTGGTTTAATGACAGCTACCTTCAAGGACTGTGGTTCATGTCCTGTTACTACAGACAGAGGAATCAGATTGAATAAAGAGGTGCTCACTGAGGGAAGACTTCCTGAAGCAGCCTAGTAGGAAATAATCTAAGAGACAGGATGAAGGTTTTGATGAGGTCATCATTGAATGAAGTTCTGGACTGTTATTTGATAAAAGTGGTCTAAAGAAATATCTGGTTTAGCAGCAGTTTCTGTGTTTACTGAGGCGGCTCTGGCTCTACAGAGGACCTTCTTATGTATTTTTAGACAATTCTGCCTCTTGTTTAGTTGCCAAGTGTTGAATTCTACCACAGAGCTGTTCTCTGTTGTTAATGTTCTTCTTTTTAAAGGACCGATGGAGTCGTTAGTGTGGTGGTGTTTATTGTACTGCTGTGTTGTGATGTCGAAGTCTACGTCAAGCATTGTGACAGCCGCCAATCACAAGCCACAAGTCTCCAGTCACGAGCTGCTCGTCTCAAGCCTGCAGGTTTCCCTGGTCTCTCGCCTCCAGTCTCTCATCTTAAGCCAAGTCTCCAGTCTCCAGTCTCTTTAACAAACCTCTTTTGTGCACCCTCCTTACCCTCCTCTTCATTTGGGTCTACTTCCCTTCACCCTGCCTCCTGCCAAACAAAGGAAATGCGTCACCAAACAAAGGAAAAAGCAAACTTCTGCAGCAGTGAGTCTGCAGTTTTATCTACCATGAGATCAACCTCCATATGACTCAACTCAGAACAGGCATCTCTGTTGTTGTCATCCATCCAGTTACTGAACAGTGAACTTAAAGTTAACAGAAGAATTTAAAGTTTATTAAAAGACAGGTTTATGAGGACAGTTAATAAAAAGGTTTAAAGAGAGTATTTTTCTTAACTCACTGTACAGTTTTAAAGTTGTCAGTGCTTTTGTTTCCATGTAGAGGCTCTGCTTGTATCCTCACCCCTGTGTTTGACTATTTGGAGTGGATGTTATCAACCTTAATCTACCCTAACTGACCAATTAACAGCCTGGTGTCAAAGTGCCGCCGGGTCTCATTTGATGGCCGAGGGTCCGACCTCATTTTGTAAAATAGACGCCTGTCTCAAATAAACGCCAGGTTCGTTTAAACGCCTGGGGGCCGTTATTTGAGATTAATGTTATCTTAACTTGGTTTCATGTAAGATCTTGCAATTTATTTGAACTTCCCAGTAATTTATGTCTCATGATGTCAGTGCACCTCAAACAGCAAATCTTCAAGCTCTCAGTTCCATGCAAAAAAAGAAAAAAAAAGATGTACAAGGTGGTAACGCGTCGTTGTGAATGTGTAGATCTGCTATTTTGGCCGCATGAGACTGTCGTGGAAGTGGAAGGATACGGGCCTCAAGTTGTCACGCCCCTTTTCTTACTAATAAAGTGTTCTTGTGTAAAGTGTTCTCTGGACAATCTTGATATTTGCACTACTGTTCTTTAAAGTACTACAGTATATTGTTATACCTTGTATACCTATTGCTAAAAAAATAATAATAGTGGCCCAGTGCTGGCCAGCGCCAAAATAAAAGCCTGTTACCAATCGACACCTGGTCTCTTTTAAACGCCCGGGCCACTAATTAGTCATTTACTGTCTCTCTAAAGGAAAGAGCAACAATACAGTTTAAATAGATTGATTGAAGGCAATCAACAAAAACAGCATTTGCCATTTTTCATGTTTTTCACTTTTCAATTTTTTTTTTAATCTTAGTTCTGTAGAAAAGAAAATCACTCTTCTTCTTCTGTGTTTTACGGCAACTGTTGTCCAAGTTTGAAAATCCACATTAGAACTGCAGCATCAATCAATCAATCAATGGATTTGGATGGATTTTGCGTTTGTTTTGTCTTCTCTTTTATTCCTTGTACTTGTGGTCATCATTGTCTCCAATCAGAAAATCTGAGGCTGGGACGTCTTGATGACGCTTGAAGAAAGGAAGCAGGTCTCAGAGGAGTGTGGACAGTGCAGTCCTCAGCTTTCTCTCTCTCTAAAGAGTCTCCAGCTGGTCCAGAACGCTGCAGCGAGGGTTTTGACGGGAGTTAAGAAGAGAGAACACATCTCTCCCACTTTAGCTTCTCTCCACTGGCTTCCTGTAGGATCTAGAATCCACTTCAAAGTCCTTCTGCTGACTTATAAGGCTCTCAGTGATAAAGCTCCATCCTATTTGAAAGAGCTCATTAGTCCCTACTGTCCCACCAGAGCACTCCGCTCCCAGAATGCAGGTCTTTTAGTGATTCCCAGTATCTCTAAAAACAGACTGGGAGGTAGAGCCTTTAGTTACCGGGCTCCTCTACTGTGGAACCAGCTCTCTCCATGGGTCAGAGAGGCAGACACTTTAACTACGTTTAAGTCCAGGCTTAAGACCTTCCTCTATGACAGAGCCTTCAGTTAGGACTGGTTCAGGTAGCTCTGAACCATTGATAGCTATGCTGCTACAGGCTTAGACTGCTGGGGGACACATCAGGTTACATGGAGCCCTCCCCTCCTCTCCTCTCCTCTCCCCCTCTCTCCTCCCTGCACATTTTTGGAACTGTCACTACCACTACTTGTTGCACTTTGTAGTTTGGCCTTGGTGTCTCGCAGTCTCTCTGTGTTTCCACAGATCCACCAGAGCCCCAACCGCCGCCTGCATCGCCCCCCCCCTCTTATTCCCTACTGTTACACCGGCCTGCGCTCCCCTTCCATGAACCAGTCTGCCATCCAGTCCCCCATCAAGCTGGCTTGCTCTCCCTGCCTCCCCTACCAGAAGCTTCCTTCTTCAGCTGTTATTAACATTTCCGTGTTTCCCACATTTTGTATTGTAAACTGTTTTCTTGTCTGTAACAACATCTACTGCACGTCTGTCCGTCCTGGGTGAGGGATCCTCCTCTGTTGCTCACCCTGAGGTTTCTCAGATTTTTCCCTGTTAAAAGGGTTTTCTATGGAGTTTTTCCTCAGTCGATGTGAGGGTCTAAGGGCAGAGGATGTTGTTATGATGCCATGTGAAGCCCTTTGAGACAAACTGTTGGTGAAAACGGGCTCTACAAATAAAATTGCCTTGCCTTGCCTTGCCTTTCTAGTTCCTGGTCTCCAGCCCTTCTCTCTTGTGGAGCAGCCAGCATCTCAGAGACTTGTCCAAGACCTGCAGCCAAACTGCACCGTCTGCTCCACATTCACCTTTAAAAACTGAGTGGATGTCATCAGGGAGGGAAAATGCTGGAGTTCCTTGTCCTTTGCTTGGATTTGTTTGCTTTTTTATTGAGTTTGACTCGCTGGAAGAAGACTTGTTGATCCAGGAATGAAGCTGGATTCTTCTGTGCAGAGCATTCATTGAGTTGAAGTGTGGCTGTACATTCAATGATCAGTGTTATGGTTTCCTCTCCTGTGTTAAGTTGTTGCTCACACACACACACACACACACACACACACACACACACACACACACACACACACACACACACACACGCGCGCGTGTATCAACATGATGTTCCGAATGTTTCACTGTCTGTGGTTATCCAGCTCTCCTTGCCTCTTCACTGTCATTGTCAGAACTCTGAGCAGTCTTCCTCTCCAGGTGATGTCTCTGAGTGATGATGATTGCTGTCTGTTCAACCAGCTTCATTTGTTGATATCTGAGAAGGACTGAAGACAGCAAAGTGTCCTGATTGGCCAACAACCCCTCACAGGTCAAGGTCACTGCTCTGAGGTGGACCAGTTTACTGTAACAGTGGTGGCACCATCCACTGCTGGCGCTCTCTTCAGTGCTTCTTGTTTCTGCCCTTTGTGTGTGAGCTCCTAGAGCAGCTGGTCCGGCTCCCCCCCTTTTCTTTTCTATTCCACTAATTTTTTGGGGGGATTTTCTATTTTTGTAATTCATCATCAATCTCGGCTCACGGTCGCTACACTCTTGACCTCCTGTGAGCCTTGAAGAGAGAGAAGCCACCTTTGTGTCGGAGAAGAGCAGCTTAGTCCAGGCAGCCAGCAGCCTGAGACCAGAGGGTAGCCCATCAACGCGCTTCCCTTCTTCATCGAGCGAATCTCAGCGGGAGCCACGGTCGACGAGGTGGAGGCTTTGGAGGCCGTCCTCCCACCAGTTCGTTGGAGAGGCGTCGTACATCGATGGGAGAATCCAGCTGAGAACGTGAGCCGGTTACGTTGGTTTTCACCGATTCAGGCCTGGACTCCTCCTGATTAAGAGTCTCATGCTCTACCGACTGAGCTAGTCAGGCTACACCTGAGTAGCTTCAATAGCCTGAAGTGATCAGAGTGAGAGACGCTACAAGCTCTTCATCAGACTCACAGTCACATGAGCCATCACATGATTGATGAATGACCACAAACACCTTCATCTTTGACAAAGAATTAAAATAAAAGGTGAACCACAGATGAGACACCAGTGGTAAAAACACTAAAGTGCTGTCAAGGAGAAACAGGATACGAGCAAACACACACACAAGTTACAGAGAGAGAACTCTCCCAGAGGGAACCACTCAAAGGAGAACCTAGAGATCATCAGGCTGGATGACCTCATCAACATGAGACAGGTGGATAGGAAACAAGCTCAGAGATGTCAGGAACATGAGATCCAAGTGGTGAGAGAGCAAGAACTGGTGAGGTTCCAGAACCAGGAGTGAGGTGGAGCCTGCATCACCTACTGGGAGCTTTTAGTCTAAGGTTCAACTTGGACTTGAATGATTTCTGCAGAGACAACGTGCAGGGAGGGAATTTGGAGATGAACAAGTTCCTCTCAGGCTTTCATGGAGTTTTCAGGGGTCAAACAGACCCTCCTCTGATTGGTTGTCAGATGTGTTCTCATTGCACCACAGCCTCCAGGTTGAGGGTTCTGATCCGAGTCAGACACATTGATTCTGATGCTGCTGAGCCTGAAGGGAGGATGAAGAAAGGAGTGTCTGAGAGAGCTTCACCAGACAAACTGTCCAGTTGAACAACAAACACTAGTCAGTAGGAATGTTGCTGCTGGGACCCTGATTCAAACCAGGGTTGCTGCAGCCACAACACAGAGGACTGACCACTAGAGGATCAGGGCCTCCTGGAGGCTGAGGTTGGAGCTGCTATGTCTTTGTCTCACTGAGAGATGAAAGACAATTGGAGTCCACAAAGAAATCATTGAGAAATCAAGGAGAGATCAAAGAAAGAATTCTAAGATCAAACACAGAACTCTGAGATCAAAGACAATTGGAGTCCACAAAGAAATCATTGAGAAATCAAGGAGAGATCAAAGAAAGAATTCTAAGATCAAACACAAACACAAACCCAACCCAACGACTCGGGTCCTGGACACCAGCAGACCTCTCAACACCTGCAGCATTTTTTCAGCTCCACACAAACCCAAAATTCACTGAATTTTTAGATCAAACACAAAACTCTGAGATCAAAGGTTGAAGTTTCCCAAGGTTCAGTTCTAGCTCAGACCCTCTTCAAGGTGGAACCAGCAGAGGAGCTCAGGAGAGATAACTGGACAGCAGCAGGACAGAACAGAGGCTCTCCACAATGGCAGGAGACAGGAAACAGGTTTGGACCATCTGGGCTTCTGTCCACTTTGATGGTTTTCAAACATTGAAGGAAATTGTAAAAATCAACATTGTGGGAAACGTTGGTTTGCCAGTGTGTTTACATCAGGATTTATATTTGAGTGTGTTTGCTCATCTGTTCCAGAAGCTTCTTCTAGAGTTGAGCCTGGATGAGTGGAGGGACCTTTTTGACCATCAGGACTGGTTTTTGATGGCCTGATGGTGCATCGGGGTCATCATGGTCCTCCACCATCTGCAGGGGTTCCAGGACTGTTGTGGTGTTTGTGGGAACTGCAGGGAGAAGCCCTCAGACCTGGAGAGGAAGTCCTGACACCAGCAGACCCCTCACCACCTGCAGCCTTTTTCCAGCTCCACCAAACCCACCATTCACTGCCTCCTCATCATCTGGGCATCAAAAGCAGCTCAGACCTGCTGCAGCTCAGAGACCTCAGCCATTTTTAGGATGTCTCCATGATTCTCCTTCACAGGATTTTCATTCAGAAACAAGAGAACTGTCAAAGACCACAACAGTTTTCAGCTTGCTGCTAAACAGTACTTCAACTACCATTCCACTGTGTAATGGCAGTGACTGATGTGTACTATATGCAGTACTAATCAAGTACAGCCCTGACTGATACTTTATCTCCAGTGATAGGAAGGATAAGAATGTTGAAATGGACCCAGCAGGAAGAGAATCTCAAGTCATGGCAACTTTACTGAGCAGCACTCAGTTAAGTTCAGGAAACACCAGACAGTTTTACCACCTGTCAATGAAGTAGTCAGTAAAATAAATACTACACTGAACAGTAGTGGAGGGAGAGCAGAGCTGGAAATAAGACCTTACTGGAGGGAATGAATCTAGAAATGTTAGAGTTCTTTCACTTGAAGAAATCAGATTTGGGAGGGATGTTCTGGACGTTTTCATCCATTTTTATTTCATCCAGATAAACAAATCATGTCTTCTACCTGGACAGAACACGCCTTTAAAAAGTATTTAGAAAGAATCCAGGTCCTGAGGGGGTTGTGGCTGTGGCTGTTCTGGTTGGTGTTGAGGCAGGGCTGCTGAGGAGGACGCTGGTGTGGATGCTCTCTGTGTTGCTGATGGCATGGATGGAGTGCTGCTGAGCTCTGCAGCTGTCTGAGCAAGGCTGCAGCGTCTGGGTCTCGGGGCGTCCGTTCCCTTCCCTCAGTGTGTGGCTTGACCAGGGAACTTCCCAGCTCCTCCACAAACATTCTCCTCTTGCTCTTCTTGGTTGAGCTCCACTCCTGGTGGATGTGGGTCCACAACACCAATGTTTCTATGCAGACTCATCAAGGATGCTGCAAAACACAAGAATCCACCCCAAGACTTTCTCTTCAACCATGTTGAGGTCTTCATGGCTGGGATGATGCAGGTTCTCTTTCTTTTTTTTTTTGAATGTTAAATAATTAATGTTTATTATGTTTTGTTCCAGTGTTAATTTGATGATCTAAACCTGATATTTAGACAATCAGACAGCACAAAAACAGAAAATGCCACCATATCATTGAAATTTTCTGACATACAAATGAAGGTGTTGACTCTTTTTGTATAAGCACCTCCCCTCTGTAGGGCTGGTGGCGCAATGGACAACGCGTCTGACTTCGGATCAGAAGATTCTAGGTTCAACTCCTGGCCAGCTCGCTTTAAACTTTATACTGAGAAGATGAAGTGAGAACCACTGATCAAAGTCACTGAATTCCTCCCAGGTTCCCTCCTTGTCTGCTGGAAACATGAACACATGAATGATCCTGCTGCCTCTCATGTTAAGCTGCACTTGACAGTGACAGCAGGAGAACAAAAATCCCAGTGTGTCATCAACATTTCCTGTCAAATCAATGATAGAAGCTGTTGAGTTTCTGTATCAGAACAAGGAGAAAGGAGCCCCAATGAAACAGTGATGGTTCTTGATTATGATTTTGTTCTTCACTCCTACACCAGAGAGTGAAAGTGTGGGCTGGCTGGGAGCAACTGCCTGCTTCAGAGTGGGAGGAGCCTCAGGACTTTCCAGTGAGAGCTGCAAACTTCCACCAGCGCCCAGTGCCAGCAGGTCTTCATGATGGAGCTGAGAAGAGCACAACAACACCAGAGCACTGGAGAGGAGCACAACACTTCTTTGCTTCCTGGCCACTCTCATGTCTGTCTGTCCATCTGGAGCTGGGGGGAGGAGCTTCACATGTTTTTCTTTTTTAAAAAAGGGAATGACATGACTTCCTCTGTATGTTAGAATATGAACGACTAAAAATGTTCATCCCCAGTTCAAAGTTAGAATTAAATTTAAAGTAGAAAACTCTTCCCTCTTCAATCCTGTCACTCAGTGTTGTAAACTGTTTCAAACAAATTCTACTGTTCAACAGTTCAAGAGTTTCTAATGAAGCTGAATGTTCTCCTCTACTTTCCTCAGTTGGGTTTCTTTCATGTCCTCCTGAGATCAAAGACAGAATTCTGGGTACAAATAAAGACACCATCAAAGCCCCCTGATGACATCATCATCAATTCTGTCTTTGATCTGTGTCTGTCCAGTTTGTCCTGAGTGGATCCAACAGTTTCCCATGGGTGACTCTGTCGTGGTCTCTCTCCTGCTGTCTCCAACTCTCAGAGTGCTTCTACTGGTTTCTCACCATCGTCCGTGTTGTTAGGCAGAGCACTGGTTAGGACTGAGGCCAGTGATGTCATCACCCCCAGCTGAGACCTGCCAGGTGATCCTGCTTCATTCAACTCTGCTGCCTCTGCCACTGCCCTGACTGGTGAGGCTGACAGCAGGTTCTCTCTCATCTAAACTCTCTGTTTACAATGGAGGCTGAAATCCTTGTGATTGGTGGTTCAATCATCAGGTCTTTTGAACTCCCAGGTGCCATCACCTGCTGTCTTCCTGGTGCCAAAGTTGTGGACATTATTGAACGTCTCCAGGACTCATTGATCTCCACCCCTCAGCTCACATCCTGATTATACAAGTGTGTGAATGACATTACGAAGAGGCAGCCAATCATACTTCATGACCAGCTTGAGTCTCTTGCTAGTTCAAATCAGAGTCTGGGTAAATTCTGTGTTTTTTCTGGCTCCATCTCTGCTCCTTCCAGAAGCAGGGAGCATTTCAGCCTCTTTCCAGTCTGCATGAATGCTGAAAGGCTTCTGTACTGTTTGGCTTTGCTGTTTCCTGCAGCTTGGACATCAGATTAGAACGAACCACACTCACTAACTCACCTGTTCTTAACCACTGAGAGCTGATTTGGTTAAACATGGAAAAACACTGACTCACTATGAGGATGTTCTCCTGCCCTGTGTGGGTGGAGCCAAGAGAGTAAAAAGACTGAGACCCAGAAATCAGGGCTTCTTCTCCTCCATCTTAAGGTGCTTAGACTGAAGTCTCAGCTCTGACTCTAGATCTGTTCTCTGTGTGCCAACATAAATGTGATTGGACCAGAGAAGTTGATGAGGATTTTGTTAACCTGAACCATGATAGAAAATTGTTTTAGTTTATTTGACAGCTGATTGAAGACGTGGGTCAAAACTGACCGTTAACATAGAGATGGGAACAGGAAGCTGACACAAGAGGAAGGTTCCAGCTATGAAAAAGGAGTCTGCAACCATTAACAGGAATGAGCGGAAGACAATGGATGAATGGATGGATGGATGTTCGTGAAAATTTAAACCAGACAACCACTTTAGTCACTCCTACATGATAAGCGCCATAATTTTTCTCACTCATGTCTTTTTTTTTGGACTGGTTCCATGGTGTAATGGTTAGCACTCTGGACTTTGAATCCAGTGATCCGAGTTCAAATCTCGGTGGAGCCTCCAGCAAGTCTGTGACGGACATTGAAAGAGGAATTGCATTTTTCTATGGCCAACTCGTGCTACTTGGCTGTGGCTGGTTGGGAGGAGGCTCAGGCCCTAACAACGCTGCCACCACCTTCAATTAAGACCTCAGTTTTGTCCTGGTTGAGCTGGACAAAGTTCTCTGTCACCATGACAGGTAAATGGACATCAACTGGTCCTGAGTCATCAGGAGACACGGCCATGTGAAAAGAAAGAATCGCTGCTAGCTTGACAAAGAACTGCACAAACCAGGTTCAAGCTGGACTTTGGACCCTGGTATCTGCAACGACTCCATCAACTCCTAATCTAGTATCTTTGCTGAGGGTCCAACTATTTTACAGAACATTTGAGCATCACAACACTTAGCAGGACCTTCAAGTTGGATTCTCAGAGACTATTTCCCCAACCACTACATTGGCATCTACACTACCCAGATAGCAGGAGTCTTTGGGCCAGATCCGTTTGAAAGCTTCCTGATCCGGCTGTGGTGCACACATGACGGTTGTGGCCCACACATGAAATACAGGTTTTAACCCGAAAGCTCCAAAATCCAAGGTGAAATGAAAATGTGTGTAACTAACTGGATTCGGTCCGAACATCCGAAGGTGCCAAATACTGAAGTAAAATCAGAACTGGACCAATCCTGTGTCTGGTGTGGTGCTGATCTGCAATCGGGATGTGGGCCGTTTTTGGGCCATCGTGCGTCGAGACACTGTTTGTGTTCAAAGTTAAAATCCCACAATAAGAAGTAGCTGAATCTGACAGGTGAAGGTTTGGAACTACAAGATGGTTGATGTTTCCTTGACTTGATGCTCTGACTGTCAGGGTGGATGACAGCTTCTTCTGCTGCTGCATCTGAGTGGCTAAGATTTGTGTCCAACCAGATCAACTTAAAGAGCTTCAACAGACAAACTGTCCAGTTTAACAACAAATACCAGTCAGTAGGGCTGAGTATCGATTCAGATTTTCCTAATCGATTTGATTCGATTTTCCGAGGTCCGATTCAATTCAATTCACGATTCAATCCGATTCAACGTCCATTTATTTATTTATTAAACCTGACCAAGTGACTGACAACAACAAAAAATGAATGTATATAAATCAAATTGAAATAAATTACAAGATAGACATTGTAAATAAAGTTTCTCCAAAGATGACACACATAAACAGGACACTCACTTAGCTACAACTGTCTCACAGCTTTTGTGCAATAACACTACAATGGTTGTGACAACTGCATCAGAACAGAATTAACAGCCATCTGTTGACTCAAATAAATGTAGGCAAATTAAAATAGCACCAATATCTCAGTTTTTTGGAACATGGTCTGTATATTTGAAACATACAATGTAAACTGAAAAACACCATCAGACAAGTGGTGACATTCCATCTTGTTTTCCAGGCATTCTGAACTTCCTGTTTGGGTTTGGTTTGTTTTTCATTCATGCAAAAAAGAAAAGTATTTACAAGTCTAAACAGTTCTGAATTACTCCTTAAAGGGTTTTCTTGACACACGAATAAAAAAGATCTTGTAAACTTCTGAACAATAATCACAAACCTAAGTCCATAAAACTTCAAGACCTGTCATCCCTTTTCTTACTTGTTGGAGAGAGTAAGATTTTTCTGCATGAAAAGGAGTTGATCAACATGTTGAGGAGTAAGGCAGCTCCTTTTTGCCGTCACAACATCCCCAGTGGTGGAAAAAACCCGCTCGGACGGGACACTGGTACCAGGTACACAAAGGTACCATTTTGCTTGGTGGGCCAATAGGGGATCCTGCTTTGCATGTGTTCTCCACCAGCTGAGAGGATTCTCAGAGAGTGGAATGGGTGTTACTTCCCTGTATATTTTGATTTCATCCTGGGCCTTTTCAAATACAGTTTTCTGTGTAACTGTGTCTTTCCGCATGTAGGCTGACCCTAGGAGAGACATCAGTGCAGAGGATTCCTTTGGTCTCTTTGGTGGAGCAACATCTTCAATGGGATCAGGCACAGCTTCTTCTTTTCCACCAAAAGCAGATGTTTGCTGTTTGAAAATAGCAAGAAAATGATCTGGAAAGACACTTGGAACACAATTTAGAATACAACTGCTTAATATTAAAATAATGAAGACAAATTAAATTTGAGATGAATACAGTAAAGTACAAAAACTGTAGGAAATAAGGTTTTTTTTGGTGTCAATGACTTACATTAGAAGCCTCCGCCTGTGCCACAACAGAAGCTTCAGTCACCAGTCGGGAGAATGTGTGGTTCCAGGCCTCATCAGACAAGAAAGGCAGAGCCTTGAAACGAGGGTCTGACGCTGAAGCAACATAGAGCCTGTCCTTCAAGGCACGAACCTTGAAAAGATATATTTGATCACTTAAATGTAATTTAATTGGAAATTAACGTGCATGAATGCACACGCATTCACCTACATACTTTTTAAGCTTACCTTGAATTGAGGTTGTTGTCTGCTGCTGTCCTGACCTCTTTGATGACTGTTGAATCCTGGGGGACACAGCGCATCTCTTCCAACAGTTGTGCATGCAAGGGTGCAATGATGGACAGAGTCGGGGATTTTTCCTCAGACGTGGCAAGAGTGGCTGCTTTCAGTGGCTGAAGGGCTTTGACCACATCCTCTGCTACTCTTACGTCCACCTCTGTCAACGTGCAGACATCTTTCTCGTTTCTGCGTACTTCAGGTGACAGCAGAGCTGCTGAGATGGCTGGTTGCTGCTGGAGGAAACGGTCCAGCATCTCCAGTGAGCTATTCCAACGTGTCACCACGTCAATCACCATCTTGTGCTCAGGAAGCTCCAGCACCATTTGCTTCTCACTGAGGATGCGGCTCGCCGTAGAGCTACGATAAAAAAATGCAGCCATGCGTCTGACTCTGCCGAGCAAGCGTGCAGCTGTAGGGACTTTCAGCGCAGTTTGCGAGGCTAAATTAAGAAGGTGTGCAAAGCAACCAATGTGCAACAAGCCCGTCATCTCCGCAGCGCGGACAATATTTGCTGCATTGTCAGTTTCGATGGCTGCCACCTTGTTCCTAAGCTTCCACTCGCCTATTGCACTGAATAACAGTTCGCTGAGTTTTCTCGCTGTGTGGCTGGTTTCCACGGCTCTGGTTTGAAGAACATGGCATGCGAGGACCCAGTCACTAATGTAGTGAGCTGTAATGGTCAGATATGAATCTGTTGCTCTTGACGTCCAACAATCACAAGTCAATGCTACGTTCTCTGCTGAGTGAAGCGAAGTTTCGATGCTTTGTTTTAAGCTTGCGTTCATGTTTGGTATTGTCGCTTCACTTAGGTGTTTGCAAGTCGGCAAAATGTAGCGCGGCTCCAAAGTTTTTATGAGACCTCGGAAACCGTCGTTTCCCCGACGCTGTAAGGTCGAATGTCTTTGCATATAAAAACTTCGTCAGCCACGGTTATCTTATACCTGCTCCAGGCTGCGTTGTTTGAGCCGTGTCGACTGGTTTTCTGCTGGGTGATGTCTTGACAAGTGGAGATTTGTCGTATTCCCACAGTACTTTACCATCCCGTTGCATAGGTTGCATATTGCTCCCCCCCCCCCCCCCCAAGTCGTCGTTTTCTCCGTCCTTAAAACCAAAGTGCACCCAAACATCGGCCTTTAATCTCGCCGGTGCCTTCAGGGTTGTGCTTCCTTCCGCCATGTTTGCTTGACTGGTAGTAAATTCTCGCGAGATCAAATTCCATTAAAACTGGCGCCAAACGCTGATCACGCGAGACTGCCAGAGTTGATACACAGGCTGTTCTCTGCGAGTTGGAAATCGATCTGTGGGTTTTATGAATCGATATCAAACCATGAAAAGGAAAATTGATTCAAATGGATTAAATCGATTTTTTAAACCCAGCCTAACTCATTAACGATAAATCTTACATACAAACCAAACCAACATGGTGTTCCTCAAGGTTCAGTGCTTGGGGCGATACTCTTCACTTTATATATGCTTCCTTTAGGTCATATTATTTAAAAACACTCCATACATTTCCATTGTTTCACAGATGATACTCAATTATATTTATCAATAAAGCCAGATGAAGACCAACAGTTATCCAAACTACAAGCATGCATTCCAGACATGAAGGCCTGGATGACTTATAACTTGTTCCTGTTCAACTCTGATAAGACAGAAGTTCCTGTGCTTGGCCCAAAACCCCTTAGAGACACATTATCTAGTGATGTCACTGCTCTATTGTGACTCTTTATTATCATATATTTTTATTTACTTTATTATCAGGCTGTACTAACAAGTGGTTGAAGACTCTGCAGCTGGTCCACAATGCAGGTGCACGCATAGAAATAAAGCATAGACAAGAAGCATCGACAGAAACTAGGGAGAGAGAGCACATCACGCAAATCTTAGCTTCGCTGCACTGGCCTCCAATAAAATCCAGAGTAGTGATTAAAATACTTCTCCCAGCTTGTGAAGCTCTTCAAGGACAATTCCAGTGCTAAACAAACCAAATGTGTGTTCTTGTATTATTAATTATTTTTGAAGAATTGCAGGGATGTATTTTTGCAGCATCCAAAAGTAACCTGGTTTGGTTGCATACTGCAAATTAGCTCTCAACACAGGTTTAACAGAAAAGTCACGCAGAATCTCGTGTCTTTCATGTTTCTTGTGTTGCAGCAGGTATCTGGAGGGTGGGGAGCTGTTCATTCCTCCTAGTTGGAAGCACCTGGGCCCATTTTTGATTTATTGTTGTATTTTTTTTTAGTTAAATACATTCATTATTGGGGCTGCACGGTGGTGCAGTGGTTAGCACTGTGGCCTCACAGCAAGAGGGTTCCGGGTTCGAGTCCCGGCTCGGGCACGGGATCTTCCTGTGTGGAGTTTGCATGTTCTCCTGTTCCTGTGTGGGTTCTCTCTAGTACTCTGGCTTCCTCCCACAGTCCAAAGACATCAATTGGGGACTAGGCTGATTGGATTCTCTAAATTGACCGTAGGTATGAATGTGAGTGTGAATGGTTGTTCGTCTCTCTATGTTGGCCCTGCGATGGACTGGCGACCTGTCCAGGGTGTACCTCGCCTCTCGCCCGTTGACGCTGGGATAGGCTCCAGCCCCCCCGTGACCCTTAATGTGTAGGAATAAGCAGAAGATGACGATGGATGGACATTCATTATTGGCTTTCAACCTGCGTCTCCCACTCTTTGGTCACGGCTTCAGTGTCATGTTTGGACAAATGGTTTTTCCCCACTGTGCATTCTTATGTGTCTTTTCAGGTGTCCCTTTACCGAGAATCTTTTAGCACAAACTGAGCAGGGGAATGGTTTCTCCCCAGTGTGCGTTCTCATGTGTTTTTTCAGATTTCCACTGTCTGACCATCTTTTTCCACAAACTGAGCAGGGGAATGGTTTCTCCCCAGTGTGTGTTCTCATGTGGTTTTTCAGATGTCTCTTTTCTGAGAATCTTGTGCCACAAATTGAGCAGAGGAATGGTTTCTCTCTAGTATGTGTTCTTATGTGGCTTTTCAAATATCCTTGAACAGAGAACATTTTTCCACAAATGGAGCAGGGGAATGGCTTCTCCCCTGTGTGAGTTCTCATGTGCATTTTCAGATGCCCATTTTCTGAAAATCTTGTGCCACAAACTGAGCAGGGGAATGGTTTCTCTCCATTGTGCATTTTCATGTGTCTTTTCAGACCTCCCTTTTCTGAGAATCTTTTGCCACAAACTGAGCAGGGGAATGGTTTCTCTCCAGTGTGTCTTCTCAAATTACCCTTTTCTGAGAATCTTCTGCCACAAACTGAGCATGGGAATGGTTTCTCCCCAGTGTGTGTTCTCATGTGATTATTCAAACTCCTTCTGTTCCTAAAATCTTTACTGCATGTTGAGCACCTAAAGGGACGCTCATCCTCACTGACTTCTGTCTCAGATTCAGAAGGACCAAAGGTCACGTTCCTGATGATTTCTGATTCTCTTTCAGTCTTTACTTTTTGCTCTTTTGAGCTGCAATGACTCACTTCCTGTCCTGGTCTCAATTTCTGAAGCAAATTCCTCCTTGAGCCAAAGGGTTCCTTGTGCTCAGAGGTGGCCGTGTTATCAGGTCTGACCCAATCATCCTCACTGACTTCAGTCTCAGCTTCAGAAGAGTCTGACATCTGGTCTTCAGTCTCAGGTTTTACAAGTGGATCTGGATCTACCTTGCTGGCTGGTTCTGGTTCTGGTCCTCCACACTCTTCTCCATCAGCTTCTGTTTTCAGATGATGAACTGGGCTGCTGCTCAGAGACTCTTCTTTCAAGTTCTCCTCAGTTAGACTCTGGTGAAGCTGTGGGAACTGAGGTTTCTCTTCGTTCCCTTCACTCTTCACAGGGACCAGAGTGAAGGGGAACGTGGTGATATCAGCCTCCTCCTGCCCTTGAAGCTGCCCTCCCTCCTCACTGGTCCAGAGCTCCTCCCACTCCTCTTTAATGTGGGGGGGCTCTGGGTCCTGCAGCTCAGGGGGAACCTCTTCTTTAATCACCAGCAGCTGCTCCACATCTGCAGGACACAAACAGCAACATCAGAAATCTCTTCATTTGACTCTGAAACAGCGGAGCAACAGACACAAACAGAAATCAACTTAATAAAAGAGACATCCTGCTACTGACGACCAGTCAGCAAACTGGGAACAGAAACACTGGCTTCAGATGCTTGGATCAACGTTGGGTCACCCAGGTCAAAGGTCAAAGGTCCCCTCTGCTGAATGGTTTTGTCCATTCATGATCACAAGGTGAGGTTCAACCACTCTAACAACACCAAATAGCCTTCAGCTATTAAAATCTTCTATGTTTTTACATTCCTGCTCAGTTGGAACACAATGGCCCTCATTACAGACACAACAAGACTGGAGAAACTTGCTGGCTACCATTAGCATGAGTGCCGCCTCCCAGTGTCCTGGTCAGTGTGTGGGGTCCAGGGACATCCTGGCCACTGGGAAAAGTGGGACAATTCTTGAATGGCCGGTCCAGCCCAGGCCGGCTGGGCAGTGAACAAAAATAACTTTTTAAAAGGCCTGGATAGTTTCCATTATAGGAGGCACAGTGGTGCAGTGGTTCAACCTGTCACCTCACAGCAACAAGGTTCTGGGTTCGAGCCCCTGCTCAAGCACAGGATCTTTCTGTGTGAGTCTGCATGTTCTCCCTGTTCCTACGTGGGTTCTCTCCAGGTTTTCTGGCTCTGCATTTGTATTCTACATGTAGCTGAGTCAATGCCTATGATATCATTTTACTCTTAATTTGGTGAACTTTCTAAACCTCTAATACTGTAATATTGTAGTAGTAACAGTGTGATGGCCTGAAGTGGAAACTCTTCTCATTGTTCTATACTGTTGATGAATGGTTGATGGTCTTCAAAGTTCCTGTTCATGTTGGAGCACTGGAGGTCTGAACCACTGAGACACTCAAAGAGCTGCATGAGTGACGACACTTCAAGCTGGCAGAACGACTCCAGCCAGGGTCCTGCTGAGTGTTGTGATGCTCCGTGTTTAGCTGTCAAGCTAGCAGCTCTGGACTCACTGATCTGGACTGAAACTGCATTGAAATGAAACAACAGAGCTTCACTGGTGTCTGCAGGAGGTTTGCCTTTGGATTTTGTCCCCTAAAGCGACTGTAACGTTGGTTCATTCTGACGGGACTCATTTGCATATCATGTGACTTGCTGCAGGACACAGAGAGACTGCTGACACGCGTGTGTGTGTGTGTGTGTGTGTGTGTGCTGCCTGAGTCCTGTGCTGCTCTTTCAGCATCACCATCCTGGTCCTCCTGATGTGTCTGGTAGTCTTCAGCTGGCAGCAACCACCTTCAGCTGCTCCACAGCTTTCCTCATGTGTCTGATCCATGATGGTGGTAGAATGGAGCTCCATCATCAGAACAAGTCCCACCAACATTGTGCTGCCTGCTCTTTGACTTTTACTGACTTGTTGTTGCTGATTTGATCCACCATCTTTATCTGAGGGGGCACTGAGCAGGTCTGGGATCATGGATGGGATTGGACCACCTTTGCCTTCAGAAAAACAATCCAATCCTTCTTTCTGGCTCCTGAAGGTGGAGTTTGTCTCTGGGATTTTTCCACAAAATTTTAGAAGTTAAAAACCCCACAAATCCTGATGGACTCCCAACATTACTGGATTAAGAGTTGACAAAATGATCTGCAGGAGCGGAAAAATCTGCTGAAAAAGGTGCGTGATACAGTGTCAGCTTCCTCTCATCTCTGTCACACTGCTGTGTGTGTGTGTGTGTGTGTGTGTGTGTGTGTGTGTGTATCTTCATGGAGGTTTGTTAGAGTTTGCAAAGGGAAACAGGAGGCTGTTGTTGAGGAGTGGATTGGTGAGAAAGGAGAGTGGAGCTGTTGAGGTGCAAACAGAGTTCAGGGGCTCCAAACAAGAAGCTGAGAACAGGACAAGAAGAAACAAGAGGTTTAACACAACGCCAACCCTTCAGTTTGGTAAATATCGGCTACATTGAGAGCTCTTATTGAGTCTGACTTTATTTTGTAAGTTGATCTCAGAATTGGACCGTCCAGTTAAGATCATTTCTGTTGTTGGTTCTCAAGATCTGGATGGATGCTCTATGTTATTGATTTATTTTCTATTGATCAGTTTTGGTTTTCAAGACTTGGTGAAGGGATTTCTCTTTAATAACCTGGCCGACCCTTTTTAGTTTTGTTGCTATTGGCAACAGTGACGAGTGTTCTTGTTGGTTTGAATATATTTGATACAGGCCATCCAATGAAGGCAGATGTCAAGATTTAGTTGTTGGCATCTGATGAGAAATGGTTTTGTAGTTTTCTTTCTTAATTTGGCCCCGAGGGACTGCCACCACCTCCTGGTCAGGGGTTTGGGGCCTCAGGGACCCTCAGAGTTCCACCAGCAGAAGCTCAAGCCCTGTTCAAACTACGCTACTTTTTGTTAGCGACAGGCCCTGCTGTTCACACCGTCGACGCTCAATCAGGCTGCTGTTCACACCACAAGATTTGTTGGCACACAGGAGTGTTCAGACTACATGATTTTCCCCGTCAGGAGGCGTGGCCAACTGCACAGCTGACCAGGAAACTCTTGGAAGCAGCGCACGCCCCTTTCATTGTAAACATGGAGGCGGAGCAGAACGCAGCCCTCCAGGTCCTTAGTGCGCTACCATGGAGCCAAGACAAAGTGAAATCCAATTACATGACAAAAACAGTGATCCAGAGAACCACCTTACCCCCCCCCCCCCCCCCCAACACCACCACATCCTTTCCCGCCTCAGTCGCCATCATGTGCCCCCTTCACATTTCTGTCTGCCCCCTTATAAATGCCCGTCTACAACCGGGCCTGCTGCAGCTCCACTTCCTGGACTGAATGAGGGGCCCAGCAGGTCCCTGCGGGGACTCACCTGCTCTGTCCAGCCTGACTCGGAGCTTCAGCACGGCATCGAGCAGCAACCTCTGCCGGCGGTTCTCCCGCTCGTACTCCGCCACGGTTTCCTCCAGCAGAGCCACGATCTGCTCCGCGGCCGCCGCCAGCCGCTCGGTGAGCAGCGCTCTCAGCACCGGGACTCCAGCCGCTGAGTCTCCTTCTCCCAGCTGCAGCAGGAAGTCTTCAGCGGCGGCAAGGATCCGCTCCTGGACCGACACCCGCAGCAGCTGCGCGGCGCACATGTTGAGGTTCTACCGGCGCCACTCAGCCTTCAGGAGACAAAGACCGAGGCCTGGGGTTCACGGACTTCTCCTTCTTTCCTTGTTGTGTTCAAAGCTTCCCGCGTCTTCTTCTCGTTTTGTGAAGCGCGTATTGATGACGTATGTGGTGACGTTGGAAGCCTTGTAAGCCGGCGGTGGCCACGTGACTGATTCAGGAACTGGCGCTGCGTCTGAGTAGCCAAGTAG